>NC_134411.1:26340913-27040218 GCF_038048845.1 Mixophyes fleayi
TCGCTATACAACACACATCCCCTCCAATGATGTCCGCTATACAACACACATCCCCTCCAATGATGTCCATTATACAACACACAGCCCCCCCGCCAATGTCCATTATACAACACACAGCCCCCCCCGCCAATAATGTCCACTATACAACGCACATCCCCTCCAATGATGTCCACTATACAACGCACAGCCCCTCCAATGATGTCCACTATACAATGTACACAGCCCCCCCCCCCCAATGATTTCCACTATACAACGCACAGCCCCCCCAATGATGTCCACTATACAACACACATCCCCTCCAATGATGTCCGCTATACAACACACATCCCCCTCCAATGATGTCCACTATACAACGCACATCCCCTCCAATGATGTCCACTATACAACGCACATCCCCTCCAATGATGTCCACTATACAACGCACATCCCCCTCCAATGATGTCCACTATACAATGTACACAGCCCCCCCCCAATGATGTCCACTATACAACGCACATCCCCTCCAATAATTTCCGCTACACAACACACATCCCCTCCAATGATGTCCATTATACAACACACAGACCCCCACCAATAGTGTCCACTATACAACGCACATCCCCTCCAATGATGTCCACTATACAATGTACACAGCCCCCCCAATGATGTCCACTATACAATGTACACAGCCCCCCCCAATGATGTCCACTATACAACACACATCACCCAATGATGTCCACTAAACAACGCACATCCCCTCCAATGATGTCCACTATACAACACACATCCCCCAATGATGTCCACTATACAATGTACACAGCCCCCAATGATGTCCACTATACAACGCACATCCCCTCCAATAATTTCCGCTACACAACACACATCCCCTCCAATGATGTCCATTATATAACACACATCCCCTCCAATGATGTCCATTATACAACGCACAGACCCACACCAATAGTGTCCACTATACAACGCACATCCCCTCCAATGATGTCCACTATACAATGTACACAGCCCCCCCCCAATGATGTCCACTATACAATGTACACAGCCCCCCCCAATGATGTCCACTATACAACGCACATCCCTTCCAATGATTTTCACTATACAACGCACAGCCCCCCCCCCCAATGATTTTCACTATACAACGCACAGCCCCCCCCCCCAATGATTTCCACTATGCAACGCACAGCCCCCCCAGTGATGTCCCCTATACAACGCACATCACCTCCAATGATGTCCACTATACAACGCACAGCCCACCCAATAATGTCCACTTATACAACGAACAGCCCCCCCAATGATGTCCACTTTACAAGGAACAGCCCCCCCCAATGATGTCCACTTTACAAGGAACAGCCCCCCCCAATGATGTCCACTATACAACACACAGCCCCCCAATGATGTAATACAACGTACACAGCCCCCCCACCCCCCCAATGATGTCCACTATACAATGTACACAGCCCCCCCAATGATGTCCACTATACAATGTACACAGCTCCCCCAATAATGTCCACTATGCAATGTACACAGCCCCCCCCAATGATGTCCACTATACAACGCACATCCCCTCCAATGATGTCCACTATACAATGTACACAGCCCCCCAATGATGTCCACTATACAACGCACAGCCCCCCCCAATGATGTCCACTATACAACGCACATCCCTTCCAATGATTTCCGCTACACAACACACATCCCCTCCAATGATGTCCATTATACAACACACTGCCCCCCCCACCAATGTCCATTATACAACGCACATCCCCTCCAATGATGTCCACTATACAATGTACACAGCCCCCCCAATGATGTCCACTATACAACGCACATCCCCTCCAATAATTTCCGCTACACAACACACATCCCCTCCAATGATGTCCATTATACAACACACAGACCCACACCAATAGTGTCCACTATACAACGCACATCCCCTCCAATGATGTCCACTATACAATGTACACAGCCCCCCCCAATGATGTCCACTATACAATGTACACAGCCCCCCCAATGATGTCCACTATACAACGCACATCCCTTCCAATGATGTCCACTATACAACGCTTAGCCCCCCCCAATGATTTTCACTATGCCAACGCACAGCCCCCCCCCCCAATGATTTCCACTATGCAACGCACAGCCCCCCCAGTGATGTCCCCTATACAACGCACATCACCTCCAATGATGTCCACTATACAACGCACAGCCCACCCAATAATGTCCACTATACAACGAACAGCCCCCCCAATGATGTCCACTTTACAAGGAACAGCCCCCCCAATGATGTCCACTTTACAAGGAACAGCCCCCCCAATGATGTCCACTTTACAAGGAACAGCCCCCCCAATGATGTCCACTATACAACACACAGCCCCCCCAATGATGTCCACTATACAACGTACACAGCCCCCCCCAATGATGTCCACTATACAATGTACACAGCCCCCCCAATGATGTCCACTATACAATGTACACAGCTCCCCCAATAATGTCCACTATGCAATGTACACAGCCCCCCCCAATAATGTCCACTATGCAATGTACACAGCCCCCCCAATGATGTCCACTATACAACGCACATCCCCTCCAATGATGTCCACTATACAATGTACACAGCCCCCCAATGATGTCCACTATACAACGCACAGCCCCCCCAATGATGTCCACTATACAACGCACATCCCCCCCAATGATGTCCACTATACAACGCACATCCCCTCCAATGATGTCCATTATACAACGCACATCCCTTCCAATGATGTCCATTATACAACACACAGCCCCCCCCCCCCCCACCAATAATGTCCACTATACAACGCACAGCCCCCCCAATAATGTCCACTATACAACGCACAGCCCCCCCAATGATTTCCACTATGCAACGCACAGCCCCCCCAGTGATGTCCCCTATACAACGCACATCACCTCCAATGATGTCCACTATACAACGCACAGCCCACCCAATAATGTCCACTTTACAACGAACAGCCCCCCCCAATGATGTCCACTTTACAAGGAACAGCCCCCCCAATGATGTCCACTTTACAAGGAACACCCCCCCCAATGATGTCCACTATACAACACACAGCCCCCCAATGATGTCCACTATACAACGTACACAGCCCCCCCCAATGATGTCCACTATACAATGTACACAGCCCCCCCAATGATGTCCACTATACAATGTACACAGCTCCCCCCAATAATGTCCACTATGCAATGTACACAGCCCCCCCAATAATGTCCACTATGCAATGTACACAGCCCCCCCAATGATGTCCACTATACAACGCACATCCCCTCCAATGATGTCCACTATACAATGTACACAGCCCCCCAATGATGTCCACTATACAACGCACAGCCCCCCCCAATGATGTCCACTATACAACGCACATCCCCCCCAATGATGTCCACTATACAACGCACATCCCCTCCAATGATGTCCATTATACAACGCACATCCCTTCCAATGATGTCCATTATACAACACACAGCCCCCCCCCCCCACCAATAATGTCCACTATACAACGCACAGCCCCCCCAATGATGTCCACTATACAACACACATCCCCCTCCAATGATGTCACACTATACAACACACATCCCCTCCAATGATGTCCACTATACAACACACATCCCCTCCAATGATGTCCACTATACAACACACATCCCCTCCAATGATGTCCACTATACAACACACATCCCCTCCAATGATGTCCACTATACAATGTACACAGCCCCCCCCCAATGATGTCCACTATACAACGCACATCCCCCTCCAATAATTTCCGCTACACAACACACATCCCCTCCAATGATGTCCATTATACAACACACAGACCCCCACCAATAGTGTCCACTATACAACGCACATCCCCACCAATGATGTCCACTATACAATGTACACAGCCCCCCCCAATGATGTCCACTATACAATGTACACAGCCCCCCCCAATGATGTCCACTATACAACACAGATCCCCCAATGATGTCCACCAAACAACACACATCCCCTCCAATGATTCTCCAATGATGTCCATTATACAACGCACATCCCTTCCAATGATGTCCATTATACAACACACAGCCCCCCCCACCAATAATGTCCACTATACAACGCACATCCCCTCCAATGATGTCCACTATACAACACACATCCCCTCCAATGATGTCCACCATACAACACACATCCCCTCCAATGATGTCCACTATACAACACACATCCCCTCCAATGATGTCCACTATACAATGTACACAGCCCCCCCCAATGATGTCCACTATACAACGCACATCCCCTCCAATAATTTCCGCTACACAACGCACATCCCCTCCAATGATGTCCATTATACAACACACAGACCCCCACCAATAGTGTCCACTATACAACGCACATCCCCACCAATAATGTCCACTATACAATGTACACAGCCCCCCCAATGATGTCCATTATACAACGCACACAGCCCCCCAATGATGTCCACTATACAACACACATCCCCTCCAATGATGTCCACCATACAACACACATCCCCTCCAATGATGTCCACTATACAACACACATCCCCTCCAATGATGTCCACTATACAACGCACATCCCCTCCAATGATGTCCACTATACAACGCACATCCCCTCCAATGATGTCCACTATACAACGCACATCCCCTCCAATGATGTCCACTATACAACTCACAGCCCCCCCCAATGATTTCCGCCATACAACGCACAGCCCCCCCAATGATTTCCACCATACAACACATAGCCCCCTCCAATGATGTCCACCATACAACGCACATCCCCTCCAATGATGTCCACCATACAACGCACATCCCCTCCAATGATGTCCACCATACAACGCACATCCCCTCCAATGATGTCCACTATACAACGCACATCCCCTCCAATGATGTCCACTATACAACGCACATCCCCTCCAATGATGTCCACTATACAACGCACATCCCCTCCAATGATGTCCACTATACAACGCACATCCCCTCCAATGATGTCCACTATACAACGCACATCCCCTCCAATGATGTCCACTATACAACGCACATCCCCTCCAATGATGTCCACTATACAACGCACATCCCCTCCAATGATGTCCACTATACAACGCACATCCCCTCCAATGATGTCCACTATACAACGCACATCCCCTCCAATGATGTCCACTATACAACGCACATCCCCTCCAATGATGTCCACTATACAACGCACATCCCCTCCAATGATGTCCACTATACAACGCACATCCCCTCCAATGATGTCCACTATACAACGCACATCCCCTCCAATGATGTCCACTATACAACGCACATCCCCTCCAATGATGTCCACTATACAACGCACATCCCCTCCAATGATGTCCACTATACAACGCACATCCCCTCCAATGATGTCCACTATACAACGCACATCCCCTCCAATGATGTCCACTATACAACGCACATCCCCTCCAATGATGTCCACTATACAACACATAGCCCCCTCCAATGATGTCCACTATCAACACGCATCCCCCAATGATGTCCATTAAACAACGCACATCCCCTCCAATGATGTCCACTATACAACACACATCCCCCCAATGATGTCCACTATACAACGCACATCCCCTCCAATGATGTCCACTATACAACGCACATCCCTTCCAATGATGTCCACTATACAACGCTTAGCCCCCCCCAATGATTTTCACTATGCAACGCACAGCCCCCAAAATGATTTTCACTATACAACGCACAGCCCCCCCAATGATTTCCACTATGCAACGCACAGCCCCCCCAGTGATGTCCCCTATACAACGCACATCACCTCCAATGATGTCCACTATACAACGAACAGCCCCCCCAATGATGTCCACTTTACAAGGAACAGCCCCCCCAATGATGTCCACTTTACAAGGAACAGCCCCCCAATGATGTCCACTATACAACACACAGCCCCCCAATGATGTCCACTATACAACGTACACAGCCCCCCCCAATGATGTCCACTATACAACGTACACAGCCCCCCCCAATGATGTCCACTATACAATGTACACAGCCCCCCCAATGATGTCCACTATACAATGTACACAGCTCCCCCAATAATGTCCACTATGCAATGTACACAGCCCCCCCAATGATGTCCACTATACAACGCACATCCCCTCCAATGATGTCCACTATACAATGTACACAGCCCCCCAATGATGTCCACTATACAACGCACAGCCCCCCCAATGATGTCCACTATACAACGCACATCCCCTCCAATGATGTCCATTATACAACGCACATCCCTTCCAATGATGTCCATTATACAACACACAGCCCCCCCCCACCAATAATGTCCACTATACAACGCACAGCCCCTCCAATGATGTCCACTATACAACACACATCCCCTCCAATTATGTCCACTATACAACACACATCCCCTCCAATGATGTCCACTATACAACACACATCCCCTCCAATGATGTCAACTATACAATGTACACAGCCCCCCCCCCAATGATGTCCACTATACAACGCACATCCCCTCCAATGATTTCCACTATACAACGCACATCCCTTCCAATGATGTCCACTATACAACGCTTAGCCCCCCCCAATGATTTTCACTATGCAACGCACAGCCCCCAAAATGATTTTCACTATACAACGCACAGCCCCCCCAATGATTTCCACTATGCAACGCACAGCCCCCCCAGTGATGTCCCCTATACAACGCACATCACCTCCAATGATGTCCACTATACAACGAACAGCCCCCCCAATGATGTCCACTTTACAAGGAACAGCCCCCCCAATGATGTCCACTTTACAAGGAACAGCCCCCCAATGATGTCCACTATACAACACACAGCCCCCCAATGATGTCCACTATACAACGTACACAGCCCCCCCCAATGATGTCCACTATACAACGTACACAGCCCCCCCCCATTGATGTCCACTATACAATGTACACAGCCCCCCCAATGATGTCCACTATACAATGTACACAGCTCCCCCAATAATGTCCACTATGCAATGTACACAGCCCCCCCAATGATGTCCACTATACAACACACATCCCCTCCAATGATGTCCACTATACAACACACATCCCCTCCAATTATGTCCACTATACAACACACATCCCCTCCAATGATGTCCACTATACAACACACATCCCTTCCAATGATGTCAACTATACAATGTACACAGCCCCCCCCCAATGATGTCCACTATACAACGCACATCCCCTCCAATAATTTCCGCTACACAACACACATCCCCTCCAATGATGTCCATTATACAACACACAGACCCCCACCAAGTGTCCACTATACAACGCACATCCCCTCCAATGATGTCCACTATACAATGTACACAGCCCCCCCAATGATGTCCACTATACAATGTACACAGCCCCCCCAATGATGTCCACTATACAACACACATCCCCCAATGATGTCCACTAAACAACGCACATCCCCTCCAATGATGTCCACCATACAACACACATCCCCTCCAATGATGTCCACTATACAACACACATCCCCTCCAATGATGTCCACTATACAACACACATCCCCTCCAATGATGTCCACTATACAACGCACATCCCCTCCAATGATGTCCACTATACAACGCACAGCCCCCCCAATGATGTCCACTATACAACTCACAGCCCCCCCAATGATTTCCGCTATACAACTCACAGCCCCCCCAATGATTTCCGCTATACAACGCACAGCCCCCCCAATGATTTCCACCATACAACACATAGCCCCCTCCAATGATGTCCACCATACAACGCACATCCCCTCCAATGATGTCCACTATCAACACACATCCCCTCCAATGATGTCCACTATCAACACACATCCCCCAATGATGTCCATTAAACAACGCACATCCCCTCCAATGATGTCCACTATACAACGCACAGCCGCCCCAATGATGTCCACTATACAACGCACATCCCCCCAATGATGTCCACTATACAACGCACATCCCCTCCAATGATGTCCACTATACAACGCACATCCCCTCCAATGATGTCCACTATACAACGCACATCCCCTCCAATGATGTCCACTATACAACGCACATCCCCTCCAATGATGTCCACTATACAACGCACATCCCCTCCAATGATGTCCACTATACAACGCACATCCCCTCCAATGATGTCCACTATACAACGCACATCCCCTCCAATGATGTCCACTATACAACGCACATCCCCTCTAATGATGTCCACTATACAACGCACATCCCCTCCAATGATGTCCACTATACAACGCACATCCCCTCCAATGATGTCCACTATACAACGCACATCCCCTCCAATGATGTCCACTATACAACGCACATCCCCTCCAATGATGTCCACTATACAACGCACATCCCCTCCAATGATGTCCACTATACAACGCACATCCCCTCCAATGATGTCCACTATACAACGCACATCCCCTCCAATGATGTCCACTATACAACGCACATCCCCTCCAATGATGTCCACTATACAACGCACATCCCCTCCAATGATGTCCACTATACAACGCACATCCCCTCCAATGATGTCCACTATACAACGCACATCCCCTCCAATGATGTCCACTATACAACGCACATCCCCTCCAATGATGTCCACTATACAACGCACATCCCCTCCAATGATGTCCACTATACAACGCACATCCCCTCCAATGTTTTCCACTATACAACGCACATCCCCTCCAATGTTTTCCACTATACAACGCACATCCCCTCCAATGATGTCCACTATACAACGCACATCCCCTCCAATGATGTCCACTATACAACGCACATCCCCTCCAATGATGTCCACTATACAACGCACATCCCCTCCAATGATGTCCACTATACAACGCACATCCCCTCCAATGATGTCCACTATACAACGCACATCCCCTCCAATGATGTCCACTATACAACACATAGCCCCCTCCAATGATGTCCACTATCAACACACATCCCCCAATGATGTCCATTAAACAACGCACATCCCCTCCAATGATGTCCACTATACAACGCACATCCCCTCCAATGATGTCCACTATACAACACACATCCCCCCAATGATGTCCACTATACAACGCACATCCCCTCCAATGATGTCCACTATACAACGCACAGCCCCCCCAATGATGTCCACTATACAACTCACAGCCCCCCCAATGATTTCCGCTATACAACTCACAGCCCCCCCAATGATTTCCGCTATACAACGCACAGCCCCCCCAATGATTTCCGCTACACAACGCACATCCCCCCAAAGATGTCCACTATACAACACATAGCCCCCTCCAAAGATGTCCACTATACAACACATAGCCCCCTCCAATGATGTCCACCATACAACGCACATCCCCTCCAATGATGTCCATTAAACAACGCACATCCCCTCCAATGATGTCCACTATACAACACACATCCCCTCCAATGATGTCCATTAAACAACGCACATCCCCTCCAATGATGTCCACTATGCAACACACATCCCCCCAATGATTTCCACTATGCAATGCACAGCCGCCCCAATGATGTCCACTATACAATGCACAGCCGCCCCAATGATGTCCACTATACAACGCACATCCCCCCAATGATGTCCACTATACAACGCACATCCCCCCAATGATGTCCACTATACAACGCACATCCCCTCCAATGATGTCCACTATACAACGCACATCCCCTCCAATGATGTCCACTATACAACGCACATCCCCTCCAATGATGTCCACTATACAACGCACATCCCCTCCAATGATGTCCACTATACAACGCACATCCCCTCCAATGATGTCCACTATACAACACATAGCCCCCTCCAATGATGTCCACTATACAACGCACAGCCCCCCCAATGATGTCCACTATACAACTCACAGCCCCCCCAATGATTTCCGCTATACAACTCACAGCCCCCCCAATGATTTCCGCTATACAACGCACAGCCCCCCCAATGATTTCCGCTACACAACGCACATCCCCCCAAAGATGTCCACTATACAACACATAGCCCCCTCCAAAGATGTCCACTATACAACACATAGCCCCCTCCAATGATGTCCACCATACAACGCACATCCCCTCCAATGATGTCCATTAAACAACGCACATCCCCTCCAATGATGTCCACTATGCAACACACATCCCCCCAATGATTTCCACTATGCAATGCACAGCCGCCCCAATGATGTCCACTATACAATGCACAGCCGCCCCAATGATGTCCACTATACAACGCACATCCCCCCAATGATGTCCACTATACAACGCACATCCCCCCAATGATGTCCACTATACAACGCACATCCCCCCAATGATGTCCACTATACAACGCACATCCCCTCCAATGATGTCCACTATACAACGCACATCCCCTCCAATGATGTCCACTATACAACGCACATCCCCTCCAATGATGTCCACTATACAACGCACATCCCCTCCAATGATGTCCACTATACAACGCACATCCCCTCCAATGATGTCCACTATACAACGCACATCCCCTCCAATGATGTCCACTATACAACACATAGCCCCCTCCAATGATGTCCACTATCAACACACATCCCCCAATGATGTCCATTAAACAAAGCACATCCCCTCCAATGATGTCCATTAAACAAAGCACATCCCCTCCAATGATGTCCACTATACAACACACATCCCCCCAATGATGTCCACTATACAACGCACATCCCCTCCAATGATGTCCACTATACAACGCACATCCCCTCCAATGATGTCCACTATACAATGCACATCCCCTCCAATGATGTCCACTATCAATGCACAGCCTTCCCAATGATGTCCATTATTCTATGTCCGCTTTACACTCCTGAAGTCCAGTTCCACCCACGATGGTGATTATCCAACATGCACATCTGCACCAATTAGGCCCATCGGTGCAATGCTCAATCCCATCTATTAGCTGCATGCACAACAAAGCTACGATGCACAATGTCAATAAAATTACCCACCTCACACACATAAAAACATTGTATTCAGCATCAGTGTAAAAGGAGCGAAGAGATGAGTTATATTGGTGCTATACCAGGAGCCAGCAGGAAAGTTCCCCCTATGGAAGGTAGGGCTGCCATGGACATCACGTGGGCCAGAAATGGCATAACCATGCCAGACTTAACAGCAATTGTAAGGTGGCAATTTAATGTATATAGCGGTCAAATCTAAATTTACCAATACTAAAGGAATAGCTAAATACTGGTTTGGTGAATAAATGTGCATGTACATAAAATAAAAAAATAAATTAACATGATTATAACCAACTGTTGTAAAAATAAAATGTTAAAAAAGGTGCATTGGTGAAAAGACAGAGGTATCGTCCCTATAAGAGTGTGTCAGGACTACACCAGTAAGACAGTTGAGCATACTATGGCAAGCACGGTGTGCCACATGGAAGGAGTGGACATATCTGTACCAAATAGTGGGTGTGGTTATGCAAAGCAACAGGTGCTGTTCAATTTAGTACAGGCTAGGTGCGAACAGTGTGATAATACATAGGAAATGTTCAGTTTATTTAACATTAACTTGTACATAGGAATGTCCAATAACATAATGTGATGGGTCCCAGAAAAACCTTTGGGACCAACATATAACAGCCAGCATGTTATACACACACCATATAATAACCAGCATATCGTAACCAGCATATTCTAACCAGAAGAACCCAGAATTTCACACTCACTCGGGTGCAGCATACAATGATGGTTTTAGGGGAAAGAAACTGCCAGGCGTCACCTTGACCCCATTACATCACCTCTAAAAAGAGATTTCCTAAACTAGGACACGCATTACTAACCATTCAAATTGAAATCACAAATAGCCAGTTTGTACTGCAAACTGGTTCACTTTACCAGAACGAGTTCTAGACCTGGAGAAAATGAACAGATCTGTCAGTCAGCTCTCTGATGGTGGAAGTCATACTCATGTAGGGAATAAGTGATTATCATATAACAGGATTTATGTTTCCTGCACCCTCTGGAAATATGTTAACCCCATTTTCTGCATTTCATTATTAATATGTATAAGTATTCAGATTTTCTTCCCATGTCCCTTGGCGAGGAAAGAAAGAGAGCGATAATTGACTTGAGCCCTCTGAGAATTAAACAAAGCCTGGCAGCTCAGAGAGGGTTAAAACGAGTGGCGGAGGAATCCTTACACATTTTCAGATACCAGGCAGCGAGACCCTTTTGTGCGGATCCCCAAGTTACTAAACTGAATAGCTAGGTATTTAGTAAAAAGATTAAAGGGATCCGGGACATCCTTCTGACAACATCTGTCTTGCTGCAAGAAAGAGGGAGAGGGTGGCAGACGCCCTCTATTAAATGTGGCAGCAGTCGGCATGAGACGTGTCAGCAAATTAAGAGGGAAAAAAAAAGGCAGGATTTGGGAAACATGCAAATCCCACAGCATATTTCACTGACCTCATTAGTCAAAAGAAAGAAAAAAAAATTCTTCAATGCGAGATCAGCTTCCCAGGAGGAGGGAAGTGATACTAATATGTGTGAGAAGGAACTTCCTTATCCCCCCTTCTCATTTGGAATGTGGATTTAGAGGGAAGGAAACTCCTTTTCTCCCAAAACACTGTGTGCCTACACTGCAAAATACATAGCAAATGGCTCAAGAGACCCTCAGCGCAGAGCGGAGGAGCTGTCACATGGGCGGCACAATATTTTCCTTGCAAAACACACTTTATATGCACAACATTGACCTGAATACCCTGGAAGATGTCTGCTATGAGATGTCTATTGGCAGAGCAGCGATTGCACACACGCTATCCTGGGTGGCAAGTCTGCTGTATGAAAATCAACATTCATACAAAAGAGATGTAATGAGATCGGTTTTCCTGACCCACTTCTGGAAGCTTTTCCTAGGAGGCCTCACACTATATTTTGATTCACGATAATAACAATAAGGCCAAGCAGAATAGCATTACATTTTCTTGTCCTACTTACACCACCAACAATAAGTATAATTACACACAATGCTTATTTTAATCTTGGAGAGGATATGATGAATTATAGAATAATGCAACATCTGCATTTTTGGGGGGATTTCTTTTTTGTAGTTTAGTACAGGATTCAAGGCAGGGCTAAGAGGGGATTTGACCAGGGCTCCCAACTTGCAAAGTTGCCCACCGTGCCACCGTTTGCTCAGGATCCATTATATGATTCAATATGGTTACAAATATTATTGAAACTAAGTCAATTATTATTTTTTTTTAATTTAAAAGTGTTCTACAGTGTAGGTAGCCTCCCAACATTTAGAATCACAAAATCAGGACAAAATAAGCCTCATCCCCATTCTCCCCAAACCCCACCTGCAAGTGTACAAATTTAAGTCAAACTCCGCCCCATTTTGGTTAAATCACACCCCATTTGCAACCCTCAAATCAGAATGCCCTACCAAATTCAGGATAGTTGGGAGGTATGGACTGTAGGCAGCCATTTTGAGAATGGGCAACATTTGACAGCCTGAATTCTCACTGGTAGTGGTTCTGACTGAACCGCTGCCATTGATTAAAATTAGGAAAGTAGTAAAAAGGTCTTTTTGAAAACATTCAATATTTGTAACCGAGAAAATAGCTTGTTATTGATTCACTTACAATAGACCCTACTTATATGTCGATCAGTCACAATATTAAAACCAGTGACAAGTGAAGTGAATAACATTGATTATCTTGTTACAATGGCACCTGTCAAGGGGTGGGATATATTAGGCAGCAAGTGAACAATCAATTCCTGAAGACGATGTGTTGGAAGCAGGAAAAATGGGCAAACGTAAGGATCTAAGTGACTTTGACAAGGGCTAATTTGTGATAGCTAGATGACTGGGTGAGAGCATCTCCAAAACGTTTTAATGCTGTGGCTGATTGGTGTGAAATCCCAAAATTTGCACTGTCTTTTTATATTGCATTTTTTACCTCTATTTGGTCTATTTTGAATACACATTTTCCCCGGCTCATTAAGGTGTACTGTCCACACACACACACACACAGTGGATGCAGACATTTTATGTGCCAAAGTCATGTGACAAATTTCTAGTGAATTGGTAGGCTAGGCTTCGTTTACAGAATATTGGTTCAGTCGACAAAATAGTTGGCTATACTATCCGTAGTCAGTGGGTACACTTTAATATAATAATTTATTATTGTGGGATTTACAGTTGTCTAGATGGAAACCCCCAATCTATTTACATTCAGCTATAACCATTTATAAACTGATGCGACAGATTCCATAGAACGGAAATTAGAAGTCATCGACACACATTTTTTCCCCATTTAAATACATTCACCTTTTAAAAATGAGAAAATATGTTGAAGGAAATGTTACATCCAGATACATCTACAATGATTGTTTCCTTTGTCCAAAGTAGCAAAATTCTAAAACAGTTGAAAAGCATATTATAATTATATTATCACTGGTCTGGGCTAAATACCAAAGACAAACTGGTCTGAATCAATCCTCCATGGGGGTGGGGGGGGGGGGGCAGGTGGGAGAAAAAGAGATGCATCATCCTGCTAAATAACCCCCACCCCACCCCCATAGTTGCCTCATAGCCCTTCAGTTCACTAGGAACTAGCTACCTTACTAGGGAATGAGGCACGAGGTGTATCCAACACTCTATGGAGGCAAACCAGGGGCAGATCTACCGTAGTAGCAGGAAGTGCTAAGGGGACCACAGCTCAGGGCAATTTCTCACCTCCTTCAGCTTACTGAAGCTCCCTCTTATTGTCAGGCTGTAGCTGCTATTATAGTACCCAAAACGTAGCCGCTGATTGGTTAACAACATAGTCGCCATCCTATTGGTTATGACAGCAGCCAAGCACTGATCAGTAAGGGGAGCTTCAGTAAGTTGGGGAAGTTGAGAAACTGTCTCTTATGTATATGAAGTTTATACCAAATGTTAATATAGGGCTCACAAAATATCTAACTCCATTGTGGGAGACAACGGATTAAAATAGATCCTATGAAAATACACACACACATATATATATATATATATATATATATATATATATATATATATATATATATATATATATAGTCCCTGTGCATTTGCAACAAGGCAACTCTGCTATACTCTAATTTTTTATTCTCTATAAGAAATAAATCGCCTCTCGTAATCTTTACACAGGTGATACGATTACTAATATTTAAAGAAAGAATATACAGCTAGCTGTACTTCAAGGTAACGTTTTTTTTTTTGTAAATGCAAAACAATACCCGGTGACATATATTAAATTAAAAAAAAAAGAAACATTGTTTTGAAACCTTACGGACCCTCTCTTTTAACAAGTAGGTTTTGATACCCCAATAATGCTGGCGGTTACCCATGGCGATATCCTCTGAACACACAAATTAAACCTGTTCACACGACAAGTCCAGGGATTAAAAAACACGCTACATCTGGGGCAGCGCACAAGACCCCACCTCCTCCCTGTTGTCACATTGAAGGATAACATTGTGTCATAATTAGACAAATTATCCAATATTAAAGCCTTACCATGTGCCTCTGCCTGGCCCAAGGGAATGTACATTACAAGGTGATTAGGGCAGGCAGAGAAACCATATTAGAACTTCAGGATGTCTCCGCTCCCTAGGGTGCCAGGAAACATCTATTTGTTAGAGACTAAAATATGGTGTTAATTCATTGCAGGAGGAGAGGAGGCTGCGAGTCTGATACGGCTATTACACTTAGGAACTGCGATCTCAAACAAACAAAAAGATTCTATGAATCCACATTACAATACAAGGAAAACCAAACAGAAGCTTATGAGTGCGATTAGTTTTATTTTTATATTGTTGCTGCCATTTGCTCAATTCAAAATAAAAAAAGTGAGTTATTGCAGAGAAGCTTCTAAAATGCTGTTGGTTAAACAGATACGTACAGTAAATTAGAGAAGTAACATGATGAGATTAAGGCTGGGTACACAATACAGAAAATGTTTCCAGATGCGTTATAGTTAACGTTTTTACCAACGACTGACAAAAAAAGTCCCGAACAGCATGATGATTCCTGTGTACACACTATACATGTTTTACCAGATCTGTGCCCTTCATCTGTCATAACCATCTGCTGAAAAGATTGTAGAGATCTATAAACATTGCTGGTCCTGAGTGCATACACACTGCAGGATTGGAACGACATTGTTCCATCGTTGAACGAGATTTTTTAGTTCGGTTTAAAAATCAAATGAAACGATCCGGTCGTTCTTCGTTGGAATGTACACACTAATGAGATATCGGGCCGAACGGTCGTTTAGCGTCCGATTGGCCCGATAATCATCTGAACACCCTGTAGTGTGTATCCAGCCTAAGACATATATGTCCGATTAAGCAATGAGTAGATTCTTTGTATTCTAATGTTTTATTGTGCATAATTACAAAATTATGACAGCAATTGGAAAACTAGTTAAATATAGCTGCAAAAAAAAAAAAAAAAAAAAATCTTTATTCAGGTAATTTGTTGAAGGAGATACTTACCTTCAGTATAACTCAGGATTATTTCAATGTTAACGAGTGAGAGTGCCCATATTGTTTATGCTGTTGAAGTGAAATATATATTACAGTGACCTCGATAACTCTGCAGTGTTCAATCAGCTGGTGACTGACAAATCAGGCATTGCTGTTGTGCTGAAAACTTTTCAAGCGGTCTTTCCTTGAGAATCATACATTGTAGTCAGTGATAAGGGTAAAGATCTCCTAAATAACTGGGGGCGGGGCTCGGTGAATCGCATCATCTGGCCCCGCCCCCTAACTTCACATAACCTTTCTAAGCCTATAATAATAGGGGACGGGGCCACTATGATGCTCCAATCGCGTCATAAGTCCCGCCCCCACCACCCAACTAAACACGCAGCTAGTAATCGGGAGGTTTGCCTGTTCTCCCGGACTCCCAAGAATTCGGGAGTCTCCCGGACATTCCGGAAGAGTAGGCAACTATGCTTATATCTAGTAAGATGTTGAGGACTATAATACTTACAAAGAATATTTATGTCAAGAATACACGTGGCTAGAAACACGCTGACATTTTTATTTATTTAAAATTATGGTGCAGAAAAGTTCCTGTCAACGGCATCACATCTCGCTAACATGGTGTATGGCGACAAGATGAAAATCAGTGGGGGGCATCTCTCAGCCCTCCGATCCTTCACCTGCGGCCTCCAGCTTCTCCCCGATTTATTATCAGATTTAAAACAGAGTTAATAATATTCCCACCCGCCAACAAGAGCATACCTGACATTTCTATCTCTGTTGATAACATGACCATAAATCCCACCCCACAAGCTCGCTGCCTAGGTGTAATCCTTGATTCACGCCTATCCTTTGTTCCCCACATTGACTCTATATCTAAATCATGTTACATACATCTAAAGAACATTTCCAGAATCCGCACATATCTCACACAAGACACTGCTAAAACCTTAATTCATGCACTAATCATCTCCCGCATTGACTATTGCAATTCCCTCCTTACTGGTCTTCCCAAAAACAGACTCAAACCCCTAAAATCTATTTTGCATGCTTCGGCAAGACTGATTTTCCTTGCAAATAGCTATTCCTCTGTTGAATCACTCTGTATGTCTCTACACTGGCTGCCTGTCTTCTACCGAATCCAATATAAAATACTTTTACTAACCTACAAGGCCATCAACAAAGCTGCACCAACATACATCTCCTCTCTTGTCTCAAAATATCTCCCAACTCGGCAACTCCGTTCTGCAAAAGATCTGCGTCTCTCATCCACCCTCATTACATCCTCCCATTCCCGGTTACAGGACTTTTTTCGGGCTGCACCCACTCTATGGCACTCTCTCCCTCGCACAATAAGACTCTCCTCTGGTCTACAAACTTTCAAGCGTTCTCTGAAAACCTACCTATTCAGACAAGCTTATAATATTCCTCAACCACCATCTTAACCTCACTACCTTTAGCCTGTTACACAATTTCACAGAAGACAACTACCCCCGGACCAACATTGTTGTGTGACAGGATCATTTAGCTTATGAGTCACCTTACCTTTGCAGTCTGGCTGGGCCAAGATGCAAAATGTATACTTAACCTCATGTGTCAATCTCCCATTGTCCCATAGATTGTAAGCTTGCGAGCAGGGCCTTCTCACCTCTTTGTCTGTTTTACCCAGTTTGTTTATTAGTTTATTATGTTTGTCCCCAATTGTAAAGCGCTACGGAATATGTTGGCGCTATATAAATAAATGATGATGATGATGGTTATAGAGGCAGATAGAGGTCTCTTTCTTTTATTAAATTGTTTTAACTTATTACTGAGATTAAGGGTAATGTGCTGACGTGTGGCCCCGAACTTTATCAGGTTGATCATCACTGCTGTGTTTGTTTTGAAATCAACAAAGTATACTGTAAGCTGTCAGAAGTGAGAAACTGAAAATGGATAAAAGCACAGTTGTAAAAATTTCTAGCAAAACGAAGCTATATGTAATGACTCTTTCCTGTATTTCAAACAGTTTTTTTTATTTTTTATGAAGGTACTTTGAAACATTCTATTTTTTATTTTATTTTTTAAACTATTATTTCATGAATGATGCACGTTAAACTCCTTTTAAAATTTTGTAGCCCTCTAGAAATGCTATAGAGAGCTCCTGATCAATATTAAAATGTTCTTTCGTTCTTACTAATGTTCCCTGACTTCTAGAGTCAATAATAATGATGACTCACCATGCCATGCATTATTTGTCACAAATCAATGGACATTTACAAGACCTGTAAAAAGACATAAGGGAAAGAAATCAACATAAATAACATGTTAAATTCTGATTCAAAGTTTTTCAAAAGTTAAAAAGGAGTTTAAAAGCGAATTCCTCTTTAAACCATTTAAAACAATAGGCCCCTCCTTACATCTCATTTCCTGGAATTAACCCTACACCTCTAGGACTCCCGTTTCCTGCGCTTTTGGGGCCCTTGATGTAATCAGGTTGAGGGCAAAAACTCCATGTAAAGCTAGGTACACACTACAGGGTTTTCTTCCAATAATTGTCTCAATCAGCCGACATACGACTGCTTGTTCAAAAGTCGGGTCAGTGTGTGCAGTGACACGATGGTCGAAAGTCTGCCCAAATGGACGATTGTCGCCTCATTTGGTTGGTCGTACTGTTTAATATTTTCGCTCCAATCTCGTTTCCGCTGTGTAGTGTGTATAAACTTCCGACCGATCCACAACAGTGAGTACAAAATTACAGTCATTGCTCACGACAACATGGCTGTAAAAAGTCGCTAAAGGGACGTCCGCTCTTCCCTTTATCGTCCTAAACAAGGCTAGTGTGTATGCAGTCCATGAACCGAGCGATCGGACCATCGGTCACATGTAAAATTGCTCGGCATAAAAAGTTGGTCGAAATTTCTGTAGTGTGTACGCAGCTTAAGTTGCAGCAGATTGCATAGTGGATGCACTTATCTTTTAAAGTCCCAACGTGCTGGGAGATAGCTTTTATAATAAAACAAATGAATCTAAAAGAAGCTGTACTGTAAGCATAAAGACTGACGTTAATAATCAATATCTAAATAGTGTGTGTGGATGATGATGTACGTATATATATCATCCTCAACATTTATTTATATAGTGCTAGCAGATTCCGTGTGTGTATATATATATATATATATATATATATATATATATAATTTTTTACCCACACACACTCTATTTGGCTACATGGCTGGTTTTAAATCTAAATCTTTGGGGATATCAGACATTATTGAGAGGAAGTATCAAACTGTAAAATGTCTTTGGAGTAAAAAAAAAATCTGCCACTCCATATTTGGTTTATGCCTGTGCCATATTTGGAGACTGATTCATCTCATCTGATCATAAAACAGCCATTCATCTTGTGTCTATTTGTACAGAAGTCTCAGCCATCTCTATCTATCTTCCCTGTTTGTAGAGAGGGTGCTGCCATTTAATGTAGCCTCTTCCCTGTCACAGTTGTGAGAAGCTTGGTGTGAATAGAACCTATGTCTGTGTATGGGGCTTGCCAGTGACTGAATAAGTGAGTATAAGGGGAGGGGGTTGTTGGAATATTTAAAAGATATTTATAATCTGTCAGCAGATGCTTTGCTGCTGATTTTCCTCCCAGAGAAGAAGGGGGGGGGGGGGGGAAGCCTTAGTGACAGTGGTTGTCTGAGCTTCTGGGATTACATCTGGCGCCCAAGAAATGATAAAATTATCATTTATTTTTTTTTCTTCCCAGAGAATTGCTCGCACGCGTCTGTGTAATCCTGGCGTGCTGTAAATGTGTTTAACTCTTTACATAGAACTTAATTATAACAGTACCCTGGAGTAGCCTAATTAACAAAATTACAATGGGAACATTAGACAGCAACCCAGGCATGTTTTAGCCTAACCCTTGCACTGCCAAAGTAACATCACGGAACGAGATTTTATATAAAAATTTATATATATATATATTATTTTTTTTTCAGAGTTAGGATGGATATTATAGAGATATATTTTGTGTGTCATTTTATTAGTATGGAGTTGAGAACTTTTTGCAAAGGACACAAATGCCCCCAGTCCTTCCAGTTACACCCTTCATGTGCCCATGGACCTGGCATTCCATCACAGCCCCCTTCCCATCCCTGGCACACCCACACCTATGTATGCCCCCTGTGCCATAGGGGGAGGTAGGCATGGAAGGGGTGGCACACACCCTCCTGCCAGATGCAGCCAGGTGGGAGCTGAGCTGGGGACCGCGCTGTGATTGGCGGACCGTCGGTGACGTCACGGATGCTTAGCCCCGGCCGGCCGGGGGTTGGGGGCAGTCGGTGTGCGGAGCTTGGGGGGAGCGGGTGGGAACCTGGAGTTCTCCGAGCACAGCGCGGGATGTCCGGCTGCAGGAAGTGTGTGTGACCGGGGGGAGCTGCACTAAAGTAGAGGGGACACCATGAGCTCCGAGGGAGGGGACCTCCCCTGGGAGAACACAGGTAAGTGCTGATCTGTGGGGTAACTACCTGTAGGGGGATCACTGGAGGGCTCTACTAGGTGCAGGTGTACCCGGGGTATTGGGCAATCAGGGGGAGAGTGAGAAGAGGAGATCTACCCTTTCCTGGTGGAACACACAGGTGCCCCTCTCTGGGGCATCAGCATTGGCAGGTTGGGAAATGAAACCGACAACCCAGCGTTGTCAGCCAGGATAGAAACAAATGGTATAACGTGGGGGGCAATATTAGGTTACCCAGCTAGGGTTTGCAGAATTAACTGTATAGGTTGTGAAATCGTTAATAATGTCCCTGTGTCAGGTAGTCATAGACCCCGTTGTGATGAAGTGGATGGGTTAGAACTTCAGACATCAGCTGCCTGTGTGCTGGGACTCAGTATATTGTGAGTACCAGGTAAACATGCTCTTATTTGGGAGCACAGAGGAAGGGGATATGCTGCTGAGAAGAAGTGATTACAACGATTTTTAAGATACTATTGAGAATTAGAAAACATCTGACGGCAGAGAAGAACCACTTAGCCCATCTAGTCTGCCCAATTTTTAACCTTTGGTAACCTCAACCGCTGTTTGATCCTTTTATAAGATATAATTTTGTGTATTGCAAGCATGTTTAAATTGCTCTACTGTCTTATCCTCTACCACCTCTGATGGGAGGCTATTCCACTTATCCACTACCCTTTCTGTGAAGTAGTTTTCCTAAAATTCTCTCCAGTGTCAGTACATGTCCTCCTGTTCTAATATTTCTCTTTCTTAGAAGAATATTTCCCTCCTGTACCTTGTTAAAATCCTTGATATATTTGAAAGAATAGGAGAAGCAATAAATACATAGTTAGTGGAGAGCAATGTATGTGACATCAGTGTTTAGTTAGATAGGAAGGCAGAATAATGTTAGTAATGAGAAAAAGGTGGGCAACTACCTAAACTGGGCTATGTTATAGAATTGGGCACAAAAATCCCATAATAAGTGAAATCAGAGTCAGCTAGATCTGGAGCCCGTGGATAGGATACGGTCATAAAGCAGTGGCACACGCAGGGGGGGTTACTGAGTCTCTAGAAACACCCCCCCCTGCGCTAACTAAGTGGCCACTGTCCTATACAGCAGCCGCGGCGCTGTCAAAGAAGCGTCCGCGGCGGTGCTGTATCGTATACAGCACTGCCGCAGACGGTTCTTAGACAGCACAGCGGCTGCTGTATAGGACAGCGCTGGCGAAATGGAGCATTGCGCAGCAGCTCTCTCGGTTTGTTTGTTTTTTGGGCCGGCGGGGAGAAACCCCCCCCGAAAATCTTCGGTGCACCCCTGTAAAGGAGGGTATTTTTTATTGTGGCTAGATTATGGTCTTGGGGAACCTGGGGTGTGGCAGGTATACTGTACATCAAATAGGTGTACATGGCATTAGCTCATAAGAATTTTATGTCTGCAGTTTAAAATTAACAAATAAATCTCAAGTTAGCCGTCATCATGTAGGCGATGCATTAGATTTCAGTTTAGCATTAGGGAAGCAATACACTTGTCAAGCAAAGTTCTTTTAGTGAAGCAAAGTCAAAATATTATCCCAGGAGATGTCTAGGGCAAATATTGCATTTTATAAGAGGGGCTATGCAAAAATTGGAGGGGGATGTGATCTGAGGACATATCTTTGTAAAGAATAACTGCATTACAGCAGACTAGGAATTGCATTATACCTATTGAAAGATATATCTAATACAAATTGTAAGAGAATTGTGCAAGTATTGTATGTGAAATGATGCAAGGGAATTGCATTACGCATTTGCAAGTCTGATAGTGTGCAGGTGAATTGCATTTTATGAGGGCAGGTTTGAGAGACTGCTAAATAATTTCATATAGGTGACCAGAACTAGTATGGAATTGCATCAACAAGTCTAAATTGGTGCAGCAGAAATGCATTATATAAGGGCAGTTCTGAGAGAGTGCAGGGAAATTGCATTATATGTAAACATATCAGTGGGGTATTATATGAGGGTAAGTCTAAAATGGAGCAGAAAAAAAATATTGCATTATACATGGGCAGGTCGGAGTACATGAGAATTGCATTATATGTGGGCAGGTCCGAGGGAATGCACGATAATTATATTATATGTTTAACAGACTTAATACATAGTTCAGGGGAATTGCATTATATGTGAATAGGTCTGAGATGGTGCAGGAGAATTTCATTATATGTAGGCAGGTCTCAGAGAGTGAAGAATAATCACATTATCCATGGACAAAACCTAATATGAAGTGCAGGGTAATTGCATTATACATTTCCAGTTACAAGAGAGTGTATGATAGTTGCATTATTTGCACATAGTTTGTGAGGGCGGGTGAATTACATTATATGTAGACAGTCTGCAAGACAGCAACATGCGTGTTTTGGGCAAGAAGACCTCAATCATACTTTTGCTTTATGGCATGTTTCGCTACATACATTAGAAGTGCACATGTTTAGGGAACATGCCCTCCACGTGTTTCTTAGGAAACTTGCATGGAAAAAAATATACTTAGACAAGCGTGCATGTGGATGAAAAGGTGGGACAAGCGTGCATGTGGATGAAAAGGTGGGACAAGCGTGCATGTGGATGAAAAGGTGGGACAAGCGTGCATGTGGATGAAAAGGTGGGACAAGCGTGCATGTGGGACAAGTGGGCATGCATAAAAACTTCACTAGCATCATATGTTGGCAGGTCAAATAGAGTGCAATGTGTCTATGAACAGGGCTAATATAAAAGCATATTATGGACAGAAACTGTGGATGGAGCGCTGTAATGGGCATGCCCTCAGGACCTGCTGTGTTGGGGTGACATTGGAAGGACTTCTGGGGGTGGATGACTGTTTTGAGGGAACACATTATGGAGAAAGCATTTCATTGGCTTTTGACACGCAGGTGATTGAGTGACGCGTTAACATAACATACGCACTAATTGTTAACAAAGTGCCAAATAATCCATTTATAAAGCAAATACTCCTCCATCCTGTTACACATCACAGAGATAAGAGGTACATGAGACCAGCTGCAGTTGGTCCAGAGATAGGTCGGCAAAATGCCCACAGGGCTTACAGTCTATGGAAAATATTTGAACACCATGTGGTATGGGCGATGCAGTAAGGGTAATTTACGAGTTGCAAAAAGTGTGGTGCTCCTACTCGTCCGCGAAAGTGTATCTCTATGTGCACACCCTCGTCCCTGTCCTTGGACCGGTCCCGGATAACAACAACAACTCTGCTCCTAGCTTTGCAATTATACCTGGAGATGTGATGGAAAGAAGAAAAACATACAAAATCCAACCTATTTACACTTTAAGACAACCCCATTCATTCATTATCATTTATTTATACAGTGCCAGTCATATCACACAGCAAATGTAATCACTGACATCAGTCCCTGCCCCAGTGGAGCTTACAATCTATATTCCCGTCCGGTTTTTAGACTGTGGGAAGAAACTGGAGCACACAGAGGAAACCCACACAACACGGGGGGGGGGGGGGGGGGGGGGTCATATCAACTCCAGACAGACAGAGCCCATTACCCCAGCACGGTGAAGCAGCAATGCTAACCACTGTGCCACATGCTACCCACTTAATTGGTAAACTGACAGCAGATCTTGGTGTGCTGTCTGATATTGGGAGATAGACCACATGAGCTCTACAATGGTTTAAAAAGGATCATTTCATACACAACCATTCCCCACCCCCCAAATGTTGGCAGCGGAAATGTTATGCATGGTTTCGGCACCATTAATAAAAACACAATCCCAAAATGGGATTTATCCATGCGTGCACTAATTGGCTTCGCATGGTTCAGTATCTGCATTTTAATTACAGTTGCTGTTCCTTGATCCCGGCAATGAATACAGCAGTGTATTGATCAGGTTTATGTACATATACAGCTGGGCATGAACAGACACTATCTCTCTGGTTGGAAGGTCATGCTGAGAGTTGTAGTTCAGCTACTTCTGGAGAGAAACAGGTTATCTATCCATGCTCTAGAGGTTTTATTCACTCCATGTGAAGTGTTGTGTTATACCTTTTATAGAGCAGGATAAAGTTGAAAATACATGAGTAATATTTATATGTAAATCACATCATTTAATACTATGCTGTCTTCAGCTCTCATAACTGTTGAAAAATAGATCTTCTAGGTCTATGTCGCACTGCTGCGTCCACCATGTGCAGTATTTTCAGAGACCGCTACCGGTTACATTATTAAAGTGTGAATGGACAGTAATAATGATTGTCATAGGGATGTGCGGCCTGACAGCAGAATTTTGAAAGGCAAATCACCACCTGGCTGTAAGTCATCATTTATTTATATAGCGCCACTAATTCCGCAGCGCTGTACAGAGAACTCACTCACATCAGTCCCTATGGAGCTTACAGTCTAAATTCCCTAATATAGACACACACAGACAGACAGACTAGGGTCAATTTGTTAGCAGCCAATTAACCTACCAGTATGTTTTTGGAGTGTGGGAGGAAACCGGAGCACCCGGAGGAAACCCACGCAAACACGGGGAGAACATACAAACTCCCCACAGATAAGGCCATGGTCGGGAATTGAACTCATGACCCCAGTGCTGTAAGGCAGAAGTGCTAACCACTGAGCCACCGTGCTGTAAATTCACATGTACATACAAGCACAATAGTGCATATCGTGGATCTCCTCACAGAAGCTTTCGTGGTTATACTCACTCAACCAGTTTGATGCATTCTCCTGCACTACTTGTGAGGAGATCCAAATACTCACTACAGGTGCTGCTACAGAGTGTGTAAGAACCACCGATCTAGTATCCTATTACTAACGGTGGGTTACAGAGCTGTAGACCACACAGTCCTTGCAATAGAAGTCAGTTTTCAACTATTGACTGACTGCTAGGCCCACTGCATCATATATGAAGGGTTAACACCAGGTCACAAAGAATTGCTCCAAATGTCTGCATCGAATCAGACTCAAAAAATAAACTGTGGTTGCTGAGTCAGCAGCTCAATACCTACTAACATTATAAAATGCAAACTTGGGATAAAATAATCCCGCTCCACCAAAATATGCCCCTCAAATGTCCAAGCACACGCACATTACTGCAAAACCATACCCACTTCATGATCACCAGGCAACTCCTCAAAATCAGGACTAATGATAGGCATGTGAAAATAGTCTGATTTACCCACATTAAATAATCAATGTTACCAAAATGCTCTTAAGTCATATAAAACTACACACATGATGGATCAGAAATAAAAGTGGACATATTGAGCTTTTACATGTGGTAAAATGAACAAGAGGGACAATAAATGCTTAAAATACCTTGTATACCTGAAAAGGTAACTCTGTATTCAGTCCATCATACAATCCTGTAATGCCAGAACAGGACCTACTCCACTCTGTGCTCCCACCTCATTTACTATTGCAGCAACCTGTGCTTAATTAACTGATTGATGCTTAACTCCTCTTTTCTCAATTAATTCAACAAATGTAACTGCAGTACTAAAGAACGGGTAATGTGTATTATATGTGGAGTAAACACATCTGAGAAACACGGAGAAACACTAAGGGGTATATTTACTAAACTGCAGGTTTGAAAAAGTGGAGATTGTTGCCTATAGCAGCCAATCAGATTCTAGCTGTCATTTTGTAGAATGCACTAAATAAATGATAACTAGAATCTGATTGGTTTGCTATAGGCAACCATCTCCACTTCCCCCAAACCTGCAGTTTAGTAAAGCTAGCCCTAAATGTGCGATGTCACCCAGTTGAGATCAGTTATTCTGATTGATCTTATGGATCACCTGACACAATTAATATTTACCTAATGTTAATAACTAGAAATGAGGCAATGGGGCCAAATTTATATTGATCCTTTTCCCTCCCCCTCCCCCCCCCCCCCCGGGCTGGGTCCCATAGTGGGCTACTTTGGGCTGGGTCACTGGCATTTTTTTTCCTTTAAAATATTCCTAATAGGCTGCTGAGTCGAATCTTGCCCCCAGGGCTAAATTGCCAGCCCTCCCCTGCTCACCACATACACTCTCAGGGGCAAAAGCAGGATGTAGAGGGGAGTTTCCACACCACGCTGCCAGTGGGCGTGACCAGCATGCATGGGGGCGTGGCTATAATTTTAGACAGTGCTTGGCTGCTCTCCAACTCTTTCTATCCCCATAATATACATGGGCAATGCTGCGTGCACTACTGTTAGGTGCACGCAGCTCTCCCTTTTCATGCAGAGCCGTGTGAAGCAGGGGGCAGGGTCCAGCCACCTCAATTATACAGTGCCCCAGGCTTGGATGGGGGTTTCCAGGCACTAGGAAATCCCCTCGGTTTGCCTATGACTCTAGGGTGCAAGAGAGGTGTGTCCACTTCAAGCTTTCTTTCCACATATACCTATACACATATACACACACATACGGTGGTTGAAGTGGACATTTAAAACTGGTGGTATGAAAAATGTAATGTGATAATTTTACAATGAAGACAGTAGAAGAAGTACGATACACCATATACCTCCTATATATATATCTATCTATATATATATATATATATCTATCTATATCTATATATATATATATATATATATATATATATATATATATCTATATATATATAAAACTTTGTTTTCTACAATTTTTAAAACTAATTGAGTCTTTAGTGTAATTATAAGGTCATTTCTCATCTTTGTGGTTTTATAGAATAAAAAGTAAAATATATTTAAAAAAACCATGATCGATGACAGTGGGATTGGTGAATTTTCAGTCTCATGAAATTAATTGCTTATCCCATTAAAATCTATAAGAGGAGATTAATCGCCTGAAGTTCACGCAGAGCGATTAAACTCTGTCATTGTTGTCGGGCCGAAGAAGATCATTACACTACAAAGCAATTAAAATTCACTTGTGTAGCAGAGCACATAGGAAACAATGTGTAACAAAACGAGGGCTCTCTATTCTCAGAGTATACACTTGAGACTGGTGATATTTACTTGCACAGTTTAGCCTATCCCTTGGAAGTCTCTTATTCAATTCTTCCCATTTTAAGACTTAACAAAATCACACACACAAAAAAAAATTTGAAGAGATGAGAAATAAAAAAATAAAAATTTAAATTTATAGATAATCTGCATCTATGGTAACATTTGCTGTACAGAACTGTCAACTCTATTCAGTTTTGATAAGTAGACATTAAAATAGACATCTCGGGAAGAATGAATAAAGATTGACAAATACACGACTGAGTACCATGTAGGTGGGAGTTGGGAATAACAGAACATTTTCTATAAGAGCTCAGGTAATCTCTCCGCAGCAAAGTGACTGAACAAAGTGCGAGAAAAAGAAAAGTTTTTTTTTTTTCAAATATTCTTTATTATAAGTGTATTGCAAAAAAAAAAATATCTCTAAAAATGTTATATATGCCTAATGGTTTGCACATTGCAAAAGTTCTACAAATGTCTCACCCGTCATAGGAAATGCATAAACTTAAAATGTGGTTTGCATGCACTATGTAAAATAGGTGGTTGGCGTTGCAAAGAGATTACTTTTGAACAAATCTCTCTCAGATATGGAATTACTCTTGTGTTATGCTATCCATGCCCTGCTGCACGTGCATGGATACTGAAATATGTTGTGTCACTAAAATTCATCATCACCATTTATTTATGTAGTGCACTGATTCCACAGCGCTGTACAGAGAACACATTCATATCTGTCCCTGCCCCATTGGAGCTTACAGTCTAAATTCCATAACACACATACGTACTCAGACAGACAGAGGGAGACTAGGGTCAATTTTGATAGCAGCCAATTAACCTACTAGTATGCTTTTGGAGTGTGGGGAGGAAACCGGAGCACCTGGAGGAAACCCACGCAAACACGGGGAGAACATACAAACTCCACACAGATAAGGCCATGGTCGGGAATTGAACTCATGACCCCAGCACTGTGAGGCAGAAGTGCTAACCACTTAGCCAACGTACTGTCCACAAATTAAACTATAATCTAGGGCACATGCAGGGGGCGGGACCTAAATAAAGCATATTTATGACCTCATCACGTCACCAAAGCCCCGGTCCCGTCCACTTGACTAGGAAGTGGCCAGGATGCGGGAGGACAGTCTGCTGTCTTGGAAGTCCAGGAGAACTACTCGAAATTTGGGAGACACGCGAACATTTTGGGAGAGTTGGCAAGTTGATAAGCGGAGCCTCACCTTTGACCAGATTACAGCTGTAGGTCATATATAGTGCCGACAGCCGGGATAGGAGCGAGATGTCAGTGTTAGACTCAGATCTTCATATCGGTTTCTGTTAAATCAGGAACTGTATTTACCATATACATATCGAGAGGGAGTTTGAGTCTCCTGTACGTTTCTACTACCATAGATGACAGTGCTCTCCTCTCCTGGCTGGGGGTGGCCAGTTTGGTAATGGTAGCCCACCAAAGAGGTTGCTGGGGCGTGTCCCTAAGTGGTACTTTAGGACAACCACGATGGCTAAAGATTTACGCAACTCAATATTAAATTATACATTATTTTATCCAGGATACACATTTGGTTATTTGGACGACAGACAGGCAAACAGTACTATGTTCGTGCTCTCTAACTGCAAAATAAAGTGTTAGCTCACCTACCTAGAGATCCTGGGGGGGGTATATTTACTAAACTGTGGGTTTGAAAAAGTGGAGATGTTGCCTATAGCAACCAATCAGATTGTAGCTGTCATTTTGTAGAATGTACTAAATAAATTACAGCTGGAATCTGATTGGTTGCTATAGGCAACATCTCCACTTTTCCAAACCCGCAGTTTAGTAAATCTAGCCCTACGTCACTTATTGCCTTGTGCCTGATCTCCTGCATTATTATTAAATATATTGCTTTTCCTTTCATGCTTTCATATCTAATGTTTAGCTATGTATTTATATAATATAAAAGAGATGTTAATTTTCGGTGCACTGCAATACAGCTCTATGCATTGGATACACTTGTATGCAGAGAGCAGATTTGTGTCGTATTCTAGACAGCGGCAAATCATTAGGGGTAGAAACGATAGCAAATGTTCCGTGGCCCAGAGAGTACGGTGCTGTTATTTTTTCCCCTTTGCCACGGCAGGATTGGAAGCACTACCTTGTAATTAGTAATATTGGAACCATTTTAGCCGATGTTAATGTTATGTAAACTTAAACACAATTGAAGCTTTTCATGTAACTCAAAGTGAGCTCCATCTTGTGTAAAGTGCAAGAATTTATTGCAAATTTTCAAACTGACAAACCAGTTCGAGACCTAATAAATTTCCTGCATTTACTAAACGACTGTGCTGGGTGACCCCCAGATAGGATTTTGCCCAGGGCACTTTAGCTACACCGACCCCCCCCCCCCCTTCAAAGGTCAATGAGCAACTCTACCTGTTGATATTGACAATATAAAGACATAGCTAAAAAGCATATAAAGTGTATTTAGTTAGACAGAAGAATTAAAGTCATCTCTGAAGGTGAAAATCTTAGTTTATGATTCAAGTCAACTGAACGTGGCTCAGTGGTTAGCACTTCTGCCTCACATCACTGGGATCATGAGTTCAATTCCCAACCATGGCCTTATCTGTGTGGAGTTTGTATGTTCCCCCCCGTGTTTGTGTGGGTTTCCTCTGGGTGCTCCGGTTTCCTCCCACATTCCAAAAACATATTTGTAGGTTACTTGGCTGCTATCAAATTGACCCTAGTCTCTCTCTCTCTGTCTGTGTCTATGTTAGGGAATTTAGACTGTAAGCTCCAATGGGGCAGGGAATGATGTGAGTGAGTTCTCTGAACAGCGCTGCGGAATTAGTAGCGCTATATAAATAGCTGATGATGAATAAACAAAGCAGGAAAAAAAATAAACATAATCACGGTACTCTGAATAATGTTCAGGAAAAGCAGATGGATGCAGCCGATTAGATAGAACACAACTAATAAGAGAAAATAATGTAATATGTTTTACGCAATAGATGCCTGGTGCAAGAAATGATACATATGGCAAATGTGTGACTGAGTGCGATTTATAATTAAATATTTTCACTCAAAGACATTTGTGTTCAGTGTGTTTGATGAAGATGATATGTCAACCTCTTCCAGCTCTTGTTTTATTTCTATACCCCGTGGCTTTAACTGTAAAATATATGAATCACACACAAGTCACATGACATTATCTTGTACTGTCTAAGCAACATATGTGCAGATTTATAGACGGATACATAGATATGTAGAACGATCAAAAGAAAAGTCGTGTTCTTATATTGTTATCGTATTCGTAAGATGCTATGAGAAAGCCGATGTAACCAGTCGTTACCTTGTATACTCATTGTAAAGTGTCGTTGGTAATCACATACTGTGCTAGGGCAGGGTTCACGTATATCATACAACTTGGCATTTTTTTATTTACGTGGATATAAAGCTGTAATGTGGGGTATGTCGTTTCATTTAAAAAATCTGCCTGCTTTGGTGCCTTTTAGTGTCCCTCTTTCTGACCCGGTTTCTTCTTTGGTTCTTTTATTAGAAATAAAAGAAAAATAAGTACAAACATATCAACTGGGGAGCCATAATCATCTTTCAGCAGCCTCCCCAATCCCCTTTACCACAGTCACTCATCCAGAGGGCTGTCATGGGCTAACACTAAGGACCACTAAACCTTCAAATGGAAATAGTCAGATATGAACCATGAAAGTCAACTGCATTGCTCAGTGGTAACCAGACATTCCACCGGTGCCATTAAACGTTACAGTATTACCTCTGCGTCCCACTTTACAGCTGAAATTTCTCTCACACATCTCGGACAATGTCTGAAGCTGCAGTCATTTGAGCTGCTGTGACATCACTGCCGCCACCCCCCTTTGTATGAATCCATCAATCCACACTGCATTTCTGCAAAACAAGTCTGCAAAGCTGTCAGTTTCAGTGGTGCATGTTCTTTCAGAGAAGCCCCTCTTAAAGCAGCGTTCCGGATTCACTCACTGACCTGCTCTTGACGGTTCTTGCAGGGGATCCTTCGTCTCTGTAGCATAGCACCAGGAAAGGATTATCGATCACCATTCTAAAATGATGTCTGAGAAAGGTGTGAGCGGGAGGACCAAGCATGGTGCTTGTGGCTTCTTATTGATCCGTATTGCCTCACGCGCATGCAATGTAGCACAGCATTGGTTTTGTCATTAGCGGGGTACTACCGAGACAGAGGAGTGCTGGGAAAACTGTTTAATCATTCAGTTCACACTCAGAAAACACTGGATATATATGCCAAATAGCAGAATTTAACTAAACTAAATTGAGCTCCTAACGTCACATTCAGTAGTTTTATGAAGCAGCCATGTAAAGGTGATCCGTCACCTACACAAAATGAGGCTGCTATTTTGTGAGCTGAACCAGTGTTCATCATCATCATCACCATTTATTTATATAGTGCCACTGATTTTGCAGCGCTGTACAGAGAACTCATTCACATCAGTCCCTGCCCCATTGGAGCTTACAGTCTAAATTCCCTGACATACACACACACAGACAGAGACTAGGGTCCATTTTTATTTTTTTTTGATAGCTGCCAATTAACCTACTAGTATATTTTTGTGTGGGAGGAAACCGGAGCACCCTGAGGAAACCCACGCAAACACGGGGACACGATTATGCAACTCTAGTGTCTAGTCATCACTGAGGCATGAGGTGCAAAGTGTCTCATGTCTCTGTGAGTTGACTAGTTAAATGTTGATTGTCCATTTTACGTTTTTACAGCTAAAAGTCACTCGTATAATAATTGTCTCTATGCCACTGCAATGTTAACTTTTTTTTTACTAAAAACCAGTTAATATTTACTTCATACATCAATGTTGGAAAAGAGTGAACTATAGCAGGAGAAATAAGAGGTGATGAAATTGCTGGAGAGGCATTTAGATAGTAAGATACTGGTGCGCCTGCTTTTCTTTTCACAGTTGCGGATAGCCAATCTGTCCGCATCTGTTCTGCATCTTCTTATCCTGGGTCAAGTGCTGACAATGGCCTGGCAGTCTTATTGAAGTACTTTCTCTGTGTCTCCTGGTGCTGCTCTCTCTTATTACATATATATTGCAAAGGGATCCTCACTGGCAGTAACTTATATGGTATCCGTGGGCTCAATGATTGTAATATTCCGCTCATTAGTGATTGAACGGGTGAAATCCTTCCTAAAGTTGGTGTGTTTCTGTAGTTCATAAATCCTAGCTATGGATGTTGACAGATTTCATTGTACTCTTTGAGAATGTTCTTGACAATGCTGAGGTTTTTTTCGGCCAGACCACTTGAGTGGGTGAAGTATGGACTGGAGGGGTTGTGTTTGTTTTTATTATTATCATTTATTTATAAGGCACCACATAATTCCACAGCACCGTACAGGGGAGGAAGAACAAAATGAACAATCATTACGTAAGGTAGAACATGAAAACAAAAAGTGGATCTGCAGAGGCATAGGAGCATAAGACAAACCTAAGCAGGAGTATCATAATGTGAGATGGAAACCATGCTGAAGGTGAGGGAGAAGGAGGATAAGGTAGGGAAGGGAAGAGTACAAGAGAAAGGAAGACTCTACTCATTAGAGTTTACATGCTAATTGGGAAGGGCTGACAGAAGACGGGGTGACGTGGAGTTGGGACATGGATGTAGAGAGGTTGGGCAAGTAGTGGAGGAGCTAGGTTGTGGACTGATAGGCTTTGATGAACAGTTGAGTTTTCAGTGAGCGTTGGAAGCATTGGTGGTTGGTGGATGGTCTGAGTAGTAGTGGTGTTCTATAAGTGTGCAACAGCACAGGAGAAGTCTTGGAGGTGGGAGTATGAAGTGGTTATTAACAGGGAGGAGAGGTGGCAGTCAATAGCAGAGGGGAGAAGGCAGGAAGGGGTGTGGAGGGAGATGAGGTTGGAAACGTAGGTGTGGTACAAGAGGCTGAGAAATTTGTAGGTGAGGAGTTTGAATTGGATCCTGTAGGGGATAGGGAGCCAGTGTACCAATTCGCAGAGATGAAAGGAAGAAACAGAGCATCAAGAGAGGACAATAAGCCTAGCAGCAGCATTGAGGTTAGATTGGATGGAGAGAGGTGGGCAAGAGGGAGGCCAGACAGGAGGACGTTGCAGTACTGGAGGCAAGAGATGATGAGGGAGTGGATAAGATAATTTGTGGCTTCAAGGATGAGAAAGGATCTAATTCTGGAGAGGTTGTGGAGGTGGAACCAGCAGGTTTTGGAGAGGGAGTGAATGGGGTGGGTAAAGGTGAGGGAAAATTTGAGGATGCCACCTGGGCAGTGAACTTGAGGAACAAAGGAGAGTGCTGTGTTGTCAATGGTGAGGGAGGGTTGGGGACCCTGGAGGGAAGATAATGAGTTCAGTTTTGGGCATTTTGAGTTTGAGACATCCAAGAGAAGATGGCAGAGAGACAGATGGACATGCAAGAGATGAGGCAGGGGGAGATGTCAATGCAGGATAAGTAAATTTGTGTGCCATCTGTGTTATATGTGGTATTGCAAACCATAGGAGCTATTTAGTTCACCAAGTAAGGAAGCATACAATGAAAGAAAAGAGGGCAGAGGACAAACTCTTGTGGGACCCCGATGAGTAAATGGAGAGGAGGAGCCAGAGATAGATACAGAGAAGTAGAGGTAGTAATGGTTGAAGGCGAACCAGGAGAGAATGGTGTCGCAGAGGCAAATGGAGGGAATCAGGAGGAGAAGATTGTCCATAGTGCCAAAAACCGCAGAGAGAGATCCAGGAGAATGAGCAAGGAGAAGTGACCCTTGGATTTGGCTGGAAAGAGATCTTGGAACAGTGTTTGACTAGTTAGTGACTTTGCCAATGGCTGTCTCTGTGGATGGGACGGATGTCAGATTGGAGTGGGTCGAGGAGGGTGTGAGAGAAGAGGAAACTGGTGAGGACATTATAGACCGTCCACTCAACTAAATTGAAGGTGAAGAGGAGGAGAGAGATTGGACAGTAGTTAGAAAGAGACAGGGTTGAGAGAGGGTTTTTTATGAATGGATGAGACAAGAGCGTGTTTATAGGAAGAAGGTGAAGATGCCAGTAGAAAGAGGTAAATTGAAGAGGTGGAGGCAGGTGATGAGAGAGGTAGCAAAGGGATGAGAGGGGATAGGGTCAAGGGGGCAGGACAACAGAGGAGTGAAGTCCTCGTTCCCAGACATGGGGAAGGAGCCCAAGGTAGGTGGACCAGAGTGGAAGGGTAAGGTGGGAGGGTCCTGACTGAAGGCGATTTCATGGGGTATGAAGCCAAATTTGGAGGTGAAATAGGTGACAAATGCTTTGGGGAAGAGGGAGGTGTTTAAAGCTATAAAGATGATGCATACTAAGGACCATTGTCTGTAATGAAATCATCAAGCATATCACCCAGTATTGCTTGGAGATGTATTATTACTTTGCCAGCTGTAAGCTTTTGTGGCTTGGTAATTTCAAAATATCTGCTTTTTTCCCCCTACAATTTGGAAAGTCTCCTCATTCCTTGTGAACAGGACTATTCCTAAAACTTGCTAGCGCCATTCTTGAATGTCTCAAGTCATCTGTTGTGCTTTGATGTTTTTCAGTTTATTTGACGTCTTTGAAAATTTGCTAAAAACTTCACAACATCATTGATTCGCTGGCATCTCTTGGTCAACACTGTTACCAGGTGACCATAATGTCACCTGGGAACAGGTGACCATGATGTCACCTGAGAACAGGTGACATCTAGTCTTTGGTTGTGGAGTTCACTTTCTTACATTGTCGGTATCAGTTTGTTTAGTGCTTCATCCTCAGCTGTTGCCTTTTGTATGGCTAACACTGGGCGGTGTGCCATAATGCTTTGCACTTGTTCATCCAGTATTGGTTCCCCATGTTCATCCTTTCTTTGTGGGAAAGCCCTGGATAATATATCCAGGATGTATTTAATTGGTTTGTATTGCACTGATAAGTAAAATGGCATAAGTCTATAGTACACGTAGAGAGGTGGAATGGGGGAGAGAAGGGACAAAGCAACAACACATCTCAAAGTAATACTGGGGGGCACATACTGTGCCCCCAGTATTGCTTTGAGATGTGTTATTGCTTTGCCAGCTGTATTTGCAACACCTGGTATCATGCATAGGAATCGCAGACATGTATTAAATTCAGAAATGATTACATGATGGGAAATGATAAAAGTATAACAAAAACTCTTCTCTGTTAAGAAACGTTCAGGAGAGACAAGGATGAGAAGGTTTATCTTAGAGTTTAACTTGTAAACTTTTTCTGCTTTTTTGATTGATAGAAATTACCTTCATTCCCACCCCATCCAAATAAAAATCATGTAGTAAAAGTCATTTTTACTAGAAATTTTTAATCCACAGCACTTATTTTTTCCATAATACAAATTTACTTGCACCTAATAACAGGATAAGTGGGCATTCAAGCTCGACATTAATATGGTGGCGCTCTACAAATAACTTATAATCACAATAGGTTCCTATGGCCATTTTACTTTACATAGCATCCCGGTTTTGCAGTTCAAAATTATAGGGGTGTTATAATAATGGAATAAGAGACCTTATTTACAAAATAGACAGAATACACTTGTGTACAATTCATTGTATGGTGGAAATGTTCTGTGCAGCTTTATAGCGTTTCCAATGATGAGTTTCATTTGTCAAATGTAGCAAATTTCTTGCTGTCAATATTATGGTATTGATAAATACAATAATTACCCTTTAATGTGAATCTGTCACCTGTCGCTCCTTCTAAACTCCTCTCGCACCTCCAAAAGTGCAGCCAACATCACAGTTTAAAAATCTCTGCATCATATGGGGGAAGGTTTGGAATGTGCTAACTAGGGACGCAAGCAGATGAGTTGTTTCATAAAGGACATGTTTCAAGGACGCCTGAAATTGACAAATTGAGGGGAGAGCATAAGTCTGCGAGATTATAGTTCTTTTGGGACAAGGCTGCAGGAATAGGGCACGCAGCACACTGACTGTGAGCCTCAAGCATCCGAGGGGCTTCGTGAATACATGGTAGGTTTCATAATATCTTCAGATATTTTTTAATTAGCGATGGCATTTTCTTTTTAAATGGTAACTTAAGCAAGCTGAATGTCGAGGCCCCCCTTCCTGCTTTTCCACCCCCGAGCATGGCATTTATAAGCCTAAAAGGAAAAAAAAAATGTTCTTTGGGAATAAACATTTCACTGCAAAGGTTGGGAGTTCCTGATTCTAATGGTAAGGCTGTGTTTACCGTATAGCCGACTAAGCAGATGTCTAGCGGCATGGTTTAGGGAGTAACATATCATTTTGTTAATTTCATTTGTATTTAATTGGTAGCAGTGGTTCTCTTATGCATTATGGTTTTCTGAATTGTCACTAGGCAGTTGGAGGGGTGGTCTTTTTACAGCGAGTTACCTGCTGAAATGGAATTGGAGACCTTCAGCTTGAGATGTTACAATGCAACCATCAGAAAAGTCATCCTTGAAGGGAAATCAATATTGCAAATACAGACGCTTGATTGTCCGGTTACAGGGGAGAAAGTTCCAAAATCAACAATATCACTGGGTCCAGATGGTTGGGAGCTGGATGTCTCGGAGAATTGGCATCATAGCTAATAGAGCAATTCAGTAATTATAAGAGAACTGTAATATCCTGTTTTGATTACATCTACATCCTCCTATTTCTAAACAACAATTTTTTAAACAATACCCTCTATTCATAGTAATATCATAAAGTACAGGCTGTGAAAGAGGTTTCTCAGAGTGGATCCAATCATTTACAGTGGAGGCAGACACTTTGTAGCCTGAACCAATATTCATGTAATGTAGATTATCAACTCAAAAGCACTAGTAACCCTATCCCTAATATAACTATATTTGGTAGGACAATCACCTATCGGTGGCCTGTTGGTATGTAAGCATGGTTTGGGCTTCGGTAAACAAAGAGACATGTAGTTCCATTAGTGGAAATAGGTCTAATCACTCTAGTTGATAAAGTAATGTAGGGGGAGGGGGGGGGGGGGGGGGGGGGGTCAATGGGTGCAACCCCACCTGATCTCTCCTGGCTAATCACATTCCACCCCAAGGAATCAACAGATATGCTCCCATTTGGTTTTTTTTTAAAAAAAATTAGCTAAATTCGGACAACGATAATCAATTTGAAATGTTTGAGCTTAAGGATTATGGGCCTGATTCATTAAGGAAAGTTAAGTAAAAAAAATTGAGTAAGTAGTCTCCTGGACAAAACCATGTTACAATGCAAGGGGTGCAAGCTAGTTTTCTGTTTTGCACATAAGTTAAATACTGTCTGTTTTTTCATGTAGCACACAAATATCAACTTTATATTTCAGTGTACAAATAAGCTGCCAAGTATTTGTGTGCTACATGAAAAAACAGACAGTATTTAACTTATGTGCAAAATAGAAAACTAATTTGCACCCCTTGCATTGTAACATGGTTTTGCCCAGGAGACTACTCATGTTTTTTTACTTAACTTTCCTTAATGAATCAGGCCCTGTGATTCGTAGCCATGCATAATGATTGTCACTGTTTTAATATATAGACCCCTATATATCACTTATTAAAGGGATGCATTAGAAAATGTATTTCTCAATGAGCTGGTTATTTATTAGTATGAAATAAGTAAGATTATTTCTCTCAACATACATTACATAAGTATCATATCTCCAACCGTATAGGTGCATAGAATATCTACAAAACACCTATAATATCTCAAGATTGTTGGAGCATGCTGAAAGTTGTAGTTCAACACAGAGCAATAACTTATAATTTTATCACCTGGGGCGAGAATGAAAAATGCCCCCTAGACCTCAATTTTAGCCAAATGAGCCTAAAATATTCATAAACTGCGCCCCCTTCAGCGTTGCACCTGGACGGTCGCCCCTATCGTACAGCCCTAGTTACGGCTCTGATTCAACAACAGAATACCGCTATTTGCCTATTGCTGCGATAGACCACAGAAAGGATCACACACAGCCGGATACTAACGCACACATACAGACATTGCACCAATACAAGCCACGTCACGTTTAATGATCTGATCACTGCTGATTAATGTCTGCAAAATGCAGACACAGGTCCAGAAATAGCAAATTACTCTTTGCTTGGCTCCTTTTTTGGTAAATCTAGTCAGTGGTCTCGGACTCCCGTCTCTCTCCATCATTGTCACCATTTCAACCTGAGTATTTTCTTGTGTCAAAATGAGTGAGTGTATTTCTTGCATCTTCATAAATCAACAATTTTTCTCATGCAAAAAGATGTGTCTATCTATTTATCCTCCTTTGATGCCTACTCACTCCCCCCCCCTCCTCTCCTACCCCAGGAGACAGGCATCTGGGTTTAATATAGTATTTGCCTAATGGCAGGAGATGTCACGGCAATGTCAGACTGTATACTGATTAGGATTGTGGTATGATTGCTGTCTGCTCCTTGTGTTCACAGGCTGGGCTGTGGACATGTTCGTCTTTTTAGGGAGCACCATGGCTAAGATGGTTCTATCAGCGAGATGTCTTTTTGTCTTTACAGTGTGTCCTTAGCATTGCACTGGGGAAGTCTAGCAGCGTTAATTAGCAGAACAGTGTCATTATATTGGCAGAAAATGTCTGTAAAAGCATAAAGTCATGCAGTGGAAGGATATTGTCCCAGTAATAACACATAGGAATTAGGATTTACAGACAGAGGTTACCTTTGGTACCAATCACATTCCCGACTTGTCTGTCTTCATCACTCCCCTATCCCCTCCTTCCTCCTGAGCCTTAATATCGCCCCCTCCTCATCTTCTCTCTCATAACAGAAGGTAAATCTCATTATATCTTCACATTCTGCTCAGCAATATCAATTGTGAGAAAAACACACTATCATTAGCGTGACTCAGAGGCTCACCGCTCGCATGGATAACGAGTTGTGTCACATACTGATAACACACTATGTTATTGCTGGGATAGAACTTCCTGTAAGAAATTATATGTAGGAACGGAAATAACTTGCGATGTTTAGCTGTTGGGACGGGAGAGGTGCTGGGTACACGACATGTTCTGCGGATACATAGGGAGCTTTCTGGACCACAGGTAAATATAGATTGTGCGCAAAAAGGGATTTAAGAGGCTGAGGAAAGGGGGGGGGGGCAGGGGTAAGCTGTTGGAACAAATGTACAGGTGATGCGTTTAGTTTATATAAAATAATATCTTTAACTGTGGTAGCTTTGGAAAGTACCCCCACTCCCCAATCCATACCAGACAGTGAAAAGTAGGGTACATTGGTGCACCTAGAGCAGTCTTGGCTAACCTGTGACACTCCAGGTGTTGTGAAACTACAAGTCCCAGCATATCCTTCCAGCAATAAGCTGCTATATGCTGCAAAGCATGCTGGGGCTTGTAGTTTCACAACACCTGGAGTGTCACAGGTTAGCCAACACTGACCTAGAGGGTCGCAACGAGATCCGCGCTAAATCTAGGCTTACTTGCGCAAATTAAGGCACATGGTAGCTTTAAAATTGGCATTGCACTGTCCCATGGCCCTTTTGCAACATACCTCCCAACATTTCAGTACCTGGCATCAGGCCAGGGGGCGTGGTCATGACAGGATGGGGGTGTGGCCACTCCCCATGGGGCTCTCAACTCTGTAAAACACACATGCACCAGTATCAAGTGCACTACACCAGCTCACCCCTGCGCTGTGACCGGGAGATACCTCCCAACGTTACCAACAGAGGGACATACATGTCCATGGGTGGGACAGCGGGACAGATCCCTAAAATTGGGACTGTCCCGGGGAAATCTGGACAGTTGGGGGATATAACACAGATAACTGAAGACCTAGAACCATTCCTGCTAAGCCCTGTGTGTATCACTGTGTCTTTATATGCATTATCCCATGTAGGTTTGCCTGTATATAGGTTAAAGTAACTTGGCTACAACAGGTTCTCTACAACATTACCTGTGCAAAGACTATTGCAGTCTGGTGTAACCAGATATCATCCTCAATGACTAATCCATATATGAATGCAGTGGGACAACAAAGGAAGAAGTGGGGTGAAGCCAGTGGTAGAACTACCTCTGTTGCAGAGGGTGCGGTGACTAAGAGACTGGGAGGGGAGGGGGCCCAGTGATGCAGATCCATTGTCTGGAGAGACCCCTTTGGGCTTTAATGCACATGTTCCGACCACTGCGTATGCTCACATGAGTGTGGGTGTCTCTGAAGTGTGGGCCAGAAACGCTGCCTCTTCCCACCAAAATGTAGCTGCGGGCTCCAGAGATCAAATGTTACACCCCTAGTCATAGCATGTATAAACACTTTAAAAAAAATTGCCTTTATTGGAGTTGGATGTCTAGTAAGACACAATGATATTAACAGAACCCTTACAAGGTTATTTACACTTTTGCAGCCATCTAATTGAAAAAAATATAAAACAGAATGTCTAGTATTTCACAGTGTTCTATAGCTGCAGATTCATTAGCTATAGTCATTATGTATATGATTACGTATTCTCTGGACAGCACTGCCTAACGTGATTGGCACTATATAAACAATTGGGATAACAGCTCCATTGATAATGTGACATGTAAAACGGGAACATATGCAGCATGCTGGCAGGACGGTCTCTGCACACACAAAATAGAAACGGATCCTGGGAATTATAGCCGTCGTACAGAGGCCAGAATCACATGACCTTAGACGGGGACACTATCTGCTTGTCTGTCCCACAATCAAATCACAACCAATCACTCAATGACAGACAGTAACAGAATATGACTGCAGACATTTATTTATAATCTTGCATTTTTTTTTAAGTCCTCAAGGAGAGGGGTGTACCGGCAACCAAATGCCCCACAGGCCATGTATGAAGTGTCATACAGAGCCCAATCCACCTGTCACCTGCAGCCCCATCATGGCGACAATCCAAAACAGAGGTATAATAACCAAAATAACCCCGGGCCGTGACCAGCGGGACAGCTGCCCAAGCCAATTCTCAGGGTACCCCGCAAATTGTAACCGTATAGCCCGGCTTTACCCGGGGACAAACCATAGGACCCCTCCCCTTAGCCGCAACACGGGCTGTGACAAAACATCAAAAGAATGAAATTCTCCATCTTAATATTGCCATGTATTCTTATACTTTTATATTTCATCTATGTTTTGTCCTTTACACTTTTGTATTTCTTCTTTATTTTATTTTATTAAAATCAATATTACAAGAATTCACAATGTTAAAAAAAAAGCAAAAAAAACCCACACAAACGTCTTCCTAATTACTTAATCTATGGGTGGGCTGGGTGGGGTGGCATTTGTGTTCTTTTGGAACGATGGGTGAGCGTGCCTTCTGATTATAAATACCCGCCATGGCCGAGCATACACTGCTCACAGCCTTCACTTCCGCTGACTATTAGCCTCACTACCTCCCAGTGGGACCCCCACAACCTACCTGACCTTCCAGCTTATCTATGACCCCCTTAACAACACCAAGCTGGGTATAAAAAAAAACGAAGTAAAAAAATAAAAATGACGCCTACCCCAATCAATCAAGCAGTGCTAAATTAAAGATCCCAACCATCTTCTAGGCTTCCTGACCTAAGGGTTGGACAACTTACTGATTGGCTTTCAAGACTTTAGATTCTGAGTCATTTAGCCCCGGCAGGTGGAAGTAGTAGGGGAATGTCCCCAGGTTTTTTTTTTGTTCCCTTTGTCTTGGGCTTGGGTGGGGTAAAAGCACAATCTCTGGGCTATGTTCAAACTTAAATGCCTACTTTGCATAGTATTGCTGATGTTTGTCAATGCAAACAGCTAATTCAAACTCAGCACAGTAATGTCCATGGTTTGAAAAATAATATAAATTACTATATTAATAACTTTAAGCTGGAAAAGCAAATTCATGTTTTTAAAATTGGTTTGACCAAGAGTCCGTTGAACCAGGTTGGTTTGATTGAATTTCGAGGGGGCTTGAACAGCTCAGGTATCTCTACTGGTGAGCACCAGTTATAGAATTTGTAGTTGTTGAGTTTTATTTTTATTTATTTTTTTTAAATCATTTATCCCTTAGGAGTTTCTAGTTGACAATGCTGGACGTAACCCAAGAAGAAGCTTTAATATCAGATCCTCCTATTAATGCAGGACCAATGCTTCTAATAAAAATAATAAATCATATAAAAATAACAGACAGCGTAGCCCCCTTGTGGATTGTATAACCAGCCCCTCAGCTAGCCAGCACGGGCTCATTATTTCTATACCGGGAAATCATCAACATGGGGTTACCAGTTATAATTGGGTAGCACAGGTTTGATGCCACTCTGGGCAGTAAGAGCCTAGTTAATGAATACACTCACCCACCACTCTCTTGTTAAAGAAGGCTTTATATATAATATTATATATATATTTTCCATACTGCCACTTCTAAATTTTCACTTCAACCACTGTGCGTGTGTGTGTGTGTGTGTGTGTGTATTTATATATTATAGGCCAAGTATTTTTTCCTGCAATATTATCTCCCATTGTAATTCCATTTGCCATTGTTTTTTTTTTTTTAAAGATTTATTTTTGCACGGTAAAATATAAATACAACCAGCATTAAGAGTCAACGTGAATATAAATAATTGGTAACCATAAAATAGGAACAGCGTAACGTCTTAACAACTCAATGAAAGGGTATCGTATTGAGAGCATTGAAGATGACCAAGGGTTTTAAATAGCAAGAAGGGTGAATGAAACGGGAAGAGGAGAGAAAAAGGACAGAGAAAGGGATAGAAAGGGATAGAAAGAAAAAAGTAATTAGGGAGAGGGAGGGCCAAAAATTATGTAGTCTCAGGCAGGCGCGGGCTGGCAATTTCAACCCGGGGGGGGGTGCAGAGGCGGCCGCATCACATGACATGGGATGCGGCCATGTCATTGATGACGCGCCCGCATCCCGTGTCATGTGATGCGGCCGCCTGTGCGATGATGCGGCCGCATCTCGTGTCATGAGATGCGGCCACCGGCAGGCAAAAATCAGCGATTTTGAATCTGGGGGGCGGCCGGCCGGCCTACCCCCCGGCCCTAACATCGGTGATTCTGTGCGGCCCGGGGCCCTCCGGCCCAGCCCGCTTCTGGTCTCAGGAGAAGGGAGACTGAGCCTGAAAGAATGAAAACCATGGATCCCAGACCTTGATGAATGATTTAGATGATTTATTAAGAATGCTAGTTGTGTATTACATTTGTTGTATCTGCCAAATTCTGTTAATAATAGTCTGAAGGGATGGGGAAGTCTGCTGCCGCCAGTCCTCTGGGAAACTTGTTCTGGTGCCGAGTCGCCGAGGGTGCCCCTAGAGATAGAATATAGAATCTAGGCTCCAATGCCACTTCAACTTGGAGTACCGATTGGATCATTTGTTTAACATCGGTGCAGCTTCGGATATCCTTTTGCCATTGTTAAGGATCACAGTGACTTGTTCATGCAGATTCCACTTTCTTCTATTATTTACTGATAAATAAAAACTTTTTTTTTTTTTAGTAACAGAAAAGGTCCAAGCACCTAAATAACACAGAGTTTCATTGACGCTGCCTCAATGTGTGGTCACACTCCCCAAACAGTGGCAGCAGAGAGTTTGACTAACTCTGATTAAGCAAACGGTGGGTGCACTCAGCCATTGTTTTAATTCCAGCCTTCACACAGTGCTTCGCTTCCCCTTCTGAATTGTAGGCCTGTAGCAAAGTGGATAGATTGAGCGATAGCAAGAACCTCCAAACCTGTGTCTGTAGTTGCACCCCTCTTTGGAATGCAAAACCCTCCGAGTGTATTCAGTTTGTTTTTTCAGATTCCTTCCTGTCTCGATGCCTTGTAAATGGTTGAAGCTCAGTGGGTAAGAGCACTGATTGTATAACAATAAAGGGGAGAATTGTTAAAGACCTTGGTTCAAATCCAACCCTCCAATAATCCAGATTCACTCCATCTAAAGGGATGGGCTTCCAAATTTGGGTATGAACATGGTTAAATGTGAGCGTGGCTGGTGATTATGACCTGGTGGAATGGGGGCATGGCTGCCGGATCAAGTGCAAGGACAAAACTGTCTCCAGATTTTTGATGTTGAGAGTTATGGAAGTCTCATTGCCAGGTCCTGGTAACTTTGTGTCTCAGGCTTAAAAAATAGAAGATTATAAGCCTGATTGGGGCAGAGTGTTTTAACAATAGTGTGCGCGCTGCTGTGTGAAACTGTACACTATATATGACTAAATAAATAATAAATATTTTTTGGTTAGGCGTGAGGTGTTTATGTGGGATTCACTCCCCTGTACAACAAGACATTCTCCTAGCCTCCAAACCATCAATTGCGCCCTGGAAACTCATCTCTTTAGGTAAGCTTACCAAATTCCCAAACCATCTCCTTAACCTTCCTAGGCTATATTACCACAACACAATTTAAACAGGCTCACATTTAGGGCTAGATTTACTAAACTGCGGGTTTGGAAAAGTGGAGATGTTGCCTACAGCAACCAATCAGATTCTAGCTATCATTTATTTAGTGCATTCTACAAAATGACAGCTAGAATCTGATTGGTTGCTATAGGCAACATCTCCACTTTTTCAAACCCACAGTTTAGTAAATATACCCCTTAGTCTCCTTCTATATGCAAAACCCCTGACTGAGCACTTTTTCCCATTGCTATGTGGCTGATCCAATAAGCGACAGTTAACCTCACGTATTCCCTATAGATTGCAAGCCTGCGTTCAAAGCCCTCTTAGCACTTTATCTTTCTGTTAATACTCAGTCTTCTTGTATTACAGCGTGTATCCCCGATTGTACGGTTCTACAGAGTATGCTGCTGCTATATAAATAAATGCTAATAAAACCTAAAAATAGTTGTGAAAGCTACAAGAATCCGGTGAGATAAAATAAAGATAATTGCGTCATGCCGAACACATTGCATTAGTTGAATAAATTATTCTGTTTTAAAAATGATCTTGCCACTAAAATAGTTTGTAGTGTTCCCCAACCCTCATGCTAATTACTGGTTGTATCACATCTCTCAGAGTCCTCCTCTGCTGTTTAATTGTGCATTAAAATGTTTTATCTGCCTTTATATTAGTATAACTCTTTACCATTCATCAGACAGCCCAGTGATGCCCACACAGAACCGCTCATGTGTTGGCTCCTCTACTACATCATAACAGGGTGTTGTTGTCTCCCGTTTACCAGTCGGAATTATATGGAATTAATCAATCATTCAATACACCTTCCAGAAACCCCAGGACGAACAGCAGTCATGTTCCTTAAGAGGTGTTGGTTACTCATAACATAAAACTAATTAGGTAGGTTTATGTTATCTTTGTTTCGTCATTTCAATGCTTCCATGGCAACTATAAGGTTTTATGTGTTTTTCAATCCTTTATATTAGGATGTGTCTTCTCCGAAATGACAGGTGTTTTTTTTTTGTGTTTTGATAAAGGAGAATGACTGTTCCGTTAATCTGCTAACGAGCAAGGGAAGTTGGTGAGGTCAACCTGTCCTCCCATAAGATAAATGCACTATGATCGGTCTGTAAAGAGGTCGCGTAACATCTCACTTAAAGTGGCTGCCAAAGTTGCGGTTGCATGTTTGTATTGCGAGTTGCGTGAATCATAAGATACATGCAACGTGTGTGTGTGTGTGTGTGTGTGTGTGTGTGTGTGTGTGTGTGTGTGTATATATATATATATATATATATATATACATATATATATATATATATATATATATACACATATATATATATATATATATATATATATATATATATACATATATATACACATATATATATATATATATATATATATATATATATATATAAATATTAGTGGCAAGAGCACACTTCTGGTGAAACACAAGTGAACAACTTGCCTTTTTACATTGTTTTAATGTCAGGATGGTAAAGTATTTGACTACATAAATCTTCCATACAGTTTCTTGTGACCCTAAACACTAAATAAACAGACACCTGCTCTCTAGACACCGGCCAGCTGTTCTAGCATAGGAACACTGAAAAAAACAGGTTTTAATACCTGACACTCCTTCCACAACCCTAGCTTGATGGGCAGGTGACACTCCCACTTTCCCTTTAAAAGGGAGTTCTCATCAGCTGCTTCTGTTTGCTCTGACTACAGACACAAAAATAATTATACTGTTATTTTGTCACACATATGTCCTCCACCTGTTTATCTTTAACCTCGGTGTACTGTTGCACAAATGTGTAACTTTATTTGCATCCTTTCTAAGCGGATTGCCATCTAAATACCTCCCTTTGTTACAATATATACACACACATACATACATACATACATACACATGTCCATTGCAAAGGTGAGGCCTATGGGAAATGAGAAGATATCCTTCCTAAAAGGCCCATCGTAAGGATACGTGTCGAACGCATTTCTAAGGGGCATGGTTGACTGAAGTCTCCACCCCTTTTATTTACTCAACATACACATAAACGCCCCTATTTTTATGCACCACAAATGGAATTACGTACAAATCTAAATCCAGTCCATAGTTGCCAACAATTCCCAGAGACTGTTCCAGTTCAAGATGTCTTCCTGAAAGTGTTTGATTTTCTTTTGCTATTAAATGATAGTTTATTACACATGTGTTTTAATGTTACAATACAGCTATATTTTGGTCTTGTCATGTTTGAATAAAATCATATCTCTGTGTATAATAGAGACCTAGTGCTAAAAGAGAGCACTTGTTTAAAATATGGACATTTGTTTGTTTAAAGTAAAAAGAGAAGGGAAGCGCATGGGATTATGGGACAGTAATTCTTAGCAGGCACGGGCTGGGAGAGGGATGGCCGGGGGGCACACAGACAGCCGCATCATGTGACACGGCCGCCTGTGCGCTGACACGGCCGCATCTGATGTCATCAGATGCGGCCGCGGGGGGGAAACTATGTTTTTTGCATCCGGGGGGCGGTCGGCCGGCCTACCCCCTGGCCCTAATAGCCGTCTGACCCAGCGGCCCGGGCGGCCGTTGCCCCCCTGCCCCCCAGGCCAGCCCGCCCCTGGTTCTTAGAGAGGTTTTCCTCTTTTAGACAACCCCTCTTTCTGTCCTTTTGACTACACCCTCACTCTCACACCCTATAATAATACTTTAAAAACAAAGCGTTTAAAAGGTTTAAACTTGCATCACTACACACACTATAGTGGTCCTATAAACATTAATAAAACATATCAGTCAACTGTAAACGCAATTAAATTATGTTTTATTTATGTTTCCTGTGTTAACATGTACTTCACATACCCACGGACATAGTTGGTCTCATTTAAGAGTTAGGGGAAAGCAAAAATAAAAGAGCAAATTTGCATCTTGGCAAAACCATTTTGCACTCCCCTCTCTGCTCCAAGCTTCTTCATATCGAGGACCTTTAACTTTTCCTGGTAAGTTCTGTGACATAGACCATGCACTATTTTTGTAGCTCATCTCTGCACAGCCTCTAACACAGACACTGAAATAATCTTTGTCTAAATGCGAGAAGCAGTTTAGTTAGAAGAGGAATAGTCCTGAGAAGGACAGATTCATTCTCTATATGTCCCTAACTGGATTCCATCATGATTTACGTAGGTCTTCTGGTCTTTATGCTTATTGGAGTATATACCGTAGATACTATAAAATTGTGATTAACTGATGCGCTCGAGCTAATAACTGCTAAAGGTAACGATTTACCAACGCTATGTTATGGATCGTTATTTTAATTACAAATAACAGTCACCTAGTATGTTCTAGTTTTATAGAATAAACATCACTCTTTATTATAAAACAATAATAATCTGATAACACTCTATTAATATTTAGTGTTACACATTCCACTGCCGTTAGGTTTATTTTGCTATTACTTCTGCATGATTTTTATTTAAAATATTGGCGATTATTATTTTGTATCATTCAGTTAAGGATATTCACCACTGGCATACACATTTACATACTTGTTTGAATACATATTTTGTGATTTTGACAGTGAATTTGAATACAAGTTAGGTTTTAATTACAACTAATGAGTAACCTTCTACCAGGAGGAATATGGGAGAGGTTAACAACGTTTTGTCCCCTACTCGATGTGGTTCGCCAATTTAACAGTCACATTCGAGCAAAGGTAGGCGCGTGATATCTGAGAATAGAATTCGTTTACTTGCTTATCTTTAAGACGTTTTAAAAAGAATGTTACATTGTTTTTATAATTTGGCCACCGGGGGCAGTATGTTAGTTTATTTGTTCAAGTGGTATGATAGCAACCAAGCAGGATAATTGAAAATATGCAGCTAAATAAGGGTTTCTGCTTAGTATAATCTGTCATTATGTAAAAAAAATAAACTGTTCTTATATCTAAGGTTTTATATAATTTCAAGAAATGTTTGCTGCCTTTAGGGTTTCCTTTAGAGAGAGGGGCAAACCCTGCTAATGGGTGCGGATTTGCACTTGGACAAACCATGTTGTAATGCAAAATTTTTTGCAAGCAGGAAAAAGAAATACTGGCTGCTTTTTGCATGTAGTCCACACATACCGGGCAGCTTTATTTTAGCACTGATGCAGAGTTGGCTAGAACATGCCCCATCCCAACCCTAAATATGTCCAAGGTTGGTTTTGCCAAGGTGCAAAATTGCACCTCCTAAGTGGATATACCACTGATTCTAAATGAGGCCCATAGTCCAGTCCTAATTCCTGGATATGTTAATATATCATCATCACCATTTATTTATATAGCACCACTGATTCCGCAGCGTTGGACAGAGAACTCATTCACATCAGTCCCTGCCCCATTGGAGCTAACAGTCTAAATTCCCTAACATACACAGACAGACAGAGAGAGACTAGGGTCAATTTTAATAGCAGCCAATTAACCTACCAGTATGTTTTTGGAGTGTGAGAGGAAACTGGAGCACCCAGAGGAAACCCACGCAAACACTGGGAGAACATTCAAACTCCACAGAGATAAGGCCATGGTTGGGAATTGAACTCATGACCCCAGTGCTGTGAGGCAGAAGTGCTAACCACTTAGCCACCGTGCTGCCCCCTGCTTATTTCAATAAATAAAACTTATCAACACAAATTACAGAGACAGTTAAGAGTTTTTATTGTGTGATTGCAGGGAACTCTTGGATGTAGCGAGGATCTTCCTGGTAGATATTTGCAGCGTCCCTAGAGCCAGACACCAACTAAAATAACCTCACAGTCTGCGACACGGAATTGGTTTAGGGGCATCACCGAGGCTGCTTAAAAGCTTTATGCAATCAGCAGATTAAACTTTTATTTCACTTACAGAGACAAAACACGGCAGGGAATCTGCATGTATGATCAGTCTGCTTTCATTCAGGGAACTCATCATTAAAGCAGCAATGATACAACAGTCCCTACTAAAGAGTTTATTTAGAACATGGGAATAGAATCTGCACATCGGGGTTAAACAAAAATGACGGTATTGTAATCCGTGGCGGAACTACCATTGGTGCCGCAGGCGGGGTGCATCGGGGCCCTTGGAGATTATGGGGCCCGCTGCACTGGGAACTAGTGAGCTGTTGGCCCAGATTCCCTCCTCCCTGATTCCCTGCATCGGGGCCCACAGCTCACTAGTTCCGTCCTCTGATTGTAATATATTCTTTTAGGACAGATTGAAGACAGAAACAAAGTATTCCTGTGAGTGTGTGTAAATGTGATTTTAGCACGGGATGGTGGAGTCACAGGTGTGTGGAATCCCCTTATAGCTGGAGAAGTTATAGAGTAATAATAACTAGAAATTCAGCTGCTGCAGTATCACTTGTGGCCAAAAGGTGGCGGTAAAGAGTCAACCCATTCTTTCTTTGTGTTCTTATTAAGATACCCTTATACATTTCGAATGCGCCGGGCAATTATGTCATTTTGGACCTGATTGGTCACAGAAACAAATGTGTGTAGTCCCATAAAATTGCAGATACCAATCAACATAGATCATAATTGCCCACTCTCCTGGACTGTCTGGGAGATATCTTGGAAGACTAAGCCAGGCCCACAGATCCCGCCCACCGTGGTCATGTGATTTGCTTCAAATCGAGTCATCATGGCCCCACCCCCTAATGAGCAACGTGGGCTCGGTCACGACGACCCGAATTGCACCATCACGCCCCCCATACTTGCCCCTTGGACCTCTCCAACAGGGTCTCTGGGAGAAAAGGTCATTTATAATTTAAATCCGTGGTCTCTATTATCGCAGCCCTTCAACCTGAGGCTGACCGTACGATAGAGGCATTAGAAGTACCCGTGTGCATCTGTCCTAAAAAGAGTCCCTTCAAATGTTATACCTCAGTATATGGTACAGTCCACCCCATTTATACAATAGTGCATTCCCCTTCAGAGAACTGGGTCTGGCTTTAGTGTCACTTGTATACCCACTTTCAGATAGAACGCGCTCTTTTCAGTGATGAAGAATTGGCACACCCCCACCTAAATCTGGAAGTTTATGTCCATAGGTGCTAGCAGCCACAGTGTCAGATCTCTCCCGCATGGCGGAGACCTGAGCAGCAGGAGGACTCTGCTATATGACAGTGATGATGACAGTACTCAGACTCGCCAAGTTCAAAATAAGCGGTGGTCCTAGCGGAAAGATCCTTTGCAAAATACTAATATAGAGAAGGCATCATCATCATCACCATTTATTTATATAGCGCCACTAATTCCGCAACTCTGTACAGAGAACTCACTCACATCAGTCCCTATGGAGCTTACAGTCTAAATTCCCTAATATAGACACACACAGACAGACAGACTAGGGTCAATTTGTTAGCAGCCAATTAACCTACCAGTATGTTTTTGGAGTGTGGAAGGAAACCAGAGAACCCGGAGGAAACCCACACAAACACGGGGAGAACATACAAACTCCACACAGATAAGGCCATGGTCGGGAATTGAACTCATGACCCCAATTCTCTAAGGCAGAAGTGCTAACCACTGAGCCACCGTGCTAAAAAAATAAATAAAAAAAAAATCACACGTAAAAGTAGAAAACCCTTTTTAATTTTTCCCCTAGAACCCCAAAATAGTAGCACCATGGGGCCCCTATGATACCAGGTATGTCACCCCCATCAGTACCTTTCTGAAGGATAGCCTGCAGATGTCTGCACATTACTGTGTGAGGATATCAGAGTGGAGCGGATTGCATGGTGCATGCAGATCTTCCAGTTGGGGAATTTCGGGCAGGGGAGGAGGGGGGTGAAACATTTTACACAAAGTTCCCTTTTAATTACATCCCTGGCTGAGTCTTCAAAATGAAGCTCCAAAGACCACAAGTGTTTCTAAAGATCTGTCTTGCCTGATTGCACAGGGAGTCTGGTTCTGCAAATACATGTTATATGCTGCAAAGAACGACATGGCTATTAAATGACTAATGTTGTAATAACACTTGAGTACATGTATATCATAGCAATACAACATCTCATCTTACGATTTGTCTGTAAGAGTCACCTAAGGCAACTTCAGCACCGTAACGCTATCAAAAGATATAAAAGGTATATACATAGATAATAATTGTATGTTATGATAGGTGGAGACAATACACATATAGTTCTGTTTGATGTACAAACAGCCGGCGGCGTAACCCATAGCTACATTAGCTGTAAGTAGGTTGTATAATCAATGCTTCAATGCCAAATAACTGCTGGTTAGAGAATTATACTTTCATGCATCCAAACCATATAATCTTTCTTAAAGTTCAACGAGCGTCATCAAGTATCATTGAGGACAGACAGGATGTAGTTACTGGCGTGCGTGGGGTAAAGGCTGTTTTATCATCCTGCAACTAGGGAGACATCAGAAATCCTGAATTATTCATGGAGAAAGTGTCTAGAACTTAAGAGATACGCTAACCTCAAGACTTGTGTTTGCATAGTGTCTAGTACATTAGAATATATATGTCTGACTTATGTTTATGCTATCAGCACATAGGCAAACCGAGGGGGGGGGGGGGTTCCTAGTGCCTGGAGACCCCCTTCAAAGCCTTGAGCACTGTATAATTGAGGTGGCTGGACCCTGCCACCGCTTCACACGGCTCTGCTTGAACAGGGAGAGCTGCGTGCAGCTAACAGTAGTGCACGCAGCATTGCCCATATATATTATGGTGATAGGAAGAGTTGGAGAGCAGCCAAGCACTGTCTAATATTATAGCCACATTCCCATGCATGCTGGCCACGGCCACTGGTGGCGTTGTTTGCAAAGCCCTCCTCTACAAATCCTGCGTTTGCCCCTGGAGCAAACACAGGGATCAGGGTCTCCCGCCTTTTCGCCTGCTCATATCGTCAGACTTCCAAATGCTAGCTCCGCCCCCAGAAACATAACCCACCCACCCCAATGGTGTTACCCATTCATTGCCATAAGGCTACTCCCCCTCCCCCCCACCCAAATCAATTGTACTGTGAGAGTGTTATCACACAAGAATAAGATTGACAGGACAGCTCTAGAAGATGATGAAAGGATTATAGGAAATGGGCAAACAATGGAACCTCTACTAGATGGTCAGCTCTGCCTTTTGGGTGTGTGCAGTTATCTTCTGTTAGATGCACCTTCATTTCTGTACGCAAACTAATTGGGTTGGAGTTAGCATTGCCCTATTAGAGGCATCTAGCTATACCAGCTGCCCAGAAATGGTTCTAGGAGCCACTGACAGAGCCTAATGGCAGCTGAATTCTCCTACAAATATTGCGCAGTTGGCGAGTGTATGGTGGTAAGGTGACACCAGGAGGAGTGCTCAATAACAGTCGGTTACTGATGGTGAGAAAGAAACTCAGCAGACACAGGGGTATTGCAACCCCCAAAATAGCACGACCTCTGGATATTGTCAGAATATAAAACAGATACTGACATTTGTGATCAAACAGACAGAAGATATGAAGTATAGTACATAAAGTAGAGTTGAGGTTGTCAGTCATGGCAGAGCATTGTGGGAGGTGTAATAAGCCTCAGATTCCCCAATTAGCTTCTGTTCATAATCTTCGCAAGTTGAAGGATCGGGGTCCAGGGTCCAGTGGTTGAATAAGGTTTTAAGAAGATGACCAATATCATCTGACTTAGGGGTATATTTACTAAACTGCGGGTTTGAAAAAGTGGAGATGTTGCTTAAAGCAACCAATCAGATTCTAGCTGTCATTTTGTAGAATGCTCTAAATAAATGACAGCTAGAATCTGATTGGTTGCTATAGGCAACATCTCCACTTTTCCAAACCCGCAGTTTAGTAAATACACCCCTTAGAGTCACTCACAGAGCCATTTGCTTGTCCAGTGACGCAACCTCACAAAATTCAGCCACCACCTGTGAAGAGACCAATTCTGGCTTTTTAATTGGGAAGCCCTAAGTCAGTGGAAATTTTATTTTTCAATCTGCAAAACACATTTAGAGGAGGTGTCACTTGGTGATAAATACATATACATTGAAAAGTCACCATGATAAAAGCCAGATAATGTCATTTGCGCACTGAGTTATATTACTAGAGTCACACAGCCATCTGCTGGTAGTTTAGCAAAATGCAACTATGGTATACACTTTATTACCTAGAGCAGGGTTTCCCAAACCCAGTCCTCAGGGCTCCCCAACAGTACAGGTTTTCTGGATCACATGTGACATAATTAGGACCACCTGTGGATCTGTTACACTGTGTCAGTCAGTAATGAATACACCTGTGCTCCAGCAAGGAGATATGGAAAACCTGCACTGTTAGGGAGCCCTGAGGACTGGGTTTGGGAAACCCTGACTCCTAGAGCCTGATTTTGAGTAAGGAGCAAAGAAAAGGTGCAGAATTTACACATTGGCAAAACCATGTTGCATTACAGGGGGAAGTAAATATAAAATGTAGGGACAGATTTATTGTTGGGATACGACATGTCAAGTCAACTTTAATTTCAGTGTAAAAATAAAGCTACATGAAAATACAGCCAGTATTTGTCTTGCGTGCAAAATAATAAGTAAATTTGCATCCCTTGCATTGTAACATGGTTTGTCCAGGTGGAAATCTGCTCCTTTTCTTTGCTCCAACTCAAAATCAGGCCCCTAGTGTAGAGGCTCATTATTTTCCCGTAGAAGGGAGTTTGTCAGATATTACTAAATTATAGCAGTATCATTTGTACAGTGTTGTGTAGATGAGGGGGGGTGTTTATTAAAGCTGTTCTACAGATAATTGAGGTTTTGCCAATAATGACCAGATTAGTTTTTTTTATAACAAAGCACTCAGTCTGTGGCCTGATACTTTTATATAGATCTTACATAGACCATCCATGCCATCTTTGCTGATTTAAGCATCACTGTTTGATGAAGGACCCAGCAATTGTGTCAGTCCGCTACCAAGTGAAAAGTGTTGGATTCAAAATAAAATATTGGGGGGGGACATTTATGGAAACCCATCAAACTCAAACTGACATTTTGGTTAAGAAATTAAAGCAAACATACAGTTGGTTGCATGGCCAATACCTTTTTCTTTTGCACCAGTTTTCAAAAATGTTAACCAGGTTTTAAAGTGACATTATGCTTTAAAATTGCGTTAGGCTTCCCAGTATGAATGCCACAGAGAATAGTTATTTTAAAACACAGGTATAAAGTAGATGCGGTCAATGGTAAAGCAACTAGCTCAATTCCATAGGAAGAGCAGGAACAAGATACCAGGATTACCAGGTTTAGTTGAAGCAGGAAACACTGGATGCCAAGCACGATTGGAGAACTGCAAATACAGTTTACCAGGATAACCAGGTTTAGCTGAGAAGCAGGAGTTACTGGATACCAGGCGCAAAGGATAGCTGCAGATGCAGGATACCGGGATCTCCAGGTTTAGCTGAGATGATGAAGTTGCTGGAGAGCAGGCACAATAGAACAACTGCAGGTAGAGGATACCAGAATAATCAGGTTTAGCTGTGGTAGCAGGAGACACTAGATCCAGGCAAGAATAAGACTGGCAGAAGGTCAGGCAAGCCAGGGTCAGAAGCCCTCACAAGAGCCAAGTCAAACAGAGCCGAAGTCAGGGTCACTGACAAAGGTGCAATATTTTGAGACAAACAGGAGTCAGAAACCGGGAGACAGATCACAGGAGTTACACAGAGACCAGCAGAAGAGACAATTGAATTGGCACCAGTCTGTTGGAAAAAGCAGTCTTATAAAAGCCAGACACAGGTGATCAGGATCCAGAACTAATGATGAGAGCTTAACCCCTTGCAAGCAGGATCTGGCATATGTAAAACAGCATCCACAGGGGAGATGATGTACTACAGACAGAGGCAGATCATAACAAATTGCTTATGTTAACCATTTATATATGGATTTTTTATAGCGCTCCTCAATGTCTAAAATAATGACACTTAAATTGAAAAATATTACCACGCAATGGTAAGCAGGTAGAGCCTCCATCATTATAAAATCATTTCCTATCATTATTATGTTTATTTAATCTGGTTACGATGTAGGTTTTACATTGTAACCTTACAATAAACCTGCAAAGCCAAGATAATTAGAATAGTTAGCGAGAATTGCATTTAACATACGGAATAACAGGAATCAAACACTGTGCAGTTAGTCATTTTCCAGATAATTTTTTTATTGCAAAATCATAGACGGTCCCTAGAAATTAGGGACCGTGGCAACTCTAAAGCAAGTACTTATTTGTGATTTTAGTTTTTTGTTTCTCAATGCAAGACTTTGTGTTGGCTCCGCCCCATTATCTCTATGGCCACAAGCATCCCATGCATGTTATGTGGGGAAAAAAAGTGATATGGGAATAATTCAGTGCATTTAAATGCTTAGTATAACATAAAACACAATTCACATACAAAATAATAAGACCAATGACATGCAAAGTGAGGAGAGTGGGGATCTTAATGGCAATAGTGCGAGTACCAGGTTTAGGGAGAGCACAGATATGGCCAAATTTTGCAGAGATGTTTTTGAATTTATTCAAAGTAATTTGTTTAATTTATCTTTAATGTTTAAGATTAAAATCTTATCATTATTTTACCCATAATGTTTTTATTCCACCCTAGATACGAGTGTGCCCTGTTCATTTAAAGTGCACCCATTACAAGCACACATGAAGGCAGCCATTTTATGGACTGAACCATTATTCATGAGCGTACCGCTCATCACTAGAAACATGTGACATGACTGAGGCATGAGGCACCAAGGATCGTATGCCTCTGTGTAATCAGTAGTACCCAGCTTCATTCTCATGAATATTGGTTATAAAGGCACATTGTAATAGAATTTAATGCTTTATACATTTAGTTTCTATTATATAACTCATGAGAGTGCGCTAATGTAGTGTATTGATTCTTATTGTAATTACATTAATTAAAATCTAATCAAAAAGTAGAGCCATACAAAGTAAACATTTGGCATTCATTTTCTCTGAGTAGACAGTGATTTTAGAAAACATTCCCTTTTCTAAATAAGTCTCCTAGCATTGCCCACACATTGGCACTTTGTACAGAAAAAATACAGCTTCTGTGCTTTGGGACTAGAGAAACTGTCAGGCTCATTAATGCGACACACTAATTAACTATAAACAATGACCCAAGATGCTCGTTCCTATCATCTTTGAAAGTCATTATACAAGGACCATGGAACACGTCTAACCTTCACAACAACATGCTAAACAACTTCAGTGACAGTACAGTCCGTGTCTTAGAATAGAATTCTCTAGGCGACTACTTGTGAACATTTATTATAACTTTTTTTTTCTCCTCTCCTTTCTGTAGAGTTTTTCTATAACCTATCTGATCCTCATTGGCCGATGACGATGGACAACGACACCTGGAAGAATTCGACAAGGGCTCCTACCCAAACTTCCAATGATACAGAGCTGGTTCCTGGCCAGTACCAAACAATGGAGATGATCTTCATCGCCACGGTGACAGGTTCACTCAGCTTGGTCACGGTGGTGGGTAACATCTTGGTCATGCTCTCCATCAAGGTCAACCGCCAGTTACAGACCGTGAACAATTATTTCCTCTTCAGCCTAGCCTGTGCCGACTTGATCATCGGCGTTTTCTCCATGAATCTTTACTCTGTGTACATTATTAAGGGCTACTGGCCACTTGGACCCATTGTGTGTGACCTCTGGCTGGCGCTGGACTATGTGGTCAGCAATGCGTCTGTCATGAACCTACTCATCATAAGCTTTGACCGGTATTTTTGTGTCACCAAACCATTGACCTATCCAGCTCGAAGAACCACCAAGATGGCAGGTTTGATGATCGCGGCTGCTTGGCTCCTCTCCTTCGCACTTTGGGCACCTGCCATCCTATTCTGGCAGTTCATTGTGGGTGAGAGGACAGTGAAAGATAGGGAATGCTACATCCAATTTCTCTCCAACCCAGCAGTAACGTTTGGTACAGCCATAGCTGCCTTCTATCTTCCAGTAATCATCATGACTATCCTCTATATTCACATTTCATTGGCCAGCAAGAGCAGGGTCCGCAGGCACTGTCCAGAGACCCGACCGGAGAAGAAGACCAAGCCAGTGAGTTCTATGAAGAGCCCTCTAATCAAGCAGATCAAAAGTCCTCCCAAATCTGAAGCTGTGGAAGGAAAAGCCGAGGAGAAGAATGGAGTGAGAAACGGGAAAATAGAAAAGTCATTGACAAACCTTCAAAATGTAGAAGAAAAAGAGACCTCCAACGAATCTAGTACAGCTAGCATGACCAATAATCCTCAGGATAAGCAATTAATGAGTGATCCCTCTACTGGTGTCGTCTTGGCTCCCACTCAGAGCTTGCAACAATTGCATCCAAGGGTCAATGCTGCTTCAAAGTGGTCTAAAATCAAGATTGTCACCAAGCAAACAGGAAATGAGTGTGTGACGGCCATTGAGATAGTTCCAGAATGTTCAATTCCTCTGCACCAAGACTCATCCCTGCCCAACACACGTCCAGCCAACGTGGCAAGGAAGTTTGCCAGTATCGCCCGCAACCAAGTGAGGAAAAAAAGGCAGATGGCGGCCAGGGAGAAGAAAGTCACCAGGACCATCTTTGCCATACTGTTGGCCTTCATTCTCACCTGGACGCCTTACAACGTGATGGTTCTAATAAACACATTTTGTGAGACTTGCATCCCTGAAACTGTGTGGTATATAGGATACTGGCTCTGCTACGTAAACAGCACAATAAACCCAGCTTGCTACGCCCTGTGTAACGCCACCTTCAAGAAAACCTTCAAACATCTACTTATGTGCCAATACAGGAATATCGGCATGGCCAGATAGGCTTCAAGAATATACTTTGCCTGGGATAGCTTAAGCCCGTATGATGAAAGAAGAGGCTGAGAATATCTAAGGGACTTCAGAGTTTTTCCGGATAAAGCAAAATCCACTTTGTTAGCTGCATTAATGAAATGTACTTGTTTAGCCACAGGATTGCAAGTAGATGCGAGTCTGATGCAATCGGCACGATCATTAAAAACAAGTCCTGTTTGAAGGACATGCATAAGTAAATAAACAATGAACAAAATGGAAAACACCATATCTTAAAGAACCACACACATCCTTGTGTAGGAATGGCTACAGGTTTACCAGTTAAAATCATGGGGCCTGTTACCAAAAGGATCTACTTGTTGTACAGCTGCTCTGAACCATCTTTGGTCTTTCGCAAGCATTCCTGACGACCAAGCCCTTGTAATTCTGCAAAGCATAGACCAGTTAATGACAAAGCTAACTTCTCAATGCTCCGCTTCACTGACGTTCTTGCTGAACATTACTTTGTTACCTGTTTCAAAGCCGTAGCTCAACCGAGCCTCCTCTGTAGCTCTACCGTAGCTCTACCGAGCCACATCTGCTGTCCTACAATAGCTTTTGGTGTGACATCAAGCAACATCAGCCTTGAACAATCCTTGTCCTACGCTAGTGCTGTAATATTATCATCTACGAACTGCTGCTAATCATAGAGGCTTTGGGATGGGCTTGACTGGTGGTGAGGACAATTCTCTTTCTGAAAAGATTTGCCGGGAGGATCTAGAGAACCCTCATTTTTGTCCTCCTGAGTCAACTAGTTTTTTATCATGTTGATTCACCAGACCTTTATATTTTTCCATCAAGTTCAATTGTATCTTAAAAACAAGATAAGAAAAAACAACTACCACATTCCAGGCTGAGCGTCTAAGAGGAGAATCAATCGCGTTAAATCAGCGCTTCTGTGACATGTTAGTCAACCAATCAACTAAACTCAGTTAAAAAGTGTCACAATCATCTAGTTCATCTTTTCAACATTTTGACTCTTTTCAAGAAATTAGATTTGAATAAGAAAAACAAATAATTGGATGATCACCTACTGGCATTCCAGCTTGTGAATAACCACCTATCCCAAGATACTCAGGCAGCCACTGAGACGTGTGTTTTCATAAAACTTGTACGTCAAATATCTCAAAATACGGAAAATGGGACACAATGGAATACAAAAACTTCCCTGAAAATATATATATATATATAAAAAAATAAGTTTTAGATAAAGAAAAATCTTATTTGACCAATTTTGATATAGTGCTCGTATGGAATCCTTTCAAACCAAATAATGTCATCCTAGATGTTTTATCGAGAGCGTCTGACAAGATAGAGGGATCAAGTTAGTGCGAAAGTTTTAACCTGAAAACAGAACTAATAGTAGGAAGAAATCATTACCCGGTTGGTGACCTGAGGGCAGGTTTAAAAGTCACCAATTTACAGCTATATACACTTGGATCCAGATTCATGGTGAAGTAACCACTTACTATGTGGCAATCCACCTGAGACCACTACAAGTTCTTAAGTAGCTGACGGACATGGACAAAAGAATGAGATGTCAGTCACTTTATAGAGTGCTAAATAATTGATAATGAGATCATTATTTCTGCAGGATCGTTGCAACGGGCGGTGTTAACCCTTCAATGCCGCAGGTCCATTAAGACACAGAAAGAATCCAGTCGACAGTGGAAAGGCTGAAGCCCGTGGCATGTGCTAAAATAACTTTTGGTCATTATAAGAAAGGCCTGAGTTATTTTTATACATCAGCGCAGTTACCATACAATCTGTCCCACCTATCACAACTTCACTCATTGGTGTAGCACCATGAGACAGCCCAGAGTCTCTACAAGCTGCAAAGTTCGAGTAATGTGTTTCTCCATTCTGGTCCTCAAGTGCATCCAACATGTCTTGTTTTCAGGATTTCCTTAACCATGTGCGAGGGAGTTAATCTGTTTGAGTAAATATCCCATCTGTTCTCACAGAGGGAAGTTCTTGTTGGGGGTACCCCAGGACTGGGTTTCAGAAACCTTGACAGTGAAGCTTTAATCACGCACCAGTCACCTCTACACAAAGGAGGGAGTCAATATGTCAGCAGAACCAGTATACATGAGAATGCAGACTATTAATTCATAGAGACCCATTGCCTCAATGATGTCATTATTTCCTAGTGAACTAATATGCTGCATTTTCGTGAAGACGTTTATCTGCTCATTAATTGGCCGACCATAATGGGTAGAAGGCAACGAGTGCACTTTAAAGAGGTTTCAGATGACCTTGAGTTACTTTTATTATTTTGTGTGCAAGTAAGTTCTGTTTAATACTTCATTTTTATAGATCTGGTTGTTTGAAATATTATTCCCTGTATCCACGGTCGTTGTATAACTGCTAACAGTGTCTGCAATGCTGTATATAGGAAGGAGCAGAACATGCAATGTACTTTTGTGTGTGAAACAGTAGACATGGTTCATATCTTAAAGCAGGAGGAATTCAAGGAGACAAAAATGCTGTCGAGAAGTTTAGAGGAACTGGAAAAATACTTCTGTTCAGCCGAGGATGCCGCAATTGAACAATGTCGTCAAGACGCAAGATGTCTGCAGACTGTCAGATAGGCTGGACACGTTATGTCTACTAATGAAAGTGTAAGAGAGAATCATAATGACAACTTCATGGACAGGATGGAATGCGAGAACTGGCAGAATGTTCTCTTTAAATTATTTTTTGTTACCCCTAAAAATAAAGGTATATGTTAAATGACCCAAACGTTGTATCGTATAGAGAAAAGTGAAAGATGATGTCCAGATATTTTGCAAGAGGTCCTTATTGACATTCTGAAGACAAACCATTGAGGACAAAGCAGGGCTTAGAATAAGGACCATAAGATATTGCCTTAAAGCCCCAAAAGGATAGTATTAAAAACATGCAGTACCATTTATGACCACCAGGTGGGGGTATGTTGGTCGAATCGTCTGTTCAGTGACGTTTATACACTAACGCTGGGTACACACCAATGAAATTATTGCGCCAATCACATAATGCACAACTGTTAGGTCCGATATTGCAAGAGTGTGTACACTCCCACAATCAAGTTTTATCGTATCAAAGCACATTGTATCTGTTATAAAGTTTCTAAAAATTGCGATCAACGATGGAACGATGTCGGGCAAATGTGGAAGTGTGTACGCTCTCACGACCAGCAGTGTAGGCAGATATCTGTATAGTGTGCAGAGTCACGATCTTGTCAGCAGATGGTTATGACAGCTGAAGAGCACAGATCTGAAAGTAAATCATGTAGATTTGTACACATAAATCTGTATGCTCATCGGGACTTTCAGTCATTGGTAAAATTGTACAGAATTTGCATCTGAAGTCAGATTGCATAGGTGTGTACCCAGCTTTACTTAGGCAGGATTCATATATATCATGTGTAAACTGTATATACACTGATCAGCCACAACATTAAAACCACCTGCTTAATATTGTGTAGGTCCTCCTAGTGCGACTAAAATAGCTCTGACTCGTCGAGTTATAGACTTCACAAGACCCCTGAAGGTGTCCTGTTGTATCTGGCCCCCAAGACGATAGCAGCAGATCCTTACTGTAAGTTCCTGGCTCTGACTTGTTTTTCCAGCACATTCCAAAGATGGTTTGGGGAACAGATCTTTTTTTCGTGTTCCTCAAACCATTCGTGAACAATTTTTGGGAACACTGTTTTGGAGATTCTCTAACCCAGTCGTTCAGCCATCACAATGGACCCCTGTGAAAGCTGCTCACATCCTTACACTTGCCAATTTTTCCTGCTTCCAACACATCAACTTCAAGAACTGACTGTTCACTTGCTGCCTAATATATCCCACCCCAAGACAGATGTCAATGTAACAAGATAATCTATTTATATTTATTCACTTCACTTGTCAGTGGTTTTAATGGTGATACTTATCAGTGTATATTAGCCATATTTGTTCAATTTAATATGGCATTTGACATAGTTCTCAGTCTGTTAATACTTTTCACATTTGGAAATCATTTAAACACAATCAGAGCAGCGGGGCAGCACACTGTCACTGCCGAGCGGACCTGCACATACTGTGCAGCCGCTGGCAGCCTTAGAAATTAGAAAGGTGCGGGGCCTAGATCGCCCCCCCTATAATCGCTCGGGGTAAAGCAATAGTCTGGATCCGCCCCTGACAAAGACCCACACAAATCTGTCACACAGAGAATATACCTCCTTGTGCCTGCAAAATAAGTGCCCTATCGATAGCTGTTGCTAGAAAGACCTTTTTTGTGCAAGTGGATGCAAGATGCACACCTATATAAACAAAAAATAAAAATAATAAGACCAATGGCAAAATATTTAAAATCAATATTATGTGCAGTGGAGCTTCTCAAAATAAAAATATAATAACATCACAGTAAAGTCTAAGGGGTAAATTTATCAAGCTGCAGGTTTGAAAAAGTGGAGATGTTGCCTATAGCAACCAATCAGATTCTAGTTATTTATTTAGTACATTCTACAAAATGACAGTTAGAATCTGATTGGTTGCTATAGGCAACATCTCCACTTTTTCAAACCCACAGCTTGATATATTTACCCCTGAGTGTAATTATAGTTCAAGAGTGGTAAACTGCCAATGAAAGTTGTAGAGGTACATTTTGAAACTGCACTCTATGGAGGGGATAATAATTCCACTTGCAAAGAGTTATCTTTACATACGAAAGGATCGCAGGCTTTATTGCTTTATTATTGCTGATGGTCCAATACAAACTTGGGGGTATATTTACTAAACTGCGGGTTTGAAAAAGTGGAGATGTTGCCTATAGCAACCAATCAGATTCTAGCTGTCATTTTGTAGAGAGTACTAAATAAATGACAACTAGAATCTGATTGGTTGCTGTAGGCAACATCTCCACTTTTCCAAACCCGCAGTTTAGTAAATCTAGCCCTTGATGTTATTGTGGCAGTAACACCCCTCACCCATTCAGATATGGGTGTTGCTGTGTGATAAGGGTCCTATCATATCACATAAAACAGTCCTCTTGTATCTGAGAGACTTCGCAGATGGAAACAGTCACTGCCACTTATAGCTCCCTATCTTCAGTCCAACTAAAGAAGGTTACAAATCCCAGCCATAAAGAAGAAGTTTAAGCTTGCAGAAGAGAAGGGGCTTATTGAACTGGAAAGTTGGGGATGGTCACATCAGTATTCATCTGGGGTAGTGAGTTTAAGCCATATTCTGCAGACAATGAGCGAGGTCACTTACTAACAGCACTAAAATGTGCAAATCTCCTTTATAGCTACAGCAACCAATTAACGATTCCTAATTATCGGCCTAATGCAGGCAGCACAATGAAAGCCATTGTCTGGTTGCTGTAGTGTTGGAGCAGATTTGTACATTTACAAACGTTGATAAACAACTCTCATAGGACTAGATTTAACAAAACTGCGGGTTTGAAAAAGTGGAGATGTTGCCTATATCAACCAATCAGAGTCTAGTTCTCATTTACTTAGTACTTTCTACAAAATGACAGCTAGAATCTGATTGGTTGCTATAGGCTACATCTCCACTTTTTCAAACCCGAAGTTTAGTAAATATACTCCATAGTCTGTACAGTGCAATAAGCAATGATGACAGTACAAGAGGGCATCTGGGCATTTCTGCTATGAATAAAGGTAGATATATTATACATATAAATAATTAATTCTCATGCCAAAAAGGAGTCAAAGATAGCCATGTACCAGATAGCAATAGGTAACATACAAACAATCTTCAGATTGCCCCCTGTGAAATGCTGCAATTCACGATTTGCAGTGAATCGCCCCATCAAGGCCTTCGTTTCACCCACATCAGTATGGAAGAGGGCAGGGTGTAGTAGGGCTCCCTGAAATTCGGGAGTCTCCCGGACTTTCCGGGAGAGAAGACAAGTCTGGCGCATGACCTAAATGATGAATTCTGGGACCAGCAGGTATGGTGCAATATAGCGAAGGGCAATTACATGAAACAGCACTGACAGGAGATAAACACTAACATACTTACACACACTGATATATACTACTAATACACACATGAAACAACTTTACAATAACACACACAATAGAACTGACTTACACACATCTTCAAATTCCTAGTGTAACCCTTTCATTAACAATTTCCACCAGCCAATGTCTGGATCCTCGTGTACTTGAGATGATTATTCTCTTGTACTACTCTATGGGCTTCGTACATAAATATATATTGAAGCGGCATATTTAACATGCAGAAATGACATAAGCAGGATCAGTCAATGTGTCATGTTGGGGACTGTCGTACACCAAGGTCCCCCTAGACAGAGGTTACCAGATTCTTGAAAATAAACTTGGGGACAATTTGCCCACTCCCCCTTTTTAAGCCCCACCCACAATGGAGGTACAGCAAAGTATGGACTTCTAACAGTAAATTTAGAATTAATGTGTCAAATTAGGGTGGTATACAAAGCCTTTTGCTTAAATGTATTGCAGCAAAAGTCACATAAACATATATAGCTGGTGGTGTGGCCTGGTGACAGTAGAGGTACTTACTGCAGCATTAAGGTAGATACTTATATAAGCACTATGGTAAAAAGCATATACGGTTATCGCCATAATCCAAGGTAGGTACCGTATTTGCCGGCGTATAAGACGACTGGGCGTATAAGACGACCCCCAACATTTCCACTCAAAATGATAGAGTTTGTTATATACTCGCCGTATAAGACTACCCCCTCTTCCGCACACCTTCCACACACACACTGTATTAAATCACTGGCCCCCACACACACTGTATTAAATCACTGGCCCCCACACACACTGCATGAAGTCACTGGCCCCCACACACACTGCATTAAGTCACTGGCCCCCACACACACACTGCATGAAGTCACTGGCCCCCACACATACACACACACACTCATATATGCTGATCACACACTCTGCATTGACATGACATAACATAAAACAAACATAACATAACACATACTAATAACACTTACCTTCTTCTGCTGTCACTCTCCTCTGTCCCCCTCCTGTCACTCTCATCTCTCCCTCTCTCACTTTGCCCCCTCTGCCGCTCCCCAGCCATAAAAAAACCAGAAACACTTACCAATCCGCGCGGCGCCGGGACCCAGCATCCTCCTCTCTCACGCAGCCTGTCACTGATATGTGACAGGCTGTGTGAGAGAGGAGGATGCTGGGTCCCGGCGCCGCGCGGATTGGTAAGTGTTTCTGTTTGGGTTTTTTTATGGCTGGCCCGCGGCACCCCTGAGACCCCTGAGTTTGGCACCCGGCGTATAAGACGACCCCCCCACTTGGAGGCATGTTTTTCAGGTCAAAAAAGTTGTCTTATACGCCGGCAAATACGGTATATGTTGATTTATCCTATAATTAATGTGGGCAGAGGGCGTTCCCCTATTGCCAGTCATATATTGCACTAAGATCATTCAATTTGCTAGCCATATAGAGGGCCAAATTAAGGGCCACCTGGGCCAAGAGCTGAAAATGATAAAGGGCCTATTGTGAGAAGTGCTGTCCCAACGGAGGTGCGGCCAGTGGTGTGTGGGTGTGGCCAGCTGTGTGTGGGCGTGGCCAGCACCATGGAGGTCATAGCTTGCACTTCCCTCCAACCACCTACATCTCCTTTCCATCTTCCCTTATATAAAGAGTGCACCACTAACTGGATCACACAGCATGTCTGTAAAGTGAAGAGTGGAAATACGTCCCTGCTGTCCCTAAGCCAGGTCTCACAATAGTCCCTATAGTTTACAGAGAATGGAGCTCAAAACCAGAGCGGCAGTTCTGTGGGTGGAAACACCTTGTAAATGAGAGACGTCAGAACAGAATGGCCAGTCTGGTTCAAGCTGGCAGGAAGGCGACAGTAACTCAATTAACCATAGGTGGTATGCAGAAGAGCATCTCTGAAGTCACAGCACATCCAACCTTGAAGTGGATGTACTACAGCAGCAGAAGACCACACAGCACCCTTGTGACCGCCACACAATACACAGCACCCTTGTCACTGCCACACAATACAGAGGGCAACCTTGTGATCATCATGCAACACATAGCACCCTAGTCACCGACACACAAAACAGAGGGCAGCCATGAGACCTCCACCCAATACAGAGAGCAAAATATGATTTTAATTGATACAAACAAACTGTGCAGTTAATGTGTGAGAACGTGATTATCAGCTGTTGGTCATGTTCATACTTTCTAACACCTCAAATGGCCAAAGAGTAATGCATAAGGTTTGTTATATATAACTATTCCTTCTTCAAGTGTTCATACATCTGAGGAGACTTCTCAATACAAAGAGTCAAACACAGTTACCCTGTCAGTGGCGCCAGGGTATAATCTACATTGAAAAAGTTGGTAATTTTGTTGCAAGAAAAGGAACGGATCCCTAGGCTAATACACACGGGCCATTCACACATGTATATTATATTTTCACATATTCCTTGTTGAGTCTGTTGTCACATATCCGTTGTTAAAAATAAATTGTTCCTACCTGTTGTGTTGAGCGCCGCTGACCTCCGTCTATGACTGGGTGGAAGTTGGTACAGCACGAGTCACACAGCACGAGTCACACTCAGCCTCTCTAGGCGCAGCCTTGCAATTGGCTGTCTGTTGCTCTCCAATGATGACTCCGCCCCCTGGCAATCAGGAAAGCTGCCAGTGGTCCACATCACCCCACCCTGCGCCAGGTGCCCTCACAGAAAAAAGAAATTCCCTCCTGGCTGGCCTGGGTCAAGTTCTGTGATGAAGCCCCATCAGGCCCATTGCTAATCCGCACCCTGTTCTAGGGGTAACCACATCCAATTGGTGGACAGGATCATTTATGAATGTGTTTATTTATATGTAAAGCAGTTTTGTTTAAGCTCTTATAAGCTGGGCCCTCCTTTTACTATTCCATCATCCCCTGTACCTCTTGGCCTGCTTCCCTGTTATCTTAAGCTCAGGACTGCTCGACGCTGGTCAGTACCATCACTCACTGTCCCGCAAATAATTTGATCTCCATTAACGTCTTATCTGTATATTTGTTTATTCATAATGTCTGGTCTTCGTATTTTGTCCTTCATGTCATGTATTATGATCACTGCCTTCTGGATATGTCATGTACAGCGCTGCAGACCTTTGGTGGTGCCTTATAAATAAAAGATAATAATAATTTGCTTTGGTGCTATTGTATAATGAAATTACCTTTGGAGAGGAGGGGAACACTTGTGTTCTCTCTCTCTCAGCATGAAGTGAGGGGCAGAGCAAATTGCATCTTGCAAGGTGAGGGAATTGTGAGCTAGAGACTCCAAGGGCAATTCTGTGCCCCTGGCAGTGGTCTGATGGACATATTGCTACACTGACCACCACTGGCACCCATATGGCTGTTAAGGGCCCCAGAGCTGTGTAGCATTGAGGCTAGCTGCAGTTAGTAGAGGGGTTTGCTTGTCTTTTGCTGTAAGTCTACAGTCAGGGAGCCAAGAATCAGAAGGCATGGTTCCTAGCTCTCTCACTAGAGTCAGAGGCTCAGGGGCAAACGTAGGATTTGTAGAGGGGGGTTTCCACATGACGCCACCAGTGGGCATGACCAGCATGCATGGAGGCGTAGCTATAATATTAGTCAGTGCTTGGCTGCTCTCCAACTCTTCCTATCCCTATAATATACATGGGCAACCCTGTATGCACTGCTGTTACTAGCTCTTCCTGTTCAAGCAGAGCCTTGTGAAGTGGGGGCAAGGTCCAACCACCTCAATTAAACAGTGCCCCAGGCTTGGAGGGGGTTTCCAAGCACTAGGAACCCCCCTCTCTCCCCCCCTCGGTTTGCCTATGAGGCTGTCATTAGTAGTTGGGATCTGCGAATGATGTACTTATAGGATTTAAAGGTTTAACTTGATATACATGTCTTTTTGCACCTGAACAACTATGACAGTGTTAGAGTGGAACAGTCTGGAAAACAAACATGGGTGGGGTATAAGCAATCAGACGGCCAGTAACCAACTCAAATAGTTTCTGGACTGGAGAAGCAACAGCAGGCACAGGATTGTACAGGTGATGTGTTTACCAATATCCTGAAAGACTTCAATGAAATAGACACAAGTGCAGTAATTAGAAAAGTTATGAGAAAACTGCTGCACAATTACTTGTCAGCAGGTGGCGCTGCAGTGCAACTTATTTCATGCAAAGCAGAACAGTGCTGTATGGGGTGAATATTCTGTTCTAGTAATATATACAATAAAACCTTCTTTAGAAACAAAGATGTTTGGAAGTTGCTCCAAACGTGCTAGAAATTAAACTAATAAATACAAATACAATAGCGCACAACACTAATATCTTGCAATAATGCCACATGCAATATTTTAATGAATAATAACCCAAATTGATTAAAATGTATTTATTTGTGAAATATAGAGAGAATATAGGGTTGCTCTAGATCCCAAGCAGCACACACGTCTCAATTCCTGGAGAGTGCGTCTGTATTGTCATAGGAATTAAACTATCCTCACGCAAAGTCCTAAGATTCGGTAAAAGTCCTGCATTCAGGTCTCATTGAACCATCAGAGAATTCAGGAGAAATAATATAACATCCCAGGTAAGTAGAACTCTGTATTTATCAAAACGTAACATTTTATGTTTTGGGTGGTGTTCCTCTTTAAAGGCTGCAAATATCTCAGGAACACAAAAGCACCAGCTAGTCTATTTTTACACTCTTCCTAGGTGCTATCTATCTTTAATGTGGCAGGAAACATGAGAATTCGGTCTTCTCTAAAGCTTCTTACTGTGTTTATACAGTGGACAGAGGGAAACGCAGAATTTCTAAAAGGTGGGTTCCAATGTTTGCTGCAATCCCTATTCTGTTAGATTAGTATATTGTAAAAAAAAAATGCTTTATCTTTTGAATAAACTAAATTAACCTTAATGTGCGCTGCCTTCTTTTGTGGTAATAGGCAGCACATTTATGTGAGTGAGTCCTCTGTATAGTGCTGCGGAATTAGTGGCGCTATATAAATAGCTGATGATGATGATGATGATGATGATGATGATGATGGTGAGGAGGAAGGGGGTGTCCTTTTTAGAATTTGGGACCACCAGAGCAGAGGTAAGAAGCAATTGGCGGCATGGCTCCTACGTTCTTCTGGCAGCTCCTTGACATCACTGGGGCCGCAGGACAGGAAGAAAACCTCTGGCCTCTGCATCCCACTGGTGGAGGTAGTGACTCAAGCATATATGGGGTCTCTGAGCAACTGGAAAACCCCCCCACTCACCCTAAGTGTTACCTGGTGGAGACAACAGTGTAACGGTTAGCTCTCCAGACCTCATCTAAGTGGAGTTATGCACCGCGCATGAGATTTACCAACAGAGAGTGAACCGTAATATATTTTATTTTATATAATTTATGTCCCCTCACTCTTGTTATTTATTTAAGCCTTAAATGAGGAGAAACCAGGCTGTATTTTAAAAGAAAAAGTGAAAAGTTTAAATGAATGAAAAGGATGTTTCTAAGGTGGAAGTAGGTTGAAAATCAAAGTGATGGATTTAGCGTTTGCATTTTCCAGGTTATCCTCTAACAAGGTAGCTGCAGATTTAATTTACTGGGGGTGTATTCAAAACCACAAAGTTGGACGGACACCTTGAAATGCGCTTGGTGGACAACTGAATGCACTTGCGCTTGTAAAGAAAGCATTGTGGCTCCACACTTTTTGCGATTTTGTAAATGACCCTTTTTGAGTAGGGATGTGTAGTACATATGCAAAAGAGATGTTAGAAGGCTTTTTACAATTCTTGGAAACCCACTAAGTCCATAGTTTGGATTTTGGGGAGAAAACTTCCTTTATCCAGCAGTTAATTTCTTTACACTTTAGCTTGGTGGGTTTTTGTCTTATTGACTTTATACTAAACAGAATATTGATATTATATTTTCAGTATTCACCACAAAGCTACACTTGTATTAACCATCAGAATTTTGAAGCTATTAGAATACTTTGGGGAATTGTTTTTTTAAAAAAGTATGACAGGTGAAATGGCTAAAAATGTTATTTCACTATAAAAGGTCAAATCCTAAAGGTCACTCCATTATCCACTTCACAACCATTAGTTGCCCCCAACTTTCATTTAAATAACCAAGTTAATTTTTTATTTTTTTAAAATGAGAAATTGAGGTACATCCGTTCCACAGGAATTAGTTTTATAATATTTTTTTTTTTTTTACTACTATGAATGTTATATTGTTTTATCAGAAGAGATGGAGCTTTCATCCGGTAGTATAATGGACTTAATTTTTTAAGTCCGTTATGTGGGAATTTTTATTTTCAAAATTAAGAGGGAAAAGATAAACTTTAAAGAGTCTAGTTTTATCATTTTTACACAGTTAGTGCAAGATGTAATTCCGCAGCACTAAAAGATTCAATATAACCCAGATCTTATAGAACCATGGATCCATAATTTACACAAGACTAACCTCTGCTGGCATTGTTACCTCTCCACTTTAATTACAGAGAGCTGAAGCTTCTCCTGCTTAGATAGGACAGTGTCCTGACGGGATCTGGTGCAGATCAAAAAGCTGGGACTGTAGCTGAGAAGCCCCTGTGTTTGAATCCACCAATATACAGTGTTGCTTTTCTGCAAAGCAAGTTTGGCAAGTTGTCAGTCAGTCTCTGTCTGCTGTTAATGAAACACTTCCCTCGTTACCTAGCAACCTGCTGTAAACTGGTGAAAGAGAGCATGGTGGGCATATTAAGGTATAAAAGCTCCAGTTATGTAATGTATTTTATTCAGTTTAGTCATACAACGTCTGATATATATTGATTTGGAATAGTGGCTTTACTTGGTTTTTTTAAGACAAGCAAGTGGATGGGACCTAGAGCCACATGGATATATTTTATTTAGACTACAAAATGTCCCTCTAGACTCATGAGACGGCGCGTGATAAGTCGTGGTCAAAAAATATCTATAATATAAATGTCTAGTGGCGTGTGTTAGTCTGTCTGTCTGTGTGTGTGTGTGTGTGTGTGTGTGTAAAAAATAAAACCAAGCTGCAGTGCCACCTGCTGGGCGGAGTTATACACTGACCTAATAAATTCTTAGTGTGTGTGGAAAAAAAAATTCAGAAAGGGCTGAAATTTGGTATACTAAGATGTTTTTAATTTGTTAATTTAATTTGTTAATTGTTAAAAGTGTTTATAAAGATTTAAAAAAAAATATATATATATTTCTTGAAGGAGAAGTGACAGTTGGGAGTGGTTGGTGGTTGCCGGGGGTGAAAGTGGGGAGTGGTTGGTGGTTGCCGGGGGTGACAGTGGGGAGTGGTTGGTGGTTGCCGGGGGTGACAGTGGGGAGTGGTTGGTGGTTGCCGGGGGTGACAGTGGGGAGTGGTTGGTGGTTGAGGCCTCGGCTATGGCCCAAATGCATGACAAGAACATTTTTAACACCTTAAGTAGCTTGATTTGACTAGAGCGCATGAGTATCATGCACGGGTTAACTTGTACAGTATATGTATCGAGTTGGTTCCCTAATGTCTCTTCAAGTAACGTCAAAGAGTTTGTGTGCAAAATATCTTGTTTTAGACACTGAATCACCAGTAATCTAGCTACATCTTCCTTCCTGACTAGAGGTATTGGTTTCCAAAGATGAGTCACAAGAAAAATATCCAGCCAGTCTGACAAATGGAAGGGTCTGCGGTATCTGGTCCCTGCGGACGGCCCCCGCTAAATCTTCCCCGGGATATTCCACAGTCAGACAGATTGTTTGATGTACACTACTGTCTCCATATGAGCTCTTTACGTCTGGCCATACCTCCACGAAATCCATAACCCCACACGTACAGAGAGCAGCTCTTAAATTAGCAGAATGATATTGGTTCTCCATTATTATCCTGCACACTGACCTCAAACAGACAACTTCAGAACAGCTGCTATTGTTACTTGCAAATAAAATGTCTTTCACTGTAACACTGGGACAAATTAAGTCTCCTTTAAAATGACATAATAATAAAAAGTCATTTATTTAAGAAACAGTAAGGCTCATTTGTAAATGTGCATCTACGTGTGTGTGTGTGTGTGTATGTGTGTGTGTACCTACATGTAATACGTGTGTATATATGTGCACCTACTTGTACGTGTGTGTGTGTGTGTGTGTGTGTATGTGTGTGTGTACCTACATGTAATGTGTGTGTATATATGTGCACCTACTTGTACGTGTGTGTGTGTATGTGTGTGTGTACCTACATGTAATACGTGTGTATATATGTGCACCTACTTGTACGTGTGTGTGTGTGTGTGTGTATGTGTGTGTGTACCTACATGTAATGTGTGTGTATATATGTGCACCTACTTGTACGTGTGTGTGTGTGTGTATGTGTGTGTGTACCTACATGTAATGTGTGTGTATATATGTGCACCTACTTGTTCGTGTGTGTGTGTGTATGTGTGTGTGTACCTACATGTAATGTGTGTGTATATATGTGCACCTACTTGTTCGTGTGTGTGTGTGTGTATACCTACATGTAATGTGTGTATATATGATGATGATGATGATGATATGTGCACCTACTTGTACGTGTGTGTGTATATATGTGCACCTACTTGTACGTGTGTGTGTGTACCTACATTTAATGTGTGTGTGTATATATGTGCACCTACTTGTACGTGTGTGTATGTATATGTGCAGGGGCGCACAGAGGATTTTCCAGGGGGGAATTTCCTCCACCCCCGGAAAAAAAACAAAAAACCTAGAGACCTGCCGCGCATGCGCAGCTCCGTTTCGGCTGCACTGTAATATACAATACAGCACCGCCGCGGACGCTTCTTAGACAGCGCTGCGGCTGCTGTATACTACAGTGCCGATATGCAGGGCACTTTTTTAACGGAGGGGGGGTTCTAGATAGCCAGAAAACCCCCCCTGCGTGCGCCACTGATGTGTACCTACATGTAATGTATGTGTATATAATAGTGATTTTGTGGTGCTGATTGCGAATATGACATCGGTTTCGGTGTTGCTACATTGGCTTTAATTTTTGAGATAATAGGTACCCCATTGAAAAACATAGACAAAGCCAAAAAATGAATGTCAGGCAGAGACTACTTATAAATTCCATTGAAATTGTCTCAAGCCATACAAAAGTAAACACATGAAATACATAATGACATTTTATTCAGTATAATAACAGATAAACATAGTGGGTCTTAGTCATAAAGGAAAGTAAGGCAAAAAAAGGAGTAAGTCTTCTCTGGGACAAACCATGTTACAATGCAAGGGGTGCAAATTAGTTTATTATTTTGCACATAAATTAAATACTGGCTGATAATATATCACACAAATACCCTATAGTTTTATTTTTACACTGAAATGTAAAGTTGATCTAGGACATGTCCTACCCCAACTATAAATCTGTCCCCACATTTTAAATTTACCTCCCCCAACAATGCAACATGGTGTAAAGTTACTTCTTTTTTATGCTTTGCTCTCCTTAATGACTCAGGCCCAGTAAGCTGATTCGGATAATTACTATTAATAAACAGTAAAATGCTGTTTGTACGATTTTCATTTATGTGAGTTACTGGTACAATGAGGTTGAAGGCTCCAGCAATATTCTGCCATCATACATCTGTCCCATCTGCCTTGATACCTTTCCTCCATCACCTTTATATCCTGATGAAACTTCTCCCCTTGTTCCTCACTAAAATCACCAAGATTATCCTGAAATCTGTGTAAGTGGCTGTGGAACAAGTCTACCTATATGTTCATATTAGTACCCACATTTTTAAAGTTTGTGATCATGTTTTGCAGCGGTTCTTCATAATTGTCTGCTTTGTGGTTACCCAAGAAGTTCTTGACAACTGAGACATAACTGCACCAGGCAGAAGCTTCAACACCATTCATACATTTTGTGATAGAATCCTTGATAAGTTTACGAATTTGAGGGCCATCAAAGATTCTTTTAGTTTTTCCACAGTTAGTCCAGGGAACGATCTACAAATGTATTTGACGCAATCTTTTTTCAACCTCATCAACTATGTTACTATTCAAACTAAACTAATTAGTTTCTACGAGGAAGTTAGTGGGAACTTAGACCAGGGCAGCACAGTAGACGTGGTCTACTTAGATTTTGCAAAGGCCTTTGATACAGTGCCAAACAAGAGGTTGGTTTGCAAAATAAGGGAACTGGGTCTAGGAATCAACATTTGTACTTGAATCGAAAACTGGTTAGAGAATAGGGAACAGAGAGTTGTGATAAATGGAACATTTTCTAATTGGTCAAAAGTCTTAAGTGGAGAACCTCAAGGTTCCGTGCTGGGGCCACTCCTTTTTAATATATTTATTAATGACCTTGGTGATGGTTTAGAGAGTAAAGTTTCTATTTTTGCAGATGACACTAAACTCTGTAAGGTAATAAAATCAGAGCAAGATGTAGCTTCTCTACAGAGGGACTTAAATAAACTGGAGGATTGGGCGGCCAAATGGAATATGAGGTTTAACATAGATAAATGTAAGGTTATGCATTTAGGGATCAAAAACAAGAATGCAATCTATAAATTAAATGGAATTAATTTAGGAGAATTTATAATGGAAAAGGATTTGGGAGTGCTCATAGACAGTAGACTTAGCAATAGTGCTCAATGTCAAGCAGCAGCTGCAAGGGCAAATAAAGTATTGGCATGCATAAAAAGAGGCATAGATGCAAGGTAAGACCGTGTAATTTTGCCACTGTATAAATCGATGGTAAGACCTCATCTTGAATATGGAGTACAGTTCTGGGCACCACTCTATAAAAAAGATCATTTGGAACTAGAAAAGATTCAGATAAGGGCGGCAAAATTGATAAAGGGTATGGAGTCATTAGGTTATGAGGAAAGGTTAGCCAGTTTAGGCATGTTTACTTTAGAAAAGAGGCGTCTAAGAGGAGATATGCTTACTATGTACAAATACAAAGAACTTTCATGGGAACTTTTTACCCCAAGGACTATACACAGGACACGCGGTCACCCCCTAAGGTTAGAGGAGAGGAAATTTCACAACCAGCAAAGGAAGGGGTTCCTTACAGTAAGGGCAGTCAAGATATGGAATTCATTGCCAGGAAAGGTTGTGATGGCAGATTCAATAGATATGTTTAAGAAAGGGTTAGACAAATTTTTAGCGGAAAAGTGTATCCAGGGATACGACCGTTCATTAAAATGAAAGATAGTAGTGGATATAGGGTAAAAATAGGACTGTAATATTGGGTCTGGGGGGATTTTCACAATTTAAACAGATTGGCAGTTGCTTACTCTGGATCAATTTCAAATATAAGTGCAGGATCTCAGGAGATCCAAAATAGGTTGAACTTGATGGACTGGTGTCTTTTTTAACCTCATCAACTATGTTACTAATCATCATCTTTGTCCAAGGCCTTAAGTAATTGTTTCATTATTCCCAGCTTGATATAAAGTGGTGGGAGAATTATTTTTTTCCCCACCAACCAATGGCTCGTTACTGATGTTCTACAGTCATGTTTTCTCTTGAAGGACAGGTCACTTTTTTCCACTGATCTTGCTTCACCCTACTATCCCATAGGTTGATGAAACAAGGCAACTTCGTATATCCACTTTGCTGCCCAAGCAAAACGTTTACCATTTTTAGAACAACCCAAAGAGACAACTGGTGCTCATGATAGCAGAGCTTCTGCAAGAGCAATTTGATATTTTCATATTCTTCTTTTAAGTTTTGTTGAGTGAGCAATTGGAAGAGATGCATATCGGTTACCATGGGGCAGTGTCAGACTGGAGCATGAAGGCCCCACCGAGGGACTGCAATGCTAGGGGCCCACCAGAGGGGGTGTGGCCAGCCATCATAGAGGAGAGACCAGACACTAGAGGGGGAGTGGTCAGCCCACGAAGGACAGCTAGCACCATAGTGTAGAGTATAAAGAATGCAGTGTGTATATAAAGAGTACACAGTCTTGACCTGCCCCTTAGATTGGGCAGAGCAGTCACCAAAAATCGGGATTGTCCGACTAGAATCAGAACATTTCAGACTGTCCTGCTCTCTCCTACCTGTTCTTGTCACTTTCACCACCTGTGGCTGCAGGTTTCTTTAGTTATGGCTTGTCTGGATCCTGGAATGTTGAGGGCCCTATTTGGAAAAAAAATGGGTACATTTAGAAAATTCCAACCAGCCCCGGCATTAAATCAATAGGACCCATGATTAATACTTAGGCCTTCCTCCAACCCCAACATTAAAGTAATAGTATTCCCATTTAATAAATAAACCTATTTCCCTCCCTCCAAACAGCCCCAGCAATAAATTAATAGCATTTACGTATAATAAATATACCTGTTTCCCGCAACCATCACTGCCATTAAATAATTCATATTCACATTTAATAAATAGACCTTATGCTCCTCAATCTCATCCCCACATTAAATTAATAGACCCCAAACCACCCTTCTTAAATTAATAGTACCCACTATAAAATTAAATTGTCCCACCATCACCACACAAACAAAATAGAACCCATTAGTTAGTCACCACCTACCACACACACATTACTGTGCTCCTTCATCACCATGCTGTGCCCCCTTATTATCACACTGCGCCCTCCATGCTGCTTTTGCTCCCCCATTCTCCTGGCCCCCCTTTATCACACTCTGCCATGCTGCTTTTGCCCCCCTTCACACTCTGCCATGCTGCCTTTGCCCCTTCCCAGTCTGCCCTGCTGGCTTTGCCCCCCTTCTTCCTCTGCCATGCTGCTTTTGCCCCCGTTGCTTCCGTTCCTTCACTTACCTTTTCTCCTCTTCTTGTCTTCAGTTTTCCTGCCGACTCCTCTCTGCGCCGCTCCTCACTGAATGCTGGGCATGATGACGTAATGCTTGACATCCAGTGCGAACGAAGCATCATCATCATCATTTATTTGTATAGCGCCAGCAAATTCCGTAGCGCTTTACAATTGGGAACAAACATTGATAAAACAATACTGGGTAATACATACAGACAGAGAGGTAAGAGGACCCTGCTCGCAAGCTTACAATCTATAGGACAATGGGAGTTAGAAACACAAGGGCATGTGCTACATCATATTGCACAATGGACCAGCTAGAATGCAAAGGTAAAAGTATTGAGTGGGGTGTGTGTGTTGCAGTGTTGGTCAGAGGGTTGTTGTCTTGCGTTAGCTGTGTAGAGGATGGTAATAGGGTAATCTAGGGAAATTAAGATGGTGGCTGAGGAATATCATAACCTTGTCTGAAGAGGTGGGTTTTCAGTGAACGCTTGAAGGTTTGAAGACTAGAGGAAAGTCTTACTGTGCGAGGGAGGGAATTCCACAACGTGGGTGCAGCCCGGAAAAAATCCTGTAACCGAGAATGGGAGGATGTGATGAGAGTGGAGGAGAGACGTAGTTCTTGTGCAGAACGGAGGTGTCGAGTGGGGAGATATTTCGAGACCAGTGAGGAAATGTATGTCGGTGCAATTTTGTTGATGGCCTTGTATGGTAGTAGAAGAATTTTATATTGGATTCGTTGAAATGCAGGCAGCCAATGTAGAGACTGACAGAGCGGCTCAGCAGAGGAAAAACGGTTAGTAAGGAAAATCAATCTAGCCGCTGCGTGCAAAATAGATTGTAGGGGTTCAAGTCTGACTTTGGGAAGACCAGTAAGGAGGGAATTGCAATAGTCGATGCGGGAGATGATGAGTGCATGAATTAATGTTTTTGCGGTGTCTTGTGTCGGATATGTGCGTATTCTGGAAATGTTTTTTAGGTGTATGTAACATGGTTTAGATATAGAGTTGATGTGGGGGATAAATGACAGTTGTGAATGAAGGATTACACCTAGGCAACGAGCTTGCGGGGTGGGATTTATGGTCATGTTATCAACAGAAATTGAAATGTCAGGCAGGAAGCTTCTGTTTTTGGGTGGGAATATTATCAATTCAGTTTTTGAAAGATTGAGTTTCAGTTGGCGAGAAGACATCCAAGATGAAATGGCAGAGAGGAGGGAGAAGGAGCTCCAGCGCCGCGATCTTTTTTTTAAAAATTTTTTTTAAGGTACTCGCTCCCCCTACCAATAAAGAGGGGAGCCATCAGAGTAGGGGCCTACCAGGGGATACCCTGGCTCCCCGGCGGGCTAGTCCGACTCTATCATGAGGCAACAAAACACATTTCAAGCTCCTACGGTGGCTGTCTATAAAAGCTGCCAATCACCTGGCTGATATTCCATTCCCAGGGAAATTATTGCAGCACACAAGTTCTTCATCAGCTTGGCTGAAGTAAGGAAGAAGCCCGACCTCTCTTGTCCGATAAGCTGTTATTTTAGTTTCTGGGCAGTTCTTTTCTTTTACTCTGGATGCTAAAAGTTCAGATGTATGCTTTGACAGACATATACGGAGGGGGAATATTCTAGAATGATGGCGGAGTGAACACCTAGAATATTTGTGTGTCTCACTTTCTAGAATGTTCTGGTAGATTCCCACATGCAGAGGTTATGGATAAGTTCCCTATTAATTGAGAGTATCCATTATCTCGAACTAGAGCCAATTCCAAAAAAAAAAACTTTCAATTCTTAATGCAGCAGCCAAAAAATACCCTAAATTCGTTCAAATATCCTTAGCAACTAAAGAATATTTTTGTTGTTGTTGGGCTGTGTAATTGTCCCCTGCTTTCCTTGTGATAATAATAGTTTTCCTTCCCCTTTGGAAATGGACCCATATAGAGTTATCTCATGTGGAGGATTAGACCCTGTGGGCTCTGGGTGGAACTGAAGATAATGTCACCCCACTTCATGTGTCTCACGGCAAATTCCTTAATATGCACTGTGGGTCCTTCCTGGACATTCATTTTCATCAGAGGCCCCCTCTCCCATGATATATATTCCATATATTCTCCAACAAACATTAAGAACATATCCCCATGTTCATTGGAATGTTGGTTGAGTTCCATAATCCAACGTCATTCTTACACAACTAGTCTTGTATGGGCAGCTCTGGACACCCCCTCCTAAACACCCCCATTATAATCTGCCACAGCAGTGTCCCTATGATGTCAGGTCTGCTGACATCATCATGCATTGTGACATCATAGTGATTGACCACACTGCCCAGAGGCAGCTCAGAGAGGCAGCTCAGAGAGAGCAAGGAGGACACAGAGCAGGGTGTTACGTAAGTTTCTCTCTACTCGAAGTTACTACGAATTTATGAGGTGAGTTCTAATTATGAAAGTGCATGTGACTAGTGTCAGAGAACCTGTTTATGTTCAGTCTTCATCTCCCGCTCCTCTGTGTGTCTGTAATTTAGAAGTGGGTGGGAATAAAAAAAATCTGTAGCCAATCAGACATTAGTTATGTTCACTGCAGCACAGATTATATCAGATTAGTGATGTGGTAATCTCATCCGTTCCATCATCAGCTCCGTACAGAGATGATTTATATTACGTGCTGCTGCTGAACCCTCTTTCTTCTTATCACAAGGGGGAGCAATGTGTATTATCAGCAGACATTAAAGGATAACGCCACAAAGAGCTAAAATGATTAGAAAATGAAAGTTACCTGCAGTCACTCAATCTGGTGCGGTCTGCGATGCCCGTAACGGCTGAACCAGCAAATCCCCGATCTTGGTAGAGGGAGGAATTTGTCAACCTTCTAGTGGTGTTGTCAAAGACCTTCCCCCTGTAGTCACATTCTAATAGTTATAGCCACAGATATCTTTTCCTGTAGCTCACAGATCTGACTATTCCTGGCTATTAGGTGTACATTAAATATGCAGGTAAATAGTAATACATTCTCTACCTTTCTGTCCAGTTTGCAGGAGAAGAGCAATGAGCTCTACTCTCTAGAGGAGGAAGTCAATAACATCAAGGCAGACCTAGAGAGGAGCCGGGCAGCGGCATGGGAGGCGTATGACAAGAGGAAGCAGCTGGTAAGAAAACAGTCTATAACTATTTGTATACATCGAAACATATACATACAGAGGTGATCACGCCAGGTTGAGGGGCGTGGCACCAGGGGGGCATCACCAGTGGAGGCGTGCTAAGGGCTTCTAAAGAATTAGGCTGCTTCCCACTCCCCTCCTCTAAAAGAATGTGTATTCATTCACATCAGTTCCTGCTCCAGCTTCTACCTGGTAGTGGGACACTGAAAGGTTAATCCTTCACCATGGCAACCACAGGAAATTGACTCGGGGTACAGATTCAGTTTCCCACTGTTCGCATTATAGACGGGATTTTATACTTTTTACTTTATTTTTTTTTACTTTTACATTTATAACCTCTCTGTCACTCTCCCTCTGTGACTCTCTCACCCTCTGTCACTCTCTCTCACCCTCTGTCACTCTCTCACCCTCTTCCACTCTCTCTCTCACCCTCTGTCACTCTCGCTGTCAAAAATCTTACCATATAACTGCATTGTCCCCCGTGCAGGAAAGAAAGCTCCTCAGCATGGAAGAGAAGGAGGAATGGCTCTACAGCCAGGTCAGTCCACCACCATATCACGTAATATTATAATGTGATGTAGTGCACTCTCTCCTCACAAGGGTCCCGTAAGACCAAAGATGAAGCTTTGACCACACACTGCTCCCTATTCATCCACTGAAACATACATGGTTCTCTTATACTATTTATAATGTCCATGATAACACACAGCAAGCCCCTCACCCAGGTATAATAATGTAAACATATAACCAGCAAGTACCCTCACCCCAGCTGTATTACTGTACACAGCCATCACCCCAGTTCTAGTAACATACATAGAAATACGCGTATAGTAAATCCCATACCCCATCTAGGAGAATTGTGGGGTCCCATTTCCAGGGTCTCCATGATTTGAGAGCTATCCTCAGGTCAGTTCTCCTGCTGCCGGCAGCGGTATCTTGAATCTCTGCAGCTGATTGGACGGCTTAGTCAGGTGTTGTCTCTTCCCCAATCTGTCTTCAGAGAAGACCTGAAATTCTTCCTTTTACAGCACTGGCACGGTTTCCCTCCTGATTATAGATTGCAAGCTCTTCAGAATAGGGACTTCCCTTCCCATATTAATTATTGACAACAACATTTATTGAAATCATGAATTTAAAAGCAGATTGTATAGTCCTCCCACCACACACATATATATCCCAAATATGTATCAGGCTAACAAGAAGGCTATGTGCGTATAGCTGTAGTAACCTGCACACATTCTGTCATTTGTTTAATGGAATAGTGGACGTCAAGATGACCTGGAGGTTACTCTGTCCATAAAATCCCCCCAATACTGTCTTCTATGTTCCTAATAAAGTAATACAGTGATAGGGAGTGATCCCCACTTATCCTGTTCATGTATAGTCTGATTTATGGGAAGATAAGATCTACAAGTTAAAGATCTCTAGAGAACTTGGACGCTGTAACATAGCCGTACCCTGCAAATAAGCCCCTTTATGTGAGGAGCAGACACTCTACACAATGTTTTACACAAATGTACAATATGGTGAGGGCTATATATTCATATACACAGATCTGTATTTAATTCTCTCTATTACAGATTATACCATATTACCATCAAAATAACTGGCTGGAGGAAGAAGCTTCCAGGCTGTGTGAGCAGGTCTCGGAGCAGGAGGTACAGTATAATAGTTACTATAAAGCGGTGGCGTTCAGGTGGTGGCTTTGCTTACATTACCCCTGGTGCCGTCACTTCAGAGCTGCCCGGGTACATTTTATATGACACTCACTTCATAGGCGCAGAGAGAATACAAACACACCCAGGAAGTAACAACTTATATAAACACTGTGTCTGGGTCCCCACGTTCCTCGCTTCCCGCTGCCAGAAATGTTTTATTGTATTTATTACATGTGTGCCCAGTGTACAAGTATGTAAATGTGGGATGTATTTATGTATAAAGGTAATGTATTCCACTCACCCGGTTGTCTAGAAGGGATCAGGGGGCCCCAAGGCAGCGTCAGAAGCCCCCACAACAGCTCCAGCAGTGTCCTCAGGTGCTCAATAAGACCTGGCGGGGTTATGTCATCTATCCTCTGGTCCCTGAGTCTGGGGGCTGGAGGGTGACAGTACCAGAGGCCCTAGCAGTGGCCCCCAACACTCTCATCTATAAGATCCTGTGTTCCCGGGAGCTTACCATTTATTCCATTTCCCGGCCATCCTGTGCTCAGCTACCCGGTAGTACTGATCCAAAGTAAGCGGTCAGAAGGTTGTAGCCGGAGCAACAAGCAAGGAGGTGCTGCAGCAGCTGCGCCCTACACAGAAGTGTAAGCGGTTCCTGATAGGCTGGTGAAGGAAGGTGACAGTGATTACCCAACTAAATCATAACACATTTAGTTTGGATTGGCCAAGCGGAAAAACGAGGAGCAGTCACTGACAAGTCCCTGAAAACCAGCGAAACGTATAGAGCATAATGGAGGACGGGGCGGCACAGCGCACAAAGGGACTTAAATTATTTAAGTTAAAGTATTTGTGTATTCTATGGCGAGAAGCTTTTCATAGTCTAGTTCCTTTGGATTGGTTGTCCCACAATAGGTCCACGTTCCAGGCTCATATATGGTGATGATGATGATAGATCTGAGATATAGATCACACTAAATGTCTGACCTGGGCGGTAGCAGTTATATTTCTATGGTCGTAATCCTTGTGGGAAGCTGCATTATATGAGTGTGGGGTCTGGTTTCATTTTCTTTCTATGTTGCTGTTACGTGTGAACTCTTCAAGTCAAATTTCTATACAAAATCAAAATGAAAGAAATATATAGAATGACCAATTTGTTGTTGTTTCATGAGATTATTTGTGTATAATTGTGTATAATCTATCTCACCCTGTATCTCTTTCCCTAGATAATCAATAAAAAGCTGTTAGAACATCAGCTGGGACAGACTTACCAGTTAGTATCTATATATATTTATTTATTCCATGTACATATATATATTTCTATATGGTTCTAAAGAGGAACATTTGTATATTAATCAGTACAGGCTCTGTCCATACTGTTCTTGTAACTCCAGAAAGGATATCTGTTATATACTGTTAAATAAATACTCACCCCACTTAAAACAAAATGTTTAAGAGAAACCTCCAGATAGGAACTATGACCATGAAGGTGTTAATAACTCTTGTGAATAGAAGACATAACTTTAAATAATAATGTTTTTGATCCATTAGGAGAAAACCTGTGGAGGCAGCTTCTGAACCCGCAGCAGACAACAACAAGCTGCAAGCATTGGTCAGAGCTGAGGTGGTGAGTTCATGTCATCAGCCCCTTCCTTTATGTGATATAAAGTGAGACCATGTTTACTGACATTTGGAAGAAGAGCTGTCTATCAATATCAGTATCATCACCCGTTTGTTCACACCAGGGAAAGAACCTTACATTGCCCCTACACCTTGATAATCATCCACAACTAGCCCTGGAGAGCTCTCTTACCAATGCCTTCCTTCTCTCTACTGCCCCAGTGATCTAGACAGGAACAGATCAAACCTCAGATAGTAACAATCATCAGAAATCACCTCTTGTCTTTAAAAGTTCCCTAATAGTTTGCATGTTCTGACCCTACCTCACCAGCCCCCTGTACTACACCAGAGCTCCTCACTAGTGTAGTGCATTGACGTGGAGCACGAGTATTAGTATGATAGCTGGGACGCTTCAAGTCATTCACATGAGGTCGGACTGTTCTTTTTTTTATACCTCTACAGACCAGACACACCTAACCACATTTTCCAAACTGCAGGATATTGAACTAGATGATTGCAGTTGGATTACTATCAGATAATGTGTTCGTTTTGGGGCAACACGCTGCAATATTGGCCAATATCGTATCACGGCCGGACAACTTTATAGCAGTTCTTTTTTTTTACCGTGTCCTTGATGGTCTGTAACCTTTTCTGGTCTCACATCTCAAATCATCTCCATGAAACCTACAGGACACGTTTATCACTCATCTTACACAACCTTCCATCCCAAACTTGTAATGACTGTTGTAACGTCAGTGGCTGATCTTGTGTCGTACTTGTCATAATCCCACCACTACTTTAATTTTCTTTCAGAAGAGGCAGCTGCAGGCACGAGCAAAAAAAGAAAAAAAGAACTGTGTGATAGGGCTAAGGTGAATTATACTCCGATTATTATTTCAAAATGATTGCAACTGTTCAGCTCTTTAACAGTCTTTCTTTTTCAGGTTGCTGTATACCACCATTATGCACCTGATCCAGTGCTGCTGGAAACTAGCGATGATATCCGGGATACTTGTGCTGTTGTTTTACATATTTATGGAGGTTAATGACCAAGTCAAGTGCCGCTGCCTCACAAGATCAGAGATGGAGTATATCCTTAGGCCCTTCTTTGTCATCCAGGTGCGGGGCCCGCCACCAACATAATGGATATATTGGTGCTGACTACTGCGACGTGTTGAGACCTAACTGCACCCTGACTGCTGTGTAGACCGAGTGGAAGTCACCGCGATCACCGAAGAAGCACTTCTCCAGCGATTGCAATGACTTCCACTCAGTCTACACAGCAGTCGGGGGTGCAGGCTGGTCGGGGATGGAGCCCTTCGGTCTCAACACGTCGCAGTAAAGTATTGTCAGAATAACGAACATCATCATTAACCCGGGATAATGTGCCCAGTATCGACCCAAGTCGTTAGTAAGATGTCCGAGATGGATAACAACCCAACACCACAATCGGCACGTGAATCCATACCAAAGAACCAGAAAGAGACCACGAGTCCAAGAGGAAAGAGAGGAGGACGGCCCAAGGAGAAAAAGTATAGATTAAATATAGGGGGTATTTTCAAAACCCCTCAGTGACAATAAAATCAGCCTACTTTCACCCAGTAGAGAATGACAATTATTTGATCTCTTTTTAGAGCTTAATAAATACTAGAGATGCTCACTGACCCCCGTGTTTTGGTTTTGGATCTGGATTACCGTTGTGTTTTGGTTTTGGTTTTGACAAACCGCCCTTGCATGTTTTGGTTTTGGTTTTGTTTTGCAATTTGTTAAAAAAAAAAAAAAATTTTTTTGGGCTAAAATAACATAATTTAGTTATTATTTTGTACCTACATTATTATTATTATTAATAAACCTCACTAACACTAATTTCCAGTCATTTCCATTCAATTTTGACCACCTTCTAGGTCACAATATGATTTTCATACACTTTCAAAGAAAAATTGCTGCAGTTCCTACCAGTGATAAGAAAAAGGCCATTGTCATGCCTGAGCATAGGACCAAAAATCCACCTCTTATGTGTGAAATTATTTTTACACAAATCCTGACAACAGTTGTCTATCCATTTGTAGCATTTTTAAAGCCACACCCAGTAGAGGTTGGAACCTTAACCATCTGGGATCCTCATCCATGTTACGTCATTTTTCAGCGAGTTCTTGGAAAGCTGTTGGGAGAATCAGAAACTTAAGTTAAAAAAATTAACAACAAGCAGTCCAGCATCATCTGCCTCCCTTCTCTCATCTACATCCCAGCACCTGCAATCTACCCCCCCCCCCCAACACCTTCATCATCAATATCCCCAGAAGCAACAATTTACAGTTAAACAATCCTTTGCAAGAGGAAGCAAGTCTGAAACCTGTCACCCAGTCGCTTAGCGGATCAGACACCCTGGGTACTATGCTAGTATTAGATCTGCGTCCAATGTCCACTATTAATACAGTTGGTTTAAGACATTTAATTGAGGTGTTCTGTCCCTGTTAGTAAATGTCATCACTATACCATTTTATTAAAAAGCTATTACCCACCTGTACCTGAAGGTTCCTAAAAATGTAATTATTGGGCTACAAAATGACATTCTACCCACTGTACACTTAACCACAGATATGTGGGCAAGCAGAACTGGGCAACATAAAGATTATATGACTGTGACAGCCCACTGGGTTGGTCATTCGCCTTCACCGGCGGGGACAGCAGCAGCATGTACCCAGGTACATCACATTTTTGAGAAGTAGGCTACTCTGTGTATCAGCAACTTCACTAAGAGGCATACAGCTGACAATCTGTTCCAAAAACAAAGGGATGACATTAAAAGGTGGCTAATCCTGCTTGGACTCTCCTGAAGATATGTCATTTCTGATTACGACCCCAATATTGTTCAAGCACTACAGCGGGGTTGAATTCCATCACATTTCCTGTTTTGCACACACAATCAACTTGGTGTTATAGAACTTTTAAAAAAATTACATGCAGGAGATTCTGTTTGTGTCCCGAAAAAATTTAGGTTCAATTTCTGGTTTCAGAAACAGCATGTAGGAGAATGCAGCAGCTGCAAGAAGACTAGCATTTGAGGGGAATGTTCTTTAGTCCAGCGAAGTAGTCACGTGTGAAGAGAGTGCAGACACGGTTAGCTTGAGTCAAATGATTGCCTTAATAATACATTTTGACAAGGATCTACAGAAATTTAACGTGTGAAATAAAACAAAGTAAATGTGCTAACTATATTTTAATTGTAGATTAAATACTTAATTTGCTTTGCAAGGATCCAAGAGCTATTAACATCTTGTTTGGACGTCTTCTCCTTCAGTTCTCTGGCAACTACTTGTTGTAAAAAAAAATTGCTTTCCCAAGACACCCAGTGGTGATGCAGATGAGTCTGCACAACATTTTGATATTTGCTCTGCTGTAAAAGAATTGGCCAAAAATCGTGACAGCTCTGCCCTAAAATCAACTAGTAATTCAATTTGGAAGGCCAATATCGGCAATTACATCATACCACACAGACTTCTATGATGGTGGGATGAATTAGTATTGTTTGAGGGAGATTATCACTGAACCCTGCCACCTCTCCTGTTTCTGAGTGAGCTATGGTACAATAAAATGTAACTGCAGATTTGGACCAAGACTGTCAGCCCTATTATTTCTATTTCAGCAATTACAACTAGCAATGGAGCAATGTAGCTCTTCTCTTTGGGTGTTACCTATATAACGCAGTAGAATTTGCCTGCAAATTCTGCAGACAAGCCTGCTTGTTTTCCTCTTCATCAATGACTCTTCGCAATTGAGCACTCATCTTTGGGTGTATATTACACCCAAACATTATTGGTGCAAATTAGGAAAAATACAGTTTAATCCCTGCTAGGCCCTCCACCATCCTTTGCATGTTAATAGTAGGATTGGTTGGAGTTATGGGCAAGATCACAATTTTTTTTGTCAAATTCTTCAAAGCAGCCCAGAAGTTAAACTGTTGTGGTCTGCCACCTGCGTCATCCCTGCTTGTGTTTGTAAAGTGCAAATTGGTGCCAGAACCTCACGTGCCAGAACTGCTGCCACTGGTGCCACACTGCTGCCACTGGTGCAAGACTTACACAATCAACCGCATTCTCATTAGCACCCTCATCCTCTTCCTCTTCTAAGTGTCATCCTCACTTGGTGTATCACCGGCTACACTCGGGCTGTTCAGGCACACATCAGCAGAACTGCTGAAAGGACCCTTCTTTATGGGTACATTATCAGAATGCTCACGATTAGACACACCACTGGTGAATGGACTCTCCACAGGGATTGGTGTCATTTCTGATTCTGAGCATACATTATCCTCTAATGCCTTACTGTTTTCTTGCAGCTCGGCTTTGACGCGTAACAGTAGTTGTGCACCACTTTTAGACTCCAAATTACTTGGTCTTGCTTGGTCACGAGTGACCGTACAAGAAGAAGGCTCGGTAACATTTTTTGATCTGCCACTAATAGAGAAAGGCGAAGGCCTCATTCTTTCTTTGCCACTGCATGTGTAGAATGGCATGTTTGCAATTTTTGTTATTTTTTTCTTTAACGGCAGTTACATTTTCCTCAGTTACACTTCTTTTTCGCTTCAACATAGTAAATTTTTTTGGGGGGTGTGTTTTTTACCGTGATTTAAAAAGACTGTACTTTTACATAGTCTTTACCAGATGACGTACTGGGAACACTACCATCAGGACTGGTGCCAGCACCTGCTTGCTGATTCTGCTCATATGTGGACTGCTTTGAATCCATTTTAATGAGCCCAAACCACTTGTTGTGCAAAATATTGTATTAGATACTGCTGATAAATATGACTTTTTTTTGACAGCCAGAAAAATTTGTGTATAACACTGGGGAATATTGGACACCCCAAAGCACTTGTAGTGCAAAAAAAATGAAAAAAAAAAAAAAAAAGCCTCCTCTATCCTCCTCTCTTCCTGCTCTAACAATTACTAATATAATTGTATAAAATAGAATTGAAACAATATTGTGTGCAATTATTGCTCTGTCCCTGCGCTAATATAGCCTGTGACCTAACCTTGTTCTCTCCCTCTGTCAAATGGTAATGGATTGCTGTGGAGGCGGGTATTTATGCTTTTCAAATCTCGCGAGAACCAAGCTCAGAAATACGAATGTCACGATAAAGTTTTGCCTCGATTTCGATACCAAACGGGCGGGAGAGTACCGAGCCTGCTCGGCTCGGTACTCGGATAGGCGAAATTTGGATGGATTCGGATCTCGGGGAACCGAGCCCGCCCATCTCTTGTGTGTACCCAGTTTTATGGGTCAGTGTATGGATTTGTACGCTAAGATGTTGGTGTCTGTTGGGTGGATACATTTGCACTTACCATTGGGATGGGATGATTTGGGAGGGGGGGGGGGCACTGGCCTTCCCTAAATTGTTTAAATACAATATTAAAATAAAGCGCTTCTAACCTACAGTAATTTTCTGCAAGTAGAGATTTGTCTAATGGGAAAACAGATAGAAAAAGCGGTCAGACGTGACTTTACACTTAGACATGTGTCGGGCTTGCTTGGAGCATTAACTTACTGACATATCTTTATTAAAAAAAAAAAAACAAAAAAAAAAAAAAACAGTGGGCATGGGTGTCTTAAATTTGGGTCAGTACACATACCAGGCACCAGATATGGCTCATCATATTAGACGTGGCACCAGATATGGCTCATCATATTAGACGTGGCACCAGATACGGCTCATCATATCAGTGGCGCACACAGGGGGGGTTTCTGAGTCTCTAGAACCCCCCCCCGCGCTAAGTGGCCACTGTCCTATACAGCAGCCGCGGCGCTGCTGTATTGTATACAGCACCGCCGCAGACGCTTCTTGGATAGCGCCGCGGCTGCTGTATAGGACAGCGCTGGCGAAACGGAGCTCTCTCTCGTGGTTTTTTTTTTTGTTTGTTTTTTTCGGTCGGCAGGGAGAAACCCCCCCGACAATCCTCCGTGCGCCACTGCATATTAGGGGTGGCACCAGATACGGCTCTGCATATTAGAGGTGGCACCAGATACGGCTCTGCATATTAGGGGTGGCACCAGATACGGCTCTGCATATTAGGGGTGGCACCAGATACGGCTCTGCATATTAGGGGTGGCACCAGATACGGCTCTGCATATTAGGGGTGGCACCAGATACGGCTCTGCATATTAGGGGTGGCACCAGATACGGCTCTGCATATTAGGGTTGGGACCAGATACGGCTCTGCATATTAGTGGTGGCACCAGATACGGCTCTGCATATTAGGGATGGCACCAGATACGGCTCTGCATATTAGACAAGGCACCAGATAAGGCTCATCATATTAGACATTGCACTGCATATTAACGTGATACCCGATAGGGCTCATCCCTTTAGACGGTTTACCAGATATGGCTCTGTATATTAAACGTGATACCAGGTACAGTTCTGCATATTAGATGTGTCACCAGATATGGCTCTGCACATTAGACGTGGCACCTTATATGGCTCTGTATATTAGATGTGGCACCTGATATGGCTCTGTATAATAGAAGTGGCACCTGATATGGCTCTGTATATTAGACGTGGCACCAGATATTGCTCTGCACATTAGAAATGGCACATTATATGGCTCTGCACATTAGACGTGGCACCTTATATGGCTCTGTATATTAGATGTGGCACCTGATATGGCTCTGTATAATAGATGTGGCACCTGATATGGCTCTGCACATTAGACATGGCACCAGATAAGCAACTCCTGGATTATGGACAGATTTGCCTATGTTTGCTCATACTGTAAGTGTCTCTGAAGCCTGCCCTGCTAGCTGTTTACTGAACCACAGCAATACCCTGCGGAGGCACAAGCAGTCAGCTCTGGTGGGCAGCCTCTATGTATTAAGTAACTGGCAATGTGGTTGGCAATAGGGCTGTGAAATTGCACCATGCAGCTGGTCAAACACATGGCCACCAATCATTCTGCCCAGGACCACGGTTTGTCTAAGACTAACCTTTCATTGTGTATTTAATCCCATAGCCACCGTTAAACGTTCTCCAATGTGCCATACATAAACATTAAATATAAAACAAACATTAAACCAGAACTACAAATTCAAACTGTACATTTATTTTAAAAACAAAAACAGTAAAAAATCAAAAACAAAAGAATTTCTCTAAAAAAAACCACAGAAATATGAAACCACGTACAGTATGTATAGGGACATGGGGATAGTAGTTTATATACTGGAGAAATGGATGAAAGTAGACAGCTGTGTAACCTGGACACAGAGATAATGGGGACAGTTTAAGTTTGTAAGAGGAGAGATTGTTTCTTTTAGTTTTACATTTTTTTTTCTTCCTAAAGACCATTAGTGATTAAAAAATAGAAATATCAGGATAATTGGGAGCGGTTGTAGAGAGAGGGCCGGGGGGAGAGTGCATATTGGAAACAGGCGGATGATTCCATTATTCTTTGGGGTGCAGACCCCATAGGAGCAATCTGTGGGTGCCAGATACTCATTCGCTATTCCTTCCCTTTACCTTTCTTGCCTGGGTAAAGAAAATAAATACATATATGTATTACATAAATATATATATATATATACACACACATATAAATACAAATACAAAGGAGCATAACTGTCTGTGGGACTGTTCCCTGCTCTGGGTTCATAGAAAGGTTTAGAGTTTGTCAATATATTATTCAACAGATCACTATGATAAATGCTATTTCTGTACTCATGTTGCTGCGTGGAGGGACTGCACATAGCCTTAAAGGCAAATTCCACCTAAACATTTTTTTGGGGAAAAAAAGTTTGTGGTGGGAAAAAAATTTGTTATGCTTGACTCTGACTTCTCCAAGGAACGGTTTGAGAGCTCTGAACATTAACGATTGCAAATAGAGACCAGTGCTACAAGGATACCAGCCATGGTTTAGGTGGACAGTACAGGAAGTACAGTTATATAAACAGCCGCATTAAACGGTGATGTTCTATTTTTTTGATGCCTACAAGTCCCATTTAAAAACATTTGGCGCTATGTGATACCGTCAGGCATGACAGACAATATGTCCTTCTTGCCATTAATGCTATAGGTCTGTGTACTTCATATTGTGATGGTATCATCCATTTATTCGATAGTGACTGTATTCTGTAGGTTCCGGGGATAATTAGTGGGTGGAGGGATCGACAAGCTCACCTTTTGATTTGGACTTGACTTTGAGGGAGCAGGGTTTGGTGGCCTCCACGGTTTGCTGGCACTCTGCATTGAATAAAGCCTTCTTCAGGGTCCCAGAACGGTTCTTCACCCCGGTGTCGGCATTACAATCGCCCCAGTTCTCAAACTTGTACTTGCAATCAGCTGGGTGGAACAGATAGAGGGGTTGGTGATTACAACCAGCTTGTTGAACTGGACAGTGGTCGTGAACATGGCATTGTCTATGTCGGCACGTTGGCTAAACTCCACCTAACAAAAACTCCTTCACAGTAACTCACACTCCCCTGGGGTTGCAGGTGCCTTGTGTCTGGCAAACCTGCAGGGTTTGGGGATACTCATTCCCTATTGGCACCTGCAACAGAAAGTAGTTCAAGTAGCTGATTGGATGTCCAACCAGATTGGACAGCCCTTTCCACGCCTGAGTTTACCTTCAAACATGTCCAAGCCTTTAGCCAGGGAGAAATGTCTGTTAGGTTTCATATCTGCATAACCCATGGGCTCCTTAATATGGCAATCCTCAGTTCAAGTTTTGGGTGATGGGTGAGAGGGGGTGTTATTGTACTTGTGGATATATTATTGTTGGTTGGAGTTCCCCTTTAACTTAGGGCTAGATTGTTATTGTACTTGTGGATATATTATTGTTGGTTGGAGTTCCCTTTAACTTAGGGCTAGATTTACTAAAGCACACAAATGGGCCTACCCAGGCTATGTCTAATCGCTTCATTAAAAGTGCTAACTATTTATACACAGCGCTGCTAATTCTCCATAAAATTACATTCACAAGCTGGGGGTACTTGCACAAGCCGTCACCTAGTCGTCTGTCATCACGTAAAAAGAACGAAGGATGGATATAATGTATATCTGACCGAGCCTTTCCCAGGATGCTTAGCGGACTGAATAATCTGTGCATCAAACTCCGACTTTCCTATAGACCGTAAACATGTTACATTGGCCCTCTTACCTCTTTGTTTGCTAATACTCAGTCTTGTTTTATTAGTGTGTCTGGTCCCAATTGTTAAGCACTGCAGAATATGCTGGTGCTATATAAATAACAGTTATTACTATTAATAATAATAATAATAATAATAATAATTAAGTGGAATAAGAGTCACCTATGTTAGCCAAAGCCAGGTATTCACCTACCACTGGGAATACCCTGCAGGAACCCAATTATAAGTCTTAAGAAGACTGGGGGGGAACAGGTTATGGCAGGATGCAGGAGAGCTGTGGTTTAATAGGGAATGTGTTTAAACAAAAAAAAAAAAAAAAAACTTCCCAGGAGACGGCATCACAATTACCACAATGTAAATTAACTGAATTAGACTCATGTTTATGCGATTTGTATGCGACGTGCGTATAAAACACCCGTCTCACCTCCAAATGGTTTCTTCCAGTTGCAGGGAACCTTGCACTTCAGCTTGCGCGTCTCCTCTTTGCAGGTCCCCTCTTATCACACAAATACCCTATAGTTTTATTTTTACACTGAAATGTAAAGTTGATCTAGGACATATCCTACCCCAACTATAAATCTGTCCCCACATTTTAAATTTACCTCCCCCAACAATGCAACATGGTGTAAAGTTACTTCTTTTTTATGCTTTGCTCTCCTTAATGACTCAGGCCCAGTAAGCTGATTCGGATAATTACTATTAATAAACAGTAAAATGCTGTTTGTACGATTTTCATTTATGTGAGTTACTGGTACAATGAGGTTGAAGGCTCCAGCAATATTCTGCCATCATACATCTGTCCCATCTGCCTTGATACCTTTCCTCCATCACCTTTATATCCTGATGAAACTTCTCCCCTTGTTCCTCACTAAAATCACCAAGATTATCCTGAAATCTGTGTAAGTGGCTGTGGAACAAGTCTACCTATATGTTCATATTAGTACCCACATTTTTAAAGTTTGTGATCATGTTTTGCAGCGGTTCTTCATAATTGTCTGCTTTGTGGTTACCCAAGAAGTTCTTGACAACTGAGACATAACTGCACCAGGCAGAAGCTTCAACACCATTCATACATTTTGTGATAGAATCCTTGATAAGTTTACGAATTTGAGGGCCATCAAAGATTCTTTTAGTTTTTCCACAGTTAGTCCAGGGAACGATCTACAAATGTATTTGACGCAATCTTTTTTCAACCTCATCAACTATGTTACTATTCAAACTAAACTAATTAGTTTCTACGAGGAAGTTAGTGGGAACTTAGACCAGGGCAGCACAGTAGACGTGGTCTACTTAGATTTTGCAAAGGCCTTTGATACAGTGCCACACAAGAGGTTGGTTTGCAAAATAAGGGAACTGGGTCTAGGAATCAACATTTGTACTTGAATCGAAAACTGGTTAGAGAATAGGGAACAGAGAGTTGTGATAAATGGAACATTTTCTAATTGGTCAAAAGTCTTAAGTGGAGAACCTCAAGGTTCCGTGTTGGGGCCACTCCTTTTTAATATATTTATTAATGACCTTGGTGATGGTTTAGAGAGTAAAGTTTCTATTTTTGCAGATGACACTAAACTCTGTAAGGTAATAAAATCAGAGCAAGATGTAGCTTCTCTACAGAGGGACTTAAATAAACTGGAGGATTGGGCGGCCAAATGGAATATGAGGTTTAACATAGATAAATGTAAGGTTATGCATTTAGGGATCAAAAACAAGAATGCAATCTATAAATTAAATGGAATTAATTTAGGAGAATTTATAATGGAAAAGGATTTGGGAGTGCTCATAGACAGTAGACTTAGCAATAGTGCTCAATGTCAAGCAGCAGCTGCAAGGGCAAATAAAGTATTGGCATGCATAAAAAGAGGCATAGATGCAAGGTAAGACCGTGTAATTTTGCCACTGTATAAATCGATGGTAAGACCTCATCTTGAATATGGAGTACAGTTCTGGGCACCACTCTATAAAAAAGATCATTTGGAACTAGAAAAGATTCAGAGAAGGGCGGCAAAATTGATAAAGGGTATGGAGTCATTAGGTTATGAGGAAAGGTTAGCCAATTTAGGCATGTTTACTTTAGAAAAGAGGCGTCTAAGGGGAGATATGATTACTATGTACAAATACAAAGAGCTTTCATGGGAACTTTTTACCCCAAGGACTATACACAGGACACGCGGTCACCCCCTAAGGTTAGAGGAGAGGAAATTTCACAACCAGCAAAGGAGTTACAGTAAGGGCAGTCAAGATATGGAATTCATTGCCAGGAAAGGTTGTGATGGCAGATTCAATAGATATGTTTAAGAAAGGGTTAGACAAATTTTTAGCGGAAAAGTGTATCCAGGGATACGACCGTTCATTAAAATGAAAGATAGTAGTGGATATAGGGTAAAAATAGGACTGTAATATTGGGTCTGGGGGGATTTTCACAATTTAAACAGATTGGCGGTTGCTTACTCTGGATCAATTTCAAATATAAGTGCAGGATCTCAGGAGATCCAAAATAGGTTGAACTTGATGGACTGGTGTCTTTTTTAACCTCATCAACTATGTTACTATGTTACTAATCATCATCTTTGTCCAAGGCCTTAAGTAATTGTTTCATTATTCCCAGCTTGATATAAAGTGGTGGGAGAATTATTTTTTTCCCCACCAACCAATGGCTCGTTACTGATGTTCTACAGTCATGTTTTCTCTTGAAGGACAGGTCACTTTTTTCCACTGATCTTGCTTCACCCTACTATCCCATAGGTTGATGAAACAAGGCAACTTCGTATATCCACTTTGCTGCCCAAGCAAAACGTTTACCATTTTTAGAACAACCCAAAGAGACAACTGGTGCTCATGATAGCAGAGCTTCTGCAAGAGCAATTTGATATTTTCATATTCTTCTTTTAAGTTTTGTTGAGTGAGCAATTGGAAGAGATGCATATCGGTTACCATGGGGCAGTGTCAGACTGGAGCATGAAGGCCCCACCGAGGGACTGCAACGCTAGGGGCCCACCAGAGGGGGTGTGGCCATCATAGAGGAGAGACCAGACACTAGAGGGGGAGTGGTCAGCCCACGAAGGACAGCTAGCACCATAGTGTAGAGTATAAAGAATGCAGTGTGTATATAAAGAGTACACAGTCTTGACCTGCCCCTTAGATTGGGCAGAGCAGTCACCAAAAATCGGGATTGTCCGACTAGAATCAGAACATTTCAGACTGTCCTGCTCTCTCCTACCTGTTCTTGTCACTTTTACCACCTGTGGCTGCAGGTTTCTTTAGTTATGGCTTGTCTGGATCCTGGAATGTTGAGGGCCCTATTTGGAAAAAAAATGGGTACATTTAGAAAATTCCAACCAGCCCCGGCATTAAATCAATAGGACCCATGATTAATACTTAGGCCTTCCTCCAACCCCAACATTAAAGTAATAGTATTCCCATTTAATAAATAAACCTATTTCCCTCCCTCCAAACAGCCCCAGCAATAAATGAATAGCATTTACGTATAATAAATATACCTGTTTCCCGCAACCATCACTGCCATTAAATAATTCATATTCACATTTAATAAATAGACCTTATGCTCCTCAATCTCATCCCCACATTAAATTAATAGACCCCAAACCACCCTTCTTAAATTAATAGCACCCACTATAAAATTAAATTGTCCCACCATCACCACACAAACAAAATAGAACCCATTAGTTAGTCACCACCTACCACACACACATTACTGTGCTCCTTCATCACCATGCTGTGCCCCCTTATTATCACACTGCGCCCTCCATGCTGCTTTTGCTCCCCCATTCTCCTGGCCCCCCTTTATCACACTCTGCCATGCTGGCTTTGCCCCCCTTCTTCCTCTGCCATGCTGCTTTTGCCCCCGTTGCTTCCGTTCCTTCACTTACCTTTTCTTCTCTTCTTGTCTTCTGTTTTCCTGCCGACTCCTCTTTGCGCCGCTCCTCACTGAACGCTGGGCATGATGACGTAATGCTTGACATCCAGTGCGAACGAAGCATCATCATCATCATTTATTTGTATAGCGCCAGCAAATTCCGTAGCGCTTTACAATTGGGAACAAACATTGATAAAACAATACTGGGTAATACATACAGACAGAGAGGTAAGAGAACCCTGCTCGCAAGCTTACAATCTATAGGACAATGGGAGTTAGAAACACAAGGGTATGTGCTACATCATATTGCACAATGGACCAGCTAGAATGCAAAGGTAAAAGTATTGAGTGGGCTGTGTGTGTTGCAGTGTTGGTCAGAGGGTTGTTGTCTTGCGTTAGCTGTGTAGAGGATGGTAATAGGGTAATCTAGGGAAATTAAGATGGTGGCTGAGGAATATCATAACCTTGTCTGAAGAGGTGGGTTTTCAGTGAACGCTTGAAGGTTTGAAGACTAGAGGAAAGTCTTACTGTGCGAGGGAGGGAATTCCACAACGTGGGTGCAGCCCGGAAAAAATCCTGTAACCGAGAATGGGAGGATGTGATGAGAGTGGAGGAGAGACGTAGATCTTGTGCAGAACGGAGGTGTCGAGTGGGGAGATATTTTGAGACAAGTGAGGAAATGTATGTCGGTGCAATTTTGTTGATGGCCTTGTATGTTAGTAGAAGAATTTTATATTGGATTCGTTGAAATGCAGGCAGCCAATGTAGAGACTGACAGAGCGGCTCAGCAGAGGAAAAACGGTTAGTAAGGAAAATCAATCTAGCCGCTGCATGCAAAATAGATTGTAGGGGTTCAAGTCTGACTTTGGGAAGACCAGTAAGGAGGGAATTGCAATAGTCGATGCGGGAGATGATGAGTACATGAATTAATGTTTTTGCGGTGTCTTGTGTCGGATATGTGCGTATTCTGGAAATGTTTTTTAGGTGTATGTAGTATGATTTAGATATAGAGTTGATGTGGGGGATAAATGACAGTTGTGAATCAAGGATTACACCTAGGCAACGAGCTTGCGGGGTGGGATTTATGGTCATGTTATCAACAGAAATTGAAATGTCAGGCAGGAAGCTTCTGTTTTTGGGTGGGAATATTATCAATTCAGTTTTTGAAAGATTGAGTTTCCTTTGGCGAGAAGACATCCAAGATGAAATGGCAGAGAGGAGGGAGAAGGGGCTCCAGCGCCGCAATCTTTTATTTTTTAATTTTTTTTAAGGTACTCGCTCCCCCTACCAACAAAGAGGGGAGCCATCAGAGTAGGGGCCTACCGGGGGATACCCTGGCTCCCCGGCGGGCTAGTCCGACTCTATCATGAGGCAACAAAACACATTTCAAGCTCCTACGGTGGCTGTCTATAAAAGCTGCCAATCACCTGGCTGATATTCCATTCCCAGGGAAATTATTGCAGCACACAAGTTCTTCATCATCTTGGCTGAAGTAAGGAAGAAGCCCGACCTCTCTTGTCTGATAAGCTGTTATTTTAGTTTCTGGGCAGTTCTTTTCTTTTACTCTGGATGCTAAAAGTTCAGATGTATGCTTTGACAGACATATACGGAGGGGGAATATTCTAGAATGATGGCGGAGTGAACACCCAGAATATTTGTGTGTCTCACTTTCTAGAATGTTCTGGTAGATTCCCACATGCAGAGGTTATGGATAAGTTCCCTATTAATTGAGAGTATCCATTATCTCGAACTAGATCCAATTCCAAAAAAAAAAACTTTCAATTCTTAATGCAGCAGCCAAAAAATACCCTAAATTCGTTCAAATATCCTTAGCAACTAACGAATATTTTTGTTGTTGTTGGGCTGTGTAATTGTCCCCTGCTTTCCTTGTGATAATAATAGTTTTCCTTCCCCTTTGGAAATGGACCCATATAGAGTTATCTCATGTGGAGGATTAGACCCTGTGGGCTCTGGGTGGAACTGAAGATAATGTCACCCCACTTCATGTGTCTCACGGCAAATTCCTTAATATGCACTGTGGGTCCTTCCTGGACATTCATTTTCATCAGAGGCCCCCTCTCCCATGATATATATTCCATATATTCTCCAACAAACATTAAGAACATATCCCCATGTTCATTGGAATGTTGGTTGAGTTCCATAATCCAACGTCATTCTTACACAACTAGTCTTGTATGGGCAGCTCTGGACACCCCCTCCTAAACACCACCATTATAATCTGCCACAGCAGTGTCCCTATGATGTCAGGTCTGCTGACATCATCATGCATTGTGACATCATAGTGATTGACCACACTGCCCAGAGGCAGCTCAGAGAGGCAGCTCAGAGAGAGCAAGGAGGACACAGAGCAGGGTGTTACGTCAGTTTCTCTCTACTCGAAGTTACTACGAATTTATGAGGTGAGTTCTAATTATGAAAGTGCATGTGACTAGTGTCAGAGAACCTGTTTATGTTCAGTCTTCATCTCCCGCTCCTCTGTGTGTCTGTAATTTAGAAGTGGGTGGGAATAAAAAAAATCTGTAGCCAATCAGACATTAGTTATGTTCACTGCAGCACAGATTATATCAGATTAGTGATGTGGTAATCTCATCCCTTCCATCATCAGCTCCGTACAGAGATGATTTATATTACGTGCTGCTGCTGAACCCTCTTTCTTCTTATCACAAGGGGGAGCAATGTGTATTATCAGCAGACATTAAAGGATAACGCCACAAAAAGCTAAAATGATTAGAAAATGAAAGTTACCTGCAGTCACTCAATCTGGTGCGGTCTGCGATGCCCGTAACGGCTGAACCACCAAATCCCCGATCTTGGTAGAGGGAGGAATTTGTCAACCTTCTAGTGGTGTTGTCAAAGACCTTCCCCCTGTAGTCACATTCTAATAGTTATAGCCACAGATATCTTTTCCTGTAGCTCACAGATCTGAGTATTCCTGGCTATTAGGTGTACATTAAATATGCAGGTAAATAGTAATACATTCTCTACCTTTCTGTCCAGTTTGCAGGAGAAGAGCAATGAGCTCTACTCTCTAGAGGAGGAAGTCAATAACATCAAAGCAGACCTAGAGAGGAGCCGGGCAGCGGCATGGAAGGCGTATGACAAGAGGAAGCAGCTGGTAAGAAAACAGTCTATAACTATTTGTATACATCGAAACATATACATACAGAGGTGATCACGCCAGGTTGAGGGGCGTGGCACCAGGGGGGCATCACCAGTGGAGGCGTGCTAAGGGCTTCTAAAGAATTAGGATGCTTCCCACTCCCCTCCTCTAAAAGAATGTGTATTCATTCACATCAGTTCCTGCTCCAGCTTCTACCTGGTAGTGGGACACTGAAAGGTTAATCCTTCACCATGGCAACCACAGGAAATTGACTCGGGGTACAGATTCAGTTTCCCACTGTTCGCATTATAGACGGGATTTTATACTTTTTACTTTATTTTTTTTTACTTTTACATTTATTACCTCTCTGTCACTCTCCCTCTGTGACTCTCTCACCCTCTGTCACTCTCTCTCACCCTCTGTCACTCTCTCACCCTCTTCCACTCTCTCTCTCACCCTCTGTCACTCTCGCTGTCAAAAATCTTACCATATAACTGCATTGTCCCCCGTGCAGGAAAGAAAGCTCCTCAGCATGGAAGAGAAGGAGGAATGGCTCTACAGCCAGGTCAGTCCACCACCGTATCACATAATATTATAATGTGATGTAGTGCACTCTCTCCTCACAAGGGTCCCGTAAGACCAAAGATGAAGCTTTGACCACACACTGCTCCCTATTCATCCACTGAAACATACATGGTTCTCTTATACTATTTATAATGTCCATGATAACACACAGCAAGCCCCTCACCCAGGTATAATAATGTAAACATATAACCAGCAAGTACCCTCACCCCAGCTGTATTACTGTACACAGCCATCACCCCAGTTCTAGTAACATACATAGAAATATGCGTATAGTAAATCCCATACCCCATCTAGGAGAATTGTGGGGTCCCATTTCCAGGGTCTCCATGATTTGAGAGCTATCCTCAGGTCAGTTCTCCTGCTGCCGGCAGCGGTATCTTGAATCTCTGCAGCTGATTGGACGGCTTAGTCAGGTGTTGTCTCTTCCCCAATCTGTCTTCAGAGAAGACCTGAAATTCTTCCTTTTACAGCACTGGCACGGTTTCCCTCCTGATTATAGATTGCAAGCTCTTCAGAATAGGGACTTCCCTTCCCATATTAATTATTGACAACAACATTTATTGAAATCATGAATTTAAAAGCAGATTGTATAGTCCTCCCACCACACACTTATATATCCCAAATATGCAGTGCCGTAACTAGACATTTTAGTGCCCTGGGCGAGACAGGACACCGGCGCCCCCCTCTAAGTGGGAGTGACATTTGACAAGTGGGTGTGGCCACCCTAATTTGGGGGTGTGGCTAGTACTTTACTGAAAGAATTCTGTAATTTGGAACTTGCGTTCCAAATGCCGAACTTCCTGTTGGCGGAACGCACATGCGTTCCACTGCGGAGGTAAAAGGCAGAAGATAGGGCTAGGCAGCGGGCGGCTGCTGCACCCCTTGGGCTTGTGCCCTGGGCAACGGCACCGCCCGCACCACCCTAGTTACGGCTCTGGTATAATGTACTCCATACTGTAAATTATATATGGTATAATGTACTCTGTAATGTAACTTATATACTTATATATGGTATAATGTACTCTGTACTGTAAATTATATATGGTATAATATACTCCATACTTTATCATTGGTTATTGAGGAGCTCTGTTACCATATAAAGGACAAGAGGTACACAGGTCACGAACCCCAGAGGTGATTTTAATATAATATATATATGAAGTTTACCTGGTGAAAAATGCAGACAAGTAAGTTTGTTACATTTATATAATTCTATAACACCTCCATGATATTTCCAGTATTGCTGGGTCTTTCTGATGTACTAGTCTCTTCCTGCACTGTTAGCTTACATTATAATCGCGTAAGAGACCTGGCAGCGGCCTGTGTGCGGTACAGCCACCCCTGGTATTCGCCGTAATCCTGTCACATTCTATAGTCAGCAGCTGGCACTATGTCCGTCCCCCACGCCCCCCGACCCGATATTCCTCGCTCTGTTTGCGCTGAGTCACGCTCGCTCCTATTGCCGCAGCGCTGTCCTCTGTCTCTCAGGACCCCGTCTACCCTCTGTTACATGTTTGCAGTGCAGTCATCAATTCTCTCAAGCTCAACTCCGACCCCGCCATCTCGCTGTGCGGGAACAATAAAGTTCTGTGTATTCAACACAACACTCAGACAACGTGCTGCAGCGGGAACTACATCTCCCATGATCCTCCGCGATTTAAAGCGGGTCTAGGGCTAGGTAGCGGGCGGCTGCTGCGCCCCTTTGGGCTTGCGCCCTGGGCGACGGCACCGCCCGCACCACCCTAGTTACGGCTCTGCAAATATGTATCAGGCTAACAAGAAGGCTATGTGCGTATAGCTGTAGTAACCTGCACACATTCTGTCATTTGTTTAATGGAATAGTGGACGTCAAGATGACCTGGAGGTTACTCTGTCCATAAAATCCCCCCAATACTGTCTTCTATGTTCCTAATAAAGTAATACAGTGATAGGGAGTGATCCCCACTTATCCTGTTCATGTATAGTCTGATTTATGGGAAGATAAGATCTACAAGTTAAAGATCTCTAGAGAACTTGGACGCTGTAACATAGCCGTACCCTGCAAATAAGCCCCTTTATGTGAGGAGCAGACACTCTACACAATGTTTTACACAAATGTACAATATGGTGAGGGCTATATATTCATATACACAGATCTGTATTTAATTCTCTCTATTACAGATTATACCATATTACCATCAAAATAACTGGCTGGAGGAAGAAGCTTCCAGGCTGTGTGAGCAGGTCTCGGAGCAGGAGGTACAGTATAATAGTTACTATAAAGCGGTGGCGTTCAGGTGGTGGCTTTGCTTACATTACCCCTGGTGCCGTCACTTCAGAGCTGCCCGGGTACATTTTATATGACACTCACTTCATAGGCGCAGAGAGAATACAAACACACCCAGGAAGTAACAACTTATATAAACACTGTGTCTGGGTCCCCACGTTCCTCGCTTCCCGCTGCCAGAAATGTTTTATTGTATTTATTACATGTGTGCCCAGTGTACAAGTATGTAAATGTGGGATGTATTTATGTATAAAGGTAATGTATTCCACTCACCCGGTTGTCTAGAAGGGATCAGGGGGCCCCAAGGCAGCGTCAGAAGCCCCCACAACAGCTCCAGCAGTGTCCTCAGGTGCTCAATAAGACCTGGCGGGGTTATGTCATCTATCCTCTGGTCCCTGAGTCTGGGGGCTGGAGGGTGACAGTACCAGAGGCCCTAGCAGTGGCCCCCAACACTCTCATCTATAAGATCCTGTGTTCCCGGGAGCTTACCATTTATTCCATTTCCCGGCCATCCTGTGCTCAGCTACCCGGTAGTACTGATCCAAAGTAAGCGGTCAGAAGGTTGTAGCCGGAGCAACAAGCAAGGAGGTGCTGCAGCAGCTGCGCCCTACACAGAAGTGTAAGCGGTTCCTGATAGGCTGGTGAAGGAAGGTGACAGTGATTACCCAACTAAATCATAACACATTTAGTTTGGATTGGCCAAGCGGAAAAACGAGGAGCAGTCACTGACAAGTCCCTGAAAACCAGCGAAACGTATAGAGCATAATGGAGGACGGGGCGGCACAGCGCACAAAGGGACTTAAATTATTTAAGTTAAAGTATTTGTGTATTCTATGGCGAGAAGCTTTTCATAGTCTAGTTCCTTTGGATTGGTTGTCCCACAATAGGTCCACGTTCCAGGCTCATATATGGTGATGATGATGATAGATCTGAGATATAGATCACACTAAATGTCTGACCTGGGCGGTAGCAGTTATATTTCTATGGTCGTAATCCTTGTGGGAAGCTGCATTATATGAGTGTGGGGTCTGGTTTCATTTTCTTTCTATGTTGCTGTTACGTGTGAACTCTTCAAGTCAAATTTCTATACAAAATCAAAATGAAAGAAATATATAGAATGACCAATTTGTTGTTGTTTCATGAGATTATTTGTGTATAATTGTGTATAATCTATCTCACCCTGTATCTCTTTCCCTAGATAATCAATAAAAAGCTGTTAGAACATCAGCTGGGACAGACTTACCAGTTAGTATCTATATATATTTATTTATTCCATGTACATATATATATTTCTATATGGTTCTAAAGAGGAACATTTGTATATTAATCAGTACAGGCTCTGTCCATACTGTTCTTGTAACTCCAGAAAGGATATCTGTTATATACTGTTAAATAAATACTCACCCCACTTAAAACAAAATGTTTAAGAGAAACCTCCAGATAGGAACTATGACCATGAAGGTGTTAATAACTCTTGTGAATAGAAGACATAACTTTAAATAATAATGTTTTTGATCCATTAGGAGAAAACCTGTGGAGGCAGCTTCTGAACCCGCAGCAGACAACAACAAGCTGCAAGCATTGGTCAGAGCTGAGGTGGTAAGGTCATGTCATCAGCCCCTTCCTTTATGTGATATAAAGTGAGACCATGTTTACTGACATTTGGAAGAAGAGCTGTCTATCAATATCAGTATCATCACCCGTTTGTTCACACCAGGGAAAGAACCTTACATTGCCCCTACACCTTGATAATCATCCACAACTAGCCCTGGAGAGCTCTCTTACCAATGCCTTCCTTCTCTCTACTGCCCCAGTGATCTAGACAGGAACAGATCAAACCTCAGATAGTAACAATCATCAGAAATCACCTCTTGTCTTTAAAAGTTCCCTAATAGTTTGCATGTTCTGACCCTACCTCACCAGCCCCCTGTACTACACCAGAGCTCCTCACTAGTGTAGTGCATTGACGTGGAGCACGAGTATTAGTATGATAGCTGGGACGCTTCAAGTCATTCACATGAGGTCGGACTGTTCTTTTTTTATACCTCTACAGACCAGACACACCTAACCACATTTTCCAAACTGCAGGATATTGAACTAGATGATTGCAGTTGGATTACTATCAGATAATGTGTTCGTTTTGGGGCAACACGCTGCAATATTGGCCAATATCGTATCACGGCCGGACAACTTTATAGCAGTTCTTTTTTTTTACCGTGTCCTTGATGGTCTGTAACCTTTTCTGGTCTCACATCTCAAATCATCTCCATGAAACCTACAGGACACGTTTATCACTCATCTTACACAACCTTCCATCCCAAACTTGTAATGACTGTTGTAACGTCAGTGGCTGATCTTGTGTCGTACTTGTCATAATCCCACCACTACTTTAATTTTCTTTCAGAAGAGGCAGCTGCAGGCACGAGCAAAAAAAGAAAAAAAGAACTGTGTGATAGGGCTAAGGTGAATTATACTCCGATTATTATTTCAAAATGATTGCAACTGTTCAGCTCTTTAACAGTCTTTCTTTTTCAGGTTGCTGTATACCACCATTATGCACCTGGTCCAGTGCTGCTGGAAACTAGCGATGATATCCGGGATACTTGTGCTGTTGTTTTACATATTTATGGAGGTTAATGACCAAGTCAAGTGCCGCTGCCTCACAAGATCAGAGATGGAGTATATCCTTAGGCCCTTCTTTGTCATCCAGGTGCGGGGCCCGCCACCAACATAATGGATATATTGGTGCTGACTACTGCGACGTGTTGAGACCTAACTGCACCCTGACTGCTGTGTAGACCGAGTGGAAGTCACCGCGATCACCGAAGAAGCACTTCTCCAGCGATTGCAATGACTTCCACTCAGTCTACACAGCAGTCGGGGGTGCAGGCTGGTCGGGGATGGAGCCCTTCGGTCTCAACACGTCGCAGTAAAGTATTGTCAGAATAACGAACATCATCATTAACCCGGGATAATGTGCCCAGTATCGACCCAAGTCGTTAGTAAGATGTCCGAGATGGATAACAACCCAACACCACAATCGGCACGTGAATCCATACCAAAGAACCAGAAAGAGACCACGAGTCCAAGAGGAAAGAGAGGAGGACGGCCCAAGGAGAAAAAGTATAGATTAAATATAGGGGGTATTTTCAAAACCCCTCAGTGACAATAAAATCAGCCTACTTTCACCCAGTAGAGAATGACAATTATTTGATCTCTTTTTAGAGCTTAATAAATACTAGAGATGCTCACTGACCCCCGTGTTTTGGTTTTGGATCTGGATTACCGTTGTGTTTTGGTTTTGGTTTTGACAAACCGCCCTTGCATGTTTTGGTTTTGGTTTTGTTTTGCAATTTGTTAAAAAAAAAATAATTTTTTTGGGCTAAAATAACATAATTTAGTTATTATTTTGTACCTACATTATTATTATTATTATTAATAATAAACCTCACTAACACTAATTTCCAGTCATTTCCATTCAATTTTGACCACCTTCTAGGTCACAATATGATTTTCATACACTTTCAAAGAAAAATTGCTGCAGTTCCTACCAGTGATAAGAAAAAGGCCATTGTCATGCCTGAGCATAGGACCAAAAATCCACCTCTTATGTGTGAAATTATTTTTACACAAATCCTGACAACAGTTGTCTATCCATTTGTAGCATTTTTAAAGCCACACCCAGTAGAGGTTGGAACCTTAACCATCTGGGATCCTCATCCATGTTACGTCATTTTTCAGCGAGTTCTTGGAAAGCTGTTGGGAGAATCAGAAACTTAAGTTAAAAAAATTAACAACAAGCAGTCCAGCATCATCTGCCTCCCTTCTCTCATCTACATCCCAGCACCTGCAATCTACCCCCCCCCCCCAACACCTTCATCATCAATATCCCCAGAAGCAACAATTTACAGTTAAACAATCCTTTGCAAGAGGAAGCAAGTCTGAAACCTGTCACCCAGTCGCTTAGCGGATCAGACGCCCTGGGTACTATGCTAGTATTAGATCTGCGTCCAATGTCCACTATTAATACAGTTGGTTTAAGACACTTAATTGATGTGTTCTGTCCCTGTTAGTAAATGTCATCACTATACCATTTTATTAAAAAGCTATTACCCACCTGTACCTGAAGGTTCCTAAAAATGTAATTATTGGGCTACAAAATTACATTCTACCCACTGTACACTTAACCACAGATATGTGGGCAAGCAGAACTGGGCAACATAAAGATTATATGACTGTGACAGCCCACTGGGTTGGTCATTCGCCTTCACCGGCGGGGACAGCAGCAGCATGTACCCAAGTACGTCACATTTTTCAGAAGTAGGCTACTCTGTGTATCAGCAACTTCACTAAGAGGCATACAGCTGACAATCTGTTCCAAAAACTAAGGGATGACATTAAAAGGTGGCTAATCCTGCTTGGACTCTCCTGAAGATATGTCATTTCTGATTACGACCCCAATATTGTTCAAGCACTACAGCGGGGTTGAATTCCATCACATTTCCTGTTTTGCACACACAATCAACTTGGTGTTATAGAACTTTTAAAAAAATTACATGCAGGAGATTCTGTTTGTGTCCCGAAAAAATTTAGGTTCAATTTCTGGTTTCTGCAACAGCATGTAGGAGAATGCAGCAGCTGCAAGAAGACTAGCATTTGAGGGGAATGTACTTTTGTCCAGCGAAGTAGTCACGTGTGAAGAGAGTGCAGACACGGTTAGCTTGAGTCAAATGATTGCCTTAATAATACATTTTGACAAGGATCTACAGAAATTTAACGTGTGAAATAAAACAAAGTAAATGTGCTAACTATATTTTAATTGTAGATTAAATACTTAATTTGCTTTGCAAGGATCCAAGAGCTATTAACATCTTGTTTGGACGTCTTCTCCTTCAGTTCTCTGGCAACTACTTGTTGTAAAAAAAAATTGCTTTCCCAAGACACCCAGTGGTGATGCAGATGAGTCTGCACAACATTTTGATATTTGCTCTGCTGTAAAAGAATTGGCCAAAAATCGTGACAGCTCTGCCCTAAAATCAACTAGTAATTCCATTTGGAAGGCCATTATCGGCAATTACATCATACCACACAGACTTCTATGATGGTGGGATGAATTAGTATTGTTTGAGGGAGATTATCACTGAACCTTGCCACCTCTCCTGTTTCTGAGTGAGCTATGGTACAATAAAATGTAACTGCAGATTTGGACCAAGACTGTCAGCCCTATTATTTCTATTTCAGCAATTACAACTAGCAATGGAGCAATGTAGCTCTTCTCTTTGGGTGTTACCTATATAACGCAGTAGAATTTGCCTGCAAATTCTGCAGACAAGCCTGCTTGTCTTCCTCTTCATCAATGACTCTTAGCAATTGAGCACTCATCTTTGGGTGTATATTACACCCAAACATTATTGGTGCAAATTAGGAAAAGTACAGTTTAATCCCTGCTAGGCCCTCCACCATCCTTTGCATGTTAATAGTAGGATTGGTTGGAGTTATGGGCAAGATCACAATTTTTTTTGTCAAATTCTTCAAAGCAGCCCAGATGTTAAACTGTTGTGGTCTGCCACCTGCGTCATCCCTGCTTGTGTTTGTAAAGTGCAAATTGGTGCCAGAACCTCACGTGCCAGAACTGCTGCCACTGGTGCCACACTGCTGCCACTGGTGCAAGACTTACACAATCAACCGCATTCTCATTAGCACCCTCATCCTCTTCTAATTCCTCTTCTAAGTGTCATCCTCACTTGGTGTATCACCGGCTACACTCGGGCTGTTCAGGCACACATCAGCAGAACTGCTGAAAGGGCCCTTCTTTATGGGTACATTATCAGAATGCTCACGATTAGACATACCACTGGTGGATGGACTCTCCACAGGGATTGGTGTCATTTCTGATTCTGAGCATACATTATCCTCTAATGCCTTACTGTTTTCTTGCAGCTCGGCTTTGACGCGTAACAGTAGTTGTGAACCACTTTTAGACTCCAAATTACTTGGTCTTGCTTGGTCACGAGTGACCGTACAAGAAGAAGGCTCGGTAACATTTTTTGATCTGCCACTAATAGAGAAAGGCGAAGGCCTCATTCTTTCTTTGCCACTGCATGTGTAGAATGGCATGTTTGCAATTTTTGTTATTTTTTCTTTAACGGCAGTTACATTTTCCTCAGTTACACTTCTTTTTCGCTTCAACACAGTAAATTTTTTTGGGGGGTGTGTTTTTTACCGTGATTTAAAAAGACTGTACTTTTACATAGTCTTTACCAGATGACGTACTGGGAACACTACCATCAGGACTGGTGCCAGCACCTGCTTGCTGATTCTGCTCATATGTGGACTGCTTTGAATCCATTTTAATGAGCCCAAACCACTTGTTGTGCAAAATATTGTATTAGATACTGCTGCTAAATATGACTTTTGGCAGCCAGAAAAATTATTGTTTCACACTGGGGAATATGGGACACCCCAAAGCACTTGTAGTGCAAAAAAATGAAAAAAAAAAAAAAAGCCTCCTCTATCCCTGCTCTAACAATTGCTAATAGAATTGGTATTAATAATATAATTGTATAAAATAGAATTGAAACAATATTGTGTGCAATTATTGCTCTGTCCCTGCGCTAATATAGCCTGTGACCTAACCTTGTTCTCTCCCTCTGTCAAATGGTAATGGATTGCTGTGGAGGCGGGTATTTATGCTTTTCAAATCTCGCGAGAACCAAGCTCAGAAATACGAATGTCACGATAAAGTTTTGCCTCGATTTCGATACCAAACGGGCGGGAGAGTACCGAGCCTGCTCGGCTCGGTACTCGGATAGGCGAAATTCGGATGGATTCGGATCTCGGGGAACCGAGCCCGCCCATCTCTAGTGTGTACCCAGTTTTATGGGTCAGTGTATGGATTTGTACGCTAAGATGTTGGTGTCTGTTGGGTGGATACATTTGCACTTACCATTGGGATGGGATGATTTGGGAGGGGGGGGGGCACTGGCCTTCCCTAAATTGTTTAAATACAATATTAAAATAAAGCGCTTCTAACTTACAGTAATTTTCTGCAAGTAGAGATTTGTCTAATGGGAAAACAGATAGAAAAAGCGGTCAGACGTGACTTTACACTTAGACATGTGTCGGGCTTGCTTGGAGCATTAACTTACTGACATATCTTTATTTAAAAAACAACAAAAAAAACAGTGGGCATGGGTGTTTTAAATTTGGGTCAGTACACATACCAGGCACCAGATATGGCTCATCATATTAGACGTGGCACCAGATATGGCTCATCATATTAGACGTGGCACCAGATATGGCTCATCATATTAGGGGTGGCACCAGATACGGCTCATCATATCAGTGGCGCACACAGGGGGGGTTTCTGAGTCTCTAGAACCCCCCCCCCCCCCGCGCTAACTAAGTGGCCACTGTCCTATACAGCCGCGGCGCTGCTGTATTGTATACAGCACCGCCGCAGACGCTTCTTGGATAGCGCCGCGGCTGCTGTATAGGACAGCGCTGGCGAAACGGAGCTCTCTCTCGTGGTTTTTTTTTTTTTTCGGTCGGCGGGGAGAAACCCCCCCCCCCCCCCCGGACAATCCTCCATGCGCCACTGCATATTAGGGGTGGCACCAGATACGGTTCTGCATATTAGAGGTGGCACCAGATACGGCTCTGCATATTAGAGGTGGCACTAGAGTGGTGGGAGAATTATTTTTTTCCCCACCAACCAATGGCTCGTTACTGATGTTCTACAGTCATATTTTCTCTTGAAGGACAGGTCACTTTTTTCCACTGATCTTGCTTCACCCTACTATCCCATAGGTTGATGAAACAAGGCAACTTCGTATATCCACTTTGCTGCCCAAGCAAAATGTTTACAATTTTTAGAACAACCCAAAGAGACAACTGGTGCTCATGATAGCAGAGCTTCTGCAAGAGCAATTTGATATTTTCATATTCTTCTTTTAAGTTTTGTTGAGTGAGCAATTGGAAGAGATGCATATCGGTTACCATGGGGCAGTGTCAGACTGGAGCATGAAGGCCCCACCGAGGGACTGCAACGCTAGGGGCCCACCAGAGGGGGTGTGGCCAGCCATCATAGAGGAGAGACCAGACACTAGAGGGGGAGTGGTCAGCCCACGAAGGACAGCTAGCACCATAGTGTAGAGTATAAAGAATGCAGTGTGTATATAAAGAGTACACAGTCTTGACCTGCCCCTTAGATTGGGCAGAGCAGTCACCAAAAATCGGGATTGTCCGACTAGAATCAGAACATTTCAGACTGTCCTGCTCTCTCCTACCTGTTCTTGTCACTTTCACCACCTGTGGCTGCAGGTTTCTTTAGTTATGGCTTGTCTGGATCCTGGAATGTTGAGGGCCCTATTTGGAAAAAAAATGGGTACATTTAGAAAATTCCAACCAGCCCCGGCATTAAATCAATAGGACCCATGATTAATACTTAGGCCTTCCTCCAACCCCAACATTAAAGTAATAGTATTCCCATTTAATAAATAAACCTATTTCCCTCCCTCCAAACAGCCCCAGCAATAAATTAATAGCATTTACGTATAATAAATATACCTGTTTCCCGCAACCATCACTGCCATTAAATAATTCATATTCACATTTAATAAATAGACCTTATGCTCCTCAATCTCATCCCCACATTAAATTAAAAGACCCCAAACCACCCTTCTTAAATTAATAGTACCCACTATAAAATTAAATTGTCCCACCATCACCACACAAACAAAATAGAACCCATTAGTTAGTCACCACCTACCACACACACATTACTGTGCTCCTTCATCACCATGATGTGCCCCCTTATTATCACACTGCGCCCTCCATGCTGCTTTTGCTCCCCCATTCTCCTGGCCCCCCTTTATCACACTCTGCCATGCTGGCTTTGCCCCCCTTCTTCCTCTGCCATGCTGCTTTTGCCCCCGTTGCTTCCGTTCCTTCACTTACCTTTTCTCCTCTTCTTGTCTTCAGTTTTCCTGCCGACTCCTCTCTGCGCCGCTCCTCACTGAATGCTGGGCATGATGACGTAATGCTTGACATCCAGTGCGAACGAAGCATCATCATCATCATTTATTTGTATAGCGCCAGCAAATTCCGTAGCGCTTTACAATTGGGAACAAACATTGATAAAACAATACTGGGTAATACATACAGACAGAGAGGTAAGAGGACCCTGCTCGCAAGCTTACAATCTATAGGACAATGGGAGTTAGAAACACAAGGGCATGTGCTACATCATATTGCACAATGGACCAGCTAGAATGCAAAGGTAAAAGTATTGAGTGGGGTGTGTGTGTTGCAGTGTTGGTCAGAGGGTTGTTGTCTTGCGTTAGCTGTGTAGAGGATGGTAATAGGGTAATCTAGGGAAATTAAGATGGTGGCTGAGGAATATCATAACCTTGTCTGAAGAGGTGGGTTTTCAGTGAACGCTTGAAGGTTTGAAGACTAGAGGAAAGTCTTACTGTGCGAGGGAGGGAATTCCACAACGTGGGTGCAGCCCGGAAAAAATCCTGTAACCGAGAATGGGAGGATGTGATGAGAGTGGAGGAGAGACGTAGATCTTGTGCAGAACGGAGGTGTCGAGTGGGGAGATATTTCGAGACCAGTGAGGAAATGTATGTCGGTGCAATTTTGTTGATGGCCTTGTATGGTAGTAGAAGAATTTTATATTGGATTCGTTGAAATGCAGGCAGCCAATGTAGAGACTGACAGAGCGGCTCAGCAGAGGAAAAACGGTTAGTAAGGAAAATCAATCTAGCCGCTGCGTGCAAAATAGATTGTAGGGGTTCAAGTCTGACTTTGGGAAGACCAGTAAGGAGGGAATTGCAATAGTCGATGCGGGAGATGATGAGTACATGAATTAATGTTTTTGCGGTGTCTTGTGTCGGATATGTGCGTATTCTGGAAATGTTTTTTAGGTGTATGTAACATGGTTTAGATATAGAGTTGATGTGGGGGATAAAAGACAGTTGTGAATGAAGGATTACACCTAGGCAACGAGCTTGCGGGGTGGGATTTATGGTCATGTTATCAACAGAAATTGAAATGTCAGGCAGGAAGCTTCTGTTTTTGGGTGGGAATATTATCAATTCAGTTTTTGAAAGATTGAGTTTCAGTTGGCGAGAAGACATCCAAGATGAAATGGCAGAGAGGAGGGAGAAGGAGCTCCAGCGCCGCGATCTTTTTTTTTAAAATTTTTTTTAAGGTACTCGCTCCCCCTACCAATAAAGATGGGAGCCATCAGAGTAGGGGCCTACCAGGGGATACCCTGGCTCCCCGGCGGGCTAGTCCGACTCTATCATGAGGCAACAAAACACATTTCAAGCTCCTACGGTGGCTGTCTATAAAAGCTGCCAATCACCTGGCTGATATTCCATTCCCAGGGAAATTATTGCAGCACACAAGTTCTTCATCAGCTTGGCTGAAGTAAGGAAGAAGCCCGACCTCTCTTGTCCGATAAGCTGTTATTTTAGTTTCTGGGCAGTTCTTTTCTTTTACTCTGGATGCTAAAAGTTCAGATGTATGCTTTGACAGACATATACGGAGGGGGAATATTCTAGAATGATGGCGGAGTGAACACCTAGAATATTTGTGTGTCTCACTTTCTAGAATGTTCTGGTAGATTCCCACATGCAGAGGTTATGGATAAGTTCCCTATTAATTGAGAGTATCCATTATCTCGAACTAGAGCCAATTCCAAAAAAAAAAACTTTCAATTCTTAATGCAGCAGCCAAAAAATACCCTAAATTCGTTCAAATATCCTTAGCAACTAAAGAATATTTTTGTTGTTGTTGGGCTGTGTAATTGTCCCCTGCTTTCCTTGTGATAATAATAGTTTTCCTTCCCCTTTGGAAATGGACCCATATAGAGTTATCTCATGTGGAGGATTAGACCCTGTGGGCTCTGGGTGGAACTGAAGATAATGTCACCCCACTTCATGTGTCTCACGGCAAATTCCTTAATATGCACTGTGGGTCCTTCCTGGACATTCATTTTCATCAGAGGCCCCCTCTCCCATGATATATATTCCATATATTCTCCAACAAACATTAAGAACATATCCCCATGTTCATTGGAATGTTGGTTGAGTTCCATAATCCAACGTCATTCTTACACAACTAGTCTTGTATGGGCAGCTCTGGACACCCCCTCCTAAACACCCCCATTATAATCTGCCACAGCAGTGTCCCTATGATGTCAGGTCTGCTGACATCATCATGCATTGTGACATCATAGTGATTGACCACACTGCCCAGAGGCAGCTCAGAGAGGCAGCTCAGAGAGAGCAAGGAGGACACAGAGCAGGGTGTTACGTAAGTTTCTCTCTACTCGAAGTTACTACGAATTTATGAGGTGAGTTCTAATTATGAAAGTGCATGTGACTAGTGTCAGAGAACCTGTTTATGTTCAGTCTTCATCTCCCGCTCCTCTGTGTGTCTGTAATTTAGAAGTGGGTGGGAATAAAAAAAATCTGTAGCCAATCAGACATTAGTTATGTTCACTGCAGCACAGATTATATCAGATTAGTGATGTGGTAATCTCATCCCTTCCATCATCAGCTCCGTACAGAGATGATTTATATTACGTGCTGCTGCTGAACCCTCTTTCTTCTTATCACAAGGGGGAGCAATGTGTATTATCAGCAGACATTAAAGAATAACGCCACAAAGAGCTAAAATGATTAGAAAATGAAAGTTACCTGCAGTCACTCAATCTGGTGCGGTCTGCGATGCCCGTAACGGCTGAACCAGCAAATCCCCGATCTTGGTAGAGGGAGGAATTTGTCAACCTTCTAGTGGTGTTGTCAAAGACCTTCCCCCTGTAGTCACATTCTAATAGTTATAGCCACAGATATCTTTTCCTGTAGCTCACAGATCTGACTATTCCTGGCTATTAGGTGTACATTAAATATGCAGGTAAATAGTAATACATTCTCTACCTTTCTGTCCAGTTTGCAGGAGAAGAGCAATGAGCTCTACTCTCTAGAGGAGGAAGTCAATAACATCAAGGCAGACCTAGAGAGGAGCCGGGCAGCGGCATGGGAGGCGTATGACAAGAGGAAGCAGCTGGTAAGAAAACAGTCTATAACTATTTGTATACATCGAAACATATACATACAGAGGTGATCACGCCAGGTTGAGGGGCGTGGCACCAGGGGGGCATCACCAGTGGAGGCGTGCTAAGGGCTTCTAAAGAATTAGGCTGCTTCCCACTCCCCTCCTCTAAAAGAATGTGTATTCATTCACATCAGTTCCTGCTCCAGCTTCTACCTGGTAGTGGGACACTGAAAGGTTAATCCTTCACCATGGCAACCACAGGAAATTGACTCGGGGTACAGATTCAGTTTCCCACTGTTCGCATTATAGACGGGATTTTATACTTTTTACTTTATTTTTTTTTACTTTTACATTTATAACCTCTCTGTCACTCTCCCTCTGTGACTCTCTCACCCTCTGTCACTCTCTCTCACCCTCTGTCACTCTCTCACCCTCTTCCACTCTCTCTCTCACCCTCTGTCACTCTCGCTGTCAAAAATCTTACCATATAACTGCATTGTCCCCCGTGCAGGAAAGAAAGCTCCTCAGCATGGAAGAGAAGGAGGAATGGCTCTACAGCCAGGTCAGTCCACCACCATATCACGTAATATTATAATGTGATGTAGTGCACTCTCTCCTCACAAGGGTCCCGTAAGACCAAAGATGAAGCTTTGACCACACACTGCTCCCTATTCATCCACTGAAACATACATGGTTCTCTTATACTATTTATAATGTCCATGATAACACACAGCAAGCCCCTCACCCAGGTATAATAATGTAAACATATAACCAGCAAGTACCCTCACCCCAGCTGTATTACTGTACACAGCCATCACCCCAGTTCTAGTAACATACATAGAAATACGCGTATAGTAAATCCCATACCCCATCTAGGAGAATTGTGGGGTCCCATTTCCAGGGTCTCCATGATTTGAGAGCTATCCTCAGGTCAGTTCTCCTGCTGCCGGCAGCGGTATCTTGAATCTCTGCAGCTGATTGGACGGCTTAGTCAGGTGTTGTCTCTTCCCCAATCTGTCTTCAGAGAAGACCTGAAATTCTTCCTTTTACAGCACTGGCACGGTTTCCCTCCTGATTATAGATTGCAAGCTCTTCAGAATAGGGACTTCCCTTCCCATATTAATTATTGACAACAACATTTATTGAAATCATGAATTTAAAAGCAGATTGTATAGTCCTCCCACCACACACATATATATCCCAAATATGTATCAGGCTAACAAGAAGGCTATGTGCGTATAGCTGTAGTAACCTGCACACATTCTGTCATTTGTTTAATGGAATAGTGGACGTCAAGATGACCTGGAGGTTACTCTGTCCATAAAATCCCCCCAATACTGTCTTCTATGTTCCTAATAAAGTAATACAGTGATAGGGAGTGATCCCCACTTATCCTGTTCATGTATAGTCTGATTTATGGGAAGATAAGATCTACAAGTTAAAGATCTCTAGAGAACTTGGACGCTGTAACATAGCCGTACCCTGCAAATAAGCCCCTTTATGTGAGGAGCAGACACTCTACACAATGTTTTACACAAATGTACAATATGGTGAGGGCTATATATTCATATACACAGATCTGTATTTAATTCTCTCTATTACAGATTATACCATATTACCATCAAAATAACTGGCTGGAGGAAGAAGCTTCCAGGCTGTGTGAGCAGGTCTCGGAGCAGGAGGTACAGTATAATAGTTACTATAAAGCGGTGGCGTTCAGGTGGTGGCTTTGCTTACATTACCCCTGGTGCCGTCACTTCAGAGCTGCCCGGGTACATTTTATATGACACTCACTTCATAGGCGCAGAGAGAATACAAACACACCCAGGAAGTAACAACTTATATAAACACTGTGTCTGGGTCCCCACGTTCCTCGCTTCCCGCTGCCAGAAATGTTTTATTGTATTTATTACATGTGTGCCCAGTGTACAAGTATGTAAATGTGGGATGTATTTATGTATAAAGGTAATGTATTCCACTCACCCGGTTGTCTAGAAGGGATCAGGGGGCCCCAAGGCAGCGTCAGAAGCCCCCACAACAGCTCCAGCAGTGTCCTCAGGTGCTCAATAAGACCTGGCGGGGTTATGTCATCTATCCTCTGGTCCCTGAGTCTGGGGGCTGGAGGGTGACAGTACCAGAGGCCCTAGCAGTGGCCCCCAACACTCTCATCTATAAGATCCTGTGTTCCCGGGAGCTTACCATTTATTCCATTTCCCGGCCATCCTGTGCTCAGCTACCCGGTAGTACTGATCCAAAGTAAGCGGTCAGAAGGTTGTAGCCGGAGCAACAAGCAAGGAGGTGCTGCAGCAGCTGCGCCCTACACAGAAGTGTAAGCGGTTCCTGATAGGCTGGTGAAGGAAGGTGACAGTGATTACCCAACTAAATCATAACACATTTAGTTTGGATTGGCCAAGCGGAAAAACGAGGAGCAGTCACTGACAAGTCCCTGAAAACCAGCGAAACGTATAGAGCATAATGGAGGACGGGGCGGCACAGCGCACAAAGGGACTTAAATTATTTAAGTTAAAGTATTTGTGTATTCTATGGCGAGAAGCTTTTCATAGTCTAGTTCCTTTGGATTGGTTGTCCCACAATAGGTCCACGTTCCAGGCTCATATATGGTGATGATGATGATAGATCTGAGATATAGATCACACTAAATGTCTGACCTGGGCGGTAGCAGTTATATTTCTATGGTCGTAATCCTTGTGGGAAGCTGCATTATATGAGTGTGGGGTCTGGTTTCATTTTCTTTCTATGTTGCTGTTACGTGTGAACTCTTCAAGTCAAATTTCTATACAAAATCAAAATGAAAGAAATATATAGAATGACCAATTTGTTGTTGTTTCATGAGATTATTTGTGTATAATTGTGTATAATCTATCTCACCCTGTATCTCTTTCCCTAGATAATCAATAAAAAGCTGTTAGAACATCAGCTGGGACAGACTTACCAGTTAGTATCTATATATATTTATTTATTCCATGTACATATATATATTTCTATATGGTTCTAAAGAGGAACATTTGTATATTAATCAGTACAGGCTCTGTCCATACTGTTCTTGTAACTCCAGAAAGGATATCTGTTATATACTGTTAAATAAATACTCACCCCACTTAAAACAAAATGTTTAAGAGAAACCTCCAGATAGGAACTATGACCATGAAGGTGTTAATAACTCTTGTGAATAGAAGACATAACTTTAAATAATAATGTTTTTGATCCATTAGGAGAAAACCTGTGGAGGCAGCTTCTGAACCCGCAGCAGACAACAACAAGCTGCAAGCATTGGTCAGAGCTGAGGTGGTAAGGTCATGTCATCAGCCCCTTCCTTTATGTGATATAAAGTGAGACCATGTTTACTGACATTTGGAAGAAGAGCTGTCTATCAATATCAGTATCATCACCCGTTTGTTCACACCAGGGAAAGAACCTTACATTGCCCCTACACCTTGATAATCATCCACAACTAGCCCTGGAGAGCTCTCTTACCAATGCCTTCCTTCTCTCTACTGCCCCAGTGATCTAGACAGGAACAGATCAAACCTCAGATAGTAACAATCATCAGAAATCACCTCTTGTCTTTAAAAGTTCCCTAATAGTTTGCATGTTCTGACCCTACCTCACCAGCCCCCTGTACTACACCAGAGCTCCTCACTAGTGTAGTGCATTGACGTGGAGCACGAGTATTAGTATGATAGCTGGGACGCTTCAAGTCATTCACATGAGGTCGGACTGTTCTTTTTTTATACCTCTACAGACCAGACACACCTAACCACATTTTCCAAACTGCAGGATATTGAACTAGATGATTGCAGTTGGATTACTATCAGATAATGTGTTTGTTTTGGGGCAACACGCTGCAATATTGGCCAATATCGTATCACGGCCGGACAACTTTATAGCAGTTCTTTTTTTTTTACCGTGTCCTTGATGGTCTGTAACCTTTTCTGGTCTCACATCTCAAATCATCTCCATGAAACCTACAGGACACGTTTATCACTCATCTTACACAACCTTCCATCCCAAACTTGTAATGACTGTTGTAACGTCAGTGGCTGATCTTGTGTCGTACTTGTCATAATCCCACCACTACTTTAATTTTCTTTCAGAAGAGGCAGCTGCAGGCACGAGCAAAAAAAGAAAAAAAGAACTGTGTGATGGGGCTAAGGTGAATTATACTCCGATTATTATTTCAAAATGATTGCAACTGTTCAGCTCTTTAACAGTCTTTCTTTTTCAGGTTGCTGTATACCACCATTATGCACCTGGTCCAGTGCTGCTGGAAACTAGCGATGATATCCGGGATACTTGTGCTGTTGTTTTACATATTTATGGAGGTTAATGACCAAGTCAAGTGCCGCTGCCTCACAAGATCAGAGATGGAGTATATCCTTAGGCCCTTCTTTGTCATCCAGGTGCGGGGCCCGCCACCAACATAATGGATATATTGGTGCTGACTACTGCGACGTGTTGAGACCTAACTGCACCCTGACTGCTGTGTAGACCGAGTGGAAGTCACCGCGATCACCGAAGAAGCACTTCTCCAGCGATTGCAATGACTTCCACTCAGTCTACACAGCAGTCGGGGGTGCAGGCTGGTCGGGGATGGAGCCCTTCGGTCTCAACACGTCACAGTAAAGTATTGTCAGAATAACGAACATCATCATTAACCCGGGATAATGTGCCCAGTATCGACCCAAGTCGTTAGTAAGATGTCCGAGATGGATAACAACCCAACACCACAATCGGCACGTGAATCCATACCAAAGAACCAGAAAGAGACCACGAGTCCAAGAGGAAAGAGAGGAGGACGGCCCAAGGAGAAAAAGTATAGATTAAATATAGGGGGTATTTTCAAAACCCCTCAGTGACAATAAAATCAGCCTACTTTCACCCAGTAGAGAATGACAATTATTTGATCTCTTTTTAGAGCTTAATAAATACTAGAGATGCTCACTGACCCCCGTGTTTTGGTTTTGGATCTGGATTACCGTTGTGTTTTGGTTTTGGTTTTGACAAACCGCCCTTGCATGTTTTGGTTTTGGTTTTGTTTTGCAATTTGTTAAAAAAAAAAAAAATTTTTTGGGCTAAAATAACATAATTTAGTTATTATTTTGTACCTACATTATTATTATTATTATTATTATTAATAAACCTCACTAACACTAATTTCCAGTCATTTCCATTCAATTTTGACCACCTTCTAGGTCACAATATGATTTTCATACACTTTCAAAGAAAAATTGCTGCAGTTCCTACCAGTGATAAGAAAAAGGCCATTGTCATGCCTGAGCATAGGACCAAAAATCCACCTCTTATGTGTGAAATTATTTTTACACAAATCCTGACAACAGTTGTCTATCCATTTGTAGCATTTTTAAAGCCACACTCAGTAGAGGTTGGAACCTTAACCATCTGGGATCCTCATCCATGTTACGTCATTTTTCAGCGAGTTCTTGGAAAGCTTTTGGGAGAATCAGAAACTTAAGTTAAAAAAATTAACAACAAGCAGTCCAGCATCATCTGCCTCCCTTCTCTCATCTACATCCCAGCACCTGCAATCTATCCCCCCCCCCCCCAACACCTTCATCATCAATATCCCCAGAAGCAACAATTTACAGTTAAACAATCCTTTGCAAGAGGAAGCAAGTCTGAAACCTGTCACCCAGTCGCTTAGCGGATCAGACACCCTGGGTACTATGCTAGTATTAGATCTGCGTCCAATGTCCACTATTAATACAGTTGGTTTAAGACATTTAATTGAGGTGTTCTGTCCCTGTTAGTAAATGTCATCACTATACCATTTTATTAAAAAGCTATTACCCACCTGTACCTGAAGGTTCCTAAAAATTTAATTTATGGGGCTACAAAATGACATTCTACCCACTGTACACTTAACCACAGATATGTGGGCAAGCAGAACTGGGCAACATAAAGATTATATGACTGTGACAGCCCACTGGGTTGGTCATTCGCCTTCACCGGCGGGGACAGCAGCAGCATGTACCCAGGTACATCACATTTTTGAGAAGTAGGCTACTCTGTGTATCAGCAGCTTCACTAAGAGGCATACAGCTGACAATCTGTTCCAAAAACAAAGGGATGACATTAAAAGATGGCTAATCCTGCTTGGACTCTCCTGAAGATATGTCATTTCTGATTACGACCCCAATATTGTTCAAGCACTACAGCGGGGTTGAATTCCATCACATTTCCTGTTTTGCACACACAATCAACTTGGTGTTATAGAACTTTTAAAAAAATTACATGCAGGAGATTCTGTTTGTGTCCCGAAAAAATTTAGGTTCAATTTCTGGTTTCAGAAACAGCATGTAGGAGAATGCAGCAGCTGCAAGAAGACTAGCATTTGAGGGGAATGTTCTTTAGTCCAGCGAAGTAGTCACGTGTGAAGAGAGTGCAGACACGGTTAGCTTGAGTCAAATGATTGCCTTAATAATACATTTTGACAAGGATCTACAGAAATTTAACGTGTGAAATAAAACAAAGTAAATGTGCTAACTATATTTTAATTGTAGATTAAATACTTAATTTGCTTTGCAAGGATCCAAGAGCTATTAACATCTTGTTTGGACGTCTTCTCCTTCAGTTCTCTGGCAACTACTTGTTGTAAAAAAAAATTGCTTTCCCAAGACACCCAGTGGTGATGCAGATGAGTCTGCACAACATTTTGATATTTGCTCTGCTGTAAAAGAATTGGCCAAAAATCGTGACAGCTCTGCCCTAAAATCAACTAGTAATTCAATTTGGAAGGCCATTATCGGCAATTACATCATACCACACAGACTTCTATGATGGTGGGATGAATTAGTATTGTTTGAGGGAGATTATCACTGAACCCTGCCACCTCTCCTGTTTCTGAGTGAGCTATGGTACAATAAAATGTAACTGCAGATTTGGACCAAGACTGTCAGCCCTATTATTTCTATTTCAGCAATTACAACTAGCAATGGAGCAATGTAGCTCTTCTCTTTGGGTGTTACCTATATAACGCAGTAGAATTTGCCTGCAAATTCTGCAGACAAGCCTGCTTGTTTTCCTCTTCATCAATGACTCTTCGCAATTGAGCACTCATCTTTGGGTGTATATTACACCCAAACATTATTGGTGCAAATTAGGAAAAATACAGTTTAATCCCTGCTAGGCCCTCCACCATCCTTTGCATGTTAATAGTAGGATTGGTTGGAGTTATGGGCAAGATCACAATTTTTTTTGTCAAATTCTTCAAAGCAGCCCAGAAGTTAAACTGTTGTGGTCTGCCACCTGCGTCATCCCTGCTTGTGTTTGTAAAGTGCAAATTGGTGCCAGAACCTCACGTGCCAGAACTGCTGCCACTGGTGCCACACTGCTGCCACTGGTGCAAGACTTACACAATCAACCGCATTCTCATTAGCACCCTCATCCTCTTCCTCTTCTAAGTGTCATCCTCACTTGGTGTATCACCGGCTACACTCGGGCTGTTCAGGCACACATCAGCAGAACTGCTGAAAGGGCCCTTCTTTATGGGTACATTATCAGAATGCTCACGATTAGACATCCCACTGGTGGATGGACTCTCCACAGGGATTGGTGTCATTTCTGATTCTGAGCATACATTATCCTCTAATGCCTTACTGTTTTCTTGCAGCTCGGCTTTGACGCGTAACAGTAGTCGTGCACCACTTTTAGACTCCAAATTACTTGGTCTTGCTTGGTCACGAGTGACCGTACAAGAAGAAGGCTCGGTAACATTTTTTGATCTGCCACTAATAGAGAAAGGCGAAGGCCTCATTCTTTCTTTGCCACTGCATGTGTAGAATGGCATGTTTGCAATTTTTGTTATTTTTTCTTTAACGGCAGTTACATTTTCCTCAGTTACACTTCTTTTTCGCTTCAACACAGTAATTTTTTTTGGGGGGTGTGTTTTTTACCGTGATTTAAAAAGACTGTACTTTTACATAGTCTTTACCAGATGACGTACTGGGAACACTACCATCAGGACTGGTGCCAGCACCTGCTTGCTGATTCTGCTCATATGTGGACTGCTTTGAATCCATTTTAATGAGCCCAAACCACTTGTTGTGCAAAATATTGTATTAGATACTGCTGATAAATATGACTTTTTTTTGACAGCCAGAAAAATTTGTGTATAACACTGGGGAATATGGGACACCCCAAAGCACTTGTAGTGCAAAAAAAATGAAAAAAAAAAAAAAAAGCCTCCTCTATCCTCCTCTCTTCCTGCTCTAACAATTACTAATAGAATTGGTATTAATAATATAATTGTATAAAATAGAATTGAAACAATATTGTGTGCAATTATTGCTCTGTCCCTGCGCTAATATAGCCTGTGACCTAACCTTGTTCTCTCCCTCTGTCAAATGGTAATGGATTGCTGTGGAGGCGGGTATTTATGCTTTTCAAATCTCGCGAGAACCAAGCTCAGAAATACGAATGTCACGATAAAGTTTTGCCTCGATTTCGATACCAAACGGGCGGGAGAGTACCGAGCCTGCTCGGCTCAGTACTCGGATAGGCAAAATTCGGATGGATTCGGATCTCGGGGAACCGAGCCCGCCCATCTCTTGTGTGTACCCAGTTTTATGGGTCAGTGTATGGATTTGTACGCTAAGATGTTGGTGTCTGTTGGGTGGATACATTTGCACTTACCATTGGGATGGGATGATTTGGGAGGGGGGGGGGGGGCACTGGCCTTCCCTAAATTGTTTAAATACAATATTAAAATAAAGCGCTTCTAACCTACAGTAATTTTCTGCAAGTAGAGATTTGTCTAATGGGAAAACAGATAGAAAAAGCGGTCAGACGTGACTTTACACTTAGACATGTGTCGGGCTTGCTTGGAGCATTAACTTACTGACATATCTTTATTAAAAAAACAAACAAAAAAAAAAAAAAAAACAGTGGGCATGGGTGTCTTAAATTTGGGTCAGTACACATACCAGGCACCAGATATGGCTCATCATATTAGACGTGGCACCAGATATGGCTCATCATATTAGGGGTGGCACCAGATACGGCTCATCATATCAGTGGCGCACACAGGGGGGGTTTCTGAGTCTCTAGAAGCCCCCCCCCCCCGCGCTAACTAAGTGGCCACTGTCCTATACAGCAGCCGTGGCGCTGCTGTATTGTATACAGCCCCGCCGCAGACGCTTCTTGGATAGCGCCGCGGCTGCTGTATAGGACAGCGCTGGCGAAACGGAGCTCTCTCTCGTGGTTTTTTTTTTTGTTTGTTTTTTTCGGTCGGCAGGGAGAAACCCCCCCGACAATCCTCCGTGCGCCACTGCATATTAGGGGTGGCACCAGATACGGCTCTGTATATTAGAGGTGGCACCAGATATGGCTCTGCATATTAGGGGTGGCACCAGATACGGCTCTGCATATTAGGGGTGGCACCAGATACGGCTCTGCATATTAGGGGTGGCACCAGATACGGCTCTGCATATTAGGGGTGGCACCAGATACGGCTCTGCATATTAGGGGTGGCACCAGATACGGCTCTGCATATTAGGGGTGGCACCAGATACGGCTCTGCATATTAGGGTTGGGACCAGATACGGCTCTGCATATTAGTGGTGGCACCAGATACGGCTCTGCATATTAGGGATGGCACCAGATACGGCTCTGCATATTAGGGATGGCACCAGATACGGCTCATCATATTAGACATTGCACTGCATATTAACGTGATACCCGATACGGCTCATCCCTTTAGACGGTTTACCAGATATGGCTCTGTATATTAAACGTGATACCAGGTACAGTTCTGCATATTAGATGTGTCACCAGATATGGCTCTGCACATTAGACGTGGCACCTTATATGGCTCTGTATATTAGATGTGGCACCTGATATGGCTCTGTATAATAGAAGTGGCACCTGATATGGCTCTGTATATTAGACGTGGCACCAGATATTGCTCTGCACATTAGAAGTGGCACATTATATGGCTCTGCACATTAGACGTGGCACCTTATATGGCTTTGTATATTAGATGTGGCACCTGATATGGCTCTGTATAATAGATGTGGCACCTGATATGGCTCTGCACATTAGACATGGCACCAGATAAGCAACTCCTGGATTATGGACAGATTTGCCTATGTTTGCTCATACTGTAAGTGTCTCTGAAGCCTGCCCTGCTAGCTGTTTACTGAACCACAGCAATACCCTGCGGAGGCACAAGCAGTCAGCTCTGGTGGGCAGCCTCTATGTATTAAGTAACTGGCAATGTGGTTGGCAATAGGGCTGTGAAATTGCACCATGCAGCTGGTCAAACACATGGCCACCAATCATTCTGCCCAGGACCACGGTTTGTCTAAGACTAACCTTTCATTGTGTATTTAATCCCATAGCCACCGTTAAACGTTCTCCAATGTGCCATACATAAACATTAAATATAAAACAAACATTAAACCAGAACTACAAATTCAAACTGTACATTTATTTTAAAAACAAAAACAGTAAAAAATCAAAAACAAAAGAATTTCTCTAAAAAAAAACACAGAAATATGAAACCACGTACAGTATGTATAGGGACAAAGGGATAGTAGTTTATATACTGGAGAAATGGATGAAAGTAGACAGCTGTGTAACCTGGACACAGAGATAATGGGGACAGTTTAAGTTTGTGAGAGGAGAGATTGTTTCTTTTATTTTTACATTTTTTTTTCTTCCTAAAGACCATTAGTGATTAAAAAATAGAAATATCAGGATAATTGGGAGCGGTTGTAGAGAGAGGGCCGGGGGGAGAGTGCATATTGGAAACAGGCGGATGATTCCATTATTCTTTGGGGTGCAGACCCCATAGGAGCAATCTGTGGGTGCCAGATACTCATTCGCTATTCCTTCCCTTTACCTTTCTTGCCTGGGTAAAGAAAATAAATACATATATGTATTACATAAATATATATATATATATATACACACACATATAAATACAAATACAAAGGAGCATAACTGTCTGTGGGACTGTTCCCTGCTCTGGGTTCATAGAAAGGTTTAGAGTTTGTCAATATATTATTCAACAGATCACTATGATAAATGCTATTTCTGTACTCATGTTGCTGCGTAGAGGGACTGCACATAGCCTTAAAGGCAAATTCCACCTAAACATTTTTTTGGGGAAAAAAAAGTTTGTGGTGGGAAAAAAATTTGTTATGCTGCCTTCGACTTCTCCAAGGAACGGTTTGAGAGCTCTGAACATTAACGATTGTAAATAGAGACCAGTGCTACAAGGATACCAGCCATGGTTTAGGTGGACAGTACAGGAAGTACAGTTATATAAACAGCCGCATTAAACGGTGATGTTCTATTTTTTTGATGCCTACAAGCGCCATTTAAAAACATTTGGCGCTATGTGATACCGTCAGGCATGACAGACAATATGTCCTTCTTGCCATTAATGCTATAGGTCTGTGTACTTCATATTGTGATGGTATCATCCATTTATTCGATAGTGACTGTATTCTGTAGGTTCCGGGGATAATTAGTGGGTGGATGGATCGACAAGCTCACCTTTTGATTTGGACTTGACTTTGAGGGAGCAGGGTTTGGTGGCCTCCACGGTTTGCTGGCACTCTGCATTGAATAAAGCCTTCTTCAGGGTCCCAGAACGGTTCTTCACCCCGGTGTCGGCATTACAATCGCCCCAGTTCTCAAACTTGTACTTGCAATCAGCTGGGTGGAACAGATAGAGGGGTTGGTGATTACAACCAGCTTGTTGAACTGGACAGTGGTCGTGAACATGGCATTGTCTATGTCGGCACGTTGGCTAAACTCCACCTAACAAAAACTCCTTCACAGTAACTCACACTCCCCTGGGGTTGCAGGTGCCTTGTGTCTGGCAAACCTGCAGGGTTTGGGGATACTCATTCCCTATTGGCACCTGCAACAGAAAGTAGTTCAAGTAGCTGATTGGATGTCCAACCAGATTGGACAGCCCTTTCCACGCCTGAGTTTACCTTCAAACATGTCCAAGCCTTTAGCCAGGGAGAAATGTCTGTTAGGTTTCATATCTGCATAACCCATGGGCTCCTTAATATGGCAATCCTCAGTTCAAGTTTTGGGTGATGGGTGAGAGGGGGTGTTATTGTACTTGTGGATATATTATTGTTGGTTGGAGTTCCCCTTTAACTTAGGGCTAGATTGTTATTGTACTTGTGGATATATTATTGTTGGTTGGAGTTCCCTTTAACTTAGGGCTAGATTTACTAAAGCACACAAATGGGCCTACCCAGGCTATGTCTAATCACTTCATTAAAAGTGCTAACTATTTATACACAGCGCTGCTAATTCTCCATAAAATTACATTCACAAGCTGGGGGTACTTGCACAAGCCGTCACCTAGTCGTCTGTCATCACGTAAAAAGAACGAAGGATGGATATAATGTATATCTGACCGAGCCTTTCCCAGGATGCTTAGCGGACTGAATAATCTGTGCATCAAACTCCGACTTTCCTATAGACCGTAAACATGTTACATTGGCCCTCTTACCTCTTTGTTTGCTAATACTCAGTCTTGTTTTATTAGTGTGTCTGGTCCCAATTGTTAAGCACTGCAGAATATGCTGGTGCTATATAAATAACAGTTATTACTATTAATAATAATAATTAAGTGGAATAAGAGCCACCTATGTTAGCCAAAGCCAGGTATTCACCCACCACTGGGAATACCCTGCAGGAACACAATTATAAGTCTTAAGAAGACTGGGGGGGGAACAGGTTATGGCAGGATGCAGGAGAGCTGTGGTTTAATAGGGAATGTGTTTAAACAAAAAAAAAAAAAAAAAAATTCCCAGGAGACGGCATCACAATTACCACAATGTAAATTAACTGAATTAGACTCATGTTTATGCGATTTGTATGCGACGTGCGTATAAAACACCAGTCTCACCTCCAAATGGTTTCTTCCAGTTGCAGGGAACCTTGCACTTCAGCTTGCGCGTCTCCTCTTTGCAGGTCCCCTCCCGGGTGCCAACTCCGCAGTCCTTGCTGCTAGGGACGCAACTGCCCCACTTCCATTCCGCGCAGTCCGATCCGCCTTTTTTACCTTTGTCTGTTGAGGAAAAACAAAAGCGGGGAGAACTGAGAACTAAGAAGCCAACATTCCACCAAGGTGAGCGGAGAAACATTAATGGAGGCAGCATAGAGGGAAGAGAAAGGGGGTGGGGGTGAATTACCTTTCTTGTTCTTAGCAGCCTGAGAACTCACAGCGAGAACGGCCACCAGCACAATGACACACAAAGCTCGCAACCCCATCCTGGAAGAGAAGACCGGTCATATAACAATTAAGGATTTTACCGTTGACCCATCACCAAGACAAAGCGGAGGCAGTCGAATTAGCATCAAGCCATTAACTTTAATGCCTTTAAAGGGCCCTAAATGCGCTGAATGGAACAAGGAGAGAAAACAATGCAGTAAACACATGTAATATAACGCCAGTGCTTCCAACAATTTCTAAATTATTCATATGTATGTTTCTACAGAGCATCTACGAACCATTAATGCATAGAGCTCCCATCATTTTGAAACACAAAACCCACAGGCTATATGTAACATGATCTTTTTCAGTCTACAATTGTCAGCCTTTGCTTTTTTCCCAAGTACCAAATGCATTTAAACAGATAGATATGATTCACATTAATTCTGCTAATTATCCGTTGACTGGGAGTTTGGTATCTAGAAGAATAAGCAGCCTGAATGTGATAACAGCGGAGACTTTCCTGTGAACGCCTGCACATCCCTATTAATATAGCACATCTCTAACGCTAGTCAATGGAGTATAGTCCATCACTGAGGGCACACACAGGCAGGATGCCCCCTGCTGATCTGGCTGCTAAGGATTCTCTTACAGTCCCAAAAGAATCCAAAATTAAAGCCCTGTTAACAAAGACTACCGGGCACAGAAAACAATGTGTTATCCATCCAACCACATGAATGTACTCTCCCAAGCCACTGTGATTTATTCTGCCTCCCACACATGAGTAACCCTATACTTCAATCTACACTCACTGCCTAGAAACTACTTAGATGTTATCTCATGCTACACAAGCTCTCCTGTTATCTACCATTCAACAGATCTCCATGTATCTCCCGCAACACAAGATGTCTTATTGCTACCATTGTACTCCAGAGACTTGTCAGCAGCTTGTTCCGTTCTCCTCCATATATAGAACATTATGGCTGCACAAACTACACTCTGTTGTACAAAGGTTACCATGTACAGCTAGCAACTTCTACAAGTGCCACTGTACTGCTACACACAGTGACGGCATCTTTGGGCTAAATCATTATTCATAAGGATGCACTCTATTAATTTACACTTTTAGTTCACGTGTAAATTAGGGGTGGAAGTGGGGGTGTATACGGTGGTTTGACACACACACGGAAGTGGGCAGCACGGTAGCTTAGTGGTTAGCACTTCTGCCGTATAAGACAGACAAGACACACACACAGTGGCTCAGTGATTAGCACTTCTGCCGTACAGCACTGGGATCAGGAGTTCAATTCCTGACCATGGCCTTATCTGTGAGGAGTTTGTATGTTCTCCCCGTGTTTGCGTGGGTTTCCTCCGGGTGCTCCGGTTTCCTCCCACACTACAAAAACATACTAGTAGGTTAAATGGCTGCTAACAAACTACCAAATTGACTCTAGTCAGGGACTGATGAGTAAGTTCTCTGTACAGCGCTGCGGAATTAGTGGCGCTATATAAATAAATGCTGCTGATGATGTGTATATGGTGGTATGTCATACCGTCACATCTCCTACTGCCTTCATTGTAACCCTATCACATGCCAGTCACTTACATAACCCATACCGCCACTTCTAAATTTCCACTTTGTACAAAAAAAATAGGTATGCACATAAAATAAAGGTGGGGGATGACATGATTTGCGTCATTGAGAGGATGGGGCGGGGGGGGGGGGGGAGTGACGTATACGATTGCATCGCGGCTCTGCCCACTTGGGTGGGGCCGGGGGCTTGAAGTTTTGATTTGCCGGAAGCAATCACATTACACTATTACAGGCAAAACAGAACTGGCTAATGGAATTGCTATATAAATGCCAAAATGAATCACTTGTCCACTTGAGCGACAACTTTTAGGGACTTCATTTTAAATATATTAACACTATTTGCAATGCAGCTGGGTGTTCGCTATAATTCTCTGTTAGGCTGGAGCACCTTACACCAGTGATTTGCTATGCAAACATATTAGATGCATTCAAATGGCAATATCACTTGACGCCAATATATTTATTGGACCTTGTACATGTGTTGGAGCCGTCTATGAACATTCATATAGCGTTGTGTCTGTCAGCTGACAGTCCATCGTCAGGTCAAAGTGTAGGCGAGTCTATTCCTGAGCTAAGAATTAGGTCAGAAACTTGGCAAACTCAGTTTAGTACATACATACTAAGTACTAATTCAGGTAACAGCCCCTGGCCAGGAAAGCTAAACAATGGTGAATTGATATAATTCAACATGAAAAACACATTTAGTTCTATCCATTGTATTAATAAATGCCTCTTAAATTGAGTTTAAAAACAAATATCCACTTAGTGACACTTTGCCTAGAGAACTAATTACTGAATATGACATTGTATTCACTTTATCTATTGTCTATCAATCTGATTGTCTGTGTCCTGAGCACTTAATACCAAATGCTGTTTTGTATTTCAAACACAAAGGCTTATTTACAGCAATGCATTTGGAATGTGCTAGTTAACACTTGAAAACCGCATTATATTTAAATACATTGTTCATAATAGAGCTTGTTACTATGCAGAAGTCCTGTAGTGCTTTTCATAAAGGTTGCTGCAAACTAATGGATTGTACCTACAGGTCCCCTTGCCTTTGATCTACCCCTCAATGCCTGTATTGCCAAAATAATCAATAACAATCAATGATGAAATAAAAGCTACATGTTTTCATCCTATAAGGTAGGTTTTCCATTCAGCGAGATGGAATCCTGTTCAATATGTCAAGGACAGAAACTATTTTCAATATTATTGCCACTTGTAAGGTTTAAATGTTATTGCTGTGGAATCTATAACAGCCTTGTTCCTGCCTCGCTCAGTGATTGCTTAACAATGAATAGTTACCTTTTAAAAAACACTTTCTCCCTACTTAATAGACCTTCTCCACAATAAGACTATTGTTCTCCACCACTCACTGAATGCAATATATCACCACTTGAGATACTGCAACAGATTTAACGAGATTAAGCATCCCAAGGATAAACCCACACACAAATATTTATGTAGAGTTTACAGTGGGCTACTAAGTGTTTGCAATGCTTTATGACATCAAGAGACAATAGCAGAAGATACAGGAATTCCAGCAGCAGTATCCTGAAATTAGGAACTCCCTATCCTGAAGAGCCTACATTCTAAACCATTGGTGAAAACATATTGACACACGACTAGAGTAAGTTATGCAAAGGTCCATCGATATAAAATCACAGACGTGTTGAGGCTGAATTTTAAAATGAAATAGGATTCTGCAAAAGCTCAGTGATCAATTCCCTTCCATCAGGAATGTTTTCATAGAATGATATGTGTAAGTGTCAGGACTTGTAGAGTCACTGTACAATCACCAGCTAAATGAAGCTTTATGGAGCTCTTCACATGCCACAATATGAGAAATTAAATGGTCGACCCATAAAACATTAATCTACCACCCCCCCCCCCCCCTCCCTCTTTTACAGCTTAATGGTCCAGTCCCCATAGACATCTGTTGGGTGTAGGCTGTTCTTTCTTTGCCCAGAACAGTTCTAGGATAACAGCCATAGGCACATTCCATCCACAGGACCCAGCATGGTGCTCTCCCCAGGGGAAAGATTCAATATGGGGCCTTCACTAGGGTCTCAAGGTCTGAAAAATCTGTAATTCACACTACAACTAGTCATGCGCACACAATACTTAATCCTGGTGCTACAGAGTAATCTAACAATGTGCAGAGCAATATATTAACAAGCATATATAGTGACAACAAGGCACGTCTGCGTTGGTGACAAGGAAGTGTTACTATCACTCGGGTCACTACCCACATAATTATATGCACTATGTAAATATTTAGCTATAAGCTCAGTTAGTGTAAAATTATCTCCATGCGTTTATTTTGTGCAGAAGATTTTGTTTTGCTTGAATCCAAGAAGTGCTCCAGCGGGAGGGGTCATGACATGAAAAGTGGCCAGGGGGGCGATCGTAAATCCATCCCTGTCTGCGTTCAATGCTCTACAAAATATATAGTAATCTAAAAAAAAATAGCACGGCAAGCACATTGCAATGCGTAACACAATATTACATCAAAGTACAGACAAGTATCCTAAGAAAATATAGATTGCAGCATAAAAATGATAAAAATCGACATGCAAAAAAAAACCATAGCTGCAAAGAGGGAATAATGTGCACACAATCTGCCTTGGTGCATGGCATGTGATATTGCTTCTTGGAGCTGTGTATTTACAATACAACAGAATGGCATTAATACCAAGCCCAGTGGATATGTTGTGTTAGGAAAGATATATTTAGGTCTCCCATATGTCAGGACAATACGGGATGATCTCTCTACAGAAAGTTTATTTTCCTTGAACTCATGCGGTGGACGAGCCTACAGCTGTTCTGTTCCATTTGGCTCACAAAGTGCAGCAATTCTAGACAGAGAATGTGTTGTATGAGCCATTGCCCATCGGAGAGTTTGTCTTATGGGTAAGATTTGAAAATGTTGCTGGAAAAGTTTTTTTATTTTTTTTTACAAAATTTGCCTGAAACAGATGTTTGTGTTAACCCAAAACAAGGATCCTGAACAGTAAAACTCCAATCTCATTGGTCAAACTAGAGGGAAATTTACCCAAGAACTGCATATACATGACAATATATTATATAGGGCAGTTGGGATGTGTTCAGTGAACAACCCTCACATGTAAAGTGTACACGTTGGAAGTCCATGTGTATTTTGTCCAAATTTCCAATTTGTTGTTTTTACTACTTGCATACATTTTAGTTGTTCGGAATCTTACAAACCAATTTGCATACAGTGTGTGTAGACCTCTGTATAGATTAAAATATGCCGATATATCATATGTACACAGGTTATACTCATAACATTATCACACATTAATCTTCTGCAGTACATATCAGGAGTATGCAAGTAGGAAACTACTGCACTTTGTCTATGCTTGGTTGCATAGTCATATTTCTATATAAATGAAACAGAATGAAAGCTTCCACAAGGAAATAAAGCTGAATATTACCCATTGAATCCAATGAACAGTCACCTCTAAAGGCCAAATTATCAGGCAATAACTTTTTGAAAGGAAAACATCTCTCAAAAGAGGGTATATTAACTCATTGCTTATGTTTATCCCGACAGCTTATGTTTTCCGGATTTCTTGAATCATGTACAGATGAATTCATCTATTTGACTTGGCCAGTAAGTATCTCACCAAGGGAAATCCTGACAACATGACCTGTTTCTGAGAAACAGAATTGTGAAACCCAGCTCTATGAAACATACATATGATTTAATAACACTACCACAAATTGCCTTTCATAGATACATTACACTGAAACATGACTTATTGTGGAAGCAATATCAGGTTTAAAAAAAATTAGTTGGGAAAAAAAAAATATTGAGAAAAAACATTGTGCTTTTTAATACAAAAAGCACAAATATTTCCATAATAGTTTACCACTTTCATAACAAACTCTTAGTTCTTAAAACATGGGACTAGTTTCATATCCGCAAACAATTATAGTGTCAGAGTTATTGATTTTTAATGCACGATTTAAATGAATATTGACATCAAGAGTTTATCGGAATTTTACTAAGATTCCGTGATGTAAAAACAAAACTTTATTCGTCATCTTTTGAAAACAGATACATTGAGAAATGTTTTTGTGAATGTGACTGCAATTAGATCATTTTCAGAGAAAAACACTTTTTTTTGTGTGAATTGTTTGTTTTGTAGATGGAAATTGTCTACAAAAACATTATACATTTTTTTTACGAAAAGTCAGATTGCTTCTTCCTTGCATCTCTGCCCAACTTAGTCACACACCTAACACCAAAGTTTAGAACGATTTAGATTAGATTGATAGTGTGTGCCTACCTACACCCAACAATTACAATTTTCCATAGGTGCTGGCGTTTGAATGCCGCTTAGCAGCTCAGCATGGAATCTGCAGGAAAATGTCCACAGATTTGTCCATTTTCATATTTTCCACAACAATATTTACCACTGGAGAAGACCAAAATGTAAGTGGATTTTAGATTGCAAGCACACACAATGGCAATGATCTCCCACACACATTAATATAATCATTTCTCAGGCGATGACCAACAGAAACTTGGAGGGATGTTCAAGCAATTTTTAACAATTCTACTTATATTGCCACAAACTAAACGATGTGTGGAAAATTTGATAAAGCAATTGCTTGGGAATCTGTTATAATTGTGGCTATCTTTAAAGCGCACCCCTAATCCTAGCCACAGTGGAGGAAGCCATTTTGTTGTCTGAAACCATATTTGTGAGAATGCAGCCAATCAGCTTACTGGGAACTAGTGACATCATTAAAGTTCAAAGTTCAACAGAATGTTGTGTAATTCACTATTAAACCCTGGGGAGAAGTTCAGAAATAGCAGACAATTCTCTTGCAAGGGCTCTAATCTGCCTGTAAGGTTGGCTTGGATGGGCCACAAGGATTAATTTGGATTTCCAACACTGAGTGGGCAGATGCGTTGTGACGCCATTAGCGTCAACTCTGATATTTACTATAATATTAATTATTCTGATTTAGATTTGTATACGTTTTATTATCTCGAAATAACATTATTTTCATAACATTTAAATATGTAAGGAGCGGGTTGGTATACGTTTACTCATTTTAGAGGGTACTTTAAACACATCTACACGCTTTAAGAGGTACTTGCTTAAAATAACCACAATGTGTAAAAGAGGTAGAGGAACTCATTTTCTGAAATACATTGTACCCAGAGGCAACAAAGCAGTTAAAGTGTTTTTTTGTGTTTGAAGACTTGGAAAAAGGACTAAATCTCATCACTTTCTCCTTAAAGTCAATAATCTGTTGTTAGCATTGGCTGAAAGCCACAACTTCTGTAGATTTAAAACACAGGCAGGATCAAGAGCAGCTATTCATGTCATGCTCACGTCTTCAAATTCAGGATTACACATTAATTGCCCAATTAACTTTAACTGGATCGTGGTGCTTAGGAAAGAGGGAGAATCTGGCTCGTGTGGAAATCCGCAGGTCGAGAGCTTTGGATGTCGGTCAAATACAACATATTAAAAAGCTGCATAAATATTTGAGAAGCCACATGAGAGAATTTAATGGAGTGGGGCAGAGCCATTGAGGTTAACAAGGAGTATGAAGGAGAGAGGGGTTATAGGAGGGGGGGGGTAAGATTTGCGCAATGGCGCTTTTTAGTGGAGTAAATTTAGGGCACTTGACACTTTATAGGTAAACATAATTATCATACTGAAAGCGTACCAATTATGAGCCACATCAGTATACCTACAGACAAGTCCTATTGATTTTTCTTTTTTTTTTTTTATATGAGTGAACAACTTTGTCCTAATATTCTCAATATTTGTTTTCACCTATCTGATGTGTTCTTTACTTGCTTAGGCTTCTATCAAGGCTCACATTGACATTACCTAGATAACTACTTGCCAACACTGCAGTTTCCATCAACCATTGTGTATTTTTCTTGATAAAAAAAATGCAATTAGCATGAGAAAAAAATAAAAATATGACTACCCCCTTTATAGTTTAAACTGGAAGATTAGATTACACACTCTTCTGTGGAATATATACATTGTGTTGAAATGCTGTGTAATGTAATTAGGATGAGCTGGGCTGCCGCTTATTGCCTCTGTCTGGTTTACAATCTCCTGCCTGGGAGGAAAAGAAATATTGATTTATAGATCTGCTTTTGTCATTTAAACTATGACAAAGGGAAGCTGGCTATTGCAGATTGCTACAAAACGTGTTCTATTAATGCAAAAACAGTCCCGTGTATGTTACAATATCAGCACTCTAAAGTTATATGCGCAATCTAAGTATATTACCCGAAAATTAGCTTCCACAGGTTGTTCATTTCATAATGAAGTTGTTTCCCTCTATTTTTTGTTTTATTTCTGGGGCATCAGATCCTCTCCTCCTCCACAGTCTATCCAGGATTGTACCCCTTGTACCTTCTAGAATCCTCTTGGATCGTCTACTTACCCCCTCTTGACCCTATACATAGCATTAATCTTATAGTCAAGTCGTTCTGTTGACCTCTTCATGCCATTGTGAAAGACAGGGCAAGTTATAAAGGAGCTGGCTACTGACATGGGCATCTGTGGGTCAAGATCTTTGCAACCTTAAGCAAGTTACTTTTATATATAAGTGGCTTCCCTGATGGAGACGTCTCCCTGCCCACACCAGGTGCATGTGCTCTGGATAACACTCCACTGTGCGCAATGGTTGGGGAATCCATAAAGTGGTCACTAGAGGGTCCTTAGGAGAGACTGGTACCCCCCTCCTATATATGCAGCAGACATCCACATCACAGATATAACATATACCAGCTAGGACAGAACTGCTTGAGGTCTCTTACCTGTCCACTTGCTCTCGGTCACAGTCTCCTCAGTGTGAGTATGAATGGAGTACAGGCAGCGGTGGCTACTGCGCTCTCCTTATCTTTTCCTTTGTGTTCTCCCAACTAGTTTCAGCTAGTCGGACAGAAACCTTTCAATTATCTGCTCAGCTGACACCAGTAGGGAGTTTTCCCAAACTCTGCCCAGCTCCGACCCTCCCCCCTAATGTAAAAAAAAAAAAAAAAGAAGAAGAGGGGAGGAGGTGGTGGTGGAGAGGGAGGGGTGGGCTATATGTTAGCCATTTCACATTATCCAGCTGTGCCAAATCTGGACTCGAATAAGACGACCTGGCATTCTACTACCTGTAAGACATTAGCTGTAATGTCCTGGAACGTGTCATACTGTAGGTGCTAACCCCCCACCCCCGGGGACTAAGGAGACTATGGCTAGCTTGGTTTAACCCTTTGACAGCTAGATGAATAGCAGCAACGGAGTTTATTAGGCTAATGAAGAGAGAGAGAGTTGTCACTTTGTTACTTTTTTGTCTGTCGAATGTGACATAGTTGGCTACACTAAATCACTAAGAGGGGAGTCTGTCCATGTTTAGGGTAGATGGCTTAGAGGGGAGTCCGTCGTCACAGCGGAATAACAACTTGTTGCTCATTAATTGTGGTCCATACATGTAATAATCCCCTCTGAAGAGGCTGTAAAGTCATCACCATCATCAGCTATTTATATAGCACCACTTATTCCGCTATATCATTTTTGGTTATGGGATATCCGCATAATATAGTAGTGTTTTACAGGCAGAGACATTGGTGCATTTGTGTCAGGTTAATTATCATTTTTTACGATAAACGATTTAACATTACTAATTATTAAAATTCTTCAGCCGGTGCTAATGCTCCGATAGGAGGCCGTCCCCGCAAATTCAATCACTTTACTTACAGGCTCTAACAGCGTTTGCAAATTTGCGATGGGGAGGAGCATTTAGTGCACTAACACCACTTCCTAAATATGCCCCTATCTCTATGTTTCCGGAAGGCCAACGCAAGTTGGAGTGTTATTCATATTTAAGAAAAGGTGCATCGCAGCAGATATCGTGGATATCTGCTGCTTTGCATTCTGTTTAGTTTTGCGAGCAGTCATCATTCAATAGTATGGTGACTGCTCCCTACCACAATCTAACAAGTTCCGAAAAAAAGTTTTGTACATTATCATAATTTAAATATTTCAGTGCTGTCAGCTCTGCTCCGAAGAGCAGAGCTGAACAGCGCATGTGTGGAGGGATCACGTGATCCCTCCCTGTCACTCACCGCTCGCTCTGTGCAACTATAGTTGCAGAGACAGAGCGGGGATGTTTGTGTGCATGTGCAGTTCTTCGAGCTGCACATGTGCAATTCCAGTATGAAGAAAAATGAAGAGGACAAGGAGGAGATCCGGAGACAGTGCATTACGAAGAGGCGGGGTAAGTATGTGTTGTTTTTTTAATCACAGAAACAGCAGTTTATCGGAACTGCTGTTCCTGTGTTGGATTTTTTATAAATTTGAGAAATAGTTCAATCCTTATCAATGCGATAAGGATTGAAAACTATTTTTCACTTTATGAGAAGATTGATAAATGTGCCCCAAAGTCTGTCGGGGACGGATCCAATGATCCCTCTTCTGCAATGTTCTCCCCGTAGGATAAAATGGCTGCTGCCATCTTCACAAAGCATTAGCTGTCGGAGTCCAGCTCCAAATAGACACCTACAGGGACTGCCATCGAAGAGGCTGGGACAGCAGCACTTATGCCATCCTACAATAATAAATAGCCTTGTTACTTTAAAATGCGTTAATCTCACGAAAACTGCATTTTTTTTCAGGGATTTACCGTAAAACCTCAGCGGAGTTTTAGAAATTGTCCCCTAATTGAGAGTGCGACCTGCGCGCTCTGGTACAATCTCATGTCTAACCACTGTTTGCGTTCCCTTGTCTAAATTTTAGTGACTATCATAAGCCACTGTCTGCCTGCTATATAGAGAAAAACAATATATAGCAATATTGTTCCACTGAAAGTTCAAATTTAAAAATCTAAAATTGTATAGTGTAAACAATACCTTCTCCAGACATCATAAACCAATATGCAAAACTTTATTTCCTATGGTAAAGATAAGTAATGCATTCATGTATATGTAAAATTCTGCTTCAATCTGCAGCATCTGAGGAAGTGAGCAGTGTGTCTCACAAAACACTTTACAAGTGTCTTAAGTGTTTCAAGGGCACTCTAAGAGATAGGAGTGATATTGTTCCGAGACTATGGCTATGTACACACTACAGGTTTTTCACCAGATTATTGGGCCAATCGCACAATAAACGAGCGTTCGGTCTGATATATCTCTATGGAGTGTGCAGAGTCACAATCTTTTCAGACGATGGTTATGACAGATAAAGAGCACAGATCTAAAGGTAAATCATGTATAGTGTGTACACATGAATCGGCTGCTGATCGGGACTTTCAGGCCTTGATAAAATCATTACAGATATCTCAGAGGGCGATATTTTTTTGTAGTGTACCCTGCCTATCTGATGCTGCAGATCACACACACACACACACACACACACACACACACACACAACCAGAAGGCAAATAACATCCCAGTATGTTTTTGGACAGTGAGAGAAAACACCAGCACCCCGATGAAGCCTACACACAACACGGACCCGCGTCCCGTCTTGCATTGCATGCAATAAGTTAAATGCGAATGTGCTACATGCATCTGGTTCACATAGAATACTCTTATGGGATCTATTATGCAGGAGCTGGGGTGGGGGTTCAGAATTTTACAGATAAAAGGTTTGTTTCATTATTTGGAGCACTATGTGTAAAATATACTAAACTATAAACTAGCCAGCTCTATTCGCACTGCTCCTGACATTCCCATACATTTCTTATCAGTGCTCCTCACAGTGATGCTAAGGAGAAGGCATTTGATTATCATGCGTGAGGGGTCTATTAATGATTGGGGGCGTTAAGCATCCCAAAATGAAGTACTGCTGTTATTTAACCGGCAAACATCCCCCTATTTCACAATTTTTTTCTCTTCACCAGCAGACCATCGCCCTCCAGCGAAAGTGGGCATTGTGCTTTTGACCAATGAGGGATCCTGCGATGGCGGAGAGGCTTCAGCTGGACCCCATTGTAGAAGGAACGCCATCCTGACATAGCTTCGCTTTTCGCAGTTTAATAAATTGCCCAACACTGCTGAACCCATAGAGGTCTATGTCTACCGCGGTAAATGATGGTAATTAGTTAAGGTGTTATCCCTTTGTTAAATAAAATGTGGTGAAAAAGTATTTTGCTGGCGTTTTTTGGCTATTCACTACTGGACCCCTATGTGTTTGAAGTCACATATAAGGATTTACGCTTTTTTTGGTTTGCTTGTAGAACTGGGGCATGCATCTTGGGCTTCCAGTTCCAGATTATACTAAAAATGAAAAAAAAAAAAACCTCCAGGAAGAATGCTTTATTTGAATAATAAAGCATTTATTTCCTGAAGGCACCTCTGGTTATCGCAGTCCTGAGATGGCATTAGAAATCAGAGTACATGTAAATAAATACCCATCACCAGGAGCCTCCTTTGCATAGGGAGGCCTACCTGCCAGTGATAGCCTTTACTGGTAAGGGGTCTTTGGTGAATAGGGAGAAGCCCTAAATCCAGCAAAACTCCCCCCCCCCCCCCCCCCCCCATTAACTGGATTTAGGGCTGATCTGCCTTTAATAAATAGAACCTTTTGTACACTGTGTTGCAGGGAATGATTTGAGAACATGAATGCTCTGACAAATTCAAAATAGAGCAAAAATTACAAGGTTTTGTCTACGCCTTTAAATAACTTTTATGTCTACAGTTTTACATTATTGATGTTAAAAAAAGAATGCTTTGATCTAATTTAATAAATTCATATTTAGGGGCATGTTTATTAATAAACACATTTTGAACACGATCCATTTCAATCCTTATGGCAAATATAAATTGATTGAAATATTGTTTGTATGTATTAAAAATCTTCACATGGAACAGCAGTCACGAAAAAATGCTGTTCTTGCGAAGACCCCTCTCCTATCTCCTCTACGGTGACCATCACAAAGTGGCCACCTTTGCGATAGTGGAGAGAGCAGGTAAGTTGCAGTGAGGGTTCCAAAAATCCCTCTACTGCAATACTCTCCCCATAGGCTTCAATGGCGAACACCAGCTTCAACACCATCGTGCACGAGTTCCAAAAATCTTTGATTTTTGGAACTTGTTAAATGGTGCAAAATAGCATTCCTCAATTCCTCATAGAAACCTATGGAAACTTCTTTTTGCGTTCGACAGGGACATCAGCTGATCTCTCCGATATCTGCTGCAATGCCCCAGTCATAAATTAAGGGGATACTTTAATATGCGGCTATTCCTTGAAAACTGAACGACTTTGATGTCAGAAACGTTGAGGGGCATATTTATACCTCAGTTTTTCTTCTGTCACATAACTAAACTTTGCTGGTCTGTCCTGTTTCAACATATCAAAACTAGATGAACCTTTAGATTGTAAGCTCAAATGGTGCGGGATGTCGGTGTCTCTTGTTGTTAAAGCTTGTATTACAATCGCCCCTATTGCATAGGGCTGTAGAATGTGGTCACTTGATGAATACAGGACAACCACAATTAAACTCTAGAAAGCGAAGCAGGGAAAGTTTTGTATCGGGAGATGAATGAGACTTTTTCTGGCCAATGTTGTTTCCTCATCAGTACATATCAGGGAAGCTGGTACAGCGTTGTGCTGGGGGATGGGGCTATTAAGACCAGCTTTATTTCAGACTTGATGGTTTGCCCATTCCACCCCCCCCCCCCTCCTTTTCAAACTCTTTTAATGAACTGCATCTTGAGTGGTTTACAAACAGCTCTCTCTCCCCTGCAGTTAAACCTTTGTGCTTTTTTTTTTATTTTTGAGAAACAGAAGAAAAAAGGGGGGGGGGGGAGTAGAGCTTGTATCCTATTTCAGCCCTTGCGCCAATGGGAGATGAGGAGCAGCGGATGGAAGGGGGGGGCCCTCTCTTGACCTGGAGCAGCCTGATCCAGTCCCTGGCGACTGAGTGTTGAGCTGTGAGTAATGTGTTACTGCAGGATGTTACTCTAGGCAGACTTAACCCCTCCTCCGCTGCAGGCTGCAAAAAAAAAAAAAAGGTCTGCTGGCATCTTGCTTTTGTCCTGTTATAAGCATGCATTTGCGGGCTACAGTCTGTCTAAAGAGCATGCAAGCAAAAGATTTGCTGTAAAAAAATAAAATTATTTAAATAATAAAACAAAAATAATAATTTGAAGTGCAAAATCCGCATGACACGAATGTGAGTCAGTCAGTGACTGTGTGCGAATCTTGCTCAATAGTAGAAAGCAAATGTTGCCTCCAGCACACCGTTGGCTTATCTGCATCCTGTATAAGCAGTCATTGAGTACTGAGCTCTCAGCCATGTACCTTACACAGTTTACTGCAACTGGTACAGGTTTATCTTGTGTACATAGACTGTCATGCACACTAATCCGTACATAAGCCAGACACCCATTCCTAATGCACTGCCAGTCTCCCTCATGCACATTACCAACTCCTGATGTGTATAGATACACTTACATCTAAGTATACATACACAAAACTAAAACTCAGGCATACTAAACTGTTTTGCAACAATTGACAAAATAGTAAAACTGAAAAATAAATAACGACCGCACAATAGATCCAAATAGGTGGTAAAATTACAGGCTAAAAAAACACTACATATGTGTTTGTTAACAATGAGTACAACATTCTTTACAGTATTACTCTTGGTATCACCACAGACCCCACACAAAATACTCAAGGTGACCTTCTCTGAACAGCCTATGCATTCAGATGGGTTAGGTTCCACTTGCAATTCTTTACTTAACAATAGATGACTAATTATTATCCAATGTTTCAAATATGGCATTATGTAAAAATGATGCCCCTCCTGTTTACTCTATGGCTATCTGTCCTCATGTTAAAGTTTACTTGTTGGTTTTTACATTGGAAGCAGTCACTTTGTTCAGTAAAGCTATAATCATGAGAAAAGAGCCAATCACTTCACTGGAAAGTTGTCACTGAGGAATTGAGGCAGACTGCCAGCAGACTGTGTGTAGGGGACGTCTTCAGGGCCATCTTTAAAAGTCACCTGCAAGTTGGAAAAATATACAAGCCAAACGGCTGTATAGGAAGGAACATAACAAAGAAATAATTATACTCACCAGAACTGGCGAGCTGTGGGTCCTGGTGCAGGGAAGCGGGGAGGAGGGAACCTGGGCCCACAGCGCTTTAGTTCCGCATACAACGGCCCCATTATCTCCACCAATGGTAGTTCCGCCACTGCTCGTCGTTAATTCCATTTACTTGGAGTACTCCACGGGAGTTTATGAGACCCCCACAAGGTATATATAGAGACTCCTCCTTCCTTCCTTGTCTGTGTAACTTCCCAAACTGTCTCTGAAAGATATAAACAGATATCATGGGAAGGAACATTAGGGCTGCCACAGAGTACTTCAAGGAAATTAAATTAACGGAGAGTATAATTTGCCTAGTTCACCTTCAGACTCCATGACAGCCGTCAAGAATGGAATGTAACCAAACAATAACAAAGGGTGGATCCAAAAAATCAAGCCAACACTGATCAGTCAATGCATATAAAATATTCTATTAATCCGCCACTTGAAGGATTTTCCTTCCAGACTGAGCGTGAAACAAAGCTAGGACATCCAGAAGGTAAGAAGCGATGACCAGCCCGCTGCTTAGCTTAGTTCATTTGCGGAAGCCTGAGTCCTGTGTGCCCAGGAGGTTTTCACTGCCCTTGTGGAATGCCCCTTAGTATTTTTCGCAACTCACATCCAGTTGTATTATAAGGCTGTCAAATTACTTCTCGAAACCACCGTGCAAGACGTGGACTGTCAGGAAGTACAAATGTCTTCCTGAATTTCTGTTCTCTAGGTACACCAAAATTGCTCTGAACAAGTCTAGAGTAGCTTTCCTTATTTTCAGAAGTACAATTTGTTGATTGATGTGAAATGTGGAAACTAGCTTAGGCAAGAAGCTCTACTTTATTGGTGTACATGATAAAAAAAATTGTTCCTGGCAACGTAAACCAGGAGTTCTCTCACACTTCAAGGAGATGTGATTGCCACGAAGAATACTACCTTGAGTGTAAGCAACTTAAGTGAAACTTCATGCAAGGGTTCAAAGGGTTTCCGACACTATAGCCTCTAAAACAAGAATAAGAACCCAGGGTCCACACAAGATTTGATGCAAGGATAAATTCTTTTAGCTGCTTGAAAGAACTTCCCACTAGATCATCTGGTGCCAGTGTTGTGTCCAGTAGTACACACCAAGGCTAGGTACACACTGGAGGTTTTTCAACAAATTGTCGAGCCAATCACCCGATAAACGACCGCTCGGCCATATATTGTGTTAGTGTGCTGAAACCTGTACCTTCAGTGTACTGAGGCCAAAGCTGTTCTGTAATCCCTCTTGAAGAAAATCCAGCAAGAGATATGTTAGCAGCAACAGAGTATGAATGTCTTCAACATTCTGTAATACACTATAGAAGAACATGTCTTTATTGCTTGCTATAATATCTCAATCTCTTCGTCAGAGCATGCTCTACTTGCGACCAGTGACCGCTTAATCTCACATTGTCGGGGAGAGTGTCTCTGGATTCGGGTGAATAGTAGGTCCTTCATGCAGAAGATCTGGCCATAGAGGTCGTTCTAGGAGCATCTACCATGCTACTTATGAACCACATCCGGCAATGCCAGAATGGAAGAACAGCTATGACTTCCACTGCCTCTCTCTTGATCTTCAGTGTGTGCAATAAGAGTAACAGAAGGGAGCACTTATCCTAGTTCCCTCTCCTCTGGAATCTGACAGGAGCAGAATCTGTTACTTGGTGTTGTTACCAAATCTGAGGAACCCCAAACTTCTCCGAAATTTGCTGGAATACTTCCATACGTAATGCCTGTTCTCTTGGTTATATCTGATATCGACTGAGATAATCTGCCATCTTGCTCTCCGTGCCTGCTACGTGAAGAGCTGAAAGAGATCTCGGCTTGTTTTCTGCCCACGATATCATTGTTGATACCTCTGTCACCATTGTTTTGATTTTGGTGCCTCCTTGGCGGTTTATGAACGCCACTACTGTCTGGTTGTATTAAAAGATCTTGGCAATGTTTGCGTTGCAACGGAGGTAGAAAATATTGTATTGCATAACACACTGGCCTTTCAGCAAGTGTTGTCTATTTACTTTATCTCAAATGTCTTTATACATATTATCCATGCAGATTCTGAATGTCCCGGGGACCAAAGCTACCCCTGATTTAATTACTGTCCCTGAGGAAATATAAAGCTTTTTAAAACTTTTCTCAATTTTACTCTCCATTGGTTCTTTTAATGTGTTTATTGGGTTTTCTCTATGAAGAATACAGTCCACACATAAAACCCAATAAAAATCATTAGGTAAATCCTTACCACATGGTCCACAGACACCATTACGAGACTTGCTAGTCTTCTTACCTTCAACAGACTGAGAAGAGGGAGGTGAAATAAGAAACTAAGGGGGGAATCCCTCAGAACATGGCAGCAGCGGGATTTTTACAGAAGTCTCCACCGATTTCTTTCCTTACACCTCTATGAGCGGAGAATTTACTGTAGTAACGGTAAAAATGCGTAGCCACGATGTTCCTCAAAACATTGTGGTTAATTGAATTCCCCTAACTAATATAATATCCATGAAAAAACACTGCCAGCCAGAGGCTTACCTAGAACAGGTGTCTTTTGGATTTTTAGGGGCAAGTTAGGGATCCATGCTGCAGGCTCTGTACCAAGACTCAGTGATGCAAGCTGCAAGTATGTCTCACAGAATTTGGCTCCTGCTCTTAATCCGCTTGTTGACCAGAAAGTGACATAATCAACTCAGCTCACGCCACCTGCTGACCAGGAAGTGACATCCACCACTCAGGTCATGCCACCTAACCAGGAAGTGACATCAGCCACCATGGTCATGCCACCTGCTGGCCAGGAAGTGACATCAGCCGCCATGGTCACGCCACCTGCTGGCCAGGAAGTGACATCGACCACCCAGGTCACACCACCTGCTGGCCAGGAAGTGACATCGACCACTCAGATCATGCCACCTGGTAACCAGGAAGTGACATCCACCACTCAGATCATGCCACCTGGTAACCAGGAAGTGACATCCACCACTCAGGTCATGCCACCTAACCAGGAAGTGACATCAGCCGCCATGGTCATGCCACCTGTTGGCCAGGAAGTGACATCCACCACTCAGGTCACGCCACCTGGTAACCAGGAAGTGACATCGACCACTTAGGTCACGCCACCTGCTAACCAGGAAGTGACATCGACCACTCAGGTCACGCCACCTGCTAACCAGGAAGTGACATCAGCCGCTATGGTCATGCCACCTGCTAACCAGGAAGTGACATCGACCACTCAGTTCACACCACCTGCTAACCAGGAAGTGACATCAGCCACTATGGTCACGCCACCTGCTGACCAGGAAGTGACATCAACCACTCAGGTCACACCACCTGCTGACCAGGAAGTGACATCAACCACTCAGGTCATACCACCTGCTGACCAGGAAGTGACATCAACCACTCAGGTCACACCACCTGCTGACCAGGAAGTGACATCAACCACTCAGGTCATACCACCTGCTGACCAGAAAGTGACATCGACCACTCAGTTCACACCACCTGCTAACCAGGAAGTGACATCAGCCACTATGGTCACGCCACCTGCTGACCAGGAAGTGACATCAACCACTCAGGTCACACCACCTGCTGACCAGGAAGTGACATCAACCACTCAGGTCATACCACCTGCTGACCAGGAAGTGACATCAACCACTCAGGTCACACCACCTGCTGACCAGGAAGTGACATCAACCACTCAGGTCATGCCACCTGCAAACCAGGAAGTGACATCGACCACTCAGGTCACGCCATCTGCTAACCAGGAAGTGACATCGTCCGCTCAGGTCATGCCACCTGCTGCAGAAGCGTACATCTTTTCCCAGGACAGGAGTAACCTTCTGCCACATTTACTATTTAGATAAGTAAAGGGCGCCATCCTTGTCATGGTGCGCATCCCAATGGAGTAACAGCGGGACCCTTTGAATCTACAGCGGGACAACTAGTTAAGTCCACATAAATGAAATAGCTCACTAAACTCACCTCCGCCTTACTCAGGAAACAGAAGGAAGGGTCACACTATACACCTTCTGGGGGTGTCTCAACTCGGCTGACTAAGAGTTAACCCATTCATGAGGGCTGCCAGAGGCAAATGAAACATAGCTGAAAAGCAACACTCTTTTGTCGAAATAAATTAATGGCGAAGTTCAATTAGATTAAATGTTACACATCATTAAATATCATTGTTTATCTTTCATTAATATCAACTGACCTTTGGGACACTGGAGGAGCATCTGAATCATATTTCATTGCATATCAGTAAAAGTAAACTTATATTAGCAAGGCAAACACCATTTACTCTCTGCAGATTAACAGACGCCATATGGTTTACTGAACATTTACAGAAAGTAAGGTGAAGGCCTCTTATTTTCCCTTTAAAGAGCATCTATCGACTACTGCACACAGTGTAAGCAGCCGTTTTGTAGTTTTTGAGCAATGCACGCAGCCTCGTTCCCTTGCCTCCGAACATTAGGATTTTTAAAATGTAGACACATAATGTTACGCTCGGTGCAATGGGACAGGGCAGTAACTATGGCTTTGTGATAGGGGCAACTGCCCAGAGTGCAACGCTGAAGGGGGGCGCAGTTTATGAATATTTTAGGTTCTTTAAGTTAAAATAGAGGGCTGGAGGGGGCGGCATTTTTTATGTCACTAGTTCCTAGTGTATTGAACCTCAGCCCACAAATTGGCTGCATCCAGTGCAGGTAGGACATAAGTGCTCTTTAAAAATGTTATTCAAAAAATTACAAGCAATGGCTTTTTAAAGATGATCTTGCAAAAATGACCGATTACTGACCAGATGAGCGATTCTCTTATCCATAACCGTGATTGCCTTAAAGCAGCAATCCCATTTTTTATCCAGTGTTGGTATTCACTATTTTCTGGTATTTTAATTTTTTTCTTCAGGCTGCTATTAATGTTTTATGACTGGACTACCATGGCAACCACAGTCACATGATGTAGTGAACAGAGAGGTTTTGGAACGCCCCACTGAGCTCTGTCTGCACTGCGACATCCTCCTTCTCCCTCTTGCTCAATCACATAACATGCTGAGAATTGTGTGTGTGTAGCGGATTGCTGGTGTCTGGCATTCATTGTTGCTTGCTAACCATAGAGCTTTTGCAAAGGAGATAATGATTTGTGGAAGGATAGCTAAGAAAAATGACTATCAGATGCATGCTTTAAAGAGTAAGTTAAGTACCTTTTAAGAAAAGAGATCTGCTTTAAATTGTACTTAACATCTTGTGAGAAAACTATGACTTAAAGGTTTTTGCTTCTATAATTGTCTTTCATTTAAGATTTTCACAGCATGAACTTTAAAAGATTCCTTTAAAGCTGCAGTTGTGAATGAGTGCTAATGCATATCGCATTTTATAGCTACATATGCAAATTTAATTTCTGTGATGATGTGTAATTAATTGCATAAGACAAATTATGTGATCTGCAACCAACAAAAACTTATTGCATCACACAGGCAGCCATAGTTGGGAGGCTATGCGAAGATTCTTACTTCCACAATGGCTGGTGAACCACACAGGCTGCCTAACCATGATATACACACACATGGAAGTGATAAAGTCCATTCCGAGTGTTTGCATCTGTATTATTATCAACTAATGCGAATGAAAAAGAACTGCAATTTACGTAACGGCCAAGTTCAAACCATGGTCACCAGGTGCATATATGAGCGTATTGAGAAACATGAATGCACAAGGCAATGTTTAATCATCACAGGAATTAAGAGTCCGATCACATAGGAGGCAAACCATGACCCCATCAGGAACGAGGTCTTGCAGGATGGACCCCACACGTTTTATGCGTTGTCGTCTTTGTTCAATAGTCCTACGCACACTGATTTTGATGATTGAAAAATATCCCCAACAGCATGTCATATCATGTCATTGTGAAAATGATGAACCTGGAAAGTGCAAGAATATATGTCAGCAAAAAGTTTTACCCCTCGCTCTCTGCAACAAGTTGTTAGGGATACAGATGGAGCTTATTTAGGAGTGGAAGGAATTGTAAGAAATCTCTGTGGATTTTTTTTATTTTTATTTGTATAATTTACCGGTAAAGTAACAAAAGTGAAGGGTTTGAAGGCTTCTATAATAGGGCGTATTATCGTGTCTGACCAAGATGACTCATGTGGTTAAATAGACAATGTTTAAGAGCCCTGAGGGTATAAAGATCCACTTCCAGCAAAGCCGCTTACTGTCACTGCAGAGGTTTAAGTAATGGTTATAGAAGAATCATGCATCGCTGTACTGGATCTTCAGTAGACTTCACGGGGGTTTTGTGCCAGATGGGTGTGCCAGACACTGTGCAAAAATGTCGAAATAGACCCCGTATTGTAGCAGTAAATGGATTAAGAGCTTGGCTTTAAACTTAACATAAAACTCGTAATAAAGGCTGATAACATATCTGACTAAACGTATGTTTATTGAGCATTTCTTAAGCTGGGTACACACTACAGAAATTTCAACCAACTTTTTATGCCGAGCGATTTTACATGTGATCGATGTTCTGATCGCTCAGTCCATGGACTGCATACACACTAGCCTTGTTTAGGACGATAAAGGGAAGAGCGGACGTCCCTTTAGCGACTTTTTACAGCCATGTTGTCGTGAGCAATGACTAATTCCGTACTCACTGTTGTGGATCGGTCAGAAGTTTATACACACTACACAGCGGAAATGAGATTGGAACGAAAATATTAAACGGTACGACCAACCAAATGAGGCGACAATTGTCCATTTGGGCAGACTTTTGACCATTGTGTCACTGCACACACTCCCCAGACTTTTGAAGGAGCGGTCGTATGTCGGCTGATTGAGCCGATTATTGGACGAAAACCGTGTAGTGTGTACCCAGCTTAAGCACAGGATGGTCTAAGCAAATCGTACACAGGGGCAGCTGACGGGCGTCCACAGTGCAGAGCTTTGCATTTCAGAATATGCACAGATTTTCACTTGACACACATTAAATTGAAGAAGGATCGCTGAGCCAAACAGAAAGATAGACACTGGGCCAAAAAAATTAGTACGTTTTCTACTGGACAAAACCAGGTTACAATGCAAGGAGTGCAAATTAGTTTATTTTGCACATTAGATAACAACTATCTGTTTTTTTTCATGTAGCACACAAATACTTGATAGCTTTAAATTTCAGTGTAGAAATAAAGTTGATCTAGGACAAATCCTTCCCAGACTATAAATCTGTCCCGGCATTAAATTTACCTCCCCCTCCAATACAACATTTACCAAGGTGTAAAGTTACTCATTTTTTTTGCTTTCAATTCCTTAATGAATCAGGCCCGGTGTTCATAGCGGTTGCCGGATGGTGGAATACAGCAAGTTGCGGTCATCTTTCAAAAAAATATGAACACTATGGGGGCGAGGCAGAGTGAGTACTGCGCCACTACGCGTATCGTATCTTGGGTGAAATCGTTCTGTGCATGTCCAGAAAGTGGGTTCACGCATATGTGCCCATGTAGATTTGTGCGATTCTGCTACTTCTACCAGCCTACACCTGGATGGATAGATATAAATAATACTCCTGGTAAAGACTTTGGAGATCTGTGGGTGGACAGAGGCCTGTTATTGGCTTTTTGCGATTACACCACTGACGCTGATTGGTGCTTTCTTTGTCCCTCGGGCATATGATCTACTATTGTGTCCCTGTAAGCAAAATGTTTATCTTTTTATTGGTATACGAGATGGGGAGTTGTTTCTGCTGTATTAGAGAGTAGTTCTATTGATGCTTAACAGCACATGCATTTGTTGTACATAAAATAAATGGCCAAAACATGGGTGCAAGTGAGACGTAAGTGCCTGACGTTTGCCTAGTATGAACTGGGCGTGTATACCACTGGTGTAGACTAGAGATGTTCACTGACCCCCGCGTTTTGGATCTGGATTAATTTTGTGTTTTGGTTTTAGCAAAACTGCCCTCGTGTTTTGGTTTCCTTTTTTTTTTCTAAAATCACATAATTTGGCTCTTTTTTTGTTCCTACATTATTATTAACCTCAATAACATTAATTTCCAGTAATTTCTTGTCAAGTGACAAGAACACTGATACCCCTCCTGTTTGTGTGAGCAATGGCACTGAGCAATGTCACTGAAGACTGGAGAGTGACAAGATCACTGCTACCCCTGTTTCTGTGTGAGCAATGGCACTGAGCAATGTCACTAGAGAATGGAGAGTGACAAGAACACTGCTACCCCTGTTTCTGTGTGAGCAATGGCACTAAGCAATGTCACTAGAGAATGGAGAGTGACAAGATCACTGCTACCCCTGCTTCTGTGTGAGCAATGGCACTGAGCAATGTCACTGAAGACTGGAGAGTGACAAGATCACTGCTACCCCTGCTTCTGTGTGAGCAATGTCACTGAGCAATGTCACTAGAGAATGGAGAGTGACAAGATCACTGTTACCCCTGCTTCTGTGTGAGCAATGGCACTGAGCAATGTCACTAGAGAATGGAGAGTGACAAGATCACTGTTACCCCTGCTTCTGTGTGAGCAATGGCACTGAGCAATGTCACTAGAGAATGGAGAGTGACATGAACACTGCTACCCTTGTTTGTGTGAGCAATGGCACTGGATCTCCTGGGGAGGGAGGTACTTATGGAATCCAAAACCCGCGAGATACGACAAGGCAACAATGATGTTTTGCCCCAATTCAGATCAGAGGACGCGCAAAAGTATCGAGCCGGCTCGCTAGCCTACTCGGATCCCCTAAGTTCGGGTGGGTTCGGTTTTCAGAAAACCGAGCCCGAGCATCTCTAGTGCAGACCTGCATGGATCTTAAAGATGCGTAAGGATCAGCACATGGGCGTAAATATGCTATTTTTACTTGTGCTTTATTCATGTATATTACGCCCAATTTGTAACCAACACTGCAACCCTGTGATGTTAAATAGGAGTTTATCATGTGCAGGTTTTATGAGCCTCAATATCCATCATTCTGCCGTTAGTTAAATGTTGTTGATTCTTTAAGCTCCAAAATGCTCAGTTTTCACCTGTAGTGCAACACTGGGTACACACTACAGATGTCTCCTGATGCAATATCTTTAACCATTTTACCAACGACTAAGTCGCAATCAACATGCCGATTCATGTGTACAGGACTTTACAACATTTACCTTCATATCTGTGCTCTTCATCTGTCATAACCATCAGCTGAAAAGATCACAACTCTGCGCGCTCCATAGAGATCTATGGACACTGCCGGTCCTGAGTGCATACACACTGCAGAACTGGAACGACATCGATCCATCGTTTGCACAGATTTTTGGTCCATTTATAAAATCAAATGATACGATGTGCTTTGGAACGATAATCGCGGGAGCGTACAGACTAATGCTATATCGGGCCGAGTGGTCGTTTATAGTGTGATTGGCTCGATAATCGGGTGAAAAACCTGTAGCGTGTACCCAGTCTTAGTGAAACAAGCAGGAACAACGTTACGGTGATTAATTATTTGCAAGAATGGAAAAGGACAACATCAATCTAGTTTCACGGCTATGCCATACTTGCCTACTTTTTAAATCTGTACTCTGGAAGAATGGAGTACAGACAGATCATGTGACAGAGGGTATGAGGTTGCGTGACAACATCATTACGTCACTATAGCCCCGCCCCTACCATAATATACGGACATTCGAGGTATTGAATAGCGGGGGGCGGTGCTTAATGATAATTAAACCCCGCCTCCCACTATTCAATGCCGTGAATATTGGCATTTTACAGGGTCCGGAGTACGCCCAGACATTCGGGAGCGTAAGTATAGATTTTTAAATGGTTAGTGCTAAAGCTTCAACAAAATATGAACTGTGTTGCATTATATACAAATTATAGGCTGATATATTCAGTTACTTGTAGAAATAAAATTACCCACAACTCCAATTGTCTCTTTGATGACTCATCCTGTAGAACCCATAGAGATTTTGGTTTTAATCATCAGTGGACCAAGTCTGGAAAACAAACGGATTCAATATCCAAATATATGGAAAAGACAAACAACTCCCTGATATTTTATTTTGTGAATTGTTCTTAAACTTTCATTATGCCTGTAATTGCAGACATTAGCAAGAGATGTCAAAAACGACTAAACAGAGTACAAATCAAAGCAAACATGCAGTCGTAAAATGTAAAGGTTTTATTTTAATGGCAAGAAAACAATACCTAGTTGTGACAAGTGTTCAGCCAGCTCCCCTGTGCAGGGGCGGCACAGTGTGCACATAAAGGTTACAAAAGTGAGACTATCCCTAACACAACTGCTATACAAACAGAGGTCACACATGTTCTGATACAGAAAACCAGTATTGCACACGCAGGGGGGTAAGGACAAGAAAGGAGGGCACGGTAGTGAGTTTGATCCCCCCCATCTAGCACCCTGAGAAACAAATTAAAATAAAACTGTAACAATAAGATTAAAACATCATAATACATGAGTACAGCGTGTCACTTTGTGCTTCAAGTCTGCCAAAGGCCTGGTATCTTATTAAAGAGTACCTGGGCTTATACACAGCAGAGGCAGCCATTTTGTGCGCTGAACCAATATTCATGAGGAAGCAACCTTTTCTTTTCCTGCGTCATTAAGCCCTGCCCCCACCACTTATCTATTGTGGGGGCGAGAACCGGGAGGTTGCCCCGCTCTCCCAAGAGCACCGGATGTCTCCCAGTAATGCAGGAGTTTCCTGGACATTCGGGAGAGTAGGCAACTATGCGTTAAAGAAAAGCAGCTAATGAATCTCTAGAGACTGAAGTGTCTTTTACATTTTTGTCTCCATTACTTAAGTCATGTTGTCTTACCTGTCAGTCTTTGATTAAATCTTGGTCTCCATGAAAATGGCCACCTCCATAGGCATCAATACATGGAATACATGGACATAGGACACAATTTCTGAACTGTGTCATCATGCCACAGATGGCGAAGCCAACCACATCTTGTACTGGCTCAGCATCAGGGAGAATGCCAGACTCTTCAGGGAGTGAGGGAGATCACCCCTAGGTTCAGGGAGAGTTGGCGAGTATGTTTTTAATTTTTTTTTTAAAGGAACCAGTGATGTCCCTTGTTCCTAAAGAATTGGTAGTCACAAGTCTAATGAACATGGGTTCAGCCATTTTGTGCCTCAGTGATATCACCACATATAGTTCATCCCACAAAATGGCTGCTGCAAATGTGTGTAGGCTACAGGAACACATGAATACAACGACATTTGTGAAGCAAGTACCCATCTCTCCCTGTAATATGATATGTATTACAAGTGACACTTTTTACAGTCATTGGTTTTCATTAAAATATTTGAAAAGCATTTATTTATTTATTCAGGCGGAATCGTGACATTTTCCTCCCCAAAAAATAATTCTTGGACAGAAATCTATTCAATATACTGTACACTGATGGATACACATAATTTTATGGCCCTGTAAAATCCCATTATTCCCCTTACCACCAGTGATGTACATTATACAGTTTAACTTCAACTTTTTTCTTTTTAATATCTCCATAAGATAAGACAGCACACACAATGATATTTTAGGATTACACAGAATGCACGGATATCACTGGAACACACACCATTCATCTAATAATTCGAATGTAGTTGTGTATCATATGTCTAAATTGATTACACCAACTGTGCTTTGCTCAACAGAAGGGGAGTAGTGTCCTCACAAACCCAAAACACACACAAACCACCATATGGATTGTCAATTGCTCAAAGCAAAAGAATCGGGTCTGACAAAGCATCAAACACACACAATGGGGTCGGCAGTGCACATCCCAGCATGCCTTAATCACGTGAGCCATGTCTGTTTTTACTAATCATTAGACGAACATTCAGGTTTCAATGCACTTAATTCTGCGTGGTGCAGATATATTGCTTTGAATTCACTGCCCGTATTAATCCCCGACTGCGGGGATCTGCGAGGCGTTGCCAAAGTTTTAGCAGCAAAGCGCCGAGGACGGAGGCGTTTAAAACGGATGCACAACATTCGGTTCAGCTTATATACAGACCCTCACGTGCGCCACTGCAGTGACACGGCTTCTCTAGGGCAAAAAGGCGACTCACCCTCCCCCCCACACCTGTAAAATGTCATCTTTGATTGTCGAGCAACAGTGTTTAATTTAAAAAGACAACAACGTTGACCAGGAAGCTGCACTAAAAAGTGTCACTCCTTTGTCAGAGGCTTCATTAATCTGAATACAAAATGACACATGAAAAACATTACGTAAAATAGGCAATAAGTTAAAATAAAACAACTAAAATCATATTGAACATGTTGTCTCAGTGAGACCACAAGGATGGCAGGGTAAAGAGGAATGACTGCACAAAGATGGCTACGACGCCAGGTTTAAAAGTGGACCCATCACCAATGAACATTGATGGCAGCCATTTTGTGTGATGGGCCAATATTCATAAGAAGTCAGCCTTACAAGTCACTAGGAAGAAGTGACAGTGCCAATAGTTGTCACTAGTTTCTAATAAGCTGAATATATTAGTTCAGTCACAAAAATGTCTGCCTCCACTCTGCAAAGGGAATTGGACCACTTTAAAAGCAGCAAACACTCAACCAGAATGGAGTATTGGCTGCAACAAGATGGCTGACATAGACAAAATGGCTGAAACAAACCAGGGTCAAAAGGAAACATCTCAGATACACCTATACTAAGATGATAAAATGATCCAGTGTAAACATAGTTTAACACTTGAATAATACCCTGGACAAGAAAAAAAAAACATTAGCTAGTCACACAATTTATGTACAAAAAAAACACCTCTTTTGAGGTAATTACTAACCCTACTCTAACCAATTCACAGGTCCACTGATACTAGGTATGATAAATAAGATCTGACTGAAGAGGCTTTGGAAAGGCAGGTCTCTCTCTGTTCTAAATACTTCATGTACATATGTATATACACTTCAACTTGTGCCTATGTCTACACAGCACACGACTAAGGATTAAAAAAAAAACAACACATCTAGTTCTTTACATAGCAACGCATGAGAGGTGGACATAAATCAAACAAACATGTAAACTAGCCCCGGTTGCAGAGACCAAATTGTGCTAGAACAGGAACAGCCATATGCCCTTCGGGGTCTGAGGGGGGGAACAAAACAATAAAGCACATGGCAAGTCCAATGACTTCAGGAACAGACAGGTGGACAGTCCTGCCCATTATACATAAACATGGGCATTACATGGCCTGACACATGGATACAAAAATACAGCTCAACTTGGGGGCAAGCACAGTGAGTAGGTCACAAGGAGAGAGCGGGTGAAATGTGGAAGCATGTAAATAAGAGATGGAATTAATGAAGTTGGATATGGAGCGAGGTTATCCGGAGCTTGCACTCCTTTTGTGTGGTTGGTTGAGGTTCTCATAACAAACAGCAAAGGAAACACGGCCACATTCAGAGTGAAAGTCGATATCTAGCTAGTGGTTCTAGCAGGTGCCATGTGAAGTCAACGGGACTCCGGGAGATGTACAATAAGGCTTCTTGGAGGGGGGAGGGGGGGAAAGGTGCAGTCTTCCCCGCCAAAGGGGGATAAGGAAGTTTGGGATTTTCCGAATGGATAAATAAGTCTCTTGGTGGGGTACAGGCCTCCTGTTACACGGCCGTTTCCTGGTCCTCCCTCTGAATCATCTGGTAGTGCTGTCTGTTCTCCAGGTACGCAGCCAGCTCGGGGTCTTTTGCTTTCTCAGCGCGATTTTTTGGGGTGTCCCCCTGCAAATACATAGATATGGGTATGGTAACAGAACTGCCCAGAACTCTGCAGATCCAGACGGCGTTTATGAAAACGTGAATTCAACTGAAACCATATTATTAAAATCAGCTGTTACCACACATCTGCGTTTCACAAAACCAAAATGTATAGTTTGCACTTAACCAATCAGAAGTTGTAGTGACTGGTTCCAAATATACTTTGGATATCCCTTCCACAATTAATCTATACAGAAGGAATATATGTTTTTAGTATGACCAAGGTGAGAAAAGTGTCTACATTACAGCAATAAGCACTGTTTAGAATCACAAAAGACACTTCCAATGACAGCACTAAGCTCCACTCCCTAATAATTCTGGCACACTGATCTTTGTCTTCATTACACTCATCTTGCAGTTATTGTTACTCCAAGAAAATGAGTCATCTCATTACCCGGAAAAGAAGTGGAAACTTGAGGAAGGGTTTAGGTACAGTGTCCAGGGTGTGGGTAAAAGGGTAAAGGCTAACGACTGAATAGAACTATAATTTACTGCATAGTCAGGACTAGTAGTGATACTGAGATGCAGTGACAGATGTGTGCATTAGGGACTGATACTGAGATGCAGTGTCAGATGTGTGCATTAGGGACAGATACTGAGATGCAGTGACAGATGTGTGCATTAGGGACAGATACTGAGATGCAGTGTCAGATGTGTGCATTAGGGACCGATACGGAGATGCAGTGTCAGATGTGTGCATTAGGGACAGATACTGAGATGCAGTGTCAGATGTGTGCATTAGGGACTGATACTGAGATGCAGTGTCAGATGTGTGCATTAGGGACTGATACTGAGATGCAGTGACAGATGTGTGCATTAGGGACTGATACTAAGATGCAGTGACAGATGTGTGCATTAGGGACAGATACTGAGATGCAGTGACAGATGTGTGCATTAGGGACAGATACTGAGATGCAGTGACAGATGTGTGCATTAGGGACTGATACTGAGATGCAGTGACAGATGTGTGCATTAGGGACTGATACTGAGATGCAGTGACAGATGTGTGCATTAGGGACTGATACTGAGATGCAGTGACAGATGTGTGCATTAGGGACTGATACTGAGATGCAGTGACAGATGTGTGCATTAGGGACAGATACTGAGATGCAGTGACAGATGTGTGCATTAGGGACCGATACTGAGATGCAGTGACAGATGTGTGCATTAGGGACTGATACTGAGATGCAGTGACAGATGTGTGCATTAGGGACTGATACTGAGATGCAGTGACAGATGTGTGCATTAGGGACTGATACTGAGATGCAGTGACAGATGTGTGCATTAGGGACTGATACGGAGATGCAGTGACAGATGTGTGCATTAGGGACCAATACTGAGATGCAGTGTCAGATGTGTGCATTAGGGACTGATACTGAGATGCAGTGACAGATGTGTGCATTAGGGACTGATACTGAGATGCAGTGACAGATGTGTGCATTAGGGACAGAAACTGAGATGCAGTGACAGATGTGTGCATTAGGGACCGATACGGAGATGCAGTGACAGATGTGTGCATTAGGGACAGAAACTGAGATGCAGTGTCAGATGTGTGCATTAGGGACAGATACGGAGATGCAGTGACAGATGTGTGCATTATGGACAGATACTGAGATGCAGTGACAGATGTGTGCATTAGGGACAGACACTGAGATGCAGTGACAGATGTGTGCATTAGGGACAGAAACTGAGATGCAGTGTCAGATGTGTGCATTAGGGACAGATACTGAGATGCAGTGACAGATGTGTGCATTAGGGACAGACACTGAGATGCAGTGACAGATGTGTGCATTAGGGACAGAAACTGAGATGCAGTGTCAGATGTGTGCATTAGGGACAGATACTGAGATGCAGTGTCAGATGTGTGCATTAGGGACTGATACGGAGATGCAGTGTCAGATGTGTGCATTAGGGACCGATACGGAGATGCAGTGTCAGATGTGTGCATTAGGGACCGATACGGAGATGCAGTGTCAGATGTGTGCATTAGGGACAGATACTGAGATGCAGTGACAGATGTGTGCATTGGGGACAGATACTGAGATGCAGTGACAGATGTGTGCCTTGTGAAGCTGGCATTGAGGTGCAGTGTCAGATGTGTGCATTTAGACGTGTAGTATGTGCTGTGTGCGTAGACACACTGGTCATGATGTGTAATGACCTATAGGAAGAGTATTGTGCATCTCAAACAAAACAAAAATAAAAACAAATATAAAAGAGAGTATGCCGGTATAACGGAGGTAGAGAGCTCCAAACCTTAGTTATAAAGAGTCTCAGAAATATGACTAACAATATGATCAATTACTGACAAATTTGTTCCAAGGAATTGTAAGCTTATGCCCTGCAGAGATCGCGGTAAGTTTGTCTCACTGTCTCAGTACCAGTCCGTGTATGGAATGCACATTAAAACCTGCAGCTGGAGGGGGCAATTTGAGAGGGGAGGGGGGTGTAACTGCCTGCAGCTGTCTGGAATTCCTCAGCTTCTGTCTTAACCACTCTCCCAACACTTCCCGCTCTCTCACTCCCCCCATGTCTGCCTCACACCCCTGGCATTCTTACCAATCACCTTTGTATCAGCAGCTGTCACTGCTCTGGACAGGAGGGGTCACAGGCCAGGCAGGGGTACAGCAGAACACACTATGACAAAGGACTCATGCATGATGAGTAACAACCGTTCACAATTGGTTCCTTGCAGTAAACCTGTAGGCCCACAGTATGCCAGGTAGTAAAATAACGATGGGTTCTGTGACTTTATCTTCTCCTCCTACAAAATTCCACAGTACGGCCACACCTGTCTGCCTCAGCCACTAAGCCCATCACCTCCTACATTACCTGCAAGTCTGTTTTCATGAGCGACGCTCCTGCCTCCACGATGTAATGGCAGATGGTGCGTTGACGCAACGATGCCGCAAGATGCAGTCCGGTCTCTCCGCTGCAACATAGGTTGAAAGGTTTAGCGGAGCAGAGTTATGGTGCGGATACGTCAGAGCATTAAAGAACATCTGTCTCCTACACACGCTGCAGGCAACAACGCTGAGTGTTGAAGGAATATCCGTGAGAATGCAGACAATTGTTTCACTAGGAACTATTGACAACTGAGGCATGAGGCATTTTGTGCCTCAGTGAAGCCATTAGTTCCTAGTGAATCCATAGGCTGAATATTGTTTCAACAGCCAAAAAGGCTGGCTTCAATGTTCATGGACAAGAGGTAAACTGTAAAGATTACATGCCACCTACACACACTGGAGGCAGCCATTTTATTGGCTGGACCAAAAATAATGAGAATGCATTAGAAACCAGTAACATTACAGTGGCAAAAGGGGCTACACAGGGTAGGTGCCCATTTTGTGGTAGTCTACAAAATGGCTGCCCTTCACTGTGTTTAGGAGACAGGTGATCATTAACCTCTAGTATGGAGACTGCATATAATGCTTATATTCAATGATCTCAAAATTGTACTGAAAACCCTAACTAGGCAGAAAATGTACTTAAAATTATGAGCAGTTTAATGAGGTTAGCAAGAGAGAGGAGAGATAATCCACTGTGCAGTGTGACACAGCAATTAGCAGGTTACAGGGAACTCCAGAGGGTTGTTAGACTTAACTAGCAGTTAAGAGACTGAAAACTTTGAGTCGGACTATCCCTTAGTACATAACTTTAATGAACGGAAATACACTTGAGGTTGCATATTTAACAACCGGAGCCGTTTTACAGCTGAAGGGAGCTATGGCCTTTCAAGGACAGCTGACCAATAAAACGATGGCTGGACCGAAACTGGAGTCCTGTCAATAAAAGACTTGACTCATTGTTGATAAATATTCCTGAAAATGGAGTAAATGTAATAGGACTTGGCAATACCCACGTTTACAGTAAAGAAAGGAAAGCCACTAGAACTCCAGACAGGATTTAGAAAGTAACTGCTTTGAGAACAGCACAGTTTCAATAGAGATTTCTTGCAATATATGCACTGGCCTTAACATGTACTTAATTCAATGGACACCTTTAGTTTTCAACGCTAAAAGAAATAAAAGTAAACGCCCGCACGAGGCAGCCACTTTATGTCACGTGGCAGCCATTTTGTTTCAATAAAGAGGTTGCTCATTAATTTTATGAAGAGTAAGGTTTAGGTATAGTATAGTATAGTTAATTAGTTAATCTGTTTTGAAATAAGGATATCACCAGTGCCAGTTTACATCAACTATTTATTTAAGCGTACTTGTTTATAAACCATGCGACAGCCATTTTGTGAGCAGAACTGATATGCTTGAGAATACAACTTATCAATTCGCTGGGAACTAGTGACCTCACTGAGCCAGGCTCAGCCCACAAGATGGCAGCCTGCCCTGTGCGCAGGTAGCTGGTACACTTTAGATAGCAAACAAATACTTCAACAACTATGAACCCAGGGGGAAATTTGCTTTTTAAAGGCAAATAAACTTTATTGGATTTTCACAAATACAATTCTTCCTGTTGAGACAATCCTTTCATCAATGTCTCTTTAACACTCATTGCTCAGTACACCAAAACCACATATAGAACCCTGTTAGGCATTCAGTTCAACTTACTTCTTCAGCTCTGCAACATCCAGGATTTCAGAGGGAGCTGGGTAAACAGCAATAAAAGAGAGAGGGACTGTCAGAAAAACAAAACGTAATGACAGGAGACAGCTGGAGGGAGTTTGAGAAACATTAGCCTACAGTTGTACAGGCAGCCGAAAGCAGGAATGTTCCAGAAGCATAGTGTGACTAAGATTAAGAAAATGAAGCCAGAGATGGGGAGAGATTGGACAAGAAGTACAGCGAGCATTTTAGAAAGATAATTAGCTCCTCTCCCACCAAGAGTCTCTAATTAACATCTGCCCGCTGATCACTTCAGGCATTGGGCTGGTGGAAGAGAGATGGTATGCAAACAAGGGGCTGATTAGGGGCTCTACATGTGCGTGTTTGTGTACAGGCTGCAGGGAGAAGCAGTGTCTGGTAGATGAAGACGATATTGCAAGGTAAAATAGATATACCAGATATACATTAATTTGTCTAAAGAGCATAAGATGTGCCGATATCGGAAACAGGTCATGCATGTGTCCAAAGCAGGCTCGAGAATAATTAGATCGAAGCCGTTTGAATAATTGCACAAAATCCGGCAGCAGAGAACCGTGGTTGGCCTGTGTGAACCTCCAATAAGGCCTTTAATTAATCCAGACATAGCTCTGAATGGTTAGATCTGGTAGTGTAGCTTTGCTAAGCTGCAGGATCTGCCCTTATGTAGAATGCATAATTAATGAATCATTGAGGACCACTAACGGCATACATGAAAACAGGGGACTCTACTGAGCAAATGATGTTCTTTACAGAAGTAAATAACTTGAGCCTCAGGAGAAAAAATTACAGATAGTTGTGAGGATTCTATCTGGTCCCACACGGGATCCATAGTGCTCCCTGCTCTCCCTCATCAGTCTTGCTGCTTTATTAAGGCTCATGGTAGATCTGTACCCAATTAATTTTGATCAGACAAAATCATTATCTGTGGAACACGTGCAGACTAGATTGTCGGACATGTGGCCGAATTTACAGTTCAAAAAGGCAGCTGTATGTGGCAAAAGTAGAATTAAAACAAACATGACAGATTGGTTTATTGGAAGGGACAGAGGCTGCGCTGTTCAGGCACTCACCATGCTCGATAATGTACTTGACGATCTCCTTGCTTCCAGCGTTCACAGCGTGATGTAACAGTGTACAGCCACCCAAGTCTTGTTGCGTTAGGTTACCCCCAGCACGATGGGCTTCATGGAACTAGAATCGAGCCCAGAGCAAGGAGAGAGGAGAATGAAACCCTTGAACGCAGCTATATACAGATGATTTCACACCCTATACCCCGTCAAAGTGCCACAGAGACAGGGCCATACATCTCCTTATAGCCAAGCTCATGTCACACCCTCTTACAGCACCCTATACCACGCACCTCTCCCCAGGGCCGGTGCTAGGGTCCATGGCGCCCTAGGCACTTTTTAAAAAATCGGCGCCCAAACAAAAAAATTGTCTTTGAAACACTTTGAAAATCGGCTCCCTACTCCCTCCTCCCCCCTCCACACGTCTTTCCATACCTTGCCTCAACACCGCCGCCTCTCTGCTCCCCTCCTCTCACTGACACTGTCGGGCCGTGATGATGATGTCACGGCCCGACAGTCAGTGAGTGGAGGGGAGGAGACAGAGCAGAGAGGCGGCGGTGGTGAGCAATAGCCTCTTCCCCCCCCTCCCCGTGGATGTATCTAAATGCTGTGCGGCGGCCGTGAAAGGTATGGTCAGCGGTTGCCGCACAGTTTTAAAGTAATTTTCATTCTGTGGCGCCTTCCAGAGCCTCTCCCAGACCTCTCCTTACGCGATAGCCCACAAAGTCACCACCGGCCCTACCGCACCCTCATGTTAAAACCACAGACGTACCTTCTTAAGATCATCGTTTTTTGCAGATTCCAACAAAGTTTCATCTATAATAAAAAAAAACACAAAAAAAAACAAACCACCCCACAATCAGTAATGGTCGACTGAACACAAAATTAAACATAATGACAAAGAGCCCTTTTCCTTTCCCTTGTAATACAAATCCCATTTATTGTGACAATCCCTACACCAATCATGTGGGAAAGCAATTCATGTGCAGGCTTTTGTTTTTTTACACTCACCTGGGTGAGACTCGGAGATGTTATTTTCCGTCCTAAAAATAAATAAATAACAAAAAAATTCATTCCATCACAAAACTCCACAATGTAGTAAATCATGTTAGGTGCTGGATGTCCTCCTGCAGGCAGCAGCATTACACATTTGTAGTGAAACAAACCTGTCATTCCAAGTGCTTATAACCCCCCCCACCCCCCACACACACACTATTTATTTGTTATGTGCAATACAGACTGCTGTGGGGTTCCGTTGTCATTTAAACAAATGGTGTCTTTGTCGGATACATGCTGCCTCTGTGCGTCTGTTAACTGTGAGGAGGTAACAGGTTTGTGTAACAAGATCGGGATTGATGCACCTAAAAACTTTTCCAGCTGGCGCTTAATAGTTTGTGGTCGCGTTCGGTGTTCTAATCCCTTCATATCCTGGGTATTTCCATACTAAATTATACATCGAGGTGGTGTCCCAGTTTCACACATAATACATTTTATTTAATAGTTTAGCCTGGGGAATGACAACAGCTTTTGTAAGCAGAGTCAAGTAAATAGATTTGTGTTTTATTGTAGAGTGAAACAATGATTCTCCCCACAGTTCCTGTCATGCAATTACAGCAATAACAGAAATGTCCCAACAAATACTAATCAACTGGTAAAGGGCTGTTTTTGTTTTTTTTAAGGATAGTGGCACATTCATTGATTCTTTTTAAAGGCAGGAATGGACATTCAACATTTTTTTGCAGAGGAGATAACAACCAGGGGTCCCCTGCACCTCAGCATTGTCAGATAAGTAATAGTGATCTGCTGCTTGCAGACATAGCAACTAGCATCGTTACAAGTGATCCCAATGCTGAGTGCAGAGGAGACCTAGAGGTTGTGTGGCCCTTTTATGAAGCGGCATCACAAAGACGTTGCAGGATTTCTATAGCAGCCATAAGGCGGAAGTTGGGGCCACACGATGGCTCAGTGGTTAGCGCTCCTGCCTCACAGTACTGGGGTCTTGCGTTCGATTCCCGAACAGGACCTTTTCTATGTGGAGTTTGTATGTTCTCTCCATAAACATACTGGTAGGTTAATTGGCTGCTAGTGTGTGTGCACAAGGGAATTTAGACTGTAAGCTCCAATGGAGCAGGGACTGATGTGAATTACAAACAATCTCTGCACAGCGCTGCGGAATTGGTGAAGCTATATATAAAGAAATGGTGATGATGATGAAGCTGCACTTTGGGCGCTGTGTTCTCCAAGGAGTGGAATCCTGGTTTCTCACAAAGTGTGGACTATAAAACATATACGTTTTCCAGCTCTCTGGTTCCTCATATTTGCCAATTAAATTAAAACTTGTATATATTGTATTTTGAAGTGGCAATATGTCCGGCAGCATGGTTTTCCTATCTTGTGTGTACATGCAGACTAGCCCATTGTCTCAGCCTAGGCAGAAGGATTATTGTCCGCCAAATACCTGTATTACACCAGGGGTCTCATGTCCTTTGTCTAGCTGTGTGTCGGTGTGTGTTAAGATAGGGGAAAAGTGTACAGATAGAGCTTTTTGTTTAACTACCTAGGACTACACTGTGTATTTACATGTAATGTCTCTGGATTGTGTCCTCTCATGTTTAAACAAACTCTGCTGTATAACCACAGAACAATACCTGTCCCTAATTGTATCAAAAGCAACTCATCTGCTATCTGTGAAAAGTCAAACACAGAAAAGGACCAATCAGGCAGGTCCTGGAACTCAACATAAACAATTATTTATATAGCGCCACCAATTCCATAGCGCTGTACATAGAATATATGTCGTTCACATCAGTCCCTGCCCCATTGGAGCATACCGTCTTCCTTAACACACACACACTAGTGTGAATTTTGCCCGCAGCCAGTTAACCTACTAGTATGTTTTTGGAGTGTGGGAGGAAACTGGAGCACCCGGAGGAAACCCATGCAAACAAAGGGAGAACATACAAACTCCACACAGGCCTTGATTGGGAATCTAACTCATGACCCCAACCACTGTGGGGCAGAAGTGCTAACCACTGAACTCCTTAGGAGGCCATTTCTGCTTTTAAAAGACGGCACCATAAAAGCAGCAAATTGGCATTCACTACCCAGTGACAACTCTAGTCAGGCTGGCATTGAAATTTTGGTCTCTGCCAGGTAACAGGGAAGGGACAAACTGTCCATGGAGTACTGCCTTTGTCCAGTTTTGTCTCTGGGGGTAAATGTATCAAGCTGAGAGTTTCTCGACGGGTTTGAAAAGTGGAGTCGCTGCCTATAGCAACCAATCAGATTCTAGCTGTCATTTTGTAGAATGTACTAAATAAATGATAACTAGAATCTGATTGGTTGCTATAGGCAACATCTCTTGGAGAGCTGTCTGTCCACCAAAAGAGGATTGTCAGTGACTTGGGACCGCTGCTTTGCTGGTAGCCTCAAACAAGAGAGTGTCTGCGCCTCAGGAGAACTTGGATGGAGATTTGCCTGGGTAATTTTGAACCTTGGATAGGTACCGGGTAGGCCAGCTGTGTGGCACAGAGCGACACATTAATCCCAGTATCATCACAAGGTCCTGCACATCAGGGCATAAATCCACTATGGGAAGATGCCAACATCTTATATAGGTTTCCACTTTCAGATAACTAGTCCATTGACTGTAAATGCCCTCCTGCTACTTTTGCTATATATATTGCTTTTTCTTCCTAGCTTTTTAGCACTGTATTTATATCCTCAGGAAGTTCTTTAGGTATAATTATATCCTATGAGGAGCTGTAAAATAAAATACAAAACTTTGCCTCATGATATATATATATACATAGGCTAAAAAGCACTGAAAGAAGGTAGAAATAGCAAGAATGTGGTTTGTGCCCTCCTTTAAAAGCCGGCTTGTAGATTTAAATGATTGGCTCCAATTCTAGATCATCAACTGGTTCCTAAATTGCCAACACCCGGACATATTAAAGCAACTCCTCCTCCTATATGTGCTGGAACACAGAATGATGCCGTTTCTTTATAGGAAAAGGACTTTAAACAAACATAGGAACCGTTTCTGCCTGGGTGACTCAGGAAATTACATTTTATTACGTACATTAAGCATCATCCCACAGAGATAGTATCTCAGTCACTCAGAGAGCCCCACAGACTTCTTGTGTAAATATGTCAGGAGGATGATTTGTTTAGTATACATTTAAATTAAAAACAGATGGGAACATCGCATGTAGGTACGTAGATCCATTCACCACTTGTAAAATTGCTATGTTATTTGCAGGCCACAGACTTTAAAACGGGGATTATGAGAGACACAATCTAAACGATATAATTATAGTGACGGTCTGAGTGGTCTGCAGACAAAGGGCTATACGCCACGCCAAGACGGAGTCCATGCACTTCCTCCCCGCTTATTATACGGAATACTCTCGTTCCTTTTTATTGTCCCTCTTCTGTGTTAATAAAGAGAATAATAAATACAACTCATTGTCCTCCTATTATGCTCTGTTATTTAGTATGTTGGCGGCTCTGCACTGTAAGCATTTTAGGATTTGTGTTGAGAAGTCTACAGACTATGATATAAAGTACTGCAAATCTGAATGAATACATTAATTCAGTATTAATCTGGTACAGCAGAAATATATCATGTTTCATTCACTGTCGCTTCAGTCTTTCAAAAGGGGAAATACTTGCGAGTGTGTGGGGTTATTGTTAGACAACATATGGCAATACAAAGCCTTGATAGCCGTTGCTCAACACGGTGCCTAAACAACCGTATCGGTGCAATGTGGTAATCCGTGTGACCGAGCGGCTCAATGACAGCGGTCACGCACAATGGCTAGGTCACCACATACCTGTGTCCAGATTTTAGATCTGGTTTGGTCAGAAAGCTGTCACTACCGGTCCTGCTCCAGTGAGGAGGTCCCTTCTCAGGCTCGGCCGGGGAACTCGGGGGAGAGGTCAGTGGGAACTGAAAATGTTGGCTGGTGGGGCTGGCAGACTGGTCTTTGAAAGGCATGGCCGGGGAAGTGCCCACAGACTGGGTAATGATCAGTTCTGGATCCAGGACATAGAGTTCATCCTGACAGATTTCCAGCACAAAGTTCAGGTGCTCCTAGGAGAATATCAAGACAAAGCGCACACAGAACACATTAAAGGACATCATTCCAGACACGGCTCTTCTGTAGTATGTTACGCAACAATAAATATAATTGTATAATTGCACAGTTTATCTCATCAGAAAACAATGCAAAAAGTAAACCTAAAACACAGCGATCATATTTTTCTAGTCTGTTTTTCATTAACATATAGGGCAAAATTAAATTATATTTAATATTAAAAATATGCGTTGGCTAGTTACGGTGCAGACTACTGCATTTAAAAAAGGTCCACTGAAAATTCATCCCTTGATTACACAGAGTGGAGGCAGCCATTGGCTGGTCTGAATGATAATGCAGCCAATCAACTCCCTGGGAGCCACTCACCGGAAGCCAGTGACCTTACAGAGGCCCCAAATTAAGTCAGAATATATTGTCATGAAAGTTCCAATGTGTTTGAGAGACGTTCATAGACGTTGCAGGACAATGAAACCTAAAATACATTTATACCTAAAAAACGGACTTAAAAAAATAAGTCACCTAGTAAAGAAATCTATAGATGTTCTCAAAAAAACAAATTAATGTCCACATAAAAAAAAAAAAGCAGCTTTGGAGGGCTTCCGGTCTGACAGTCATAACAAAGCTTCCGTTCCGATGACTGTCTCAAACATTTATATAGCCATTATATTTATGACTGTCAGTGTATATATCTTCTTTAGGATAAGCTCAGTTGAAGTAGCACAGCTGTACTACAGCCCTCACACATCTTAAACACACTATATCGCCCCCAGGTGTACGTTTGCGTCATTACAATCTGCTACACTCTAGCACCTCAGACACAAACCTATTAAATTTCTACAATCAAAACACGAGGTGAAAATTTGTCAGGAAAGGTGTCAACTGCGTACACTATACCGACGCATAACACACAAGTTCTATTAATAATGATAAAACTACTGTAAATTGTATTTTTCTGCCAACACTTAGAGATAGCATCACATAAGCAAACACCTGTGTTTTGTAAACCATCAAATACAAACTAAGGGGTATATTTACTAAACTGCGGGGTTGAACAAGTGGAGATGTTGCCTATAACAACCAATCAGATTCTAGCTGTCATTTTGCAGAATGTACTTAATAAATGATAACTGGAATCTGATTGGTTGCTATAGGCAACATCTCCACTTTTTAAAACCCGCAATTTAGTAAATATACCCCTAAGTCTGCAACCGCCTGCCATGCATATATTTAGAAAACAGTTAACATTTAAGATTATAATAGACAAGTGATTCTAATAATAAATAGTATATCATGAGTAAACATTCCTCAAAATAAGAGATAATGGGGCAGATTGATTTTGAAGGACGCAACGCGAGTTTAAAGCTTAATGCAAACTCACCTGCGCTCTGTCGATCCTATAGAAGCGATCAGCAGTGGTGGCTGCGGGAGAGAATCCCTGGTTAGCAGAAGATTACATTCAAATTCCACAGAAGACACAGATGTGTTGATAAAAAAAAGAAAGAAAAAAAGATCCCTTTGCCTACACCTTATGGAGGCAGCCATATTACTGACTGAGTTAATACTCATAAAAACGCAGCCTATGAAGTCACTAAGAACCAGTGACATCAATGAGGCATGAACACATTTGCCTCAGCACTTTTTACTTTAAGCCGCCACAAGGTCACTGCATTTATAGACTGCATATTACGAAGATTATCGGTTCTGCGACAAAATGGCCGCCTCCACTATGTGCAGACAACAGCTATGCTTCAATACTCACAATCCAAGAAGCACCATTTTGGCGAGAGTTTCTGTGAGGACACAGTTTGTGGTTTGTTTGTGCCGTCCTCCTGAGTAAATAAACAAAGCTTATTAGCAAGTTATGTGATGTCTTCTGATCACGTCTAAGGTCACTGCACATACAAAGCAAGAAAATGGCAGTCTCTTAAAGATGGCAATAGACGTGCTGATATGGTGGTTTAGCATGATCGCCATACACAGGGGAGGTCAAGATTGCACGGATCTGGTAATTAGGACTGGCCTACACACCAAAAACTAGGAGATTGGGTAAATATATCCACATAACCAGCTTTAGAATATTGGTACATAAACACAGGTCACTACAGATATATAACGCTACAGGTCACATGTCCACAACAAGGCACATCCTGATTGTGACCAATGATGAACCTGAGGATCAACCTCTACATTTTCTATAGAAAGCCCATTAATGATCAGTTAAAGGTGCATGATTATTTTCTCTATTTTTAAACTGATTGGCTATGTTTTATTTAAAATAAATAAATAAAAAGAAAATACCACCTGAAACAGTTTTAGGCCAAAAGGCATAAAAATAAGCTTTAATTTACAAACACCCTATTTAAACAACACATACATTTACGTAGGCAAGAAATATACAAATCTGTTTTAAAGACCAATACCAATTTAATTTTAATAGTTTTTGCTATTATAAAAGTCATCTATGGTTATCTATACCAAGAAAGGTAAACTACACCGCACTGTTTGGTTCTACATAACTTGCCTATAGCTTCCTATTCTATGATACCTGCACTCGTTGCTCTACATAAGCCAGCTAAAAAACTTAGTCACTGTAATTCCTGAACACGGCAATAGGGGCACAGTGCATGCAAACACCATGTACGGTCCTCAATGAGGGACACACGAGACATTAATAACGATACACAACACACGACGACACATGGCACACAGCCGACAGCTTGTTGCTGCACACACACCTTTAGGTCGAGACGTTGCAAGATTGTGGGGTACTCAGGAAAATCCTGGGGAGAAAGAGTCACATCATCTTAACCCCCAAAGCTGACAACCCCCGCACTCATGATTGTCACATCTTGTATGACTTGTAAATCAATGGGAAAGTGTACTCTATTTAAGGGCCTATATGCTATTCTTCGAACAACAGTGGTTCAGCCTAGCGCCAGTAGAAAAAGTACTAGGTCCTCTTCTGTTCAGATGCGGCTCCCCTCTTTCAGTGTCATTGACATCACATCCCAGCCTATCAATAACACGGAGGAGTTGCATCACTATGAAAATCACAAAACGCGTAGGGTCTGCTCTCCTGGAATATCCGGTAGACTCCCCAATTTCGGGGAGTCTCCCAGAAGAACAGGCCTCCCTTCCGGATCCCACCAACTTCACTACTGAACTCTAAATGACTGACATGATCATCATAGAGGTAAGAGGAAGCGGTGACTTAAAGAGAGTAGTCAGCGGTGGATACAGCCATGAACCAACTAAGTTGTAAATTATGTTACAAAAATAAATTATTAAAACAAAACTATACATTATAATCATACATTTTATAAAAAAAAATTGATTTTTTTTACATTTAGATTTTAAATATAAAGGCAATGTCCTGTTATTAACAATACAAAAATAAAATATCGGTTTCATCGATTTGGATTACTGTGTAAACAGCGTTTCTACATGGATAGTCAGGTCTTAATTTATGTCTTTTGCTCTATTCACTTATCAAGCCAAGCTCAGGCAACACTGTCAATCAATTAGTACTAGAACTAAGGGGTAGATTCACTAACTAAAACTTCTAAAAAAGGAAATGTAGAGTTTTTGTCCATAGCAACCAATCAGATTCTTATCTGGTACATTCTAGGAAATTATAGTTAGAATCTGATTAGTTGCTATGGGCAACACCTCCACTTTTCCTTTTTTTTTTACACGTTTTAGTTAATCTACCACTAAGGGGTAAATGTATCAAGCTGCGGGTTTGAAAAAGTGGAGATGTTGCCTATAGCAACCAATCAGTTTCTAGTTATGCATAACTACAATCTACAAATTTACAGATGATTGGTTGCCATAGGTAACATCTCCACTTTTTCAAACCCGCAGCTTGATAAATTTACCCCAAAGTCTCTATTACTTGCAGCACAGAACAAAAGTGACTGAGGGAGAAAAACAGCAAAAATAACTTACATTAAAATAGTAAAATTGAGACCTTTATGCAAAATTTTAACCCCATAAAAATACCTATCACCTAAATGCTTTAGTACAGAAAGAAACATTTAAACACTGCAATCATACAACTTTGATAGCGTCACTTTTTGCACTGCAAGAATACAAGTTTTCTCTCTCAATGTCCTACAATTCCACAGAACGAGAAGCAGAAAACTAATAAGGGTTTTCAATGCACCATATACAGTATTAACTACTAATGTGGAATTGAATTTTGTACTAGATATAGTACAAAATTCAATTCCACATTAGTAGCTAACAGGTCTGAAAATCCTTTTGCTTTTCAGGAAAAAAAAAAAAAAAAAGGTGTTTGCAGACAAAAGTGAGGATTTCTATAGGGCAAAGTGTTGCTCAAGTTGTATTTCCGGCACTGTGAAGGAGAAGGTGTCACTGCAGCCGGTTCCCTGTCGTGCGCTCGGGATTCTGCGCCAAGTTAAATAAATCTAAATCCATTTGAGATGACCTCAGCGCTCAGGAGAGAGAGAGAGAGAAAGAGGGGGGATTGATGGGTGAAATAAAGTGGTGGTTTTGGGATTCTGCCACATAAAACAGTTCATTCTGGAATAATCCGCAATACAAACTCTTTCCATGATGTCAGTGTGTCCCTGCAGTGCTTCCGAGTGACACATGTGCAACTGGGCACCGGGTACACAGTGCATGTGTGAGACACACGGTATCTCATGCAGCCACTGATTGTGAACACATGGGACATGTCTGTACACAGTAGTGGCACGGGGTACACAGCACCCACCAGCAAATCACACATTTCATGTAACACACCATATTCAATACACTTCAATATAGACCTATTTGGCTTTTTTTTGTTGAGCTTTTGAATGACAGAACTTTAATAGGTGGACGAGGCAATAGACATTTCCTATGGACAATGTGCATTTAAGCAGCTATGTAGTTTTCAAAAAAAAGGACAATAATGGTACATTTTCCATGTAATGAATTTTGGTGGTAGACAATGAACTTGTACATACAAGTGTGTTTCTATGAATGTGCCTATATAGATTTACAACAATAGATACAGGCAGAGCAGCAGGTGGCATAGGAGAGGGTACTCGGCCTCCAGTATAGACAAGAGCGACAGATCCCCCTTCCCAGCCTCACAAAGCACAGAGAGAATGAGCATCCAACTGGGTCAGGGGGCTGAGGCTCCAGCGTCACGGCAAATTAACGCCTGAAAGCAATGGGAGAGCGACTGGGAAGTAACTGGGTGGTCACAGAGTACATACAACTCTCGTGTGACCCGGTGGGGCGGATTATAGGCTTGTACAAATACCTGTTGCACAATATATACGGTTAATACTGTGTATGTCTCTTAGAACACACAACTGATAGCAGGCAGGTTTATCTCACACACAATGCAGCATAAACACAGCGGCACGCCTATTACCAGAGCACAAACACCCAGTGTATGATTAGTATGTGTGTGTACAGCATGCCCCTTACCTCCTGCAGCTGCTGGATGTGTAACCGACAGGTCTCCAGATCACTGTCTCCGGGGACCACAATAACTCCCAGTGGGAGAGCTGCAATCGCCAGAAAGGGAAGAAAACAGAGGATAATAAGTGAGAGAGAGGGGCTAAAGAGGGGAACGGGAAGGAACGAGAGGGGTGAGGACAAATCAAAGGGAGGGGGTGAACAAAAGATGGCAAAAACCGAGGGACACAAGATAAGTGCTTAAAGTGTTGCATATTAAAAATGATGCACCAAGAGGACTTCAAGTATAATTATATTTACACTACAAAGTTATTTTTTATAGCACAGTATAACATATCACAATGACATCACTGTTCATGGATTACAAATGAGATAATATAGTCCCATACTGTAAAATAAGCAACATGACCATATAAAGCAGGGGTCAGGGAACTTTTTTTCTTTAACTTTTACCCCTGAATATATTTAGATACGCCGACGTTACCCCCTTGATTTGAAAGGAAGGAAATCATATATTATTAATTATTGGAATTCAAAATTTTATTGAATCTATTTAAAATTTCTTTGAAAGCTTCAACTTCAAAACTTCAGGTTTTGGAGAATTGATGTTGCTTCATTTTTGATACGAGAGCATAAATATTGGGGCATTTTGATGTCAGAGCAATTTAGATACAGTCTTCAGCCTCCAATCGATTTCTCTGCTTTGTTTTGTATGTTCGTTAGAGTGGAAAATCCTTGTTCGCAAAGGTAGGTTGTTGCAAAAGGCAGCAACGTTTTGACGGCCTCCTCATGTGCAATTTTGAATGCCTTTGCAGCTGTTGACATCCACAAATATGACAGATCTGCTTTGTTTTCAAATGCAATATGTGCTTCCTTATTGCATCGAAGCTCAAGAAGTGCCTCTGCCAACCCTTGAGGCTCTTCTGGTACAACAGCAATTTCACATTTAAAGGGGTCTACAATCCAACTGACAGCATGTGAATCGGCCGCATTACAATTTATTTTTACCCCATTTGGGGTAATTTAGCCCTGTTCCCTGACCACTGATATAAAGGGACAGGCATTTCCGAGTGGACTTCTAATATGAAGGGGCAGAGTTATTCCTTCCAATACACAAATTTTCCTGAACTCTCCAAATATAAGATTTTTATGTGGCTACTCAGATGATACAATAGTGAATAGATTATTACTGTATTACATGAAGGATGATAAAAACCCATCCTCCTTCATCAGACGGAGTAGAACGAGACGTTGCATGCGATACTCACAGGCTTCCCGCAGCTTCTCCTTGTCATAGTGCAAAGCCTCGTAGTCGTGCATGGAAATGCGATTAACCCGTAGACGCAATCTGTCCGGGACCGGCTGCTGACTGAGCGCAAAACACACTTGTTAGACTATGCAGCGATTCCTTATCGTCTACAATCGGGTGAATATGGGTTATTGATTAGAAGGTCACAGACTGGGTACTCGGAGCAGCAGAAAGGTGGATCATTATTGGCACTTTATACGTTCTTTAGTGTAAGCTCAGTGGACTAATTTGTACTAGGGGGCGACAGGACACTTACTCGTTGAGCAGAGGGACAGACGTGCGCCTCTTTGTTTTCTGGATGAGGTTGGCCTGGTTGCGCAGACTGATCTTCACCACCGAGGGTCCGAGTTTGCAGGGCTCACCATCCACTTGCATGGGAATGGACTTGTATGTCCGTAACAGGACTTCACGGCACTGGTGCAGGCGCTCACCGTGCCCCCCAACCTGTAGGGCAGCCTGAGAACAGAGACATGAAAAACTAATATCAAAAGCCAGCGTGTGTGTGTCAACCCATGACCATATGAGGCCCTGCGAGGGAATGCAGATATCTGAATACATGGACACACCACCGGCTAGCAGGAACATGTATGACCAGTCAGTTAGTGGGTGCATGATTATAGTGCAAAGTCAGTAGGAGGATGTGTGTGTCCTTGGCACCACCAGAGCCATTTATCGGGTACATGCATTACCACGCATGACACTAGAGCCACTAGCAGATACATATATCTGAATGGCAGCACCAGAGTTAGTTAGTGGTTACGTGCATCAAATGAATGTGCTTCTAGGTCCTATATTAAGGGTAAAGATAGAATATAAACAGAAGGATATTTACCAATGATGCCATCGTGAAGCCAATCACTTCAATACATCCGTCATCGTGCCTCTGAGGTTCAAAGTCATGGTGCTCCCCGGGATTGCCCCACGGCATAGTGCCAGCGCAGTATCTGTAACCACAAACGGTTCACACTGTTAAAAGGAGATACTAATCTATGGGAGTGACCGTAGACATCCTTTCCTGTATTACAATGTAACAGCAACAAATAACAATATTAGGAATGGGTCACTCATCAAAAACATAACGGAGCACAGATACAGCGACAAGACTTGCAAAAACACAATAAGTCCTTAACTCTTTATATTGTCTGCAATAATAAACATAAAATACTGTATAATACAATCTCTATATATACGCACATGCTGGGAAATGTAGTTCAACTCAGACTATTATAAATGTGATTCAATAATTAACCTTTTCCCTGGACATTGCTATGGCCTTGAGCTAAGTGCAGGATCATCTGAGTCTGTGATTTGACGACTTCACAGCTAATCACCACCTACTCCTGCTTAACAGTGATGAGAAACATAGCTTCTCTGTCTTTGTCTAGACTGTGGGGAAGTGAATCATATAGAAGCATGTACTTTGCACTGTATAGTGACTACAAGAAAAGATATTGTACTGTATAGTGAAAACTAGAAGCTAGCCACCAGAAGTGGACCAAGTTTGACTAATAGCTGTTAGAAGTGGGCCTATTTTCTCTATTAGCCACCAAAAGCCGCCTTCAGTTTTTACAATGGCAATTTGCATATACTCCAGAATGTCATGAAGAGTGATCATATGAATTGCAATTAATTTCAAAGTCCCTCTTTGCCAGGACAATGAACTTTATCCCCAAAACAACATTTCCACTGCATTTCAGCCCTGCCACAAAAGGACCAGCTGACATCAGGTCAGTGATTCTCTCGTTAACACAGGTGAGAGTGCTGACAAGGCTGGAGATCACTCGGTCATGCTGATTGAGTTAAAATAGCAGGCTGGAAGCTTTAAAAGGAGGGTGGTGCTTGAAATCATTGTTCTTCCTCTGTTAACCATGGTGATCTGCAAGAAACACGTGCAGTCATCATTGCTTTGCACAAAAGGGCTTCACAGGCAAGGATATTGCTGCTAGTAAGATTGAACCTAAATCAACCATTTATTGGAACATCAAGAACTTCAAGGAGAGAGATTCAATAGTTGTGAAGAAGGCGCCCAAGATCGTTCAGCAAGCGCCAGAACTGTCTCCTAAAGTTGATTTAGCTGCGGGATCGGAGCACCACCAGTGTGGAGCTTGCTCAGGAATGGCAGCAGGCAGGTGTGAGTGGATCTGCACACACAGTGACGCAAAGACGTTGGAGGATGGCCTGGTGTCAATATGACAGCAAAGAAGCCACTTCTCTCCAGGAAAAACATTCGGACAGACTGATATTCTGAAGAAGGTACAGGGATTGGACTGCTGAGGACTGGGGTAAAGTCATTTTCCCATGATGAATCTCCTTTCAGATTGTTTGGGGCATCTGGAAAACGCTTGTCCGGAGAAGGAAAGGTGAGTGCTACAATCAGTACTGTGTCATGCCAACAGTAAAGCATTCTGGGACCATTCATGTGTGGGGTTGCTTCTCATCAAGGGAGTGGGCTCACTCACAATTTTGCCTAAGAACACAGCCATGAATAAAGAATGGTACCAAAACATCATCCAAGAGCAACTTCTCCCAACCATCCAAGAACAGTTGGTGACTCACAATTCCTTTTCCAGCATGATGGAGCACCTTGTCATAATGCAAAAGTGATAACTAAGAGGTTCAGGGATCAAAACATCAAAATGTTGGGTCCATGGCCAGGAAACTCCCCAGATCTTAATCCCATTGAAAACTTGTGGTCAATCCTCAAAGAGGCAGGTGGAGAAACAAAAACCCACAGATTCTGACAAACTCCAAGTACTGATTAGGCAAGAATGGGCGGCCATCAGTCAGTATGTGGCCCAGAAGTTGATTGACAACAAGCCAGGGAGGATTGCAGAGGTCTTCAAAATGAAGAGTCAACACTGTAAACATTGACTCTTTGCATGAACTTAATGTAATTGTCAATAAAAGCCTTTGACACTTATGAAATGCTTGTAATTTTACTTCAGTATAACATGGCAACATCTGACAAAAAGGGTCTTAAAAACACTGAAACAGCAAACTTTGTGAAAAGCAATACCTGTGCCATTCTCAAAACGTTTGGCTATAACTGTACTTTCTCTATTAGCCGCCACCAGAAGTGGACCTATTTTGTCTACTAGCCACCAGAAGTGGGCCTATTTTGTCTACTAGCCACCAGAAGTGGGCCGATTTTGTCTACTAGCCACCAGAAGTGGGCCTATTTTGTCTACTAGCCACCAGAAGTGGGCTTATTTTGTCTACTAGCCACCAGAAGTGGGCCTATTTTTGTTAGAGGAATGTTTATTCATAAATTATTCCGACAACTGCGGTTTAGAAGTTTAAGTTTAAAAAATAAATATGAAAAGAGATATAGAAGACAGAAAACTCAATTAAATTATGTGGCCACAGAAGGAACAGGGGAATAATTACTTACACGAGCTACCTAGTCTCCCTTACACTCACCTGAAAGAGATCAGTAAATTAAAAGCAACCTGTTAGTGAAGAAAATAACAAAGCAAGGCAATGGCAGCTGCATCATTACAAAAGGAAGTCACACTCTTACAAAAGGAATAATCACCTATGAATGGTACAAGATGAAGTGCAAAGAAGCTATCAACACCACCAATCAGGACGGACATAGGAACTGCATTCATGTGTGGCAGTGACATCGAGGACATAGGAACAATGAAGTAATAAGGAAGCTAGCTATGTAACAGCTTGCTAACAATATCAAGAACGATCAGAGCATCCAGAAGAGGATACTCACTAGCTGCCTGAAAGTAAAACAAAGAGATTAAATGTCCCAATCTGTTTCAGACCTGGGAACTCATCAAGTTACCAACAGGAAAGTACACAAATAGATGCAAATGGGTTTTTAAGAAAATGTACATCTATGAAGGCAAATGCTGATAGTTCCAAGGCAAGATTAGCTGCAAAGGGGATTGTGAAAAAGATCTGGTGAAGAATATGATGACATCCAGACAGCCTTCCCCAATAGTGACATTGAGGAGGGGTTGTACATGGCACAGTGTGAAGGGTATGCCAGAAAGGGAGAAGAGCAAGTTATAGAGATCGCTCTACGGGCTTAAACAAGCAGCTAGAACTCTAAGAAGGCTGCAAACGAAGAACCAGAGGAATACACGAAGAGTGGGGCCATTGTTGTATATGGCAACAACTACAAGTTCAGACATTGCAGCCACAATGGAAGCTGCAATATCGTAAACTGATTCAATACATCAATCTTCATCATCATCTATTTATATAGCGCCACTAATTCTGCAGCGCTGTACAGAAAACTCATTCACACCAGTCCCTGCCCCATTGGAGCTTACAGTCTAAATCCCCTAACATACACACAGACAGAGAGAGACTAAGGGCAATTTAGTAGCAGCCAATTAACCTTACCAGTATGTTTTAAGAATGTGGGAGGAAACCGGAACACCAGGAGGAAACCCACGCAAACACGGGGAGAACATACAAACTCTACACAGATAAGGCCATGGTCAGGAACTGAACTCATGACCACAGTGCTGTGAGGCAGAAGTGCTAACCACTAAGCCACCGTGTGAAGTGATAAGCAAAATATGACCTTATAGGCTAAGTGGATGCAAATGAAGCTGATGACTATGATCACAGTGGTTATTTGTTCACATTAGAGCAGGTCTGGTCAACCTGTGACTCTTCAGGTGTTGTGAAACTGTAAGTCCCAGAATGCCTTGCCAGTTATCATCTAGATATCCATTGACAAATCATGCTGGGGCTTGTAGTTTCACTACATCTGGAGAGCCTCAGGTTGGCCAGGCCTGCATTAGAGGACAGCCAAAACTCTCACTTCATCAAACAAAATACAAAGTCAGTTGTGTTATCATTTACAGATGCAGAACATATTTCAGCAGCTTATAGTAGCGAAGACGTGAATTATTTGTGTCGGCCGTTAGCGATCTCACAGAGCCAACAGCTCAACCAACGTTGATGTATGAAACCAACAAAGGGTTTATCACGCTTACAAATCGTGACAAAATCAAGGCTAATATAAGGCGTACTAATGCCAGACGCCCCCATCTGGTGGGACGTGATGCGATTGTGTTTATTGTAAGATTGACAAACAGATAGCACATGCTTTAACAAAACCACTACAAAGGCCAAAGCTTGAAGAACTCACATGATAAGTAGCGGTCAAATCGGGATGTTAGAATAATGTTTATTTATATGCGTATTGTAACAGCCAATGTACTTCATAGGGGGGTATTCAATTGTTCCTCCGGGCACCGCCGGAACCAGCGCGTTAAAACTATTACCGTTTATACGGTAATTACTCGCTCAATTTCAGCTCGCAGCTCACTGAGCAGCGAGCTGAAATTGAGCGAGTAAATTACAGTATGAACGGTAATTACACGCAATATTACCGTATAAACGGTAATAGTTTTAACGCGCTCGTTCCGGCGGCACCCGGAGGAACAATTGAATACCCCCCTATGTTTTTTATTGTTTAATAGTTCAAAGAAAAACATAGAAGGCAGAAAACTAGAAAGTGACTGTTGACAGAGATGTGTGTTGCTGCAGAGTAAGGCTGGGTACACACTACAAGGTTTTCACCTGATTATCGGGCCAATCACACAATAAACGACCGTTCGGCCCGATATCGCATTAGTGTGTACGCTCCAGCGATGAACGATTATCCAAAGCACAACGTATCGTTTGCTTTGATTTTGAAATCAAACTAAAAATGCCATTCAACGATGGAACAATGTTTTTCCAATCCTGCAGTGTGTAAGCGCTCAGGACCAGTAGTGTCCATAGATCTCTATGCAGTGTGCAAAGTCACAATCTTTTGAGCAGATGGTTATGACAGATGAAGAGCACAGATCTGAAGGTAAATCTTGTAAAACGTGTACACACATGAATCCGCATGCCGATCGGAACTTTCAGTCGTTGGTTCAATCGTTAACAATATCGCATTGGGAGAAATTTTCTGTAGTGTGTACCAAGACTAAGAAGCAGTTTGCATCCTTTGCTATTGAAGAAAAAACGCTGTAAACGCATCATTCATACTCTATGTGCAGAATTATCTGCTGCTAACAATCTTGTATACTGGACGCCCGAAAAAGAGACTATCGTATACGCTAGCCACCAAAGGGGTAAAAATCTGATCTGTGTTGCTTATTAGCCACCAGAACAACCCTGCTAAATACTTTCCGGACGCTGTTAGACATAATGCATTGGGCAACGTTGGCTGTGATAGGCTATCGTTCGTAATCTATGCAGCGCATGTATCCCTGGCACTTGTTCTAAATGTTGACAATCATGCGATTGGCCCACACTACTCACCGAGGGATGTTTAGAAACACCAAGCACTGTAACTTTAGCTCTTGAATTTTAGCCGTCAGGTCCGTGCCATCACACTGTAAAAATACACAAAAAAATGGTGCGATATATTCTAAGAAAACTAAATGAAAAAAAAGGTCAGCGCAATTTAGCTTGGACAAATAATGTGTTTTAAGATTTACTCAACAAATATTATGCTATAGGCCTGTTAGCACTGGACAAAACGGCTTTACTTTTTATTATAAATAACATTTCTTATGTAGTGTTTAAAGGTTCAATAAATACTCAGTCTTTTTTAATGTTGTGATCACCAACTATTTCTTAAAAATAAAAATGAATTTGTCCAAGTAGGCAGGTTATACATTTGTGCAGTTTCCTAAGGCAGTATTTGCATTCTCCCAGACTCATCCCAGTATTTAGGGAAGAAAAATAAACCAATATTAAGCAGAGTTTAATTTTGAGAATTGTGCAAGCACTCCCTCTGCTGGTCAGCTGCAGTATCAGCGCGTTCTCTAAAAGTACTCATACAACGCAAGCCTCTAATATACACAAATTTGCATTTAGACGTGCACGTCATAGATGGTGCCCTTTCTGTGCATGCCTCCCGCACTCTATTTGTATTTCTTGCACTCTCCTGCTAATTGCAGGAACAATGCAACAAGGAGAAGGGGACAGAAATATTTAATTTATGTGTTTAATAATTTACTTTAAACCTTTTTAGCTAAAATTGCAAGCCAGGCACAAAGCGTGCACTTAATCTCACAACTACTTCCCCACAGCAATTCTAGATTTGAGCCATTTTCACACAATATCTAAGAATTCAGGCCTTACTGAAAAACTTTACTACCCCTCAAAAAGGTGGGGAAGATCTCCAAATGTACTTTTTGTTCCTTGTGCACTGCACTTAGCATGTGCCTAGCTACTACATCCACAGACCTCCACAATCACTGTCCAGAATGTGTTTCACACAATGTAGGCTGATGAAATCAATGCGAGGTATGTAGAAGACCGCATTTGCATTAAAGCTACATACATGCAAGCCCAAAAACGGCTAAAAAATTACGTTCTAGGAGTAAATGTATCAAGCTGCGAGTTTCTGGCGGGTTTGAAAAGAGATGTTGCCTATAGCAACCAATCAGATTCTATCTATCGTTTATTTAGTACATTCTACAAAATGACAGCTAGAATCTGATTGGTTGCTATAGGCAACATCTCCAATTTTTTTAAACCTGCAGTTTGATAAAAAAAAATACCCACTAGTCTAACTGAGACCATCAGGGAACGTTGGGGACACCAATTCGCCTCCTATAATCACATTCGGCCAGCGGGCCTGTAGTTGGATGGCCCGAGCCTACATCTGAACACTTTAAGTGTACAAATGACAAAAACAGGAGCTATGACATCACAAATGTACAAATACAACACTCGACCACATAAAGTCTGCAACTAATGTTCAAATATTATATGAATATTAATGTTATATATGGAAGTCACCTTAATAACATTCACAAATGTGCAAGGCATTAAGAATCCTATCAGATATTAAACAAGAATGGCTGTGAGAGCAGGGAGCATTCTTCTACACAAACTATACTTTGTATGTACACCTACTGCACAGAGAGCATTTCAGGGAACTAGGTTTTACTTACCTACATACAGGAACATATATGTAGTACTATAAATCTCAAGTCTTGCTCAGTTATAGCAAATCATTGATGAATATTACAACATTATGTTAGCACTTAGAACATTCTATGCTGATTGCAAACCCAGTATTCTATGCACAGAACTGTGACAAAGCGTAAATATTTTGGCGGCTACTTACAACAACCCGGATGTGTTTGGCCAAATCCCGGGAACTGCCAGTCAAGAAGTCTGAGAACGCAGTCTGTGTGAGAAGAGGGGGTGAGTGGAAAGTGCTAGCGAGATCATGACAATTATGAACAACAGGACCAAGAACACTCACCCCAGCATAGAACATCTTATTGCGGAAACGGCTGTTGAATTTCTCTGGGTTGGCCTCTGAAAAATGCAGAGAAAGCCTAGTCAAAATGATACTTTGTTGAACCAAAAAATATAATATAATAGAATATATCTGTATCTATAATATATATGCCCACGTTTCAGATTAAAAAAAAAAAAGTTACTATACCAAAACTTACTTAGGCAATGAGAAATAAGTTATTTTCAAAAGTAATTTTCACCCCCAATCAGCTCTGACTATAACACTTATCTCAGCAGCAAAACGCCCCTAAATATGCATTATTTCAGACTGTGTGAATATTGACCAACTAATGCCAACTATCCCCCTACCACAATGTACAGTCCTGTTCTTCTACACACACAGTCAATCATTCTCCAGAGGTGTATGGTCCACACACTGTCACCCATCCCCGCTCCTATGGTCCACATACCATCAACCATTATCCTGGTGTCAACGCGTTGTCACCCAATCCCATTCCTGAGGTCTACACACTGTCACCCAATCCCATTCCTGAGGTCTACACACTGTCACCCAATCCCATTCCTGAGGTCTACACACTGTCACCCAATCCCATTCCTGAGGTCTACACACTGTCACCCAATCCCATTCCTGAGGTCTACACACTGTCACCCAATCCCATTCCTGAGGTCTACACACTGTCACCCAATCCCATTCCTGAGGTCTACACACTGTCACCCAATCCCATTCCTGAGGTCTACACACTGTCACCCAATCCCATTCCTGAGGTCTACACACTGTCACCCAATCCCATTCCTGAGGTCTACACACTGTACCCCAATCCCAATCCTGAGGTCTACACACTGTACCCCAATCCTGAGGTCTACACTGTCACCCAATCCTGAGGTCTACACTGTCACCCAATCCTGAGGTCTACACTGTCACCCAATCCTGAGGTCTACACTGTCACCCAATCCTGAGGTCTACACTGTCACCCAATCCTGAGGTCTACACTGTCACCCAATCCTGAGGTCTACACTGTCACCCAATCCTGAGGTCTACACTGTCACCCAATCCTGAGGTCTACACTGTCACCCAATCCTGAGGTCTACACACTGTCGCTCAATCCTATTCCAGAGGTCTACACACTGTCACCCAACCTTGGCTTATGTGTGTGGAGTTTGTATGTTCTCCCCGTGTTTGCGTGGGTTTCCTCCGGGTGTGTGTGTTAGGGAATTTAGACTGTAAGCCCCAATGGGGCAGGGACTGATGTGAGTTCTCTGTACAGCGCTGCGGAATTAGTGGCACTATATAAATAGCTGCGCTTCCTGCTACCAGTAACAACCATGCAATCACACATTACTTCTACAGACACATAGACACTGCGGTACCTCGGGACTCATGGAATTCCAGTGTGACTCGAGCGTCAAATCCCAGACTGAAATAATTATTGAACACATCCAGGGGCAGCTGTAGGAAGGGAGACAGATTAAAGCACCAGATGCTTGTCTTGCAAATACTTCATTCTTCAACTAATTTGCAACTTAAATAATCTGATTCATTTCATGTAATTAATATTCTTTCCATCTGTTTCCATCTTGTGCTAATTTTTTATAACCCTGTCTCTATTTTTAAGCAGACCTGTTGTATCAACATGATCCACTTACTTTATCTGTTGCCCCTTCTCCTCTATCCTCTTCAAAGGCTTCAAAGTTTCTCTCCACTTCCAGGTTCCACCGGTCCAACTGGACGACAACTCCCTCCTCCACATGACTTAGGATCTTTGAGAGAGGCTCATCTGTGTAACCCTAGGAAAACAGGAGGACAAGTGGGTGCATAAAGGGGAGTGGGTTACAGAGGAAGGAATACATATAGAGAATCACACACTCTTCAAGATCCCGCTAACATGTAAGACAGCAGCATTGTACGGGCACACAGTAGAACGCGCTCTCATATGGCTCATTCGTGCACACAGTAGAACGCGCTCTCATATGGCTCATTCGTGCACACAGTAGAACGCGCTCTCATATGGCTCATTCGTGCACACAGTAGATCGTGCTCTCATATGGCTCATTCGTGCACACAGTAGAACGCGCTCTCATATGGCTCATTCGTGCACGCAGTAGAACGCGCTCTCATATGGCTCATTCGTGCACGCAGTAGAACGCGCTCTCCTATGGCTCATTCGTGCACACAGTAGAACGCGCTCTCCTATGGCTCATTCGTGCACACAGTAGAACGCGCTCTCCTATGGCTCATTTGTGCACACAGTAGAACGCGCTCTTATATGGCTCATTCGTGCACACAGTAGAACGTGCTCTCATATGGCTCATTTGTGCACAGTAGAATGTGCACTCACGGCTCACTCTGACACACAGTAAAATGCTCTCTCATAGCTTATTCTGACACACAATAGTGAGGGGCAAGAGGGCAAAAGTACCAAGGGCTTATTCTGTCTTATTGGAACATACAAGAATGATAACTCACCCCACCCCAATTGAGGGTTCTTGCGAGGTCATTTCCTGTGCCAAGTGGGAGGATGGCCACAGGCGGAGGCGGGAAAAGGCGCAGTTGATCCAATACAGAAAGGATCCAGCCGGCCTGTGGCAAAAGAACATTTTTAATTCTGAAATATGTAGACCAAAATAAAACCACAGCTATTGAAATAAAAATGCTTTGAGCCACAGAAAAACTAGGTGACCTTACACAAAAACAACGTATGTATTGAAGACAATATAATCTAAGCAACTATTTTCTGCAGTGTATCCAGCAGGTAACACTTGTTCGCGTTGCACAGCGTTTTTTTTCTAAGCTGTCCAAAAGTGCTGTGTATATAATGTGCCACCTTCATCTCTCTGGAGATACTTCAACAACCCTCATGTTGATTTACAAGCTGTGGCGTCAGCAGAACATGAATGACCAATCTCTGCTCTTCGGGCAATGATACAGATAGACACTAGTTGGCAGAGTAAACTGGTATTCATAGAATGTTGAACAACATAGACTGGCCGTCCCTAGAATGAACGGTAAAGAGTAGAGATCCTGCTATGGCATTAGACGCTGACTGGGAGAAATATAAAAGCCAAGAACACTATGTTAATGCAGCAGGAAGTGTTCGTTCCATGGAAGTAGTAAATGTCCCGCTGCAGTAGTGTATTTTCTCTGGTTCATCAGAAGTCTAAAAATATCGGTTAGAATCACACAGACATATCTAGAGAAAAGAAAACAGGACAGAGGGCGCAGGACAGAGGGCGCAGGACAGAGGGCGCAGGACAGAGGGCGCAGGACAGAGGGCGCAGGACAGAGGGCGCAGGACAGAGGGCGCAGGACAGAGGGCGCCTGAACAGCGCTCAGAAACAACACAGAAAGACCTGAGACACACAAGACTCACAGTGCCATCACCTCCGCACGCTAAGATACGCAATGAAGGAACCTTCCGATACATCTCTAACCTGCCAGAAAGACACAAGAGATATTAACATGTGTTATCAGAGTAGGGGGCACGCAATCACTGCATGTCCCAGACAAGACAAGAACATCAATATGCAGAGCATGCACACCACAAACACACACTACAAACAATATAATCCTACAATAAAATGCATCGGTGTTTAGCTTTTGTTCTTTTTAATAACTGTATGCACTGAGTTTTGGTTTGCCATATCACTACTTTTCTTGTCTCTCTTGTTATGTCTGTTAAAGAAGGGTACCATTGCCCACTGTAATCCTATTTCAACCAAATCAGTCTGTGTGTATCCACTTTGCTCATATATAGGGAAGTGCATTGGCTCATCTCTTACATAGAACTGGACTGTGAAGCCCTCACTGGACTCCTGCTTAAAGCACAAGTAATCCCATGTAGACTTATTTATTTTGAAATGAAATGTGAAACATGGTTAACAGGAGGAATAGAAAACCAGCATACTGGACAATAAGCGGACATGAAGAATACTCACGCTTCCTTTGGACCACCTTGACTAAGATCAAACACCTGCCGTGGATTCAGATACCACATGAAGGACTGAAGGATCTTCACCCCCTGTGTGTGACAGACACCATACTCATCATCAGACCATGGAGAGAAAGTGTGAGCTCAACCCACACGTACAACATGCAACAGTCACTAAGCTCTGAATACTAGAACATACATTTGGGGGTAAATGTATCAAGTTGAGAGTTTCCAGTGGGCTTGAAAAGATGTTGCCTATAGCAACCAATCAGATTCTAGTTATTTTGTAAAATGTTCTAAATTAACTAGAATATGATTGGTTGCTATAGGCAATATCTCAACTTTTCAAACCCGCAGGAAACTCTCAGTTTCATACATTACCCCCTGGAGAGAGCTACACAAACACTGATCTTTTCTGGAGCTTGAAGAGGTCGGATAATATTGGCGAATTAACTCAGGGTTAAACTGTCTTTCAGTTTTCTTAAACTCCTAAGAAATTAGGGGGAGAGTGGGGGAGTGGTGATATAATATAGGAAAGAGAAGGAGAGGGACAGAAAGGATTATACAACACAAATATGTAACACTGTAAAGAAAGAGAGAAACAAGGTACCATTAAACACTGATAAGGATAATATGCATCTAGATAAACACAGTGGGGAGGAGAGAAAATAAAAAGTATTTGGTATAACAATAAAAGTAGTAGGCAAGGAAAAGGGAAAAAGCAAGACCAGGACCAACCTAGTAGAGTATCATGCTCTCATAACTTCTTGTCTTGATTATTGAAACTCTTTACTAAATGCTGCTACTATAGAGATTTCTTAAGCTCATTGCTTCACCAATAAGGATACCCTCTGCTAGGCGTTGCCATCGCTGCCAGATTTCAATTAAAAATTTAGAATGCCTCTTTCTTCTTGTTTCCTGGACTCGTGCCTCTCACCATCTCTTATCACATATTCCTGCCTATAAGACCATGTGTTTTTTGCAGTGCTCTCCTCAGTCTACCTCCCCTCTGCTTTTTTAAGCGGTGCCTTCAAACAGGTCTTTTCATGGAAGCTGACCACATTCCCAAACTAGTAACACCTGCACCATTATGCTCCGTTCTATCGTCCTTATCTTACATATCTGCCAATACAACTATATTTCTGTGCTCAGCTGCCGACCCCTTGTTACTTCTTACACATGGAGCCCTCATTCTGTCTGATTATATCCGTTGTACAGATCATGCAGAACACATTTGTGCTTTGTGAATGGAATAAGAAGAACAGTCAAGGGAATCGGGAATGGAACTGCAGCACAAGAGGGAACAGAGGCAAGAACGCGAAAGGAGAAAAAGTGGAAACAAGTATAGAAGTGATGTTGTAACAGACAATAGAAGTACAGGAAGGAGATAATAAACGCGGTATGTGGAAATTTTAAAGCTGTAAAGACAGGAATGTCAAGGTAAGGTGTATAGCGTGAAATGAGGATCCTCACTTGATTTCCTCCACTTTTGGGGTTAACAAATACAAGTACGGGTTTCATAAGCGGGCACGGAGCAGGTCTGATAATGAACGGTCGTATCCTGGGCTCCTGAAAAAAAACAAAAAACACATTAAATGCAGGACCAGCGCACACGTCACACACGCCCCAGTAAACACCCAGGTCTTCTTCTCACACCCACCTCAGCTCCCTTCTTGCTGGGCTTCCTCTTAAAGGACGGCCTCTTCTTCTTTTTGCTGGACTTGATTGAACTCTGCCGGAATTTGGAGATCAATGTAAGAAGAGGAGACAGGGAAGAAGGGACAGATCAGGACGTTACGGGGTCACCCACCTGGGGCCGGCGCACTCGGATTATCCACGTAGGCGGCATTATGACAGCAGCGTGAGCCCCTAAAGAACAGGGCTCTTCTATGTGGTGCAACATGAAACACGATACTTTGTTGTGGTACTGAGGAGAAAGAGGATCAGGTGAAGATAACTGAACTGGATGTATGATAGAGAATGATGAGCAGGCTATAAATTAAAGGGATTAGAGAAGATATTGACTGCACCAAGTGTACCATTAAACCTCCTCCAATTATATGGATCCCTCTTTCACCAACCCGGTGTAAATATCTAATAAAGAGGGGTGCACCCGATCACAAAGTTTAGTAACCTTGATTATCAGAGAAAAGAAAAAAAGAAATTACCTTAAGGGGCACTCATTAATGGATGTAAACATTTATTATACATATGTTTACATATACATACACACACACATGTATGTGTATATATATATATATATATATATATATATATATATATATATATATATACACATACACATATACATATACATACACACACATACATCTTGCCTCGTCAAAGCTACTAGCGAAACGCGCGTCGGCGGACACCGCGCTCGCTACTCACTATACTCTTCAAACATTGAATTTATTTCTACACCTTCTAGTATTTAGATAGAAACCAATCTAGATGCAGTCAGTAGATAGCTGTACCCACGATCTATGGGGTTCAACCAGTGCCGCAATAGATAGCGAGACCTTAGTACCGCAGTGGATGAATGAATTGTGTCCCAATTAATCCAACACAGATCGCCCACATTTGAGGGACAACAAGTCTAAAGGGGGTATTCAATTGTTCCTCCGGGCGCCGCCGGAACGAGCGCGTTAAAATTATTACCGTTTATACGGTAATATTGCGCGTAATTACCGTTCATACGGTAATCTACTCGCTCAATTTCAGCTCGCTGCTCAGGGAGCTGCGAGCTGAAATTGAGCGAGTAATTACTGTATAAACGGTAATAGTTTTAACGCGCTCGTTCCGGCAGCGCCCGGAGGAACAATTGAATACCCCCCTAAGGGTTCCATAAGGCAATTATATAGAATATATAGAACTCAACCTTATGCATTCTTATGAATACTGAATGGGCTTACAAAATGCTGGCCACCATTCTATCTACTTGACAGGTATAGTTTACAACCAAAAATGGATAGAACTTTAACAAAGTTTTAGAATTCTGTGTTTAGTTCCACTTTAAGCTTTAGGGGAAGACGGGAAAGAAAGGTGACGGAATTAACAGACAAACAGCACAACTCACTGCCAGTTTGCACCACGAACAGCTGATCGCAACAATCTCTTTGCTGTGAAAGGCAAACTTTTGCTGGAACCCCTAATAAGAAAGAAGAAATAACCTATTAAAAATAATGCAGAGATCCTGCAAACAAATCAAGAAATTCACAAAGTACTCTGAAATATAAGTTTCACAAAGACTTGCAGTACACAAGGAATAGAACAATATACTGAGATCACTTAACTGCTGGGATGACATTTCCTCATGCAAAATGGGCTATAGTTCCTGACTTTATATATTACACATTGATATTTATATTATGTATATATTACAAGGGTGTTCCGCATTTTCTTTATGATTATCTTAACGTGCATCTAGTCATTAAATAAAAAAGTCACCTTGTGTAAAATTAGCTGTTTGGGGAATGCAGAAATAGATCAGCAAACATTTCAGGAATTCAAGACATTGGGACACAGGAATTTGGTCAAAAGGGATTTTTTTTTTTTTTTTTAACTTATTTCCTGAAGGGGGTCGGAGCCTACCATACTAAAATACCTGATAACAGAAGACAATACCTTACAAAAGATACATAACAATTGTACATGCCGTGCTAAACAACCTCAAGGGCCTCTGAACCTAAAACACAAAAGTGGCTTAACATAAAAGAACTACAATAACATTGCAAGATATATATGTTAAAGTTCCAGGGACTTTGAGGACTGAATATATACAATATAAAATGTGATCATGGGGGAGGTAATCCCATTGAAAGACTGGCTTGAGTGTGGCCACTTTTTGTAGAAAATGGCTAAACATAGATAGAACACTAGCACCACTCAATGACATGTTTTAAATGTAAGTGCAACGTTAAACATCTCCAGTTCTGACAAGTCATACATACATTCATTCAGGAATGTTATTTGGAGCACTTTGATATAATAAAATTTATATTTTAGGCGTCACTTTCATTTAACTCCTATCAGGTATCGGAATGTTTACATAGATATTTGTGAATGTTACATGATGCTGTTTTATATTTGATCAAATGGCCATTTAACAGTACAAATATGCCACTTCTTTGCTCCAATTTATAAGATGCTAGACCGGGGGAGAGGCTGGCTCATAGCCAGTCAGGCAAAATATAGTCAGAGCTTTTTAGCAGGAGATGCCATGCTGTTCTGCAAATAAACACCAGGAACAAAACTGAAGAAATCTCCTAAAACAGATGTAAAGGGGGCTACACAAGTAGATATCGGCACATTCGTCCAAAAACCACGAAAGAGGTGTGTGATCCTAATAGCGGCCAAGAGGTAAATCCAGCTCTCCTTTGTCCCCAGCATGCATGGATTTGCTTTTCCCCTGCAGATCCCCAACACAGTTCTGATAACCCCTCTGGGGGGGTCAGGGCCTCTGCCAACCTGAATAACGTGCTCACATTTTTAGCAGCAACAACTTACTATCTGACCATCCGTTTGGATTTCTATGTGTTGGGAGACCTTTCCAATGTATAATTCCATAAAGAGAAGATAATTGCTGGTCTACATGAGTACAAGTCCGTATACTGACTTTTTTCTTTCAAACCACTGAGAAGGCTGTACTACTACAAACCCTGGTTATCTAAACTGTGCCTTTGCTAACTCTTGCCCTCCTCAGACTGCCATGCTGCTGATTAACCTATTCCATTGTGGAGTCAGGGATTGTTTGCACTACGTGTTAAGTAGACACCTAAGCAGACATATCTGCTCTTCTCAGTTTGGGTGCATCAAGTCCATTGCGTCCGCTGCTTCTCATCGGACAGATATCCTTTAAAACGGCCCACTTATGAGGACTTCCTTCATTTATAGACATACTCCTTCTAGCTCAAGATTCAGTTCTTCTTACTTGTTTAACATTTGAAGCCGGGTGTATGGGCAGCACGGTGGCTCAGTAGTTAGCACTTCTGCCTCACAGCTCTGGGGTCATGAGTTCAATTCCCGATCATGACCTTATCTGTGAGGAGTTTGTATGTTCTCCCCGTGTTTGCGTGAGTTTCCTCCGGGTGCTCCGGTTTCCTCCCACACTCCAAAAACATACTAGGAGGTTAATTGGCTGCTAACAAATTGACTCTAGTCTGTGTGTGTGTTAGGAAATTTAGACTGTAAGCTCCAATGGGGCAGGGACTGATGTGAGCGAGTTCTCTGTACAGCGCTTCGGAAATAGTGGCGCTATATAAATAAATGGTGATGGTGATAGTGTGCATTAAGAATGGGGGAGGGGGGTTGGTGGTAGTAAATTATACTATCGTCCAGCTCTAAATGTGTTCTCGGCCATCAATCTGTTGGCGCCCTAGACCCCATATCTCCCTACACTGCACCCAACTATACATAAGCTGTGTGGCAGCAGTGCTTACCATGTATTTACTAAAGTATGTTCTGTTATAGCATTGATAAAACGTCTACCTACATACAGATGGACTACATACCTCCTCTCTATTTACAAGGGGTCTCCTTGTCTCTCTGTGCACTCTCTATCACATCTCATACTTCACACAGTATGGTTGGGCTCCCTTGTGAATAATCTGATTTCTCCCTCTAAAACATTACACATATAGGGCTTTGTTTTAGTATTAGGAGAAAATCCAATGTACAATTTTGCGCCCTGGCTAAGCTGCAGAGGGACAAATTTAAAACGAGAGGACAGATTTAGACAGATAAAAATAAAGCTGCCTGGTATTTGTGTGCTACATGCAAAAGCAGCCAGTATTTTTCCTGCCATGCAAAGAAGAATTGCATTTGCATCACAACATAGTTTGTCCAGGTGTATTTTGGAGTCCGAAATTCCATCAGACATTTTTAAACTTTTTATGCCTAAATTATACGCAGATTTTGCCGAAGATCTAATCTGATCTGAATAGATGGAATAGCTCTCACTTTATGTGGTTTGGAGAGATAAACATACTAAAGATGGTTGTCCTTAGATTACTTTATGCTTTTTACCTATACAGCATGTACAAATCATGTTTTAAATAATTATGGATCGCTGCACCCAGGTTTGTTAGTGGAACTGGAAACAAATCTTGTATCACGGATGTGACATGTGAAACAAAAGACATCTGATGATGGTGGCCTGAATGACTTAAATTACAAGCGGGATGTTCTGACTAGACCGATTCTGGAAATAACCCCTGGATTACCCATGCATTTTACTCTTAATCTTGGCTTTCTTAATTTAGATCTCCAGGATTCTATAGACCATGACTCAAGTTTAATTTTTAGTAAGTTCCCTGCTATCAGTTTGGGACCATTTACTTAGAAAAATCTCACCCTATGTTGGCCGCTTCAACCCGATTTTTGATAATCCTAGTTTTTCCCGAGGGGTGCGGATTAATAAATTCTTAGGGGCATATTCAATTCCGATCCGATCCAATTCCGCAGTAACGCGCGTTACCGCGGAAAATGCGCAGTACTGCCGGTAATACGGTACCGCAATAACGCGGATTTTCGTACGCAGCCCTATCGAACGAAAATCCACGTTATTGCGGTACTGCGGATTAGGTGCCCCTTAGTGTGGACTTCTGCCAAGGTGGTCTAAATCAGACACACCCTTGGCCCTAGAGCAGTATTGGCTAACCTGTGACACACCAGCAATAAGCTGCTATATATTGGCAAAGCATGCTGGGACTTGTAGTTTCACAACACTTGGGAGTGTAACAGGTTAGCAAACACTGCCCTAGAGGCTCCCTCCATCTGCTATCCCCTGGGAGATTCCATGTCCCATTGGTGGGCTGGTGCTTCAGTCATTATGCCTCTATCAGACTTGGAGATCAATTGTTGGCAGACATCTAGGCCTTTAAAAAACAGTTTTTGCATTGTACAATATTATGCTTGAAGAAATGTTGGTGCTCCAGCCAATGTTTCTTAATGGGAAAAGCTGAGAATAGAGTTTTAGATTTGCGCACACACTGTCAATTGCCTGCAAAACGCAGGAAAATATTGTACGGTTTTGACCTGCAGTTACCATCGCCCATCTTCGCCGGCTACTATATGTCCCAGTACCCCAACTAATTATCATAGGTGCAAAAAATATAAAGGTTCTATAACCCAAATAAGGTGAGGGAGCCAACCTAGCCAATCAGTTGGGGCTTTTACCTCTCACCATTTCTGTTCTGCGGTCGTTCCATCTTTGGTGGAATAGGCAAAGAAAGGATGAGGGCAGCACGGTGGCTCAGTGGTTAGCACGTCTGCCTCACAGCACTGGGGTCATGAGTTCAATTCCCGACCATGGCCTTATCTGTGCAGAGTTTGTATGTTCTCCCCGTGTTTGCGTGGGTTTCCTCCGGGTGCTCCGGTTTCCTGCCACACTCCAAAAACATACTGGTAGGTTAATTGGCTGCTATCAAATTGACCCTAGTCTGTGTCTGTCTGTGTGTGTTAGGGAATTTAGACTGTAAGCTCCAATGGGGCAGGGACTGATGTGAGCGAGTTCTCTGTACAGCGCTGCGGAATCAGTGGCGCTATATAAATAAATGATGATGATCGCATATGAGAATGGAGGAGTTTACAACCATGGCAGACTCATTGCTGTCCTAAATCACTAGCTGCGTAGTCAAATTGCTTTTAAGGATTCCAGTAATTAGCCATTGCCTCCAGCGACAACTTGCTGTATGGCGGTCAGGGCTTTAAATCCCAGACGCCCTCTCTTCCCTCTCCCGGTTTCCTCTTGTCTCTTCCACTTTGCTTCTTTCTCCCACCTTTATGATAAGAAGGTGCTAAGCTGTATCCTGCCTGTATATACATTATTGTGTGGTTTGGATGTTCCTGGTGCATTGCTGGCATTCGTTATATGTCCTGATTTTGTTGATATGTAAAAGATTTAATAAAAATGTAGTCTAGCACCTTTGTTATGCAAACGATCATATTTGACTTCTCACCCGTCAGTGAGTGAACACGAACATAATGCCCCTTATAGGAGGAAGCGGGGAGACAAAATATCACACCGGATCCCTATTAACCCCTTCTGTGCAAACCAGGAAACAAGTCAGATGTCGCTTTCTTCAGTCACTTGTACTATGCACCATTAACTTCCTTAATTGGCCGAAAACTCCATCGCTGGATTAATCTGCTGCAGATATTTGGATTCTCCATATTCCACTATCAACATTAATATTTAATAAAATTGTTTTAGATGAACAATTGAAGTGTAAAGAGATTAGACAATGCTGTTAAACAGTTTGTCAATCAGGACGACTATTCTTTAGCCACAGACATCAAGTTATAACAGAAAATAGTGTGTGTGTGTGTGTTGGGGAATTTAGACTGTAAGCTCCAATGGGGCAGGGACTGATGTGAGTGAGTTTTCTGTACAGCGCTGCGGAATTAGTGGCGCTATATAAATAGCTTATGATGATAATAACTGATCTGCCTGACTGTCAGAGAAAAAAAACCATTAGCAAGGTTTCAGTATAGAAGCCAGCAGCGTGTCTGTTGCTGGAGGCCGGAGTCGTCACGTTTCTAATGACGCTAGCGGAAGCCGTGTCCTCTTAAAACGAGTGCCTTAAGTAATTATCTAAATATCCTGTCCTACCGGCAGTCTTGAGTGACAGCGCTAGAGAAGACTAAGCTCATCAATTGCTCCCCGAGGCTAAGATATGACAACACAGCTGTTACAATAAAAACAATTGGACACCTCTGGCTTAGAGTCACCTTCCACGCTAAGGACATATTTGGTGCAGTCTCTTACCTTCCCACACTGGCGGCATTTCCCTGCCTGGCGTCTCCGGTGAACCCAATGATGGCGAACAATGACTGGCTACGAGAGAGACACAATGTTTGTTAGGAAAATATATAAATACACAAAAAACACACAGACTGCATCTAATTTTTGTATACCGATAGCTTGAAAATGTAAGACATTATATGGTAAGTGTATCTATAACACAGGGCACAGTGTTCATGTTAAAAGGGCCTTTCCAAGTTTAGATTGCTTTAATGTACTGACTTTTACATGCTGCAACTTTGACTTTCTTTTTGCCTTCCTTATGTGTTTTTACGACACTTTTGTTGTCTGCGGTTTTGATTGCATCATATCCCTGAGCAAAGAACGTAAACGCCTTTGTCTTATGATATAAATACATGGCTAAAAAAACATTGGAAGTTAAAGCAATGTGGTTAAAGTTGTAAGAACTAAACCGTCCCCTAGTAATTTTTCTCCCTGTGCGGCAATGATGCGCTACTGCGTTGCTATGTAGCCCTTCTGGTGGGTCGTTAAGAATGTTATCAATGAGATATTACTCTGATGGTTTTCAGTATGCCGATCTATACATTGTCACTTTTCTCCTGGTCTCTATTCTGCTTATGTCTTTTGTTTCGCTAGTTAGTCTGTTTATGTCTTTTGTAGGTGTTGAAAAACTCAACAAAAGTACTTTATTAAAAAAATTAAAAAAAATGTTGTAAGAGGGCGATCACAAGAAAACAAACACAGTGACCCAAAGATAGACAACCCCTTAAATACTGTTAATTTTGTAAAGAAAATTTGGAACAAGAGAGAAAGGGATAAATTAGTACTTCCCCTACCTCCCGTATATTGCGAGAGCCGGACTCGCGGAATGACGGTTTGCAACGGAAATTTATCTGAAAAGCAAGTACAAACCGGGTAACAGAATAAGAAAGGTTTGGATAACAAGATTGCTAGGATTAGACAGGTAAAGAATGAACCGCTTACCTTCTCCAGCTGCTCGATACACGGTGTGTGAACCACTATTTTACAGGCTGCACACTTTCGTCGTGATGCTGACTTTTGCTGTTGAGAATAAAAAGGGTAAATTTATGAAAACAGCATAAAAAATAAAACAAACATAAAACCAAAAACAAAACTGTTGTTGGACTAACAAAAAAAATAAATATCCCCCCCCCCCCCCAGAAAACAGTGATTTCATACAAAGAATGAAAGTACCAAGTCTACACATGTACCTGCATCCTACACACAATAGAGGCGGCCATCTTTATCCTGTACCAACATGTATGAGAAAGCAGCCTCCGTTCACTAGGAACCTCTGACCTCACTGAGGCACAAAGGCAACAAGTACATTTTAATAGTAAAGATTTGGGGGTAACATTCCAACACTGCCGACGGCCTCACCCACGCAACTCAAGAGAACTGAGAACTCAACAGTGATCAGAGATCCTGTGTGAGGAGAGTTATAATGCAATTGCATAGAAAACCGCAATAAAACCCGTCTAACAAGGAAAGTAGTTCTTTCCTGCAATAACCAAATTTAAGACAAGATAAATATATGTATGATGGCAAAATAAATGTCCTGTTCTTCGTCACTGCTGTTTAATTCCAAGCATAAATTGGGTTGGATATTCTTCTGTGTGTTATCTCTCAGATAGGCACATAATACATAGTATAATTGGAGGAGAAAGCTTTCTGCTTGCAGGGAGAGATAGCTATGTACTCACTGGGTAAAACTGGGCACCTATAAGACGCTCCCTGCTCCAGCTTTACCCAGTGTGCCGGACGTCTTAAAGACTTTATAAGAATCATTACCCAGAAGCGACATATTACCTGCAATTTTTTCTCTATGACACACCGAAGTACTAGTATTATATTAAATACGGCCTCAGGCAAGACATTATCCGTGTGCAGTATCCATCATCTTCATCTTCAGTTATTTATATAGCGCCACTAATTACACAGCGCTGTACAGAGAACTAACTTACATCAGTCCCTGCCCCATTGGAGCTTAGTGTCTAAATTCCCTAACACACACACAGACAGACAGACAGACAGAGAGAGAGAAGCTAAGAAACGAAGGTCAATTTTGATAGCAGCCAATTAATCAGTATGTTTTTGGATTATGGGAGGAAACCAGAGCACCTGGAGGAAACCCACGCAAACTCGGGGAGAACATACAAACTCCACACAGATAAGGCCATGGTCGGGAATCAAACCCATGACCCCAGTGAGGCAGAAGTGCTAACCACTGGGACTCTGTGCTGCCACATGTGTATTTTCATGCCAAACGTGTTTGCAGAAATGTGCCACAGCCCAAAACAGGCACAAATGTCATTTTATTGCCCCCCCCCTCCCTAAAAAAAACCCACATTTGTCGTGTCTACTCCCCTTCATTGCCACTGAGCTCCTTGGTCCCAACTGCTTGCATAAAATATATGTATTCTACCAGAACTAAACATAAGAATGAATGAACAAGGTTCACGCGTTGACTGGTGAGACTAAACATGGTAAGATGATAAGCTCAGGACTGGCTCTAGGTATCTAAACATTTTGGATTCTGTTGTAATTCACTGTTGTCCGGAATAACGGCAATGACACGTTGATGTGGGAGACACCGGGGACATCACAAACGTAAACAAGCCCACCAAAAAAAAAAAATTCTTACGTCTAAGAGGCGACAACTAGAAAGGAAATTTAGCTAAATTTTCTAAATGAATCCAGTGGTTTTTCCACATTCAGTTTTTATTTATAACACCAACAAGAACACAGAGGTCATAACATACATATGAAGTGATATCAGACAAGGAGTGTTAGTTAACCTTTGTGCCATTATTACACACTACAAAGTTGGCCGGGACTGGTGTCATTCAAGTGTTCTAGAATGTCACATCGTTTTCAGACAGAATAACTCCGCTGAGAAAGAATGACACCAGCATCAGTGCACAGCCAGATGTAGGTGCACAAGTTGTGTGTACTAGTGTGCAGATTAATGCCACTGTGTGCCTATGGAGGTGTCCAAGGAGAGGGGTGAGAAACACAGCTTTGCGCCCTGCTCCCCTTCCCCGTGTCGGAAGTTTAGTGTGTGTGTGTAGGTGGGTGTCCCTGGGACTTCCACTACTAACTGAAGCTACAAGCCTCACCACGCCATTTATGTAAGTTTCACTTCTGCAGTATTCTCACCGACATTACCACTGAAAGGCTGAAGCTGTGGAACACACTCTGATCTATGTTTATTGCAGCTGGTTTCTGATGTAACGCCAAGTTTATTACACATTATTTCCTTTAAACTCCCGTCATCTTTAGATGCTCAACCTCAAATATGGATAAATATAGATTTGACCATATTAAGAAAAACAATGTATTTATCCGATATAGTAAGAGCTTCTCTCTCTACTATTCAGGCCTACAACATTTCGCAAAACACAAAATGCAAATTAAAGATTATTTGCATTTCCTCTAGGCCTATGAAAGACATTTAAAGAGAGGGTTTGTGACATAAAATGCTTTATTTTACTTAGCCGTGCTCTTGGGGGACCCGCACTTCCCTGTAAGTGGTGGTTATTTTTATGCCTTATGCGATTAATTACACAACAGTTTCCATCATCAATCATCATCATTTATTTATATAGCGCCACTGATTCCGCAGCGCTGTACAGAGAACTCATTCACATCAGTCCCTGCCCTATTGGAGCTTACACTCTAAATTCCCTAACACACAGACAGACAGACAGACAGACAGACAGAGAGAGAGAGAGAGATTAGGGTCAATTTTTGATAGCAGGCAATTAACCTACTAGTATGTTTTTGGAGTGTGGGAGGAAACCGGAGCACCCAGAGGAAACCCACGCAAACACAGGGAGAACATAAACTCCACACAGATAAGGCCATGATTTGAACACATGACCCCAGCGCTGTGAGGCAGAAGTGCTAACCACTTTGCCACCGTGCTGCCCCTATTACACATAGAAAATGTAGAAGTTTAAGGCTATGGAATCACTGAGTGTGCTGGTCCGCTGGGTTTATCGCATTACAGTGGAACTACAATTTCGCCTGTGGTAGTTTTCATTTAAATTACTTTGAATTATTGCACACAATGAAATACAAACTAAAAAGGTGGTAAAATAAACACACAGGTTTGATCAGAGCCCTCATAAGTGGACCGTGGGACCAATATTAAGTATCTTTACAGAAGTTGCAAGTTGTGGACAAGAGTCGTCTTTTTAGTAGAGATGCTCACTGACCCCCGTGAACTGGTTTTGGTTTTGGATCTGGATTAGCTTCGTGTTTTGGTTTTGGATCTGGATTAGCTTCGTGTTTTGGTTATGGATTTTTTAGAAAATTTTTGTTCCTACATTATTTTTATTAACCTCAATAACACTAATTTCAAGTCATTTGCAGTCAATTTTGACCACCTCACAGATCACAATATTATTTTCATACACTTTCGGACAAATACTGCAGCGACCTGGCTGGATGGTAAGCGACAGAGCAATGACACAAACACACGGCAGTTCCTAGCACATCTAGGACACATTGGCACACAGCAGTGGCAGAAAAGAAAAACGGGGGTCCGCCCTCCCTCCCACCCCTCGCTATGTTGGATCTTAAAAAGGAATTCAAAACTCACGAGATCCAACGGCGTCACAATGACGTTTTGCCTCGTTTTAAATTCCGAGGGTGCGCGACAGTAGCTCGGTACTCGAATCCCCTAAGTTCGGGTGTGCTCGGTTCTCGAGGAAGCGAGCCTGAGCATCTCTACTTTTTAGTTTCTCTGTCCTTTGTTCCCATTTTTCAGACAGGAGAACGGAGGAAAGAACGGTGATCACTAAACTCTTGAGAAGCGTATACAACACACACACGTGCTTTACCAAAGCGGATGACTGACTGCACATTGGGGGAAGTAGCGCTTGTCCAATTTTTCCTTCATCCCTTTCTCATGATCCACTTCTCTCCATAGCGATCAATGACCTCTATGCAAGTATCTATCTCTCCTGCTGTCTACTCTTATCATGTGCACAAAGTGTCATTTTGTCAAATTTCTCTTTACCCTATAAAACCAAAAATATATTTATTCCAATATGCCATAAAAATATGCTCAAATAGAGCAATGCAAATTGACTTGCTCAAACTATAAAAAGGTTTGTTGTTTGTACCGTATGATACATGGTTCCAAAAACATTTAAGCCTGTACCTCTTTGATGTCACCAGCTCCTTAGTGACGCAAGAGGCCGAATACTGGTTTAGTCCACAATACGGCTTCCTCCTCTGTGTGCACAACCATATTTCACAAAATGTCCTCATATAAACATTATCTGTACACAATAGGATTATAATCCCACAGAAGTGATGTTATTGGTTATAAAACTGTAGTGATAGGATTACATCCATTAATGTACGGAATAGCAAACCCCCACTGCAGACAATATTATTATAATGGAACTCTGAATTCTAGAATCTAATAGTAGTACTTGCAGCCTTGTGCATTTAAATGGTGACTGAACTCCTTGGAGGTAGTAATATTATTTTGATTTACAACGGCATACATTATTCCCGATACATAGTAAAATTATCATACACAGGAGTCTAACAGCCAATCAGCGTAATTCATATAACCTGCACAAGCATCACCCACGTTCAATAGTCTCCATGCGCGGAATAGAACAAAGGAAAGATTTAATTAAAGCTTCTAAAAACCAAAAGTGGAAGCTGATTGGTTGCTATGGGCAACACCTACACTTTTGGTTTTTAGACGTTTTAGTAAATCTACCACCAAGTGTGTTGGTGTGGGGTGCACCAGGGGTAAGTAGCTCAAGAAACAGTGGGCGTACAGGGCGGGTGTGTTTTTACTTTGTTTTAAAATCCGTCCACTTAATCGGTTTTTAATTGTGATGCATGTGGGCACTTTCTGCAGAAATCTACAGGTATGTATTCTATAAAATGGACTTAAAGAGCTTCCAATTTATTACATTACTACACAGCAACCCAACCACTAGTAGGACCTGGGACCTGCGCAGGGAGGAGATGAAAGGTCCTCATAGTGGCACATTCATATCTTTAAGAGGTGACCAAACACATTCCACTATATAATTAGCTGGATAATACATTGTACACAGTTTTCTATACAAAATCTTATTTTTAAACAGCATGAGCTTAGTTTTATGAAGGATGATAGGACCACTTCAAGTCCAGAAATAGACATGAATGGAATTCCTATCTACACTGTGGGAGGCCGAGATCAAAGTCAAAAGACTTTGCTGATACTAGACAAGAGAGGCCATAGAAACGGATTGCAGTATGTGTAACCGTATTCTCTTCTGCACGTTACTGCAGAGTTTTATTATACACACATACGCAAAGACATCTGACTACAAATCCAAGCCTCATACATGGTATACAGCGTGGCCCCATCCCGCCCCCCGGCATACAGCGCGGCCCCATCCTGCCCCCCCCGGCATACAGCGCGGCCCCACCCCTCTTTCTTCTGTGTGGCCCCTTTCAAGGCTGGAGGGTCACACATGCTGTCTTTCACTTCTATTATGTCAGCCCTCACTGGTCTATAGCTTAAGTACAAACTGACAAACTCAATAAAGTGCAAAAAAAGGGGCTACTTATATGAAGAACATCACCCCTAAACATATTTCACAAAAAGCCCTAGATAAAAAATAACCTTTGTATTGTACATAACAGAGCTCCTATGTCAAAGACTGAATTAAGGTATATATGATTTCAATAGCAATTGACCATCTTAAAGGTGCACCTATTAACTCAATGTTTCCAACAGAATATAAAAAAGCCTAAACAAATCACCTATATTTATTATATTTTTGATCCGTAACAAACAGACGATATATGGTTGATGAAAGAACCATGTTTCTTTGTGGACCGTTCCCAGCTAATATGAAAATAAGACCGTCCCGGATAAACGTCAGAGCTCTGTCCTCACCCAGACAGTGTCCTGATATCACTGAGGGTTCTGTGACAAATGTAAAAGCCCAGAGAGATATAACTATCATCACTGCAAACCAGCAGGGAGCTATCACTCACTATACGTCTCTGAGAATATGCTGGGGCTATATAAATAAATGTTAAATCTATGGTACATGCTGTGCTAATCAGGTCATGTTTTCGAGACTCCATAGAGACCAGGGGCTAGATTTACTAAACGGCGGGTTTGGAAAAGTGGAGATGTTGCCTATAGCAACCAATCAGATTCTAGCTTTCATTTATTTAGTGCATTCTACAAAATGACATCTACAATCTGATTGGTTGCTATAGGCAACATCTAGACTTTTTCAAACCCGCAGTTTAGTAAATATACCCCCAGGAGTTTCTAGCCCTGAAATGTTTTCTTTTTTTAACTCTACTCAGAGTGTAGGCCTCCATACCAGACGAATGACGGAGAATACTTGTGTCTGCCTACAATTCATAGGAAATTGGGCTTACAGTAGTCTGGTTACTCATATGATCACAACATTTAAATTAGAAGGTTACAATACTGCTCATGAAATGGGATGAGAAGGATAAAAAAAACCACAGAAATTCTAAAACAAACTGCTCATTAGTGACTAGAGAATTCTTTTGAATACCACATAATCAAGATCACAAACATACCTGTATCTTAGCTGTGCAGTTCTGCTCTCCCACGTAACAAAAATCTCCAGATACATTTGTCTCGAACCAGAGGTGGTCGCCATACACAGCCGACTCCTAAGAACGGAGATATAAAAATGAACGATGTGAGCCTCTAGCACCTGCAAGAACCACCTACATTTTCACTCGCTTCACCCATTTGTAGCGAAATATATTAACTGTGTATGTGTCTAATTTATGAGTACACCCACACCAAGCATAAACTGCGTTCTTCTCCACATTCTCTAGATTTTATGGATAATAACCAATCATAATTGTGGAGTTCAATTAGGTCACAAACTACGAAATGGTGCAAATCAACGACAAAGAGTGGAACAGGGTTGGGAACTGTTGCATTTAGCAAAAGGTGGAACATGAGCAGAAATAGGTTACATAAACACCTCCTGTTTAACATATCAACCTTCTGCAGAACAGTGACAGAGCATTGTGAACATATTTAGTTAAGTGTAAATACTCCAGTTATTTCATATTGATCATATAAGGCCTTTACTTTGTCTTGAATTTTAAATAATATAGGGACCGATGTAGATGTAACTGGGCTGAAGATGAGGCCCGGGTCAGCACTGCTGTAAAGAGACAAAGAGGCACTGCTAGCAATGGCAGAAAGGCTGCTGAGAATATAGGAAGAGAACTGCCTTGTGGACTACAAAAGTAGGGTCAAAACAGAAGGTAATGTTGGAGAAGGTTCTTATATAGGCTGGTGGGTGAGAGGACTACCGAGAGGCTTAGAAGGGCCACTAAACCTAGAATGGCTTTTGTGTAGTTTTTAATCTTTCCCTTTGAGACTGAATAGGTCAATGAAGAAGAAATTCTGTTCCTTCACCACCTCAACTTCAGGAGGACAGGACAAGGGGAAAACTTAAAGGTTCCTCTCCTTAGTTATCATTACCGCAGCTAGATGAAGTAGACTTGGCTTTGGACAGCAAAACCAGAAGAGGAAGCCCATAAGACTGCAACTCATGACAAAGGAGATTGATACGGACTGAAAACGGGTGCAGTCACCTAAACACACGTAAGATTGTTGGTCATGAGAAGCCACTGTTTGGTAGTCCTTTCGGAGGATAGGCTGTGAGCCCTCATGAGCACCTCCACAATACCACAATGCAGAAAAGGAGAATTTGAAACAAGAAAAGGAACATAATTAAGTAGCTAATAATGCAAAGCTTAGACTGAATTCAAAGTATGAAAACTATGTTTTCCTTCACCAAGTGGGTAAAAACTGAATCACTACATTGTTGAATGTCTTGTAAACACTTGTGTATACATTTATATATTCAAACCGCAATTCAGAAAAATTAAACAAACAAAACAAAAAACAAAACACAAAACAGAATGACAAACAACGTTTCATCAGTTGTGATCAAGGTCCAGGACTGAGAATAAGTTCATTATCAAAAAGCAGAGTGAGTGACATGTGAATAGAGGAACAGCCTGTGACAAGTTTCTGTAGGTTCTGTTCCTGTGATAAGAAATTGGACTGAAAAAGTCATATATGAAATCTGGGAAATAGAATGGTCTTCAGCTTTGACACCATCAAACCTTAAAAGTGCAGGAAGTTGTATCCGCGACTTAATATTCTCAACAATCCATACTGATGGCGGCCTTGAGTGCAATGTAGGGTATCCCCCACTGGTCCTGCAGATATGATAGGGTTAATACAAGATTGTCATCTCGGTACGGTGTCAGAGAGACATCACTGCATTGAAGATGAAACACTGCTGCCTCCATAATGTTTATGAGGACTCAAACATTATCTACTGGGTGCTATGGAGAGGACGGCTGGACAGGATAATGCAAAGACGAAGGTACAATATGGCAGCACGGTGGCTTGGTGGTTAGCACTTCTGCCTCACAGCACTGGGGTCATGAGTTCAATTCCTAATTATAGCCTCATCTGTGTGGAGTTTGTATGTTCTCCCTGTGTTTGCGTGGGTTTCCTCCGGGTACTCTGGTTTCCTCCCACACGCCCAAAAAATACTGGTAGGCTTATTGACTGCTATTAAATTGCCCTTAGTCTCTCTTGGTGTGTGTGTGTGTGTGTGTGTTAGGGGATTTAGATTGTAAGCTCCAATGGGGCAGGGACTGATGTGAATGAGTTCTCATTGCAGCGCTGTGGAATTAGTGGCGCTATATAAATAAATAGATGATGATTAATATAGAAGACCCAAAATTCTGATATGTAGAAAGCCATTCTCACTCAAACCAAAAGAAGTAGCACCCCCACCCCCCGGAAAAATCGTGCCTGGCAGGATTAATGAAACGGAGACAACTTGCTGCTGTCTATAGTGAAGGTGAAGAGACTTCCAAGTTTTTGTTCTTCTCCTGCCTCCTAGTGGTGAAAGAACAGATTGCTATAGTCATCTGCTCGACATACAGGGATTTCATGAAATAAAGTTTGATCAAATCAAAAAGGCATATATAGCAACACCCACCACAAACAAAGCAACACAATGGCATACAGGCAGGATACTAAGAGCTGAAGGAGAAGATCAAGCATTTCGGTCATAGACCCATTATCAAGCAGTCTCCCTACTTCACTGCATTTTCATGAAATTGTGAGTAAGAGACAGTAACACCTAACACTGCAGAAGGTTGTTGCTGACAATGCAGTGCATACAGTAGCAGTGAAAACCTTGCACACAAGCGGCACCTCTTCCAGAGCAATACTTACACCCCAGTCCATGGTACTGCGCACTTGCATTTCTGACTCGCTGTGTAGGACACCAGATGACGACGTCAGGTGCTGGGCTCCAGATTTGGCAATGGCTTTTCTGTAAGATAGAAGGATGCATCTGAGATGGAACAAGGGATTGCTACATAACAACTACCTCATATAATCTATATACATTGAACATCACAACAGCCCACCTGCAGAATACAATGATAGTGTAGTGAGAAGAACGCAGCCTATGAATTCAGTGAACACCACTGACATCACCAAGGTATTTCGTGAACAATATTCAGGAATCGATGGCCTTTAGTGAATCGGTGGCCTTTAGTGAATAAGTTGCATTCTCATGAAAATAGGTATCGGGCACAAAATTGCTGCCACCACCAAGTGACAGGAGCACTTTAATGTTAAATATTTTTTGTGTAGGAAACGTGCACCTTATTCCTTGGTGGTTAAAATACTTTTGTTTGCTCAGGAGATCATTTAATAATATGAACATCATGCATGTCGCCAAAAAAAAACCATCCCAATCAAAAACCCTATTAACTTAGCAATTTAAAACAAGACATTTCCATTTTCATAAAACTTTCATGAATTCATTTGAACCACGGTTTCTGGCCACATCTACGTGTAAGTAAGCTTCTATTTCCCATCGTTTCTGCATGCACATTCAAATTTTTGTTTCTATAAATTGCATGTTTGCAATTGTGGGTCTGTGTGTTAGCGTGTCTATTCCTGTAAATGTGTGCACCTCTTTCCTTCTGTCTATATCTCTCCATGACTAATTCATGTGAAAGTAAGAACCCAGCGTTTTGCAAAGATACATTCTGTAAACCACCGAGACAATGTTAGGGGTGGAGATATACGAAATAGTGCGTGTCTGTAATTTGATTGTACAGAACCTTGCACACTTCAATACAGGGAAATGAGGTAGCAAGAAATTATGTTGTTTAACGAATGCAGATTAGTTTCAGGTACACAGGTCTGGTCTGGGGCAGTATAGAGCATAGTCAGGCTGTCGGAGCAGTTTGCAGAGCTCACAGGTTTTGGGTGGAAGAGAATATGTAACCCTGCACATTCTCTTGTGATGTGATCTATTTATGGGGAATGCAAATCTTCCCACAGTACAATAAAAGGTACGAGCGGCCAAAGAGAACAAGTTGGTGTATGAGGAGTTTTGGTGCAAAGTACAGGTGATATTTTACGATGTGCGAGGGGAATATTACCAAGAGATGATTTTGCTTCTATTGAAAAAAAGGTGCACAATTTCTTTGGGCCGAGGACCACATTGGAAAGCAGAACTTACGTGAAGAGGCCGCAGTAAAACTGAACTAGCTCAAAGATGCAAATTACATAGAATTTACTTTAGGAAAAATGGAATCTCTTTGCAGTTATGCCATAAGGCTCAACATAGTTAATAAGGGCCCATGGGTACAGAAGTGTGTGCTTAGGTGCAAAGTAGCAGTGTGGCACCAGAGGGTGTGTGGCCAACTCATGTAGTGGGTGTGGTCAATGCACATAGGGAGTGAGAAATTCCGATCCTTTGTAACTCATTTTGCCTCCCTCATATCTGTAATATGCCCCATTAAGCAGCTCCTTTAAGCAGTCCGTTCTCCCCTCACCCCACCGTAGCAGCAACCTCCCATCTCTCACCTGTAGCTGCACATTAACCTGAGCCGTGACTTAGAATTCTAGCACCCCAGCCCTCAATTTTAACCAAACGAACCTAAAATATTCCTAAACTGCGTCCCCCTTCAGCACTGCGCCCTGGACGGTTGCCCCTATAGCACGGCCCTAGTTACGACCCTGACATCAACCCTGTCCTCCTAGGCAGCTAGACTGGGACAGCCTGGCAGCATAACAGAATGAAGCTCATTCATTCTGATTGGCTGACGGAGTGACCTCAATCATTAACCCCACCCTCCCAGTCACAGGAAGATCTGGGAAAGATACAAAGGAAGCCAGGATGCCTAGCCTTTCTATCCTGGGTCTCCTTGTGTCCAATCTGCTTCCAGTGGGCCACAAAAAAGGCCTTGTGCATGTTGTGCAGGGGCTGGGTCACTGCATTCTTTTCCTTTAAAATATCCCTAATGGACTGCTAGGCAGAGTCTACCCCCCTGCCATGTTGTGCAATGCTGATATACAAGATTTTCTTTCTCTCTGAGCTGAATCATGATTCACTCTAATTCCACTTTGCATTCAGCCAGAACTTTGTACATCTCACATTTTACAAATACCAATATAAATTTACCTGCGCCCAATAGCCAGACAGTAGAAACTGGCAAGAGTCAGTGTTACTCATTTACTAATTTTATAGGACCGTATCGTGGATTTTTATAGTTGTATTTTCATACTTTTAAAAGTTGCTTTAAAATTAAATTACTGGTAAAAAAAAAGGCTAATATTTGCAAGACAACCACATTACCTGCTACGGAATGCTAGAACCCTACAAGACAAGCGAGCAGAATGCTGCATTCCATCTTTTATACTAGACATTACACAGGTGCCCACAAATACTGCCAGGAGAGAGCACATTCAGCAGCCAAAATAAACAAAGCACCTACCCCACTTAAGCTCAACATGACTGGGGGAAAAACAGTCAAATATCAATTTCTAAAGATAGATAGGATTGTGCCAGATCAAAATGTTAAGTACAACAAGAATATTGTCAAATATAAATATATAGTCTCTCCCCTGGCATTTACACAAACATCTGTTAAGCTACAAGACACAAGTCAGACCATAAAGGGACTTGCCAATGTAGGGGTACCAAGTAACCACATGCATTGTACTTCCTTTCAGTGGTGAGTGATGCATACGGAAACTTTTCTTATATAACGGTGCTATAGTATTAGGACAATTAGCTGTAAATTTACAAGTTACACAAGAAAAATAGACATTTGAAATGGAGAAGAGGGAACATGATTTTGTGTCATTGTCAGAGTACAGCGGCTCAGGCTGATGCCATGGGGCACTAGTGAGGGTCACTGCCACCCCTACACTTACTTACTAATTAAACTTTTCTGCACAGGATAACTTAGACCTGTGTGTTTTAAACATTTGTTCAAAACTTAAGAGAAAATATGCCCTGCCTATAAGAAGGAACAGACCGTTGCATTACGAACAATTACAGCCCACCCTACCCCACCTTTACTAGTCCCCTGCGTACAGTTTTCTGCGGTCGCTGATAGAGGTGCAGGATTGAGGATCGCTAATCTCCCCACTACTCATGACCGAAGCACCGGGGATACTGTTTTCTTCATCGCTTCCTTCCTCGGATGTCTCTTCCACTTCCTCCTCTTCAGAGTCGTTTTCTTTCGACCCTGCTCTCTTCATGGGGATAAGGCCAGCCAGCAGCATGGAAGGCCCCAAGAGCTGATGATCGAGAGAGTGTAACTTCCCCCCGCGCCTCTTCTGAACAGCGAAGCGAGGGCTCAGACCTGGGGTGGTCGTACTTGACCGTCTCCGACCATCTTTCCTCCCCGCACGCCCCGTTGTGGACGAACTGGGCGGGAGGGCCGGTGCTTGAGTGACGGAGCAGCGTCTCTGCATGGTGAGAGAAGAGGACGCCAGCCCGGTGCTGGATCTACGGCGGCCTTTGCCGGTGGTTATGACTACACTGCACCGCCGCAGGGCTGGCGGGCAGAACGTCTCAGAGGGGGGCGGAGGCGGCTTCTTCCTGAAATGTCTTTTAAAAAAAGTATCCATAGCCCTGTCGTTGAAGAGGGGATAAGGAATCGTTTGCTCAGCAGACGAGGGGGCTGTTGACGTAGAAATCACTGTGTTAAAATACAGCCAACACACAGCAGTCATATACATAGGGATGGACAGATGTACCCATATAAAGTAAATCAATGAATATTCTGTAAGCTATCCAGCACTGGAGGTTTGCAGAACACTTAAAGTATCGTTCAATGCAGAGCAGTAAAGGGTTAAACCCCCACGTTCCTGAGTGTCAGTAATGACACCGTGACCTTTGATGTAGGTTAGAAGTGGCCCAAGGAGATGCATTTTATTTATGTATATATTAATGAGGATCTTTTCATCTAGCAATCAGCGTCCTATCTCCCACTGGTGAACGCGCTGTGAGCGAAGAGGAAGAGATGAAAAGCACAATACAGGAGTCTGTATATTTTGTGTACTTCCTGTTCACGGCTTCCAGCACAGAGGATGAAGCAAAGGGAGGACAAAGTGTTTATTAATCACCTTAACAATGAATACATTATTGTTATGTCTGACATTGACAGTAAGGTGTATCTTATTTTCTCTTTCACCAAAGTGACCGTTGAATTTTTTTTTTTAATCTTCAAAACAAAAAACAATCAGTATTCAGTGTACAGAGAAGTATCATCATCACCATTTATTTATATAGCGCCACTGATTCCGCAGCGCTGTACAGAGAACTCATTCACATCAGTCCCTGTCCCATTGGAGCTTACAGTCTAAATTCCCTAACACACACACACAGACAGAGAGAGAGAGAGACTAAGGTCAATTTTTGATAGGAGCCAATTAACCTACCAGTATGTTTTTGGAGTGTGGGAGGAAACCGGAGCACCCGGAGGAAACCCACGCAAACACAGGGAGAACATACAAACTTCACACAGATAAGGCCATGGTCAGGAATTGAACTCATGACCTCAGCGCTGTGAGGCAGAGGTGCTAACCACTTAGCCACCGAAGTATTTGCAACAACAGTGATAAATATCCAGCTCGGAGCTGGGCATTAAACGAAAGAGCTTGTATAGCAGGACAGTGGCAGTGTACGTGGTGAGAATTAGGTGCAGATATGGGACTTCATGGCGATAATGACATAGGTCAGAGAGAACCAGCTTCAGTTTTGGGTGGAACTAATTTAGGCAAATAATAGTGAACGTTCGTGTGTTTCTCCAATGCACAGCGACGCTCTATTCGCTTCCTCTGCCGCTTGCCCTTTCAAAACACACGGCAGTGTAGTCAGTGCCCCTATTGAAGTGAATGGAGCAGGGGGCACTAATACCCTGCGGTCTGTTTGAATAAAGGCCTCACCCAACCGGAGCCGAGAGGGTGTCACAGGATTCTATACAGACCCCGCTGGCCCAGGGGATCGGGAGGAAGGCTGTACCCCAGTACGTGAATACATATTGAATTGGAGTTGTTCTGTAATAACAATAGACAAACAGGAGTTCAACAAGTGAGGCTCTCCAGCATGGCCCCTGGAAATGTTCTTTAATAGCATCTAAAAACTAGTTATATCACTATTTCCTTTCCAGAAATGCATGTGTGCATTTGAAAAGCTTGAGAGTACAACAAAATATCCGTTTCATATCAGACTCGCACTTTGTTGGAACATTTCATTTCCAAAGGGGAAACTGCCCCTACGTAAGGGAAATCTAACAAGAACAGGCCAGCTAAGAGAGACAGAGAGGCAGAGGAGGAGAAAGCTACAGTACAGCGAGGAGAACACTAAGTATTCCGACTGGGAGCTTTGTAAAGTGATAGGACCAAACCATGTCACACTTTAAACGGATGATGCACACAGCTCAGCCCTGTTACTGGTCACTATCAGAGGAAGGGGAAATATTGGGCCGTGTGCATGGGTAAGGGTAAACGAGGAAGTATTTGTCCACTAAACCACAATCCTTTTCAGTGAAAGCATGGATGTAAAATATATTGCTCAGTGTTAACCGGACATTCCATGCAGCTCTATCAAACAGTAAATATTACCTATATACTCCATGACAGATAACTGAAGCCCACCACACATGGTTAGGACAATAATCTAACGGGATCTGAAACAGGTTGAAAAGCTGTCATTTGAGCGGCTATGAAATCACAGCTACCTATGTATGAATTAACAGACAGTGCATTTCTGTAAAGCAAGTATGTCAAGCTGTGAGTCCCTCTGTGTCTGCTATGTTAGACAAACACCTCCCTCCTAACTTGGTAAACTGCTGTAGAGGGGCGACAGAGCGCATGGAGGAAACATTTAGTCAGGTATCAACACTTCACTTATTTCAGTTATGAGTGAAGTTACTTTATATTTAAGCAGTGTATGGAGTCCCATACTCATACTGCATGAGTGCAATCAAAGATATGGGATGGAAGGAGAGATCGCTGAAATATTTATATTTACAATTCGGGATTTATAGGGACATCCACATGGGATCCACCTCCTTGCATTAAGTTGTGACAATGGGCCTGGATTCATTAAGGAAAGTTAAGCAAAAAAATGAGTATGTTTTCTTACTCAAGTTTCTTGGACAAGACCATGTTACAATGCAAGGGGTGCAAATTAGTTTATTATTTTGCACATAAGTTAAATACTGGCTGTTTTTTCATGTAGAACACAAATACTTGATAGTGTATTTGTACACTGAAATTTAAAGTTGATCTAGGACATGCCCTACCAAAACTATAAATATGTCCCCACGTTTTAAATTTACCTCCCCCTCCAATGCAACATGGTTTTGCCTTACTTGCTTACTCTTTGCTTAACTTTCCTTAATGAATCAGGCCCAATGTGCCCTCTGACCCGCAAGGGGTGTCAGGACTTCCCCTGAGCTTGCGATTCAAGTCTTGTGCTACCCCATACGAAGAACAGAATCCAAAACAGAATCTTTGGAAAATTCACAAAGTGGGCTGTGGATACATGCTTATATATAGACATTATGGGAGGGAAGTCGTTTTCATTAAATTCATAAGGCCTGAAAAAATAGCTGCATTCATGGATAAGAGAGGAATGTAGAAGGGTAGTAGGAAGGTAAGAGTCTATATAATGAGAATCATAGTAACTAGAACACTTTTTTACTTCTCTTTATCCTTTCTACATAGCAGTTACTCATGTCAGCAACTACAATAAGAATAATGAGAGGGAGATGTGTAAAACAATGGAGGGTTCTACAGCTGTGCCTTGGGTGAAGGCAGAAAAGGCCATTTCTATCTTCAAACACATTTATCCAATTTAACATCTGGGGGTAAATGTATAGAGCTGACAGTTTTCCGGCGGGTTTCAAAAACCAATCAGATTCTAGCTCTCATTTATTTAGCACATTCTACAAAATGAAAACTAGGAATCTGATTGGTTGCTACAGGCAACATCTCCACTTTTCAATCCCACCAGAAAACTCTCAGCTTGATACATTTACACCCTGATGTTTTAAAATGCACAACTGTAATTTTGTGTGAATATGACGTGTCAACTTTACGTTGATATTGTGCTGTGCAAGGTTGCAGTAAGTGCGATGCGGTATTTACTAAAAGTGTACATAACCGATACACCCCCTGTGCATGGGGTTAAAGGACACCTAAAACCCAAAATTGAAACATTCTGAGTTGAAGCGTGAAAGGAAATACATTGTTCAAGGTTGCACCAATATTCCATGGTAGCTCTGTTAAAGACAGCGGGAGCCTCTTCCCAAATTTTAGGACAGTGTCCAAATGGAATCAGATTAGAGAAGAAAAAAACAAACACACACAAAAAATACTGCAGTCTGCTGAGCTGCTGTGACATCGCTGGCCCTGCCCACATGTATGAAGCAATAGAGCAAAGCCTGTCAGTCACACTCTGCTGGCTCAGATAGATATGGAAACACGCTGCAGATTGGTAAGGACAGCATGGTCTAGTGAAGTACGAACACTACAGGTATATTATTACGCTCAGTAATGCACAGACTTTGCCTTACATCAATGCCAAACAGTGGCTTCACTTACTTGCTCTTTAAGTGAGAGCGAGTCTATGAAGCCACAATCTTTACAATGAGTTTATTATTCATTACTTGTAGGCTGAAAGCAACACTTCACTTTTTATACACAAAGGACAATGAGTGAAACCAGGTGAAATGGAAAAGTATAAAAAGATTTTCACACCTCTCTCATAAAACACCCAATTATTCCATTCCAGCTCATGTGAAAAAATTTGCAATGCACTCAAGTGCTGCCTAGGGCAGGCTCTATATTATAAGGAGAACAGCTGGAAGGGCGGGGTTTAGAGCCCAAATCCTGCATACAGGCAGAGGAGGGGAGGGTGGGGGGGATTAGGTTCAGCTCGCCAGATATCAGGAATCAGTTCTGTTGGCAGGATGCAATGAGCGGGGAGGCTGGACGGACACAATACATTATTTATAGCTTGTTTATAAAGTGGTTTGTGCCATAAAAAAATGATTAAGTGGCGAACTGTCATAACCCAAAAACTGCCAAAGGTAAGCCATCCAAGATGCTGCCACCCTGCTCCTGCAATAGGGTGCATGCCCTTAATGGAGAAAAATACACTGTCCTGAGTATGGATGTCCCCAGCTCCTATCCTAAAGCCATTCTGGACTCCGGCCCAGAACAGCCGAAAAAGGACACAGGTTAAACGGTTCTCTCCTCACAAAGAATGAGCAGGAAGCCGGTTGTAATCTGCATTTCCTGTGCACGGTCTATTCGAACATACAAAGTGCCTTCTTCAGAGCCTTGGGTACAGGTCTGCAAGCTCTACATCTACACTCACACAGGACTGTTTAATAGCCAGATACTTACGTCAAAACCTGGAACATCATTTGTCTGGTGTCTCATCCTCTCTGGGTTTTTATAGAAAATACTCATTATTTCTAACAAGTCTGTTTTAATACAAAGACATTGTCTGTGTCTCTGGAACACCTAGGGATACCTGTATCCGTTACATTCTACTGTATCTAACATACATACTGTGTCTGCCATCGGTGTAGGTATACAATGTCACTTATCACATTACTGTGACAGAAGGCAGAGTAACTATACTCCTGGCAACCGTAATACAGAGGGTTCGTATTGAAGAACATGAGATGGGTTAACCCGGAACTAGCAAATACACAAACATGTTATTTATAGGGAACGGCTATTAATAGCACAGGTGCATTGCCTGGGATGACACAGGACCACAAGACAGCTAAACTTCATGCTGTTTAAGCTCACAATACCTCTGAGGACAAGCAGCCAAAGACCCCCCCCCCCTCCTACACAGCAGACTAAAGGTCACACCGTTCACTCAGAAGACCATAAACATCCAATAAAACTAAATGCTGCTTCAAAGCCTGCTGCACAAATGCAAAAAACGCTTGGTTAGAAATAATCTTACAGTTTAATAAGAAGTTTTCCAATTGAAAAATAATCCGTCGTACCGGCAGACTGACGGTTCATCAGACCAGATAAACTACAATGAACTGTAAACTGCTTAAACATTTCTCTGATCTAACTCAAAAAGAAAAATAGTTACCTAAGCAGAATGCTGAAAAGCAGAACAATCCGATCTCAGCCTAGTTCTAAAACTGGTCTTTTACAGGGACATCAATTCACAAACCTGTTGCTACCACTAAGTTTTACTTAAGTTTACAAGTGTTTGTTAAAAAGTAACCCTGCAAACAAAACAAATACTATACACTGGCATAAGATGCTCTGCTATACGAAATACAAAAATGTATTACAATGCATATAAGTATCTGTAAGTATGTATAGAAATATTGTAATTATAGTAAATCAAACATTATATAACTATGTACCGAAGTCCATAACTATCGCAAACTCAAAGGATCCAAATTCTCCTCTGTCATGTCCAATCAGGCGATAATGGGGGAGCAAGGGGCAACAAGACTCCTTTATTTTACCCCAAACCCCCCTCCCCACACACACCTGACTACACAAGGGGTATTGGAGCTCCCCTCCTTCAGAAAATTCAAGTGTTTAGTAGACCATCTCAAGAGTGGTAATTGAACACCCTGTGCAGCTTAAAGCTATGTAAAAATGAACAAGCATGAACAAGTCTTTCTATAACCCTTAATGTACACTGTGCTCACAGCTTTCTTTTAAATGCCATCTCCGCCATTATAAATGAACGGTCACATAACTTTCCCCATGTCAGTGCTGGATAGATGCAGAATACTGTTACAAAACCCCCCCCTCTGTCCATGAATTGTACCCACGATTCATCAATCCCCCTCCCCACACACACAAAAAAAGTCCTCCCACCCCCTAAAGCAATTTTAAGAAATAAAAAAAAGTCTGTGACCTGATCTGCCGGGCAGGAGATTCAGCGCAGTCAGAGACTGGGAGCAATCCACTGCATAAGAAGAGATGAGGAAGATTAGTATTAAGGAGACATAAGTGAGTGAGATGCAAGTGTGTGTGTGTGTGTGTGTGTGTGCGGTAGACTCTGACAGTGTCAGAGCACAGACGCTGTCACGCTGGTCTGTGTGAGAATGTCAGAATGAGAGGAGAGTGGGTCTGTGAACCAGTGTAGGCGTGAGAGGTGACAGAGCTAAACAGTCCGCCTGTGTGGGACAAAGTGTGAGAGTGTCAGCTAAATCATTAATACAGAGTAGAAGTGGTGTGTAAGGGGTAATGTGCTGCGTGGGGTGTATCTCAAAATTGGTCACCAGGCTATGAAGAGAGTGCGAGAGATAGAGAAAGAGCAGGGCTAGGTATTAATGTACAGCATACTGCTCCGTGCACAGTAAGGAACAGAGTATGCACGTTACTGTAGGAATGGAGGGAAGATAAGAGACGTTGTTTATATAGCTGTCAGCATGTGTTTATAAGATGCTCTATGGAACATTAAAACTTTTGGATCTTAAAGTGAAAGTTGGATTTCTGGAGCATAACTTGTGGCTGTGCCACAAAGTGGTACAGGTCAGTAATCCATGTACAAGATATCCCAAAGGTGTAAGAGAGAAGTGTTGTGTTGCTATAGTGTAGGTCTATCCATGTCTGACAGACAGATGGTGAAGTGCTGTGTTATGTGTGGGTATGAGAGAGGGGGCGAGGCTGCCAGTCTCAAAGGCTTGCGGGCACTGGTCTCAAGTCCTAGTTTGGAGTTTGGTTTGTGAGGTTCCCCTGCTCCCCCCCAGCACAGGATGACATTGAAACCTCAGAGGCAAGTCACAACTCTTGAGAGAGACAGTGAGAGCTGCGGAGAGGGGAGCGGAGGAGAAGGGGGGGGGGGGGCACAGGGGAGCAGGTGAGCATGAAAGCGAGGAAACAGCCTGGCAAGGCAGTGGGAAGTATCAGACGGGAAGGGTGGAGAGAGCAGGGATCACAGAGGAACAAGCAGGGTAAAATAGGAAGCAGAAAATGCAAATAAAGAATGCAAATCGAGAAGGAAGCTGAAAAATGACACAAAAAGATGAAAGATATGTAGTGGCAGCCAGGGGTGCTGGTAAGTGGCGATGACGTGGAGCAGTGTTCTGCTTTATCTCTAAAGAGAACTGCACTGTTAACCTTTCAGTACCCACAGTCTCTTAGATATACCCTGTATCCCGGGCCGATGCTCAAATACACCATTAGCACAAAACAGGAGCTAGAGAAGGCTGAGAGAATGAGATGCTGCCCACGAACTGTAGACTGGAGCACAAACCTGTAACCAGATGGGCAATGGACCCTACCACAGGCCCGCACTCTGCGCTACTACGCACAGAATAAAAGACAGTTTCCCATCTTTAATGAGAACGCAAATAATGAAAAGGAAAAAGTCTGATGGAGAGAGAAACAGCAACTGGACATTTCTGAAATCTGGCACACAGGCAGCAGAAGGTGATTTAACCCATGGCAAGCATATGATTGCCTTCATTTAGTTAACTGTATTAAAGAAACTGCTGATCTGTTGCTATGCGTTACACAACACTGTTTTTGAATAGTTATAGAATGTGAGTCAAGTTTGCAGAACTGCCGCCTTCCGCAAAATAATACAAAGCTTCTTTAAACCAATTCTGAGTGAAAAAGAAACAGGTGAAACCCACGTTCTTCAACACACAGGGACAGCCCAGAGACCACCGAGAGCAACAAATGCAGAGAGACAGCCCAGAGACCACCGAGAGCAACAAATGCGGAGAGACAGCCCAGAGATCACCGAGAGCAACAAATGCAGAGAGACAGCCCAGAGACCACCGAGAGCAACAAATGCAGAGAGACAGCCCAGAGACCACCGAGAGCAACAAATGCAGAGAGACAGCCCAGAGACCACCGAGAGCAACAAATGCAAAGAGACAGCCCAGAGACCACCGAGAGCAACAAATGCAGAGAGACAGCCCAGAGACCACCGAGAGCAACAAATGCAGAGAGACAGCCCAGAGACCACCGAGAGCAACAAATGCAGAGAGACAGTCAAGAGATCAACAAGAGCATCAAAAGAAAAGAAACAGTCAAGAGATTACGCAAAGCACTAAATGCACAGAGACAGCCTACAGAGATGAACAGATATAAAAGACATCTCACTACACATATAAACAGCAATAAGATCTTCCAAATCTGTACAGCCTTATGCTTACCTGGGCCTGTCAATGTACACAGGCAGATCCAAAATCACTGAAATCAATCAACGCACAGAGAACTCCCTGGTATCACGAGAACTATTATTGCACCGAGACAGTCCCGAGATCACTAAACGTATCAATGCAAAGAGACAGCCTCACAAACACCTAAATCTCAATACACAGAGGCTACCCAGAGATACGTATGACCTATTACTGTGCCCAGGCGGCTCTGCCATGACAAGACCTATCAATGCAAAGATACAGCCGTGAGACCATCCACACCTATATATGCACAAGATGGCCCTGAGGTCACACCGATCCATCAATGCACTCAGATCATGGTAACATCAAACAGAGGCCAAACAGTTAACCTGAGAGGCACGAGTTCCTGATAGGACTTGGATGGTGAACATGGATAAAAACAGAAGCAGAAATGTGTCAATTCCACAGAAGAGATGAAAAATCAGTTTTCCATTGGAAGAACGAATTAAGTTGGTTTAGTTTTACAAATAATTGGAGAGGAAAGACAAATACACACTTATTACAACTATTTAGTTGGAAAAGCAAAAAGATATAGACAGGATAAACAGATGAGGTACAGAGGTAAATATAGAAACAAACAGATAGACAGAGCTCACTGGTATAGAGAACAGCTGCAGCAGATCTGGGGGCTTCAGTGAGCTGCTGAAAAGACTTTAAGGAGATTACCAGCGCAGTGACTGTAAAGCTTTTATCTTACAGGGTCGGCCAGAACCCCCACAGCCGCCGACCAATCACATTCATACTCTATTAGCACTGTACCATCAACTGTACTCTGCAAATGCCACTCACTCCCCTTATATACAGAATAGAGAAGTTAGAGCATTGCTGAAAAAAGGAGCAGCGGCTCCTGCTGGTTGTAAGTGGGACTACAACCAGAGAACCCAACACATTTGTCTCATCAAGCCTTATCTGCAATGCTTTCAAGAGCATATACCACCCATACAGAACGGAGGGAGCAGTTTGTGGGGTAAATCCAATAGTCATTAGAATGCAGCCAATCAATTCACCTTGAACACGTGACATCACCGTTTTTACTGAATTGACAAACCGCACTGTTATCGATAGTGATGTACTTAAAGCATAAAGTATACACAGACAAATGTTTGTTTTATTCCATTCACCCAAGATGATCAATGGCAGCATGTGCCACAGCAGCTAAGAAGTAGAACAATTTAAATACACAGGTAGACTTTTTTTTTTTTTTTTAAAACAATGTGATGGTGTAAGACCAGGGGGTAAATGTATCAAACTGAGAGTTTTCCTGCAGGTTTGAAAAGTGGAGATGTTGCCTATAGCAACAAATCAGACTCTAGCTATCATTTTGCAGAATACACTAAATAAATAATAGCTAGAATCTGATCAGTTTTTCAAACCCACCAGAAAACTCTCAAGCTTGATACATTTACCCCCAGGTGTGGACTCCCTGGCGGAGTTAAACCGATTAGGGCATTATACGGCAAGCACACTAAACAGAGCTGTTCACGGGAATAGGGCGGAGATATTCTGGGTTTCATCAGGTGGTGGATTGCGACTGAAGAGACCACTGCAGATGAACCAATCACCCCAAATTTGGAAGAATTGATGGGTTTTCTTATTAAGTTATGCTGAAATTTTCTCCATGGATGCTGAATGCCAGATTTTATTAAGAAGTTGTCACTTGGGGGAAGGTTTGGACTTGGACTTCTCCAGTGTTTAGTGACCAGGCATCTGGCCGCATTGAGGATCTGAACAGACAATTTCTCTGAGTGTTTGTCTAAGATCTCTATGGGGGAGCCAAGAAGAAAGGACCATGGGCACTTTGTAACTTGGACGGTAGTAACAGCACTAATCAAAGCCACCACATCATACCCGAAACAGGCTATTCCCAGACAGGACCACCACATATGGATGAAGGACCCCCCGTTCCCCACAGTCCCTCTAACATAAGTCAGAAGTGGACCCATAGACTTTCTTCAGCCTAGTAGGAACCAGATACCAGTGGTAATACATTTTGTAGGCATTTTCTTTAACAAGAGATGAGATTAAAGTCTTGGAGACCCTCTCTCTCAATGTCCCCCATGTGTCCTCATCTGGGGGTCTACCCAGGTCAGATGTCAACAGTATTTAAGAGGGTAAGAACAACCTGTAGCCAAACAGGTAAGGTCAACCTGTGATTCGCCAGGTGTTCTGGAACTACAAGTCCCAGCATGCCCTGCCAGCTATGGCTGTCAAAGCATGTTGGGGCTTGTAGTTTCACAAAAGCTCACAGACTGTCCAGGCATGAAATAAACATTCAAAGTATCACTGACAATACCAGGCATGAAATAAACATTCAAAGTATCACTGACAATACCAGGCGATAAGTGTGCTAAACACAATAGGACAGCTACTTTCCAAACTATATAAGAACAAACACCAGCTTAAAATCACTGGTTACAAAGTTCCTTTTAAAAACAAAAAATACAATTTCACGTCACTCTTCTGTGTAAGATTGATTAGGCTCCATTTACAGAGGAAGCAATTGGTTGTTTGATTATAAATTATAAGCGGAGTGGAAAAGGGTAAGAATATCAGTTGAGGAGCAGAATAAAAACAAGAGGTAATATAATCCAACACCCAACTAAGCCAAGGGTACTAAAATAGCATAGGAAAGCTAGGTGAATCCTAGATGCATACTGTGACATTGGGAGGAGACTCAAAAGAAAAAAGAACATTTCTTTTTTAAATTTAAAAATTAATAAATCCACAAAACATTCTCCCAGAACAAGCAAAGTACTGACATGCAAGAGCAAGGTAACATCAAAGGACAATTCCGCGTAGAGCTGCATATTCAGATCTCTGTGGAATAATACTTTATGCCAAGGCTCTATGCCATGGATGGGCAACAGACATCCTGCGGGTGCCCAGCCGCCCCCAGCGCTCTACTCTTGAGCTGAATACTATTCAATAAGTCAGAGCTGGGGCCGCAGGTTTGTTGAGCTGATCAAGGGAAGCGATTTCTGAGTCATGTGACCACAGGAGGCGGGAGAGGACGTGTAGCTGAGTGCAGATCAGCACCATGTGATCTCCCTCTGCGGGAAAGGCCTGACAGACAAGGTTTTAGGGCAGGGTGGTATAGTCGTCATGGATTATTAATTAGTGGCTGTTAGTCAGTGGTTGGTCATTAGTGGTTAGTTATTTATGGGATATTAGTGGTTTTGCCAGTGGGGGGTTTTAATGTCCCATGACTCCTCTGTAGGAGTATCATCAATAAATTATGATATATTTAAGGTATGAGGCACACTGATGTAACTAGGTGCAGAACTGGTTGATGGGACCAATAAATCTACATTCACAACCAAGCTAGCGTCATTCCACCTGCAGAGGGAACGAGGCGGCTGGACAGTATTTCGTACACTAGTCACACAGAAATGTGTGCAGAGTGTGAATAATACTGTGAAAGAAAACATTAAATAGATTCTTTCACCAAGTTATATTTATAGTTAAATGATAACGCACATGCTATTATACTCCAGGTCAGAGCCTATCGCTTCCTCACAGCTCTTTATAATGCAGACTGGATCTCCATAAACAGCAGCTGTCAGGACATTCAGAGCGATCCCCAGCAGTATATTGTCTGACGTTTACCCCTGTTGTACGTAACCTACTGGCCGTCTTAACTGAACCTAAATGTAATATTAGTTATCCTATCTGTTGCAGGTCTACCTTTACTACTGTACTCTTGTGTCTATTGTTTGTCTGTATATAAAATGTATTGTTACTTGACTTAATGCAGCTTGCCCAATGGTGTTCACCTGAATAAAGAATTTGATTGATTAGATTGACTACCCCTTTAATTTACACAACACCTATATATTCTTAATCAGACAACCAGAGAAGTGTAACTCTAATTAGAACATCCAGACACATCAGGGCCAATTTTACTCAGAAGCCAATTACTCTACTATTAAGTCTTTGGACCGTGGGTGGAAAACAGAACACATTCTGGATAATGAACAGAATGTGGGAAGAACCTACAGACTCAATAATATGTGGCAGAATTAAAGGTATCTTAACAGCCACGTGAAATATAAGAAACATTATATTTCTATATATTTATATGTATCTCTACTGTTTGTAATACCAAAAATACACATTTTCATTGAGCCTGTGTATTACTGCCCGGGCTATGCCAAGTTAAGCTGTCATATGGCTAGTAGCCACATTGCTGCAGTGGACATATGCCCGATGGTCCATCTTAATTTATGCAGAAGGAGATGGAACAGCGGGATCCAATTGCTTGCAGTCATCACCATACAAAGCAGGGACATTTCTGCAGCCACAACTAGGGCACGGTGGACATGTAAACAAGATACCTATAAGCAATGATCCATGTATCTAGGTGTGTTTAGCTTTCAAATGACTTATACATGCTAGCAAAGGGCACTTCCTCCACTTAAAAAAGCATTCCTCTTGTATTCACTAATACGATTTGTACTTATGTTACTTTATATCAAAACACAGGCTTGATATATTGTTTTGCTAGAATACTCTTCGGGTTACATTGTTGCAAGCAGGTGTCACTGGTGCTTTTGCTATGTTGCAGAGCATTTTAGACAATAGAAATAGAAGGCATTACTGACAGCTACAGGCTGAAGAGGGTATTACACGCCATCAAATCCACTGTTGGAGGCATGCACACCAGTGTCATAATCACCATTCATTTATATAGCGCCACTGATTCCGCAGCGCTGTACAGAGAACTCATTCACATCAGTTCCTGCTTACAGTCTAATTTCCCTAACATACACACAGACAGACAAACTAGGGTAAATTTTGATAGCAGCCAATTAACCTACCAGTATGTTTTTGGAGTGTGGGAGGAAACCGGAGCAAAACACAGGGAGAACATACAAACTCCACACAGATAAATCCATGGTCGGGAATTGAACTCATGACCCCAGCGCTGGGAGGCAGAAGAGCTAACCACTGAGCCACCGTGTTGTCCTTCAAGAGATTCCGCCAAGACAGCTGGCGCACATATTATAACTAAGTGCTTGTGGGCTATTATTATTAAAATTATATATGAGACAGAAAAATCAATCATTGGGAAGAGGGGGGGGGGGGGGGGAGAGATATAACCTCCTCAAAAAAAAACAAGAACACAAAACACCAATTTTTCACAATGCACTAACCACCTTGTATCCTGAAATTCCGGGTGAGATGACATCACTTCAGAATGTTACACGCAATGACATCCTACAATTGTAACTATACCATCAAACCATTAGGGTAAATTACACACTCACAACATGCAGACGGGCCCGCATTTAATAAGTAAAATGAAGTGTGCCGTGTTCCCAAACAAGTAAAATAAAATGTTCTGAGAGAGAGTTCAAAGAGATCCATAAGAATGAATGTAAAATATTCTTGGATTATGACTACCCTGCTGGCGCTTACTGTGCTGATTTTCTGCTAAGTGACAGAATTGTACAGCCATCTCATCACCGTCAGTAGCTGCTGCAGAAATATGTCACACAAAGACAACTGCCTTATATAGAAGTCTGGGGGAAAAGGAACAAACTGTCCAAACACGTCTCGGACCCTAAAAGAACAAAGTAACGCATTTATATCATCTGGATGACTAGGACGTAGCTCGGATGAGAACTGCCGTTATGGAATACGATTGATTTAAAAGAGGTTTTCCACCTCCAGACGTCTGTCACTTGTTGAGGTGCACATCTTTCTGCAACTTTTACTAAACACATCGCTTTGTCTTCCTAAGGTCCTTCCTATGCCTTTCAGCCATGTATTAGCATGATCAAGAAGAGTTGTTTATGTGCATTGCTTTGGATATGACCATGCTCTGCCTTGCTCTCTTCACTGGATATAGTTTTATGCAGCTGGTATTATATCCCAGGGTAATGAAGGTAAACATGGCTTGAGGATATAGATCAAGCCTGGCCAACCTGTGACTCTCCAGGAGTTGGATAACTACAAGAACCAGCATGCCTGCCAGCTTTCTACTGGCAAGGCCTGCTGGGGCTTGTCGTTTCACACCACATTGGCAAACAGGCCAGATAGGGCTAAGAGCACCCGACTGTCGTGCCAATCACAAGTTAAACGAATGTTAGGTCCGATATCGCATTAGTGCTTCCACGATCATGTTCTATTGTACCAAAGCTTATAAAAGTCACATCGTTTGATTTGATTTTTAAACCGGACTAAAAATCTCGTTTAACGATGGAACAATGTCGTTCCACTTCTGCAGTGTGTACTCAGGACCGGCAGTGTCCATAGATCTCTATGGAGTGTGCAGAGTCACGATCTTTTCAGCAGATGAAAGGCACAGATCTGAACGTAAATCGTGTAAAATCGTGTAGGTGTGTACACAGGAATCGGCATACTGATCAGGACTCATTTTGGGTCAATATACTCAATCGTGTTGTGAACGAAGCTCCATTTTTAAAGTGCGTTTGACTAGGGACAGAGAACTTTTCAATATCAATTTTCATCTCTTACTTATATAAATAGCTCCAAAAAGTAATCCCCATAGGCGCCAATAATAAAATTGTAATAAAGTCTGGACTTAAACAGCTGTCACCAGGGATTGTGGATAGTCCCAATACAGGTAAATACTATAAAAATAAACGTGACATCACACAGAGAGAATCTCATCACTTACTCTATTTGTATTTACAACACATACTGCTCACTGTGCTGGTGTAAAAGGCTACATCGTCTGTCATATACATACTAGTAGCAGAATAGCCGCAGGGAACTGTGTGACATAATATCTCAAACACCGGAAGCTCTATAAAACATGCTGCTTTTACAAATGCATTGTATTTTTTGTTGCTTTTTATAGCGTGGCTGTCACCCCTAAGTTGCAGGGCATGACCGCCATTCACCGTATAAACCAAGTTTGGCCGGGACTATTTGCATTTTTTTAGTATGTAAAACAATTTGCATCATGAAGGCGTTTTGAGCTGCAAATCACTGAACTGCTCATCAACATATTAACCCTCGGAGACCCAGAGGATGTACAGCCCCACATTCGACCATGGATTGACCAATAATCCCCCCTAATCAAGTAGTATAAGTACTGCCTTGAGTTAGAATTTCCAAGCACATTTGGTTTATATTCATCGCCCTCAGATATAACAAAGGCCTGAGGGTATATTTACTAAACTGCGGGTTTGAAAAAGTGGAGATGTTGCCTATAGCAACCAATCAGATTCTAGCTGTCATTTTGCAAAATGTACTAAATGATAAACCAGGATCTGATTAGTTGCTATAGGCAACATCTTGACTTTTTCAAACCCGCAGTTTAATAAATATACCCCCTGCTCTCTAGTAACAACTGTATCTAATGCAGATCATGGTATTTATCGAAGAAGAAAGAAGAAGAAACGGTGTCCGGACGATGCATAGAGCATGCAGGAAATCACAGAAGGCAAAATATAAATCATTGTGATACAAGCTGCAGGATGACATCAATTAACCAAACAATTAATTTCTTCTTCTATGTACTCAGTCTTGCAAAATTATTATGTATTGCTGTGAACCACAACAATGCTGTAATAACTACACAATCCATACCCCGACGCTTAGATGAAATCTGTAACTACTTAGGATCATAACAATTTTTATTATTAAGCCATATGATTTTCATGTGCCCCTTAGTACATGTATACAGGGATGTTGGTGAACGAGGCCGGATAGCTAGCGGCATTAGGATAAGGCGGCTGCATGTGATTTGCGGCGTGTAACCAGCGCTTACAACTGCGGTCAGTGGAACATGCCGTCACTCCTGCCAAATACAGGCGCAAGCAGAAGTGGCTACCATTGCATTACCATTAGCAGGCATTTACTGGTAGTAAAAATAAATAATTGCAAGTATGCTTATTAACATCATTGGCCTCCGGGCAAAAATTAGTGCTACTGTCCATTGTAAGAAACATCATTCTGCAAACAATGAATGCTGGTATAATTTGTTAAAATGCTGCATATATAACTATTGGAGGTGCCAAGTTTTAGAGCAGGAATGAAGCCTATGAATTCACTAGAAGCCAACGACATCAAAGAGGCACTCTATTAGAATGCGGTCCGTCAGATCACTAAACATCGCTGCCTCTGGCCTGTAGGCGAACGTTATACGACCAACCTTTGGTATAGAATGCCCGTCCACAACACAGAGGTGCTGAGGAATGGAGCTTTCATGGGAAACAGATGTATCCTTCTTATACAGAGGTAATCTGGATTTTATACCAGCGAAAATAATTAGGCAGAGAAAGGATCTGTAGAATGAGACTCAATGTAGCATCCCAATGTAATAGCAAAATTAAATAAAAAATAAAAATACAGTGATTATTCAAAACCACCTGCATAAGAACTCCCAGTAAACGTAGTGATGTTAAATATTCAAAAAAAAAAAAAATATTAATACATTTGAATAGCTAAAACATGAATGTTCATTGCAAAGTGCAGGTGCGCAGCTTTAAACCAATCTACATATGCATAGATCGGTTCATTGACACCTAATAGGCATATATTAACTTATAATTAGTAGATAAAAGTTTTCTGATGCTGATTGCACTGGCAATATGTCCAGCGACTGGTATGCAAAATCAATTACGGTTTGCCTGCACTGAAGCAATCTCTACTGTATAGGTAGATGAATATGGCAAACGCTCCGTCACTAGATGTAATAATACTGCAGGAGCGAAAAAAACGACGTACTTGTAAGCAGACCATATGTAGCAATCAGTCACTCTCTCGTTCTGATCGGCCGCGGCTTAGAGAACACTGTACTCCCGAGCGAAGTCCGTTCTATTGTGTGTTGAAGATCTAAATTACTAATAACCAACACGTTTCGTTCAACTAGGACTTTTTGAAGGTTAAATGTTTAGCAAGTTTTAAAGCTTTTATTAATTCCTTTTCCACCTATTACTTATAGCGCTGCAGTTTTTATTGGGGATCTTTCAAGAGACTTTTGCTCTGCATGTTTTTATGACCATTGTAAAGGACTGTCTGTAGTTAACACACTGTACATTTGAATTTCCCGGCGCCGGATTACACACAGAAAAGACGTTGCCTGAAGTACCAGTTATTTTCACCATTGTTCAACAATCTACCGCAGGCAGCAAAAGTCACATTTTGCAGAATGTGCAGACTTACATTCCAGCCATTACTCTGGGTCTTCGAGCTTAATTATGTCAACACAAATACAGTTTTTTCACTATGTCTTTCTCGGAATCTAAATCAATGATTCCTGGAAAGTCCCACTTCTACCACGATTACATCTGAGCTAAGGGATATCAACTGCTAGAATTTACTCACAATATCTGCAGAAGCTTCTTATGTACTGAGAACTGTCTATAACCGGTTGTATCATGTACAGGTGAATTTCATTTAAAGCTATAAATAAGTTTATAACTCCTCACCAGATAGCAAGTAAGGGCAATGACCAACTTTCTCAGTTTACTATTGGGCGGGATGTGAATATTTGACATAACTTTACACTCATTGGGAAGATATATACATATAGCTCTTTAAAGGGCCTTAGGAATATTAAAGGACCATTCGTCAACGCGGAAAGCTGCTGTCAGTCTTCAAGAATCATATAGATAAACGACTGCTACATTGATGTGAAATTCCATTATTAATAAATGAACATAGAGTAGAAGGAGGATCAGTAACTTAGTACCCCATAGAGTTATATAAGAAAAGCACATTTTGAGGTGAACTGGCTACCTGGCCATAGAGTAAATTATTTAAATTTAACAACCACTGTACTAAAATGTGTTTCATGTGGACACACAGAAAAAAAAAATCAAAATCCAATATAAAGAGTGCAGTTATTAAAAAAATGAGCAAGGAGATCCATAAGGCTGTATGAAAATTAAGATATTGGACATCTCATACACAGCAACCATGATCGGGTAAGACCGCTCCTCATTTACATCAGGCACTTACACAATTCAGACGCAGTCCGATTTCTATTCCTAGCTGGGTGCCGGCATATACTGCAACTTGTGGGTATATTCAATAAGCTGCGGGTTTGAAAAAGGGGAGATGTTGCCTATAGCAACCAATCAGATTCTAGCTGTCATTTATTTAGTACATTCTACAAAATGACAGCTAGAATCTGATTGGTTGCTATAAGCAACATCTCCACTTTTTTCAAACCCGCAGTTTAGTAAATAGAACCCTTGATTGTAAAATAGAAAAAACTCAGGGATTACGATGCCCTTTCTCTATGAGTGAGCTGGCCACTGACTCATAACAGATACAGTGGACACCATTCATATCAGTATACCATTTGGGTAGCACAGTGGCTCAGTGGTTAACCCTTCTGCCTCACAGCACCGGGGTCATGAGTTCAATTCCAAACCATGGCCTTATCTGTGTGGAGTTTGTATGTTCTCCCTGTATTGGCGTGGGTTTCCTCCGGGTGCTCCGGTTTCCCCCCACACTCCAAAAACATACTGGTAGGTTAATTGGCTGCTATAAAATTGACCTTAGTCTGTGTGTGTGTGTGTGTATGTTAGGGAATTTAGACTATAAGCCACAATGGGGCAGGGACTGATGTGAGTTCTCTGGACAGCGCTGCGGAATTAGTGGCGCTATATAAATAACTGGTGATGATGATGATCAGACAGCGCATTATATATTGTGCCTCTACATTTAGTCTTGGATGTGTTTTTCTGAACCATACAGATCACATGTTACTAGTTCTCACTGCTGCATAACAAAAATATTTTTTTAGAATTGATTGACAAAATATGATGCCACAAGGCACATTACCTGAGAGGTGTGTTTAATTTATTTTATCCGATATTTTAAATTTGCAAGTTTTTTTTCAATCTGTTGTTTGTCATATTGATTGTAATAAATATATTTGTATTAGAACCATCAGATAAGTTTTACGTGGTCTATAATACCAGACACATTTATACATATTTCTTTGTGTGCATACACCTATTGATTTTTTTCCAGTATTACAGCACCTCTGATTGTTTTGTTTTCGTGATTTCAGTTATTAACCCCATATAGGGCTGTATTGGGCAGGTGTACGGTAGCAAGAATCTAGCACAGAAGGACCGATCAAACAGGTGAATCCTCCAGGTTATTGTCAAATGCAAATGAACCTTTAGGCAGTTACACAAATGACATGCAAATTAGCCACGGACACGCAAAAGCCAAACCAATTACGGCAGCGCGGCTTTACATGCTGCGCAACCAAAGTCTATTTTGGGAATTAACCATTTCAAACTCTCAGACATCTTCCCGATCATTGACGTTAACTTTGAGTGCACCATAAATTCCGGACAATCGTTTTACACATATGACATCCATGAATATAATGACCATAACAACAGACAAATGAATATAATTAAGCATAATGACACATACATGGATAGTCAGGGGTTAGCAATTACAGCTAACACGATATCAGTACTAATTCCATGCATGCGAGTGAACAAACAGCAGACGATCCACCATAAGACCTATGGTGTGGAGAGAACTCTGCTCATAAGAGCTTACACTCTAGAAGGAGGGGTTATGCTTTATTTACAGATTATGCAGCAAGTTGAGTTTTTTTTAAAGCTTTGTGGACTGCAGGAGGAAACCCTCACCAACACAGGGAGAACATACAAACTCCACCCAGAGGCGCGATAGAGCACTACAAGGTGGCAATGCTGACCGCTTTGCAGCTATACCAACACAAGCTTACGACATATAAAACACCTGACCCAGGTGACACCCACCTACGCGGTTCTATAAAATATCCAGGCTCCCCCCTAATTGCTCCCGGATAGCCCTCACAAAATGCAGTGGCTGCAGTTGCTAGGCAGGATGTTAGCATAGCAACCGGCAGTTTTCATTTAAATTTATCATAACACCCCCCCCCTCCCCCTTCCCTCTGAATGGGGCTCGGATAATATAACACAAAGCTGAACTTCCCCTGAACTATCATTAACAATTCTGCGTAGAGTATTTCAGCACTGCGGTAGAATGGGGCCACCTACACAACAGGAAATTAGATGCCAGAGTGTGGCCATGCCAGGGAGAATACTCTTATAACACTTCCTGTGAAATCTCAATATAATGTGCATTTTTTTTTTTTTAATTAAACCAACCGAACGGATTGTCCACATGAGATACTATAAAATAACCCCTGGGACAAAAATTCTAATCGTGTGCTAGTAATATAGGTTACGTATCATCGCTTTGGTCTAAGCTGAAACGTGTTGGACAGGCCTAACATCATCTTATTGTGCAGTGATCATAGGCCCCCGGCCAAAATCAAATCTATAGGTGCAGAGTTTGTATGTTCACCCAGTGTTTGCACAGTATTTGGCTTCTTACAAAATTACCCTTATGGTGCGTATGTGTGATGGACAATATAGATTATTAAAGTGATTTCATTGTTTACCAATAATCATTATCTATGCGATTTGTGTGGTTCCAACTCACAAAGCGATTTATTAGCAAAAGAATAACAATAAATAAGTACAGCCGATACATACGCTGCGCCCTGGTGGATCCAGCTTACAGTCATTCAATCCTCAAGTCTGTGGTCAAAGAGACTGTAAGCTGATTCCAGAGAGCAATATATATACATTTGGTGTTACAGCAAATGCAATACAGATGACTTAGCATGTTTCCATAGGTTCAGGCTCCAGGTCAGTCCAGTATAGTGTAGTTAATAGGTCAGTTCAAAAGACACCTTCCAATGGTGGGGGTCAGCTTGCCAATCAGATGCGTACTAATCTTCCCGCCGAAAGCTAGTTCAAACTGGTCTATTAACATTATACACACAATACCATTCTGATCACCAATTCCCTATATTCCATAACTAGCATACGCGAGGTGCGATCACATAGCCGATGGAACCAGATCACTAAGGATAAATAGGGGATTAGAATGACACCGAACATGATATGTTTCCTGTAACCGGAACCTTAGATCTCACTAAAGTGTATATAACATAATATTTAACTATAAACTCAATAACATCTGTTCATAAACGACTGTGGGCTGGAACTATTATAAAATGAACTATGTACAAGTGAATGTGTAAGTATGCGTGCGTTATTTATCGTGCGTACTGATCGCAATCGCACGGTAAAACAATATCAATCAATATAGTTTATTTCATCCAATTAGCTGACTTTGACAAGAATGTAAGGTCCACTGTGGCAGGGACTGATGTGAATACTTAAATACTATCTGCAAGACATTGATACGTAGGTGCCATACTGAAAAAAAAAATCCTGTTAATAAGTAATAAGTCACCCAATGAGATTTATAGCGATAACATGGTTACCTGGCTCTTGCCTACTATACTACATACTTCTATGCTTTTTGGGGATGCCCTATTGGAAATACTGTTAGTCAACAAGTACCAAAACATAACATTTTGCAATAAATTGTAACTATACCACCTACAGGTGAGAAAGTGAGTAAATATACAGGAAAATCTCCTCCCTCACAAAGAATAATTCAGCTAAACGTGTCCACAGGTTTTGTCAAAAAGAGACGAGGCTTTTGCAATATTTTCCTTTGCAGAGACAGATGACATAGATGGTGACTGGCAGAGGCTGCAGCTGTTCTGTAAGGTCCAAACTCCACCTATCTCTCTCCATGAATGGTTAGAGCGAGAGGCTGGTACAGAGTCTAAGCAGCGTGGGAGAAGAGATTGATGAGCACAGAATCAGCTGAGAAGCCTGATCATACAAATATCTCGTATCTGTAAACAGACACAAACACGTGAACCCAGCGCTGCTTGGGCATGCCGAATATTTTGACAACAGGGATTCATCGTTAGGAGGATAATGACATAGTAACAATATTAAAATAATTAAATCCAGGGAATGTGGGTGGTAAATTATGGAGCCAGGATCCAACGCGTTTCTCAATCGTATCCCGTAATTCAGGCTTTATTTCTGTACCACCAGTGCCAGTTCTTTGTACTCAACAATTAAGGAGAAAGAAACTTATATTGAAAAAAAAAATGGCAGAATACAAACTGTCTGGAAAATTTCCATACCTTGACGTAAATAAACGTGAATCTCAATGCAACAATGAAAAAATGTACATTATATTAGAGTTAACAGGCACCTGGGTGACTGCTAGATGGACAACACACCGTGATTTACAACAATGCAGCAACCTACTCTTACCATTTGTTGACTGGGAGCTGCCATTATGGTTTCCCTGAAAGAGTGCGGTTCTGTGCCGAGTATACTTATTGCTAACAGGCAGTTTAATTAGTCATTCCAAGTCAGTGACTGGATGTGAGACGGACTCTAAGACATATAGTGTTATCCAGCAAGATACCAGTAAGTTATGAGTAGAGATGCTCAGGTTTGGTTTTCTGAAAACCATTGCTCACACAGAAATAGGGGTAGCAGTGTTATTGTCACTTTTCATTGACATTGCTCAGTGACATTGTTCACACAGAAATAGGAGCGTTAACAGTGTTCTTGTCACTTGACAAAAATTGACTGGAAATTAATGTTATTGAGGTTAAAAATAATGATGGAACAAAAAAAAAAAAAAAAGAGAGACAAATTATGTGATTTTAGCATTTTTTTAGCAATTTAAAAAAATAAATAAAAAAAATACAGATCCAAAACCAAAACAAGCGAGGGTGGTTTTGCCAAAACCAAAACATGAAGTTAATACAGATCCAAAACATGGGGGTCAGTTAACATTCCTAGCTATGAGTAAACAGTGTTTTGACAGTCAGTAAAAGGTAGATACACAGTAATAAATTATATTTAAGGGCTAGATCCAGGTTAATATACCGTTGAAATGTGAGTTTCAGATCCTAATCTACATTCCCTTGTGACAATATGCAAACAAAACAAAGCCACATTCCAAAAGGAGAATATACTTCTGGATAATGCCATTTTCATAACAGACACAGAGTACTTATTCTCCTGTTGCCCTTTTGAGTAGCTTTTTTCTTTTTGCATACTATTCTCCTACATAGATTTCCGATTTCTACTAACTACCTCATCATTGTGGCCGTGAGGCTATCTCTATGGCATTTCACATGTGGGCCAAAGCAACCCATCCTGTGCTAAGGATGGCAAACAAGCTGCATGGATGCTTTGTACTCTGGTCCACTTATGTTCTAAAAAATTCAGTGGGTGGAACGTTGAGAGTGAGTTCTCTGTACAGCGCTGCAGAATTAGTGGCGCTATATAAATAAATGCGTAATGATCTACTGCATGCTATCTGATCAAGTGGGCAAAATTAAGCTTATGCTAGCCCCCTCTAGGATCATCCAAATTTATTTATATAGCGCCAGCATATTCCATAGCGCTTTACAATTGGGAACAAACACAGTAATAGAATAAGACCGGGTATTACAGACAGAGAGGTCACAGCGCCCTGCTCGCCAGTCTATAGGACATTGAGCGTTTGATACATGAGGGCAAATGCTACATATTGCACATTGGTCCAGCCAGATTGCACAGGTAAAAAGTGCTTAGTGGGCCATATGATCCAGTCACACAACAATGCTGTTTAGGGGGGCAGAGCGTGGTCTTGTGTTAATTTTGCAAAGGGTGTTAGTAAGGTAGTTGAGGAATTTTAGACGCCATCGTCTATTTTTACTCAGAGACAAAGGGGTATGTTTCCTAAATTGCAGTATAGAAAAAGTGGAGATGTTGCCTATAGCAACCAATCAGATTCTAGCTACTTAGTACATTCTACCAAATGACAGCTAGAATCTGATTGGTTGATATAGGCAACATCTCCACTTTTTCAAACACGCAGTTTAGTAAATATACCCAGTACCCAGGAGTATTCATAGAATGGCATTTATTCAATTCAACCACCGATACTTCCATAAGAAATGACATTTATGTCACAGAACAATATCTGTACAACAAAACCAAAAAAACAAAGTAGAGGAACAGATGAGATCACAAAGTCCTGTGAGATAACAACACAGTGTGGGGGCGAAGAGAGAAGTGAATTTCACTCAACAGTAACAGCTAGTACCAGCATCACAGCTTCACAATGCTGCGGATATGAATAGACGTGTATGTACCCAACACACTGACCACCCAAAATCCCTAGCCATTGCTGCAAGCCACAAGCCATTCCGCCAGTTCACTAGCCCTTACACCGCTACCAACAAAGAGATACGCGTCTCGTTGACACAATTGGTTTTACAAAAACTGTCTGTTATGCAGCATGAACAAACCGTTGCAAAAATCTGCCCTTTAAATGTGTTCTAGTGACATATATTTCAATAGAAATAATTGCATAGCAGGAAGCGCTGGTTTGTAAACAAGAATCATTCTGTAATAACAGGGAACTAGTGGGATCTTTCATTGTCACACACACACCTGCTCTCCTAGAAAACACACACAAAAAAAAGTTTGTCTACGCACAGCACGAGACTGGCCCTCGTGTGTCGGTTATAGAAGCAGGAAGTGTTGTGACACATGGAACAATAGAAGCAGTTGGAGAAATTGAGTAATTGGCATCAGGCTTCATGACTGATCATCACCGAAAAGAAACATCAGGCCAAAACATCTGACCCAAGGACCGTCCAAAGCACAATGTAACACGGGATACTGGATTAAAGATGTCACATGTGCATGTGTCCATCCATCCTCCCGACTAGTCATATTGTGAATCAAAGCCAGTTTTTTGGGACAGGGGGTGTAATAGTAACAGCGAGATTGCTGAGAAAGGGGCCACCCCACCACCATTTGGCTAGGGTAGCTTTAAAATGCGTCCATTGTTGTAGTCATTATAAAGGCTGCCTGTGACAATCATCCTCGATTATTTATATAGCGCCACTAATTCCGCAGCGTTGTACAGAGAGAACTCATTCACATCAGTCCCTGCCCCATTGGAGCTTACAGTCTAAATTCACACACAAGTCAATTTTGATAGCAGCCAATTAACCTACTAGTATGTTTTTGGAGTGTGGGTGGAAACCCACAAAAACACGGGGAGAACATACAAACTCCACACAGATAAGGCCAAGGTCAGGAATCGAACTCATGACCCCAGTGCTGTGAGGCAGAAGTGCTAACCACTGAGCCACCGTGCTGCCCATGAGTTCATTAGCAACATCACTGAGAAATACTCCTTCTTATTGCATTGATAGGCCGCATTCTCTTGATAATTGGTTCAGGCCACAAAAAGGCTGCATTCACCATGTAAGGAGTGATTTAAGGAATAACTCGGATCCAAGACAGAACATCCACCCATTATCTTTAAATCGCTTCACAGCCCACCTCCCATTTAGTCCTCCAGCTGCAAAAGACTGTAGAGCAATATAGTCCTATACCAATGTTGACAACTGAATAGTGAAGCCCAGATGGCACCTGAGCTGAGGGGGTAGGTTGGGGTTCTCCTTTAAACCATTTAAATGTAAGCTTCCATTTAGAGTATTACATTTCATGTTTAATTCTCAGATAAGCAAAAGTTGTAATTATAAAGTACACAAGAAAATAGTCTCACAGGTCTATAATAGCAGTTTTCAGGCAGGAAGAGGACAATTAAACTCACGTCACCTTAACGCTGGGTATGCAACGTTCCTAGTTGCATTGTACAAGTTTGTGGACATGACGATTCACACGTACACACCTACACAATTTATATTCAGATCTGTTATCTTCATCTCTCATAACCATCTGCTGAAAAGATTGCGACTCCGTATGCTCTACAGATATCAGTCTACACTGCTGGACGTGAGTGCGTACACACCGACATTTGCCCAACATCGTTCCATCGCTGATCATGAATTTTAGGAAGTTTACAAGACCAAATCAACAGATGCGATGTGTTTTGCTACGACATGATCATGGCACTGTACACAGTCTTGCAATATCTGACCAAACGGTTGTGAATCGTGTGTTCTGCATGATAACTGCATAGATGTGTACCTGGCTTTATTATAACAATCCAAACAGAATAAATCACTGCAGTCTGATAAGATCTGTGCCTTCTGACCTTCTACGTTTGTGGAAATGACTGGATTTCAATCATCCGATCTGATGCAAAGACAATGGTCACAAGCAGGCATTTCAAAACCGCCAGAGTTTATTTTTCGAACCAACCTTTTAAACGTCGACATTGCTAATTCCCACATCCGATCACTAGTGTACCGCCTAATGGAATGCATATGACAGTACTTCATGGAATGAATGGTGCACTGATTTAGAAAGTATGATGGCGGAATGCAAAAGTTAGGAAACATAATAGTTATTTCAGAAATCAGTGGTTTTCAAACCTGCCTTTTCTCCCAGATATGCGAGTATAAACATGCATACAGTACTGTCTTACAAGGTGCTCATTTTGAACCTGCTGATATACATAAATTAATTGTTATTCTCCAAAGAGCAGTCACTAAAGCAAGAGCAGAGATCGTAAAGTAAAAAGTAAAACCATATTGACAGCATAGATATATGATAGGCAACCTGTGAGCAGCTATGATACTGGAAATCTCGGCATGCTGCTACCAGTAGTCCCACAGCTGACTAGGGAGCCAAAAGGAGAATTAGCCCTTGCTTAGACTAAGGTAAATAAAAGATAAGAAAAATCAAATAGTTATAGACTGTGTTCCTAATTATTTAAATCACCCACACAGAAAATTGTGGATATATTATAGTCACTTACTCAGCACCTAAATGGTATTTCATACATATCTCAATAGACCATGTAGCTGTCAGTCAGCAGAAATAAAAGCAAAAGGTTTTGACAACACTAATGACATATATATAAATCTTGATCATAACAAAAACTGTTTAGGTCTATTTAAAATGTGTCCATGGTAAAGAAAAGTAGTGTATATTGATACTAAAAATGCCATAATGAAAAAAAATAATTAAATACAATATTTCACTAAACAAAAAAGTTATGGTGCCAAGGGCCAGATACGTGAACTTCCATCATCACCTCACCTGCGCCTGAAGAAGCGGAGTCCGCTGAAGGTCTTGACACTGTGTCTCCGGCTGACGACAACTCTGTCAGAATCGGTCCTGTCTGAGCCACTTGAGGCTGCCGAACTGGTGTTTGCAAGTTCTCCTTCCCCGTCCATCCCCTGTCTCCTGCCCCCCTTAAATCAAGGCAGCTCAGCAATTCTTCAAGCCATGCTTCCAAGGGACAGCACTGTCTGACTGGCCTCACGGCTGTGTGCTGCATATACCACTGGAGATGCACACATTCACACACAGGACTTCAAGCATCTCAAAGACTATGCAAACCTCACTATAAAACGTATTCCAAAAATAAACCTATGCACCCACACAGAACTCCGCCAAGCCCAGAATCACTGTACAATCACAGTGCAAAGTACATTTCTCAATGACATATCAATATCAAACTAACACAATAGTCTACATAGCTGGTGCAGAAGATGTTCCTACTTGTTAAGCATCCTCTGTGCAAATCACAAACTTCATGTGGCAACTCTGCATATGATTACAACAACCCCATGCACTCTCCCACCCTAATGACACAATGACAAACAGGCAGTACTTGCTGCAACAGCACAAGCACACAAGCTGCAGTACATACCTTAGCACACAGTGATCACACACATTAAAGCACACTTTTACCTGTTGCAAACCATGAAAGTAACATAGCTACACATGCATCTGTCTAGTGCAGAGCACACAAGCTTAACACACAATGTTACATGAATGCACAGTGCAGCTTATCCTTCCTGTCACACACACACACACACAATTTCCTGCCATACTGTCACTTCCCAGCTCACAATAACACGGCTCTTCCCAAGCAGGAACTGTGTGCAGGCAGAGTGTCCAGCCAGGACCCCCCTCATGGGTGTCTACACTACTGCCTGCTCTGTGCTCCGGCCCGGGGAGAGGGTCAGCGGGAGCCACCTGTCGGCGCCATGAGGAACTGCACACAAAGTAAACTGCGAGGTGTTTAAGTAGGAAGATGAGGTAAAAAAATAGGATATCCTAATTCTGTCCCGTTTATTTGTTTCATATATGGTTAAAATAGCAGATGACCTTTGTATTTTTTGTTAGCAGAACTACCATGGCCTCTCTCAGGGGAGGGCTGGCAAACTTTAGCCAAGAGGGGGTCTTAAGACTCGACTCAGCGGCCTTTTAAGAACATTTTAAAGAAAAAAGAATGCAGGTGACTCAGCCCAACGTAGCCCACTATGCCCACCTGCCCTGGTCTCTTGTATTGTAGTGATGGACAATGAGGAGTTACAGCATACTTGCCAACTACTCCCGAAATTTGGGTACATCCTGCATATGGCAACATGCTCCTGAAAATGACGCGATTCGCGGTGAATCACGTCATTTTGCCCCCGCCCCTTGAAAAACCCGGTATTTTGTCGCGGGAGGCGGAGACAAAATGACGCAAATTACCGTGCCCCGCCCTCCAACCACAATCCCCTGCCTGGGATCTCCCGGGATTAGCTTGCCAAAGGTTGGCAAGTATGGGTTACAGATGTCTGCCCCCCCCCCCCCTATTCTAACCGAAAATACTGATTGCATATTCAAGATATAAGGTTGTATGTATGTATTTGGGCTAACATGTAATATTTGTACAGTATATATTTGCAGATAATATGACACTATTACTTAAGCAGTATTTATAAGAAGGCAGCATGTCAGTAAGCAGGAATTAGTGCACCCTGAGTGTTAGTCAGGTCTCATGAATATTAGTTATAAAGTGCACCTCTAATGTCACTTGTAATAGTTCATACCTCCCTGTCTCAATTTAGGTCACACAGTCCCAATTTTAGGGGACTGGCATGCCGTCCCAACAGTCGTGACCTTTGTTCTGACTGCTGGCACCATTGGGGGCTATGTTCCACTTAGCGCTGCAAGCGACTGCTGCATGCGACTGCTATGTGTGCCAATGTGAGGTTGTATATAGGGCAAGAGGTGCCCTAGTGTTTCATTATGCGTGCTCCATGGGTTTGTGGCACACATCAATGCTATGCGGCCACAGCCATGACGTGACATGACTACATCCCTTTTTCACCGGCGCTTCATGGCATTTCCATTAATATTGGCTCAATTCACAAAATGGCTGCTTCCATTGTGTGTAAGCAGCAGGTGCTCTTTAGGGCCTCAGTACAGAATGTGCTACTGGGCTCTACTCAGTTCTAAAGAATGGTATAAAAGAACAGCAAAAATAGACACAGGACAACCAAACCATTGGTATTCTCTACAGAGCCTCTTAATATCCAGTATAAAATTATCTGCTTACAGCTGGAATAATTGATGTTAAGAGAACACCTTCACCTCAATTAATTAATTCAGCCTGGGTCAGTGCAATAGTAAATTACCGTATATACTCGAGTATAAGTCGACCCGAATATAAGCCGAGGCACCTAATTTTACTACATAAAACTGGGAAAACTTATTGACTCGAGTATAAGCCTAGGGTGGAAAAGAGCGCTAAATTAAAAACCTAAATGAAAATGATAGGTTCAATCTATGAAATCATTTCTAGCTAGAGGACAAGGAACATTCATAAATGATTATGAAATCATTGGGTACAAACTAACTTAAATAAAGAGAGAGAGAGAGAGAGAGAGAGAGAGAGAGAGAGAGAGAGAGAGACTGACTTTCAATGCATACTGTGCATATGATAGCAATATCTAGTGTCTCCAAACCTATGTAGCCGAACTGCATTATCTGCTTACCTGTCAGCCGCCGGGAGGGAACATCAGTATAGTGAGCTGCCGCTGCTGAGATCAGGACAGATGAATGGAGAAGGCAGTGTCCCAAAAGATGGCGCTATGCCGTTATTCCTGACTACAGGTGGAAGCGGACGTAGGGTGAGATTTTTTGTTACCTACCCGGCAGTGGAACGCATATGCGTTCCAACAACAGGAAGTTCGGCATTTGGAACGCAAGTTTGCGTTCCAAATGCCGAACTTCCTGTTGTTGGAACGCATATGCAGAAGTTGACAGCCAGGGACCGGACACCAGGTAAGTTCACCCGTGTATAAGCCGAGTGCCCTTTTTCAGCATACAAAAGTATGCTGAAAAACTCGGCTTATACACGAGTATATACGGTAAGTGAGAAGTACAACATATTGTATGAGGTGATAGAGGTCATGTTGGAGATTATGGCTGAATATACAGGATATAAATTAATTAATATTATATTAATATTACAGAGCGGGCTATGGAAGATGGCTAATCCTAGCATGTCCTATCACCCAAGTCTTGGGGCTTGTAATTCCATAAAAGCCATTGAAGCTCAAATGACTACCACTGGTACATAGGGCCATAAACAAGCAAATAATATGATGATGTGAGACAGATCTTGACTCTTCAACATGAATAGCATAGAGATCTATGGACACTGCAGAATTGGAACAATGTTGTTCCATTGTTGAACAACATTTTTAGTCCCATTTAAAAATCAAATGAAACAATACGATGAGCTTTGGAACGATAAACGTTCATCGTTGCAGTGTACACGCTAATGCGATATCGGACAGAACAGTCGTTTATCGGTTGATTGGCTGAAAACCCTGTAGTGTGTACCCAGCCTAGGGTATATTTACTAAACTGAGGGTTTGAAAAATTGGAGGTGTTGCCTATAGCAACCAATCAGACTCTATCATTTATTTAGTACATTCTATAAAATTATAACTAGAATCTGATTGGTTGCTATAGGCAACTTCTCTTCTTTTTTAAACCCGCTGTTTAGTAAATATACCCCTTGGTGTACTGTCAAGTGGGTGATTATTGTGCACCAATATTTTACCTGAGGGCGGTAAGAACATGCTTGTCTACTTATTAGATCTCTCCTTTGTGAGGAATAGTGCGGAGAGAATGACAACGAGATTGGCAAATCGCCCCACTTCCATCTTTTTACAATAAGGAGAGGAGCGATTCGGAGGATGGCCTATTCTCCCAGGGGCTAGATTTACTAAGCTGCGGGTTTGAAAAAGTGGGGATGTTGTCTATAGCAACCAATCAGATTCTAGCTGTCATTTTGTAGAAGGTACTAAATAAATGAAAGCTAGAATCTGATTGGTTGCTATAGGCAACATCCCCACTTTTTCAAACCCGCAGTTTAGTAAATCTAGCCCCAGGAGTGATTTAGAAATCCCCGAAACTCTGGAGTCTCCCAATCATTCCGGGAAAGTAGGGAAGTATGAGAAAGAGCTGAGTTTCTGTCTAACAGATGATAACCTGGCAGTAGTAGTGCATCAGCTCTTGCTGCCTGCTATGTGTAGGAAAACACCGTGTTAATGAGCTGAGTTTGCTTGGCTAAAAAACTGCAGCTCAGAAAGCGCCCATGTGGATGGACCCTCAGCCGTATGCTGAGATTTATCATTGTGATTTATTTTTTCCTGTCAGAAAGCTAACTCCATTTTATGTTTAATAGAAAGTAATATCTGATTGGAACGCTACATTTCTTTTTTCGTTTGTGAAAATAACATTTGAATGAATCCCATTAGAAACATGCATTATCAACTACACACGCTCAAGTGTTCAGTCAGACGTCAGAAAATGTCTTTACGTTTTTCGATTCCAGACCGTGTTTTCAGAACAAAGGCAAGAATGACATTTCATTATAAGGGCACAGCCAAACGGAGGACCTCCGTCAGAATGTGAAAGGTCTGCTGGAGATAGTTAATAACATTGAGCACACAACAAGACCGTGACAGGAGGAGCAGAACGCCTCATTTTGCCTGTGTGATAAATTATCTTAAAAACATAATAAGATCTTTAGTTAGGGCACGATTCAAATCACCTTCTGTTCTTTCTGCACGCTGTATCACAACTAATAATAATGACTTTATGTTATATATAATGATTTTTTTTTTGCATAGGTCTCACTGATTGGATAGCTTGAGGCAGCCTGCTCAAATGTACCTATTAATACATGCCCATTGCTCTCTGGCTTATTTTCTAAAGCTTCCATACGCACCTCATTTTGGTTGTACAATGTGACTGATTGAAGCATGTTTATTGTGCTTGTTTATTTAGTGTAATAAAACTGTTATGTGAGTGTAAGGCTGGGTACACACTGCAGTGCTTTTAGGCGATTATCGTGCCAATCAAACCGTAAACGACCGTTCGGCCCGATATCGCATCAGTGTGCAACGATGAACGATTGTCGCTCCAAAGCACATCGTATCGTTTCATTTGATTTTCAAACTGGACTAAAAATCTCGCTCAATGATGGAATGATGTTGAGAAAATTCTGCAGTGTGTACGCACAACGACCAGCAGTGCAGGCAGATCTCCATAGAGTTTACAGAGTCACAATCTTTTCAGCAGATGGTTATGACAGATGAAGAGCACAGATCTGAAGGTAAATTGTATAAAATGTGTTTAGTGTGTACACATCAATCGGGATGCTGATCGGGACTTTTTTTTTTTAATCGTTGGTAAAATCAGTAAGCATATCGTATCGGGAGAAATTTTGTATAGTGTGTACCTCATACTTACCTACTCTCCCGGAATGTGCAGGACAGTCCCGAATTCCGGGTTGGTATCCCAGACTCCCGGGAGAGTAGGCAATTCTCCTGCATCCTGTCCCTGACGAGCCTCAATGACGCGATTCACGAAAAATCGCATCATTTTGGCCCTGCCCCGAGTCAAAATGACGATTTCATCGCGGGGGCCGGGCCAAAATGACGCGATTCGCCCAGCCCTACCCCATTCAGCCACCACCCCCTCCTCCTGGATCTCACGGAGTGCTAGAACACAAAGTCGGCAAGTATGGCGTACCTAGCCTAAGGCAATCATTTGCTACTTGACATAAAATGATTGGATAGATGAAAGAAATGCTATTGTTCAGTATGTGTTTCTTTTGTTCATTCATCTGCTTATCCAGCAATTAAGTTGTTTGGAAATGGAAAAATCAATGCTCGTATGGCCAGAATAAGTTTTGGTGCCTGAGACTTATGAAGATAAATGTATTTGTCCGAGGTCATAATGAGCAAACACGAGTCTGCCAATTGAATTATTACATAGACAGAGCTTATTACCCCTGAGCCAGCGCATGACAGCAGGCCAGCTACAAACACTGTAATGTCACAAATCCTCTCTCTCTCTCATCGCAGTGATGTATGTGGCAGGTGAAGGAAACAAAACACGTTCATTAAGAAAAAGCACGTATTCCCATCAAGAAAGAAAATTAATTTTTCATTAAGATCCACTCCTTTACACACTTCATTCTATATAGATAACCGAGCCTGATCCGTCAAGGCACCAAATCTGAGCGCAACATGCACGTAAATTGGCTCTGGGTGCTCCTAAATTCAACAGGGAACGGATCTGAAGATTTGTGCGCTCATGAATTTGGGTGTACCTATGCTCTGTTCTGTTCTGTTTTCTGCTCTAACTCGCAAAAGAACACACACACACACAAAATAATTAATGTCACCTGTTAATGATATAAGAATTACTCATAAAACAGTAACAACAAAAATGTTAATCCCACCATGAAATACATTTATTAGGATGTTCTTCATGTCTACTAAACATAAAATATTTTTTTAAAGACGCTCCTGTTTGCAAACACATGTTATAGCATACATACGAGACGGTCATCACTAGTAGTCAGGACTATAGTTGGAGCAAGAGATATGATAGAAAAACAAATAATTTTGCGATGCCTAGAGCTTGATTCGGATGTGGCTGCGTGCTCTTGAATTTGGCACACCCTTCCTGTAAATTGACTACGGCAAAACGCCCCCTTCCTCGCCCCGTTCACTCCCTGAAATCATAGACTGCAGTAAGAGTCCTTTGCGCTCGAAGGCGGAGCAGAGATGGCTGCTTTCGCCGGTGTTTGGTCCTCTGTTCTGGGCACGCGCAGAGTGATTTTGAGCGCACAATATCGGCAGATACGTGCCTTAATGAATCAGGCCCACCATGTTCAGACTCATAACACATCTGTGTAGGACTATTAGTGAGAATATACACATAAAACTGTTTTACTGTAATAACTGAGAGGAATTTTAGAGGACATTTATTTACCAAAAGAAAAACCTGCTATAAATCAGAACCACAGAGGATTTGGATGTATACATAAAGTGATCGGCTGGCATTATACCCTGACACACCCTCTTCTGCCAGATACCCCCGCTGTTGCCAAGTAGCCTGGCCAATCATGATATATCATCATCATCAACATTTATTTATATAGCGCCAGCAAATATTGCATTTATCATCCGCTTTAAGTAACTAAAATGTGACATGTTTTATTAAACCACCGTACACTGAGTATGTGTGACTGCTTCAGCCGTCTACACGTGCCATATTCATAAAATGTATTTGATCATTTACCACACTTAACTTCCGTGCAAGACAGATGTAAAGCTACTGACCAATGAAATAGAGGTAACGTATCACTTCACATTTTTCCTGTTGCTCCTTAAAGTGCACGTGTCGCATACTCGCAGTTTAGGCAGCCATTTTTTATGGGCCGAACCAATGCCAGACCCAGAGACCAAGTGTAGGCATCCAAAACTGTTCTGCTAGCCAGGGGATTATACCCTGTGGGAAAAATTCCACAAAGTCGACATCCCCTTTATTTTAAAACACCCTTTAAATTCTCCTGGAGATATTTACTAACAGTATCTTCTAAAGAAAAATTAGTCATAACCATTCCGGACATCTGTCTATCCATCATAAAGTGCCGACAAGCCTTTCCAATGTCACGTGACAATCTTATTTAGACAACAACCCACTTGTTCCTCATCTTCCGAAACTGAACTAATTTCGCACCTATTTTTAACACTGAGCTTCTGCTTAAAATGTACTCGTTGCCTACACACAGTGAATCAAGTCATTAGGATCTTGTGAGATAATTATGATTTTATTTATATAGCGTATTCCTCCCAAATAGGACTTAAGGACTCAAAGAAATCACTCGGGTACAACATGTATCCGAAACATATATTGCAATAAATCATTATTTTTATAAGCTCCTGTTGCCAACACACGGTGGATGCTGCCATTGTGTAGTCTAAACCAATATTAATAAAAAGAAGGCTTATCCGTTCTCATAAATATAGATTCAGTCCACAAAGTGACTGCCTATATTGTGTGTAGGTGGTGAATAAATTCTAAGCTGTTATCTGCAGCACACGTCCCATGCTGACAAGCAGTTCTATTTACAGAAGGAAAGACGATGACAGCCCAGTGTAGCTATCTTGATATGCAAGATAACCAGACTTATATGTTCGTCTATATGAGCGCTTACAGTAATGGCCGGCGCTGCTCGCCTACTGACCTTTCATCTCTTTCTGGTTGAATTTGCGGCACATCCCAGGAATGTCTCTTCCACATGGGAACTACTTTGTTACCCTCTCCGTCGTTGCTTGGAATGTTCCGTTGCTGGCGTCCTTAATGATGTACTGTAGTTTTCTCCATCCCAATTGGTCCTCAGTTCTCTCTACCACTGGCCTTGGTGGTTATGCCCTTATTGAAATCACTTCCCTTAATTGTTTTGCCTGTATTCCACAATAGAGAGTCTCAACCACATCTCTCTCACCCTTCTATCACTGCCACTGCCAGACTCTTAGACTGTTTTCCTGAATTCTGCTACCATATATTTAGACCTGCTTCTCCAAACCATGTACTTCACTTTCTTTGACTTAAAACTCTGTTCTTAAACTATTTAAGTACTATTATGTGCTCTGTGACAGCTATATTCCCTCTCTAGGCCCACCCTCCTGATTGCTCTGTCCTGTTTCCCCTTTCTTCACAGCCGTGCCCTGGACTCCTTGCGACACTGTCCCTCTTTCCTCTCGGTCGTGTCCTTTCCTCTCTATTGCTATTTCTTTCTTTGCTGCTTTATCTTTTCCTCCTTACAGTTTTAACCACTTCACTTTGCCCTTTCTTGACAGCTCTCCCCACCCCGGCACAGGATTCTGCAGCTTCTGTCTTCCCTCGTCTGCTTTCAGCTCTCCCGTCTCTTCTTCAACTGATATTTTTGTAGATCCTTCCTGTTTTTAAATACTTCCTTCTTGAATATGTCTTCTTTCTGTATGTAGCTTTCCCCAGCACACAAGTTAACATGCGGGGATTGGGTGCTGTTCCGCTGAGATGACAGGATGTCGGTATCATAATAGGATTCAGCACCAAGACTGGGAAACAGCAACCAAGACAAAGTGTGAAGCTAAGAACATATAATATATCACCATTCTGCCTGGAGATTCTATGTCATCCATACTGCACTCATCAGAAACCAGAATACACTGAGATACATAATAGGTTCCAAGTCATCTTTATAGTATAGTCATGTCATAAAGAAAGTTCACCCTCTTTGGAATCTGTGTGTCCTTACCAAGTCCTAGAACTTGATAAATAACCCATATTAGGTTTTACTTGATCATTATATATTCAACAGAAAATAAGACAATATAGATGAGCAATGTGTGATGAAGTAAGTAGACCCTTAGGCTGGGTACGCACAGATTCTTCAGCTGATTATCGGGTCTATCACGCGATAAACAAGCGTTCAACCTGATATCAAGTGTGTACACTGCAACAATGAACGATTATCATTCCAGAGCTCATTGTATCATTTCATTTGATTTTTAAACTGAACTAAAAATCTCGCTCAACAATGGAAATATGTAACTCCAATCCTGAAGAGTCTATGCGCTTTTGACTGGCAGTGTCCATAGATCTCTATGGAGTGTGCACAGTCACGATGTTTTCAGTCGATGGTTATGCCAGACAAGAGCACAGATCTGATGGTAAAATGTGTTTAGTGTGTACACATGAATTGGCACGCTGATCAGGTTCTTCTTTTATCCTTTGATTCGTTGGTAAAATCGTTAAGGATATTGCATCAGGAGTAAATTTGTATAGTGTGTACCCAGCCTTACTGCCTCAATATCAATACGGGAATTTGAGTCAGGTGGTGCTTTTTATGTGCTAGAACCTATGGCAGTTTGGTTTGGAGAATTCAGGTTTATGTTAACGCCATGATATCTGCACGGATCTTAGAGAAGCACTTGTTCCTGTTTACAAATAGAGAACCTTGAAGACAGTCTAAGATCAATCCATATTTTGCTCTGAGAAATTGTACAGACTCCAAGAGCTACACCAAGGGATCAACAGGCTTTTGTTCATAACTCTACCATCAGAGAAAGACTGTTCATAACTCTACCATCAGAGAAAGACTGTTCATAACTCTACCATCAGAGAAAGACTGTTCATAACTCTACCATCAGAGAAAGACTGTTCATAACTCTACCATCAGAGAAAGACTGTTCATAACTCTACCATCAGAGAAAGACTGTTCATAACTCTACCATCAGAGAAAGACTGAACAAGTATGGCTGTCATGGAAGGGTAGCCAGGAGAAAGTATGGCTTATGTTAGCAAAGTTGCATCTGTATGAAATAGAGAGGAGACCAAAGTACAGGTGTTTGGTCTTAATGCACAATGTCATGTTTGGCAAACCAAACAAATAGTAGCACCACAAGAACCTCATATTAACCCTAGTCGTGGAGGGATGATGGTCTATAGTTGTTTTCCAGCCACAGGACCTGGAAGCCTTGCAATCACTGAGTCTACCATGAACTCCCCTAGTCTAGAGGAATATGCGAATCAATCTGTCCAACAACAGAAGCTTGGCCGAAATTGGATCTTGCAAAAGGATAATAATCCTAAACACACCAGCAAATCTACAGCTGAGTGGCTGAAAAAGAAAAGTATCAAGATTTTGGAATGGTGAAGTCAAACTTCAGACCTGAAACCCCTAGAGATGCTGTGGCGAGACCTTAGGAGAGCCCTACCGAAAGCCCTCAGACAACAATGAACTGAATCGGTGTTGTCAGGGGGTGCGGGCCAGTTAATTATGTTAAGATGCTGTGGCGAGACCTTAGGAGAGCCCTACCGAAAGCCCTCAGACAACAATGAACTGAATCTGTGTTGTCAGGAGGTGCGGGCCAGTTAATTATGTCTTGATATGTAAAAACACATATTTCAAAGAGGGTATAATTTAATTTCCCTAAGACTGTATATTTATATATCTCTCAACAATAAAAAACCCTACATCGGTACACAGCCACAGACTCTCAGACAAAGGGGCATTAACACGTGACATTAGAGGCATGGCCATGTCACATTGTGTACTGCCCCCAACTCCCCTGCCCAAAAACACTCTTTAGTTGTTGCACCTGCCTGTGTTGTGAGTGGCACCCGCTCACCATAGTGAGTGGCGACAAACTGCCCAACTTCCCACGAGTCCGAACAGATGTGCCAACCCATGGCACAATGGGACAGTCCCCTCAAATTAGGAATGCCGAAATCAGGACAGTTGGGAAGTGTTTTTAGCAACAAACCCTAGTTGCTATTTTAGCATTGTCCTCTCCCTCTAGACAGTGAGCTCTCATGACTGATTCATGTCCGCACTTTCTTTGTGAATCTCATATGTACTTGTTCTTTTTTATATGATTTGCTTTTATATGGTTTTTATATGATTATTGTGGCGCTTACAAATCAATAATAATGATGAATCCAGCAACTACTTTCATGGGGCTCTAGCAGAGGTAAAAAATAAGCCCTAATTATAAGTATGTATTGTAGGTGTTAGGATTTTTTTTCCAGTTTTCAGAATACTATTCAGGTGTCAGTGATGCAGTTCTGAATTAAAATTAAATATTTGCTCTCAAGAGTATAAAATGCAAATCAAGGGGATAGGAAGATGTTAACAAGAAAGGGAGCAGATCAATTTCTAAATGATCAAACTGAAGCATGATATATGTGTGGGGGAAGGCCTTAATGGCCAGACCATCACGAGTTAATGGAATATATAAATGTCACAATAACTTCTGTACAGGCTTTTGTGAAAAATTATGTAGCTGTCTAAGGATTGTGCTATGAAGTTGCTAAGTGAACTTATATGTAGAAAACTAAGCGAATAGGCCTTAGCATTCAAGATGGAAAAGTAACATTGCTAACCAGGCAAACAGTGATTGCAAACTTGGGGCTTGGCGTTGCAGAACAGGGATTATTAGCTGGGCACCAGAGTGGAAAGGTGCTACAGCCAAACCAGTTGAAGCAACGCCTGTGAGGCATCCTATCTGGCCATCTTGGGATGTCTACCCTTTTAAAGGTCCGCTACAAGGTAGATTATCCAGCAAAAAACTAAAATGTTTGTAAAGTGCTGCTATAAGTGAGGTACCCTATCAAGAATCTAGTGAGGACTTTGTGAAGCAGTGGTGTGACTGTGGTGGACTATAAGCCGCTTTCCCCTACAATTTGGGGGAAGGAAAGAGTGAGAGTCTTTCCAAAAGTGTGGCAGTACTTTCTTCCTAATCTCAGGGGAAGGGAGCAAATGTTGAAGGGTCACGGTGGATTGTGATTGTGCTGTTCATCCTAATTGCCTTGGGGATCAAAAGAGAGAGTCACTGCATGTGGACCTTGCCTGACCAAGCCTCAAGTTGAAGACCAGGCCAGATGGAGAACATTTGGTGCCACCTACCCCCGAATCGTGAAGGAGGAGAGTCGCCTCAAGAAAGACTGTGTGTCGTTCCCCTGAAAGTTGGAGGGGAATGAAGGCTCCAGAGAAACCACATATAACTCGGTCAAGATGGAGGCTATTTTTCACTTTACAGACCAGGTGGCGTAAGGAAGGGGTAGAGAAGGAGGCAACTGCTTAGGAACCCAACAAAAATATACATTACCAATGAGGGGATAGAACCCCTCGAAACAAAGATGAAAAAAATGTATGTGTTAGAACAGTATATTTGAAATGTTGAGATCTATGACATATTCACGGACTGTCTTGTATCACCCTGACTTACACACTGTACTTTCCTCCCTGTTAATCCTATACAGACTCTCGCACTTAACCCTCCACTGTCACATTTCCTCCTTCTGCTACATTAAAAGAGTAATTGAATTAATTCTGTGCCTGCATCCTCTGACTCAGGCACAAAATAGACCAAACTAATGATATCGACTTTATTGAATTGCTGACCTGCATAAATATTAATCACTGTCCTACTAAACTACAATGAGTCCCATCAGCTGCGCAGGATTAATGAGTTAATCATCAAAGAAAATTAAAGTCTCCGTGGTGTTGTCTTAATTTTCCCTATTGCTCAAAATCAAGCAGGTGAGCAGCGCCCTGTCATATTGTCTAGTGAATAGAATATAACTGTGTTATGTGCTGTACAGAAAGAAGTGGCTTCTGCAAGATGTGAAGTGTATTTAATGACCTTTGTGTGTTTCCCCTGCAATGTAACACAATTGGGTAAGGCCTATTTCTTAAGTAGAAACAAAGGACATTTGGATCATAAAGCAGAAAAGAGGATTGATGTGTTAGGCAACATACATGATGTATGCAGAAAGGAGACTGTTACTGTCATTGTCTGTTTTGTCATTGTCAGATAACATGAGAGTTTAGAAGAATACCCATGCTGCTAAGATGTGGCTCTTAGGGCATTGAGTGGCACCATAAGGGAAAATATACCATAATTAGTTTCACTTTCATTTTTTAATGCTCAGTAAAACATATAGGTATTTTGCCACAGAGAACTAATACCAAGGTGCCTATTTTTTTTGCGGGATTATAACAGGATATAGTATTACACCTGTTTATTAATCCTGCAAATATCTTTCAGCATTTACTAGACTTTCGTTTGCAACATATTTCTTTATGGGGATGGAAAAACAGGCTTATTTATCAAGCGCCGAAAAGTTAAGCTTTTTGGAACTTGCCCTCGGTTGCAGACGCCATCTATTACCTATCGCTAAAGCTCTGGTGATAATGAGCTTTCCCATCCGCTCGTGCTTGGACTTTCGGCCACGCATGCGCAATAGAATCTTGCTGGGCAAACCAGGAAGTGAAGTTTTTCGCCGGCTGCATTAAACTAGAGTCGAAAGTCATCACTAGGGGGAGACTACTTCCCCGGGACAGCCAAGCCTGTTTTTATAAACGCTGTTCTGTCTGCCAAATAATGGTAAATAGCTCAGAAAAACTAAAAGCAAAGAGTTGCAAAAGGCATTGTTGAATATCAGGTAAAGCCCCAGATAATTAATAAACAGGCCACATAGAGTATTAGTACTAATTGTAGTACATGCTTTCATTTATTTTAAATGAGGCTGCCGTATAGCTTGGTCTATGAATATCCCATGAAGGGTTATTAATGGAGCTGCAAAAATACAGTTGTGTAGCTTGTGCCTTTTGTGACACTATGCGCCTATTTTTAGTCACTTTCACCAAAATACAGGAGAAGTGAAAGTATAAGATGATTTCATATTATAGTCACTAACTGAGTACCCAGGAAAGAGAATCTGCAGCCACTCACTTACCAAGAAACGCCCCATAAATGTGCCCTCAACGCTCCTTCATTCTCATTTAAATACCTCGTCCTGCAAACCATGAAAACGGAGGTGGGAAAAAAATCATTGCATCAAATAAGAGAGTACATGTTGTTTTGTGCTGCAGTGTGGATTTGTTATATCACTTCTTGTTCAGTCGCAATGTGTCTGACGCACGGCAACGCAATTAAAAACTTACCTGCGTCTTCATTTGAGGGTGTTGTGTTACATAAGAACTGTTTGAATATGTATTTCCTCATGTGGTTTCCTTCAGGAAGATAATAACTTACAGAAAGGTGATTGAACACATTTCAGGCACATTTATATAAACGCAATGCAGTTTATTATGCGTTTCTATACACAACTAAAAACTGCAAACACAGTGTGCACGTAGCCTTACACAGATATAAATGGGTGGATGTGTAGACCATGCATTTTGGTGTCAATGCGTCTTGACTGTCCTGCACATAAACTTCATTAATTACAAGTCCATTGTTGGTGATACAATGCACCCTGGAGCTCATTTAATTAACCATAAGAGTAAGGAATGTCTTTATTACATGTGTCATAATGGTGCATTTAATGGTTTTATTACATTGGTATTTGATGCTTGTTATTGCTCTTTCCAGTATAATGTACACCTGTATGGTATAAGTGCCCAAACTCTGCCACCTCAGAGAGTATGTGAGGTCGTTTTGTTTGTTCAAGAGGCTCTGCATTCACCCCCAAAACGGGGAATTTCACCTTAAATGCTCAATCTTGACCTTTTGAACTTAATATAACTTTCTCTTTACAGCACCCAACCATCCACATTACGCAGTATTGCCCAGATCTTCCCACCGCTACATAAGTAAAATGCATCACCTTCACGTGCTAATAGTCAATATTTACTTATGAGACGCCACAGATTTTGCAGCGCCGTGCAGTCAGCAATACAGAAAGCAAAAGCATATCAGTTATATCATAAAAATACCTATAGGGGCAAAAGAAGAAACAATTGCATCAGTATGATACATAAGAAAATAGCAATTATATCAGAAGACACAGAGCAGGATGTAAAGAATCCTTTCCATGAGGACAAGGAGAGGTGAGGACAGGAGAGGTGAGAACAGGAGACGGGAGGAAGAGAGCAGACATTCTAGATCCATGTGATTTCCCGTATAAGTGGTCACCATTGGCATTTGCTCTGCACATTCCACATTTTCTGCTCTGTAAATGACCCTTTTTATATGCTTTGTACCAGACATTCTATTTGATGGACAACCGTCACTGATGTGAATTAATCTACAGTAAAGCTATCCCATTACATGACTAGCAACAGATAAAAATAGAAACCTGTCTGGAAGAGAAGCTGAACCCATCACAATAACTGACCATAGGGAAGCGCAACAAAGCTCCTGAGTACTTGGATTTTCCACATTATTCATAGGAAATGTTTCAATAAACAACAAATGAAATTGAATATGTGGAAAAAAATAATATAGCGGTTTATTTAACATACTAAAATGCAATTAAAACCGAATCTAATTAGGGTATCTCACAATAACTGTCAATGATTTATATATTTGTTTTTGTGTGTCCTTTACGCTCCTGATGTTGAATATGGGATTCCTAACAGTAAACTCTGTTTTTAGAAAGGAGAAGTTTAATTTACTCTTAACCAACTTAGTTGACCCTCCTTTCCCGGCCGGTTAAAGAGGAAGCATGATTTTCATTATTGTGCTATTATGTGATGTAAGAGTGATGTAATGTGTGGTAATTCAGGCTCCAGTAATAGCGCCATGAATGTTGAAAACACACATCATACATTCTGCACAATATCCTCACCACTGATAGCTTCCTTGCTGGCAAAGCGAAGTAGGACAGAAGTGACTTATTGCAGCCATCACAGGACCATTGTTATCGCTTGCACCATGAAGTTACACAACATAATTGTTCACTCCAGACTGAGGGTTTCATGTTTCTAAAACTTGTGCCATGACATTTTCTTGGTCCATACGAGACCACATTTGAATATCAGATTTACTAAAGAATGGACGAACTTTCATAGTATTCTCATTATAAGGGGCTCAGTTCTCTAAGGATATATTTACCTCTTATGAAACCGTCATTGTAGGGCGGAGAAATGCGTCAGAGACGTCATTTCCAGTATCGCATATTGTTTGTTTGATTTTTGTCGGCTGTTCCATGCGGACAAATAATCTTTACCATTTGGATTGAATGGCCATTCTAAAAGTTTTCCAAAAGAATTACTGGACATTGCTGAATATGTTTTTGTATCTATATGGAAAGAACTTTGGAGACTGAGCTGATCTGAGACGCTTGTCTCTGGGACTTATCCACTAGAAGACATAGTTCTGGTGCCTATGCACATAAGGTGGATCATAAATATCCTCTCCTAATTGGAAGATTTCTAGTATTCACGTACCAGCTGTTCTCCATATGATTATTTTTCATTTCATTGCTGTCGATGAGCACTATATATACGGATATAGTGTGATAATTAGAGAACATCATCACAGTATTAATTCAACTTCACTCATTATTGAGTATGGGGATCCATCTGAATACAATTACCATTGCTATTCACTATTATCTTAGCACACAGTTGCTAATATAACTTACAGCTGGCTTCTAGAGGCAAGTTTGCCTTTACAAGCCATCGCCGCTTTAAATTTTAGCTGCAAAGTCGCCGATTTCCGGCGACTTAAACAAATCAGACTTTCATACATTTACCCCCTGGTCTTCTGGAAGAGAAGTGTCTTTATTTCATGGAGGGGTTTTCTCTTTCAAATGAGTTGCTTGACTAAGGTGTCAATACAATTGCAAATAATGAAATATTAATTTCAACCATTACCTCATTTTCTCCATTCTAACATTTAAACAGCCCTAACTGTTAACCAAAGTCCCAATTGTCAATCTATCCCAAAGTTTAACCCTTGTCCTATAATTTTCCCAAACCCTAATCCAAACCTTAGGCTTAACCATAAACATAGCTCAAACTCCGAGTCTAATATGCCCCCGATTTTCACTTGGGACCCCTGCAAGGAGCTTTGGGCTTAGCTGTGTGGGATATGCAGGTGACGGCCCTTAATGCCAGTCACTGGTGAATGGTCAGACAAGCCGTGTCGGTAACTGGAGAGTGAACAGGAGCAGAATCAGAATTCAGAAGGGTAGTCAGAAACAGATCCAGGGAAACAAACTGAGCCAAATTGTATACCAGTAGGATAGTCAGGAGTAGCGAAGGTGTAGGCTGGGTAATCAGAAGAGCCACAATCAGAATCCAAGAAGAGTAGTAAGGAACAGAAACAAAGGACAAACCAGGAATCAAACGAGTAGAAGAAACAACGCTGGAGCGGGACATAGACTCAATACTCTGGCAGCAATAGGCTGCGAGAGTCAGCTTTAAACAGAGAATTGACAGCACTGGGGAAAGCACTTTCAGTTGCCTGTTGCACAGGAAGCCACCTCCCAGAATAGGAAGGGCATGGGATGCAGCGGCCTGAGCAATAGCGAAGGCGTCCGTCCTCGCAAAGGGGAAGGTGAGCAGGGACGGCACCTGACAGTACCCTCTCCCTTACCTCCAGTCAGAGCTTCCTTAGGGATACCTCTCTCCCTTTTAAATTTGGCCAAAAGATGTGGAGCATGAATCTCTTTTGCGTTGACCCAGGACCTCTCTTCAGGACCATAGCCTTTCCAGTTGACAAGATATTGTTGATGACCTTTAAAGATTCGGGCAATCAAGGATTTGTTTGACTTCATATTCCTCTCCCACATCCGTCTTAATTTTTTGTGGAGCGGATGGTTCCTTAAAGAATTTAGTTAGGATCAGTGGTTTCAATATATGGAAGACATTATGAATCTTGAGAGAAGATAGTAAAAGAAGTCTGAACGTCACTGGATATATAACTTGTGTGATGCGGAAAGGTCCAATGAAGCAGGAAGCAAGTTTCATAGTGGGGGACATGAAGTCTGAAGTTACAAGTAGACAGCCATACTATGTCACCCGCTTGAAGGAGAGGAACCGGTTTACGGTGCCGGTCAGCATTTCTCTTATAACGCTGGTAAGATTCAACCAGTTTAAACATGGCTGGAGACCAAATTTGAGAGAAGTCCTGTACTAGTGTCTCAACTGCCGGTGAGAACAGAGCTGGAGGCTGCAGAGGAAACTTGTCCAGGCTCATCAAATATTTTCCTAAAAGTGTTCATGAAAAAGGCCGCGTCTTGCAATAGTGAATTCTTACGCTCCCAGATGCCCAGGCGACTGTCTGCCCAGTTAGTAGAGAAATCGTGTACGCAACCTTAGCTCTTTCGGAAAAAAAAATTTCTGGCGACAACTCAAATTGGATGGCACTCTGATTCAGGAATCCTCGACACCTCTTCGGGTCCCCATCATACTTGTCAGGAGGAGGAATACTGAATTTCCCTGAAGAGGAGGAGGCAGCAGGAGTGGTAGGAGCAGGTGGGGCGGATGGAGGTGCCTTGAAGAGAATCAAGATGGGTAGCTAGCCCTTGCAGGAGTTGCGCTTCATTAGATTCCTGCTGATCGACCTTACGTGTCAGGTGTAGGTGCAGTTCTCTGGTTGAGAGTTTACCAATACCATCCATGGCCAGAGTATATTGTCACATTCATAAGGAAGTGATGGCAGCTGCTTACTAGTAGTTGGTGCAACTAAGCAAAGAGGTGCAGAGTCTAACACGCCTATTCACCAGGGACCCCCGCAAGGATATATGGGCTAAGCTGCATGGGAAGTGCAGGTCGTAGCCCTCAATGCCAGTCACTGGTGAGGCAGCAGGTGAACAGAATGGTCAGATAAGCTAGGTCAGTAACTGGAGAGCAAACTGGAGCAGAATTAGAATCCAGGAGGGTAGCAAGGAACAGCACGGGCAAAGCTAAGGAAACAAACAGAGCTAATTCATATGACAGTAGGATAGTCAGGGTAGCGAAAGTCAGGCCGGGTGATCAGAAGAACCACAATCAGAAACCAAGAGGAGTAATAAGGAACAGAAGCAGAGGTGGAACCAGGGATCAAATGAGTAGAAAGAACATCGCTGGAGCAGGACATAGACCCAATGCTCTGGCAGCAATAGGCTGCCAGAGTCGGCTTTAAATAGTGGATTGAAGTAGGCGATCAGTGATGCCTCTGACCACCGACAGCGGCGGGAAAAGCGCATCCAATTGTCTGGCAGCAGACGCGCATGTGCACAAGAAGCTGCTGACTGGCAAAGGAAGGGGCCAGAGATTGCGTCCCATTGCCTGGCAACGGGACACAGGGGACTGAGCAGAAGAGAAGGGGTCGTACCCGGGAAGGGGAAGGGGAAGGAGAGCAGGGACGGAGTCTGACACAGAGTTTGTTCTTGTTTCTCTGCATTCTAAAAATTGGAATTCTTCTGGTCTTCTGAGAAATTTTGGTACTGTACATTTAGGATATATTTGCAAGTTACCATTTGCGTCTTTCAAAGGACATATAGCACACTAATGTGATATTTGCCTTAGGCTCAGTAATGTCTTAAACCGACCCTGATTCTGTCCCATTTCATTCTGCTAAAATATTGTACTTTGAGCCTGAATTCTTGGAAAGTATTTTCTATGTTATTAGTTTTCAAGTGCCAAAGACAGGAGTATCCTGGGAATCTAGACCCTGAGGGGAAAAGATTCATATGCATAATTTATGTTTTAGAGTTACTGAAACCTCTTTCTTTGCTCGTGACTGATTGCTGGCAAGACTTTTTAGCCACTTCACAGTTGTAGCCTATTACCTGCAATCTGAGCCAAGATACAGCACTGCACGACTCTGCCAAGTTGAATCACTGTACAGGTATGGAACCTGTTACTGCATTTGTAATAACTGAGGGTTTTGGGATAAGGGTTTTAGCTATTTGAAACGCCATGTGCAGAATATACTAAATAATATTTAAAAATAACCACCATGTCCCTGAAATTTGCCTCCTTATTAAGCTTAGGTATAATTAACATACTTCCAATCATTGTCTCTGTTAGAAACAAACTCAGTGCTATTTGGATTTGAACTTTGGGTTGCAGAGGAGGGGCCTGGGGTTCTCCCAAAGTGCATTGCACTGAGTACTCTACGGCTTTGCTATTGTTTAGCAGTGCTCCTCACAGTGACTGCAGGAGGAGGCAGTTGTTGATCATGTCTGTGTGTGTGATATTGTCACAGAGCAGTATTAAATATGACCTTTTTTTCGTTCTGCTTTTCAAAACATTCTGGGTAAAAGAGTTTTTGGATATGTTTTGTCCTAATTCCCCCGCCCCTTCTCTCCTTCCATATCTTCAGGTGTATTTTATCACGTGTAAATTCATTGACAGGCATTGGTGACCATGCTATTGCATGTGGTCCATGCAGTTTATGTAATAAACTCCCCTGACAGAAGACAGAGTATAACATAGATTAGTGAGCGATCTGCATTAATGTGCTCTACCGCCTTTTGTACATACAAAACAAATTACACGGTTCTTACAATCAATGCTTGAATAAAGAGTTTCCTCCAGAGCCCCTTTTCTGTTCCTCTTCATTAATTAGGTACACAATGTGCACCTCTCCCCCCTGTTGGCATTTAAATGACATGTCAGCTGCACAGCTCAGAGATTTATATTTAGCTGCTTGATGAACATAATTCATTAGCACGATCCCTTTGGGAGCAGAAAGTAAGAAAGACGGCTGATTAGAGCCGTGCGGAAATACAGGTTTAGAGGAGGTAGGTAAGCGAGGTGGATTTCTTGGAAGGGAATTGATCAGGGTGAGTGTCCCAAGAAAGGAGGGGGTGTGCAGTGAAGTGGGCCATGTAAGAAGTAAAGTAAAACATTGCACTTGGCTAACACATCTCTTACCTCCCTGCGGCCCCTCTTTTGAGATCTTAAAGTGGACCAACAGACAGTAAGGGTCATTTACAGACTGCAAAAAATGCAGACTAGCAATGTTTCTTTGTGGAAATGTGCTTACCTCTATGGCTAACGCATTTCAGGGACAGCACCTACTTTCCGCTTCTTGGAACTAATCCAGAAAATGCGTGTGGTGGAACGGTCCACTACTAACACCTTCAGACTACCCTGTTCATTTACTTAAAACATTTTGTTTCCTAGTATATTGCTTGATTTCAATTTTGTGTGTTTTAATCTTTTTAGTACATTGGTTGTAGTCCGACTAGACATGTGCTTTTCCACAAGGAAAGTGAAATGTGTGAAGTTCATTCCATTAGTATATCATTAGTATAGGAAGTGACTGGATTTCCAGCATCTCAGAGGTGTTGGAGAAATCAGAGGAACTCGCACCTAATAACAGATTAATAAATCCCGCAAAACAAAATTTCGTTTTTGCTTGTGGGTGCCATGCACCCAATCAGAACTCGGCAAGGAATGCCAATGGTTCTCACATTGGACAGAGCGAAATTTAGCATCCCACAAGATGCCGTCATCTTGGCTTTTGCGCAAAAGAGCATTTGCACTGTGGCTTTGCACTTTTGGAGTTTAAAAATTATAGTGGAGGCAGCCATTTTGTGGGTTAAACCAACATACATGGGAAGGCAGCTTATAAATACACAAGGAACTGGAAACATCACTGTGTTCTATGGCACAACATAAGTCCACAGCCGGGAAATGAGGCAGAGAGTTAAAAAGAATGATTTTATGGCCAAAGCAAAAGATATTTTAAAAAACAAAAGCTGTATACTATAATATAAGACACAGTAATTACTTATTGGTTATTGCTGTTAGCTCAAATCGGACAGATACCTTTTTTTCATAATTCTGGCCACTGGGGGAGCTGTTCCATTGGAGTACATGGATGATACTTATTTTTATATTTATTTTTATTTAAGAGAAGCTGCCACTAATGTTAAAAAATACTTTGGGAAATAAGAATACCTCTGCAGACTGACCCAGACTAACCTGTTTTGCAGAATATTTATAGAACAATGAAGTGAAAGTAAAGCTATGAAAAGTACACAGAACACAGTTTTGTTGATTTATGTTATTGGGTGAAACATTCACTTTAGGTGAAACATTTGAAAATCCCCAAGTTGCTGGCGTTCTAGGCTGAATTCTTATCTGCCAATGAGCTAAAAGGACTCTGGGACTGTTCACCCTGATATCACTATAAAAGTTCCATCTCCATCATGTGAGGTGCCACTTCATGAGGCTTCCATGTAGCCGGGTTGGAGGGCTTTTATAATTCATATATTCAAATACACTGGATGAAGTATTATTAGAATATTCCAAACATATGTTGGGATATTGCAAAAAGCATACACAATAGTTACAGAATACCCCCTATTAAAGAAAGATCATGGAGTATATTTACTTAACCGCGGGTTTGAAAAAGTGGAGATGTTGCCTATAGCAACCAATCAGATTCTAGCTGTCATTTTGTAGAATGTACTAAATAAATGATAACTAGAATCTGATTGGTTGCTATAGGCAACATCTCCACTTTTTCAAACCTAATGTTTAGTAAATGTAGCCCTGGGTCTCTTTCTTGTGTTTGCTCCCCAGGCCAAAAGTAGTCAGCCCTCCACCTCCCCTGTTTGTAATCCAGCAACCACAGATTTCCCCTGTGAGCTTATACAGACTGTGTGTAATAAATGTATGTTATACTATAATGCAATGTTTTATATACTGAGTGATCTGTGTTAAGTATTGTATTCACTTATTGCTCAGTTTTCCATATTTCATGTACCTATACATATTCCAAACAGGCCCCAACATTCCAGGATGCAGACAAGAAACCAGTAGCAGGATGTGAAATCTGCAATAACAGGTAGGCGAGAGCAACACAGCTTCAATATGTAATATGTCATGTCCACTCCCCAGGGTGACCACGCCTCAACACAGTGTAAACACCCCCTTCCTCAGTGCCCCAAGAAACTACTGTACCAAGTTCCACTTGGAGACCCTGCATCTTCCCTAATGTATATGTGCTGCCTGGGCTCTTATCTAAGCTCTTCTATATATACTTATTTACCACTATATGCTGTGCTATTACAACATATCTGCTATGTCATGTCCTGTGTGACTGTAATGATCTCTATGCCACTAACGACCGTTTTGGAAATTTGTGAAAACTAGTGCATGGGGAAGAAGTGCTATATCCCATAGCAACCAATCAGGCTTCTTTTTCATGTTTTCTGAAGCAGTTTTTAGAAAAATAAAATGAAACATCTCATTGGCTGTTACGGATATCACTCAATGTCTGTATATACAGAACAACCATTGTACTTTAAATGGACATACAAACAAATGATGGAACAAAAGGGTTAAAGCAGTCTGTGACTTAAAACTGGCGAACAGATAACTGCAGAAACAAGACAGCACAATGGACTATATCAGTGGATTCCAAACGTTCTGAGTTCGAGGCACCCTTAGGCTCTCCATAATTATTTCAAGGCACCCCTAAGCAAAAATAATTACCAAGTAGTCCCCTGCCTTGCTTATCACCTGCCCTTGCTGCGGCACCCCGTTGAGTTCGCCGCGGCACCCTAGGGAACCGCGCCACACAGTTTGGGAACCACTGGACTATATAGATCAACCTTTGCATGGCAGTATAAGAGTATGTGCATAGTGGGGAAAGTGAAACCATTTTACATCAGGTGCAATCAGCTAAATCAACCATGAGCTGGACACAGCTAGAAAGGTTCTCATAAGAAGGCTCTCCTTATGTACGGATATATTTCCTTATGACGAATAGACACTCTAAGAGGCGTTCCCCTTTGCTAACTCAGGCAATGAATATATGGTACTCTGCGTCCAGGATCATTGATGATTCTGGATATGATCCAGAAACCTTCCCTTTAATTCAGTAATAGTCTTGGTGAGCTCATGCATATGGCTGGCACATATTTGGGGTCTATTATCTGGGTCACCTATGTGAGGGAGGATCTCTTCGATCCTTTGATCAACTTAGATCTACTTTTACAGATACCTACAAATTCTACATGCCCTTTTCAATTTAGAGATTCTGCTCCACAGCTGTTGAATATTCCCTTCTGACTTCTGTTGATGGGCCTGGTACCGCGCCATCTTGTTTCTTTAATTTACTCGTACTTACTGGAGGGGCTGAGTGTTGGTGGCCTCCCTAAGCTACGAACTGACTGGGATACAGATCTAGGATTACTGGATGATAAGGACTGGGGTAGAGCCCTTGAGAGCGCTTATAAATTCACTGCATCAGCAAGATTTAGGCAAATCCAAGTTTTTTCTTACATAGGGCCTACCTTACCCTATTCATCTCTCCAAATTTAGAGGGAATCGGGTGGTGCCCTTTCTAAATGTGGGAGCCAGCAGGGCACCTTCTGGCATCTGCAGTGGGATTGGTCTCATGTGGCTACATTCTGGAGGGAAGTCATAGACTGTGTAATGAAACTTGATTCCATCTATTAGTCCGGGGATGTGTATATTTGGTTTAGACCTAGCTGAAAAGATACTAATTCAACAGCTGTTTATTTTGTCTAAAGTTGTTATTGTCAGAAAATGGTTGGCGCCCCAACGTCCATTCCTTGGAGATTGGAGTGATCTGATCAGTTATATAGTTGGCCATGAAAGATACATGTATACGAGCCATAACAAATTAGATAAACATGGGCAGCACGGTGGTGTAGTGGTTAGCACTTCTGCCTTGCAGCACTGGGGTCATGAGTTCAATTCCCGACCATAGCCTTATCTGTGAGGAGTTTGTATGTTCTCCCTGTGTTTGCGTGGGTTTCCTCCGGGTGCTCCGGTTTCCTCCCACACTCCAAAAACATACTGGTAGGTTAATTGGCTGCTAACAAATTGACCCTAGTCTGTGTCTGTCTGTATGTGTCTCTCTGTCTGTGTGTGTCTCTCTCTCTGTCTGTGTGTGTTAGGGGATTTTAGACTGTACGCCCCAATGGGACAGGGACTGATGTGAATGAGTTCTCTGTACAGCGCTGCGGAATTAGTGGCGCTATATAAATAAATGGTGATGATGATGATGATGATGATGAACAATTGGAAATCACCAATTGTTATTGAGTAACGGCGAGAGTTGGAATGTCCCTAATAGAGTGTACTGTCTGGGGGTGTTACCCAGTTATTCAAAGCGTCATATGTAGATATATCTTATGTTTCATTACTCTCATATAGTCTGTTCTTCATGACAAATAGAATTAACACTACAGGATAAATATGGTTAAAAAATGTTATTCATTATTTATTAATTATAAGATGTTATTGCTGATATCTTTGTACTGTAGTATTTGTTATATGTACATTTCTAAACTTAATGATACCTGAATGATACCCCTGCATGGGTACTAATATATGACTAATACTGTTTCTCGGAAAACAAATAAAATTTGTTTGACGTAAAACAAAAAGAAAGGTTCTCATTATAGGTATCATCAATCTCTGATGTAAATGCTCGGTACTCGCTAACAGCAGGAAGCACCACAAAATACAGCATGTGGTATTTGAGGGGCGTCCGGCTCTTCGGTGGGTACATAGGTTGCATTTACCATAGAGAAAAATGATCTCTGTAATGACAGATGTCCATCCACCTGTCCGCACCTCAGTATAGCCTCAGAATATAGAAATGGGGGAGTAGGTACAGGTGGAGCATGTTTGTTGGGTTCCTGGCGTTGGCACAGCGCAGTTCTACTCTTGCTAATCAAAGGAGTGAGCGCAGTTAACAAAACAGTTGAAACGCAGCATATAGCGTCATTGAACGCATACTCCGTGGTTCCGGTGGCTCCCTGTCGGCCTATTGTCCTGGAGGAACGCGCTCTAAGGACATACATTTTAGCTGAGCTCCTGGAACTGTCTACGCCTACAAATAAGGCAATAGAGGTGAGGAAAAAGATAACAAGGTACCTGTCCTTTATAAGGATGATTAATGCCAGATTGCAGAGTCCTTTCAGCTAGCCTAAGATAGGAAACAGATACAAATAACACTCATACAAACCTAACATAGATAAAGACATACATATGTTCAGATACACTGCAAAACTACTACATAAACATAGCATATATACTAATGGAAAGCTCTGGCATAAAATAACTATTTCTCGTATATACTTTTATTTTCTTTCCTCCACATCTTAAATCAACATTCAGCGGGGCACATGTGACTCTTTGTAATCGTGCCACTTACAGCAGGGTCTATACAAAGATGTTAAGCACACTTACAGATTATTAACACGGCAGGAGCCTGGCAAAATCAAACCGATCCTTTATTGTGCTTGTAACCCTTCCTGGCTGAAGTATAGTCAGAGAAGTGTGTACACAGTACTGTAAGCAGCATTGTGTGGATGTATCCATGCAAAGAGAACAATCACACCCCTTAACTGCTAGAGCAGCCTGGAGAGTGTAGATAAGTATAGGAAATGGTTGGACATAGGCCAGTTAGCCAAAATAACACCTATTATTTTATATAACATAAGTAGCATGCCTAGCCAGTCTTCCTGTTGGGACCTGTAGTTCCACAGCAGCTGGACAGCTACAGGTTTCCTACTACAGACATGGAACATAAATAAGCCTGTATCTGTGGGTGTCCACTCTGTTCATGTGATATTTATTAATGTAAATATGTTTCCTACGCTATATTTAAGCAGCACATATTAAGTGTATTGTTGCTCCAGTGAATGATTAACTTTGCAGATTACATTGTTTGTCTGTGAAGTGGATCTGCACATCTGCGTTCTGATTAGCAGAATTCCCTCTTTTGCTTATATTGTGTTACAGCTGGTGAAAAAGAAAGTTACTTGACATTAAAATGAAACATCGGAAATTATTGTCTTCGGCCTGCTACATCACTCGTTTAGGTTGGTTTGGGCGAGGATTTTTTCGGAAAAAATGTATTTATGTTGGAAATAAACACCATAATGAATCATTTCCTTATCTAATAAGTGATTCATTGTATATAAAGATAGATTAATGTGTTGTGGGGAAAACTTACTGCTGATTAATAGAGCATAATAAAGGTTGTACCCTACACAAGATGATGTTTCCAGATATAGCATGACTAAACAGGAAAGACTATCACTCACCTGTATGATAGCTGCTTCTTCATATAAAGTGGGAGCAGGTTATCTGTTGTACTCTGAGAAGACACTCGTGGATCCTTAAATTGTGAAGTGCTAGCTCTCACCTCTTCTTTCTCATCCACCCCATGAGGGCTGGATACCCGTCCATCTCCTAATCTCGCATGTTCCATGTAAGTCATTTGCTCATGCCCTCCTTCTGCCATGCTGAGGCTAGCCCTAGCCCTCTCTCCTTGGCAGTGGCTACTAAACTGACAAGTCTGTCACTGCTGTTATGGGTGGTGTGAAATTATGAAAGTTCAACCAGGGAGCTATGAGAGAAAAGGTGAGCAGAGGAAAGACCGATGGAAAGAGAGAGAAAAAGAGCAGACGCAGAAAGCAAGCAAGCAAGCAAAGAATCAATAGACAAATGAGGATGGAAACGGGTTCAGATATAATAAAGATGGAAAAATAGATGGATAGAATGTGGAGAAACAGAAGATGCACATATACACAGAGCAGAGGGAAGAGATAGGATGAAAAGCATGGATGAAGGGGAGAGGGGGCGGAGTTGAAAAGCAAAGATAAGGAACAGGGAATATAGATGGAAGGATGTATAGGAGGGAAGTGTATGGGTTTAAAAAAGGGTAAAAGTGCAGAGCTGCAAGGTGTGAAGTCCAGGACCATGCAAAGCTGGATGTGTGTCAGAGAGAAGTGGATGTAGTGACAGCCTGGGTGAACGCACTGAACAGAATGTGAGACAGACTGTGTAAGGGAGAGTGAATGGAGAATAGGATAGACAGGGTGGGTAAGAGGGACAGGCGATGTGACAGAGCCAGACTGTGTCAATGCCCTGTCAAGGGAGGTGGAGACTTACTAATATAATAATGTTCATCGTGTCACCTTAGATACAGTAGTTAACCCTGAACTGCTAGACAGCCAGCAGCATGCAAGGAGTAGGTAACAGGCACTCTGGATTTTGTGTCTATGTATCACTTTGTAACAATCATTGTAAAGGCACAAATGTACAGCTAGAGAGGTGACTAATGAATATAACACTTTGTGCTATGTTTTATTCCTTTAGGAACTGTTAAGTGCATCAGGTAATTGTGAGATGAGCACTGTGTGATGGATCAGGGTAAGAGTGCTGTGTGATGGATTATGGAAGAGTGCTGTGTGATGGATCAGGGTAAGAGAGCTGTGTGATGGATTATGGAAGAGTGCTGTGTGATGGATCAGGGTTAGAGTGATGTGTGATGGATCAGGGTTTGAGTGCTGTGTGATGGATCAGGGTAAGAGAGCTGTGTGATGGAATATGGAAAAGTGCTGTGTGATGGATCAGGGTTAGAGTGCTGTGTGATGAATTATGGAAGAGTGCTGTGTGATGGATCAGGGTTAGAGTGCTGTGTGATAGATCAGGGTAAGAGTGCTGTGTGATGGATCAGGGTAAGAGTGATGTGTGATGGATCAGGGTAAAAGTGATGGATTATGGAAGAGTGATGTGTGATGGATAAGGGTAAGAGTGCTGTGTGATGGATCAGGGTAAGAGTGATGTGTGATGGATTATGGAAGAGTGCTGTGTGATGGATCAGGGTAAGAGTGCTGTGTGATGGATCAGGGTTAGAGTTCTGTGTGATGGATCAGGGTAAGAGTGATGTGTGATGGATCTGGGTAAGAGTGATGTGTGATGGATTATGGAAGAGTGCTGTGTGATGGATCAGGGTAAGAGTGCTGTGTGATGGATCAGGGTTAGAGTGCTGTGTGATGGATCAGGGTTAGAGTGCTGTGTGATGGATCAGGGTAAGAGTGCTGTGTGATGGATCAGGGTAAGAGTGATGTGTGATGGATCAGGGTAAGAGTACTGTGTGATGGATCAGGGTAAGAGTGATGTGTGATGGATTATGGAAGAGTGATGTGTGATGGATTATGGAAGAGTGATGTGTGATGGATTATGGAACAGTGATGTGTGATGGATCAGGTTTAAAGTGTTGTGTGTGGATCAGAGTAAGAGCATTGTATGATGGACCAGGGTATAAGTGATGGATGAGAGTGAAAGTGCTGTATGATGGATCGGGTTAGAGTGCTGTATGATCAGGGTCAAAGTGTTGTGTGATGGATCAGGGTAAGAGAGTTGTGTGATGGATTATGGAAGAGTGCTGTGTGATGGATCAGGGTAAGAGTGCTGTGTGATGGATCAGGGTAAGAGTGCTGTGTGATGGATCAGGGTAAGAGTGCTGTGTGATGGATCAGGGTAAGAGTGCTGTGTGATGGATCAGGGTTAGAGTGATGTGTGATGAATTATGGAAGAGTGCTGTGTGATGGATCAGGGTTAGAGTGCTGTGTGATAGATGAGGGTAAGAGTGCTGTGTGATGGATCAGGGTAAGAGTGATGTGTGATGGATCAGGGTAAGAGTGATGGATTATGGAAGAGTGATGTGTGATGGATCAGGGTAAGAGTGCTGTGTGATGGATCAGGGTAAGAGTGATGTGTGATGGATTATGGAAGAGTGCTGTGTGATGGATCAGGGTAAGAGTGCTGTGTGATGGATCAGGGTAAGAGTGATGTGTGATGGATCAGGGTGAGAGTACTGTGTGATGGATCAGGGTAAGAGTGATGTGTGATGGATTATGGAAGAGTGATGTGTGATGGATCAGGGTAAGAGTGATGTGTGATGGATCAGGGTAAGAGTGATGTGTGATGGATCAGGGTTAGAGTGCTGTGTGATGGATCAGGGTTAGAGTTCTGTGTGATGGATCAGGGTAAGAGTGCAGTGTGATGGATCAGGGTAAGAGTGATGTGTGATGGATCAGAGTAAGAGTGCTGTGTGATGGATCAGGGTAAGAGTGATGTGTGATGGATTATGGAAGAGTGCTGTGTGATGGATCAGGGTAAGAGTGCTGTGTGATGGATCAGGGTAAGAGTGATGTGTGATGGATTATGGAAGAGTGTTGTGTGATTGATCAGGGTAAGAGTGCTGTGTGATGGATCAGGGTAAGAGTGTTGTGATGGATCAGGGTAAGAGTGCTGTGTGATGGATCAGGGTAAGAGTGATGTGTGATGGATTATGGAAGAGTGCTGTGTGATGGATCAGGGTAAGAGTGCTGTGTGATGGATCAGGGTTAGAGTGCTGTGTGATGGATCAGGGTTAGAGTGCTGTGTGATGGATCAGGGTAAGAGTGCTGTGTGATGGATCAGGGTAAGAGAGTTGTGTGATGGATTATGGAAGAGTGCTGTGTGATGGATCAGGGTAAGAGTGCTGTGTGATGGATCAGGGTAAGAGTGCTGTGTGATGGATCAGGGTAAGAGTGCTGTGTGATGGATCAGGGTAAGAGTGCTGTGTGATGGATCAGGGTTAGAGTGATGTGTGATGAATTATGGAAGAGTGCTGTGTGATGGATCAGGGTTAGAGTGCTGTGTGATAGATGAGGGTAAGAGTGCTGTGTGATGGATCAGGGTAAGAGTGATGTGTGATGGATCAGGGTAAGAGTGATGGATTATGGAAGAGTGATGTGTGATGGATCAGGGTAAGAGTGCTGTGTGATGGATCAGGGTAAGAGTGATGTGTGATGGATTATGGAAGAGTGCTGTGTGATGGATCAGGGTAAGAGTGCTGTGTGATGGATCAGGGTAAGAGTGATGTGTGATGGATCAGGGTGAGAGTACTGTGTGATGGATCAGGGTAAGAGTGATGTGTGATGGATTATGGAAGAGTGATGTGTGATGGATCAGGGTAAGAGTGATGTGTGATGGATCAGGGTAAGAGTGATGTGTGATGGATCAGGGTTAGAGTGCTGTGTGATGGATCAGGGTTAGAGTTCTGTGTGATGGATCAGGGTAAGAGTGCAGTGTGATGGATCAGGGTAAGAGTGATGTGTGATGGATCAGAGTAAGAGTGCTGTGTGATGGATCAGGGTAAGAGTGATGTGTGATGGATTATGGAAGAGTGCTGTGTGATGGATCAGGGTAAGAGTGCTGTGTGATGGATCAGGGTAAGAGTGATGTGTGATGGATTATGGAAGAGTGCTGTGTGATTGATCAGGGTAAGAGTGCTGTGTGATGGATCAGGGTAAGAGTGTTGTGATGGATCAGGGTAAGAGTGCTGTGTGATGGATCAGGGTAAGAGTGATGTGTGATGGATTATGGAAGAGTGCTGTGTGATGGATCAGGGTAAGAGTGCTGTGTGATGGATCAGGGTTAGAGTGCTGTGTGATGGATCAGGGTTAGAGTGCTGTGTGATGGATCAGGGTAAGAGTGCTGTGTGATGGATCAGGGTAAGAGTGATGTGTGATGGATCAGGGTTAGAGTACTGTGTGATGGATCAGGGTAAGAGTGATGTGTGATGGATTATGGAAGAGTGATGTGTGATGGATTATGGAAGAGTGATGTGTGATGGATTATGGAACAGTGATGTGTGATGGATCAGGTTTAAAGTGTTGTGTGTGGATCAGAGTAAGAGCATTGTATGATGGACCAGGGTATAAGTGATGGATGAGAGTGAAAGTGCTGTATGATGGATCGGGTTAGAGTGCTGTATGATCAGGGTCAAAGTGTTGTGTGATGGATCAGGGTAAGAGAGTTGTGTGATGGATTATGGAAGAGTGCTGTGTGATGGATCAGGGTAAGAGTGATGTGTGATGGATCAGGGTAAGAGTGATGTGTGATGGATCAGGGTAAGAGTGCTGTGTGATGGATCAGGGTAAGAGAGCTGTGTGATGGATTATGGAAGAGTGCTGTGTGATGGATCAGGGTTAGAGTGCTGTGTGATGGATCAGGGTTAGAGTGCTGTGTGATGGATCAGGGTAAGAGTGCTGTGTGATGTATCAGGGTAAGAGTGCTGTGTGATGGATCAGGGTAAGAGTGCTGTGTGATGGATCATGGTAAGAGTGCTGTGTGATGGATCAGGGTAAGAGTGATGTGTGATGGATTATGGAAGAGTGCTGTGTGATGGATCAGGGTAAGAGTGCTGTGTGATGGATCAGGGTAAGAGTGATGTGTGATGGATTATGGAAGAGTGATGTATCAGGGTAAGAGTGTTGTGTGATGGATCAGGGTAAGAGTGCTGTGTGATGGATTATGGAAGAGTGATGTGTGATGGATCAGGGTAAGAGTGCTGTGTGTGGATCAGAGTAAGAGCATTGTATGATGGACCAGGGTATGAGTGATGGATGAGAGTGAAATTGCTGTGTGATGGATCGGGTTAGAGTGCTGTATGATCGGGGTCATAGTGTTGTGTGATGGATCAGGGTAAGAGAGCTGTGTGATGATCAGGGTCAAAGTGCTGTGTGATGGATCAGGGTTAGAGTGTTGTGTGATGGATCAGGGTCAAAGTGCTGTGTGATGGATCAGGGTTAGAGCACTGTGTGATGGATCAGGGTTAGAGCACTGTGTGATGGATCAGGGTTAGAGTGCTGTGTGATGGATCAGGGTTAGAGTGCTGTGTGATGGATCAGGGTTAGAGCACTGTGTGATGGATCAGGGTTAGAGCACTGTGTGATGGATCAGGGTTAGAGCGCTGTGTGATGGATCAGGGTTAGAGTGCTGTGTGATGGGTCAGGGTTAGAGCACTGTGTGATGGATCAGGGTTAGAGTGCTGTGTGATGGATCAGGGTCAAAGTGCTGTGTGATGGATTATGGAAGAGTGCTGTGTGATGGATCAGGGTAAGAGTGCTGTGTGATGGATCAGGGTAAGAGTGATGTGTGATGGATTATGGAAGAGTGCTGTGTGATGGATCAGGGTAAGAGTGATGTGTGATGGATCAGGGTAAGAGTGATGGATTATGGAAGAGTGCTGTGTGATGGATCAGGGTAAGAGTGCTGTGTGATGTATCAGGGTAAGAGTGCTGTGTGATGTATCAGGGTAAGAGTGCTGTGTGATGATCAGGGTTACAGCACTATGTGATAGATCAGGGTTAGAGTGCTGTGTGATAGATCAGGGTTAGAATGATGTATGATGGATCAGGGTAAGAGTGATGGATGAGGGTGAAAGTGCTGTGTGATGGATCAGGGTCAAAGTGCTGTGTGATGGATCAGGGTAATTGTGCTCTGTGATGGATCAGGGTAAGGGCGCTGTCTGGTGCATCAGGGTTAGAGTGCTGTGTGATGGATCAGGGTAAGAGTGCTGTGTGATTGATCAGGGTAAGAGTGCTGTGTGATGGATCAGGGTAAGAGTGCTGCGTGATGTATCAGGATAAGAGTGCTGTGTGATGATCAGGGTTACAGCACTATGTGATAGATCAGGGTTAGAGTGCTGTGTGATAGATCAGGGTCAAAGTGCTGTGTGATGGATCAGGGTTAGAATGATGTATGATGGATCAGGGTAAGAGTGATGGATGAGGGTGAAAGTGCTGTGTGATGGATCAGGGTCAAAGTGCTGTGTGATGGATCAGGGTAATTGTGCTCTGTGATGGATCAGGGTAAGGGCGCTGTCTGGTGCATCAGGGTTAGAGTGCTGTGTGATGGATCAGGGTAAGAGTGCTGTCTGATGGATCAGGGTAAGAGTCCTGTGTGATGGATCAGGGATAGAGTGCTGTGTGATGTATCAGGGTTAGAGTGTATTAAGCTATACAGCTGTGTGTGTAATACTTGCAACAAGTATTTAGTAACTAGTACAAGATAACTTTAATTATGGGTAGCAGTGTATTAGAGTCCTCAGTTATAGGTAATAATTAGTGCTCTTATTTACAGGTAGTAGTTTATTAGTGCTCTCAGTATCAAGTAATTGTATGTTTGTGCTTTCAGTTACAGTATATTGGTAATCTCAGTTACAGGTAATAGTGTGTTGGTGCTCTCATTTACAAGTAACGGTGTGTTGATGCTCTCAGTTACAGGTAATATTGTGTTGGTACTCTCAGTTACAAGTAATGGTGTGTTGATCCTTTCAGTCACAGGTAATAGTGTGTTGATGCCCTTAGATACAGGTAATAGAGTGTTAATTACCTCAGTTACAGGTACTAGTGTGTTGATGCTCTCAGTCACATGTAAGAGTATGTTGATACTCTCAGTTACAGGTAATAGTGTGTTGGTGCTCTCAGTTACATGTAAGATTATGTTGATGCTCTCAGTTACAGGTAATAGTGAGTTGATGGTCTCAGTTATAGGTAAGAGTGGTTTGATGGTCTCAGTTACAGGTAATAGTGGGTTGATGCTCTCAGTTATATATAAGAGTGTGTTGATGCTTTCAGTTAAATTTTATAGTGTGTTGTGCTCTCAGTTACAGGAACTAATGTGTTTTGCTCTCAGTTACAGGTAAGAGTGTGTTGGCGCTCTCATTTACAGGAAATAGTGTGTTGATGCTCTCAGTTACAGGTAATAGTGTGTTGATGCTCTCAGTTACAGGTAATAGTGGGTTGATGCTCTCAGTTACATGTAAAAGTGTGTTGATACTTTCAGTTACAGTTTATAGTGTGTTGTGCTGTCAGTTACAGGAACTAGTGTGTTTTGTTGGTGCTCTCAGTTACAGCAAATAGTGTGTTGATGGTCTCAATTACAATTAATAGTGTCTTGATGCTCTCAGTTACAGGTAATAGTGTGCTGTGCTCTCAGTTACAGGTAATTGTGTGTTGGTACTCTCAGTTACAGGTAAGAGCGTGTTGGTGCTTTCATTTACAAGTAATGGTGTGTTGATGCTCTCAGTCACAGGTACTAGTGTGTTGATGCTCTCAGTTACATGTAAGAGTATGTTGATGCGTTCAGTTACAGGTAATAGTGTGTTGATGGTCTCAGTTACAGGTAATAGTATGTTGATGCTCTCAGTTACAGGTAATAGTGAGTTGATGGTCTCAGTTACATGCAAGAATGTGTTGATATTTTAAGTTACAGTTTATAGTGAGTTGTGCTCTCAGTTACAATAACTAGTGTGTTGGTGCTCTCAGTTACAGATAATAGTGTGTTGGTGCTTTCAGTTACAGGTAATAGTGTGTTGATGGTCAAAATGACAAATAATAGTGTCTTGATGCTCTCAGTTACAGGTAATAGTGTGTTGATGCTCTCAGTTACAGGTAATTATGTGCTGTGCTCTCAGTTACAGGTAATAGTGTATTGATGCTCTTAGTTTCATGAAATAGTGTGTGGATGCTCTCTTTTACATGTACTAGTGTGTTGATGGCTCCGTTTCAGGAAATAGTGTGCTTATGCTGTCAGTTACAGGAACTTGTGAGTTGATGCTCTCAGTTACATGTGAGTGTGTTGATGCCCTCAGTTACAGGTACTAGAGAGTTGATGCTCTCAGTTACATGTAAGACTGTGTTGATGCTCTCAGTTAGTTTATAGTGTGTTCTCTCAGATACAGGTACTAGTGTGTTTTGCTCTCAGTTAAGGAATAGTGTTGATACTCTGTCACAGGTAATAGTGTGTTGATGCTCTCAGTTAGAGGTAATCGAGTGTTGTGCTCTCAGTTACAGGTAATAGTGTTTTGGTACTCTCAGTTACAGATAATAGTGTGCTAATGCTCTCAGTTACAGTTTATAGTGTGTTGTGCTTTCAGTTACAGGTACTAGTGTGCTTTGCTTTCAGTTACAGGTAATAGTGTGTTGATGTGCTCAATTACAGGTAATAGTGTGTTGTGCTCTCAGTTACAGGTAATTGTTTGTGGCGCTCTCAGTTACAGGTAATAGTGTATTGGTACTCTCAGTTTCATGAAATAGTGTGTTGATGCTCTCATTTACAAGTACTAGTGTGTTGATGGTCTCAGTTTCAGGAAATAGTGTGTTGGTGCTCTCCATTACAGGTACTAGTGTGTTTTTCTCTCAGATAAGGAATAGTGTTGATACTCTCAGTCACAGGTCATAGTGTGCTGATGCTTTCAGTTACAGGTAATAGTGTGTTGGTGCTCTCAGTTACAGGTAATATTGTGTTGGTACTCTCAGTGACAGGTAATAGTGTGTTGATGCTCTCAGTTACAGTTTATAGTTTTTGTGCTCTCCATTACAGGTACTAGTGTGTTTTTCTCTCAGATAAGGAATAGTGTTGATACTCTCAGTCACAGGTCATAGTGTGCTGATGCTTTCAGTTACAGGTAATAGTGTGTTGGTGCTCTCAGTTACAGGTAATATTGTGTTGGTACTCTCAGTGACAGGTAATAGTGTGTTGATGCTCTCAGTTACAGTTTATAGTTTTTGTGCTCTCCATTACAGGTACTAGTGTGTTTTTCTCTCAGATAAGGAATAGTGTTGATACTCTCAGTCACAGGTCATAGTGTGCTGATGCTTTCAGTTACAGGTAATAGTGTGTTGGTGCTCTCAGTTACAGGTAATATTGTGTTGGTACTCTCAGTGACAGGTAATAGTGTGTTGATGCTCTCAGTTACAGTTTATAGTGTGTTATGCTCTCAATTACAGGTACTAGTGTGTTTTGCTCTCAGTTAAGGAATAGTGTTGATACTCTCAGTCACAAGTGATAGTGTGTTGATGCCCTCAGTTACAGGCAATAGTGTGTTGGTGCTCTCATTTACAGGTTATAGTGTGTTGGTACTCTCAGTGACAGGTAATAGTGTGTTGATGGTCTCAGTTACAAGTGATAGTTTGTGGGTGCTCTTAGTTACAAGTAATAGTGTGCTGATGCCCTCAGTTACTGGTACTAGTTTTTTGATGCCCTAAGTTACATGTAAGAGTGTGTTGTGCTTTCAGTTACAGGTAATTGTGTGCTGTGCTCTCAGTTACAGGTAATATTGTGTTGGTACTCTCAGTGACAGGTAATAGTGTGTTGATGCTCTCAGTTACAGTTTATAGTTTTTGTGCTCTCCATTACAGGTACTAGTGTGTTTTTCTCTCAGATAAGGAATAGTGTTGATACTCTCAGTCACAGGTCATAGTGTGCTGATGCTTTCAGTTACAGGTAATAGTGTGTTGGTGCTCTCAGTTACAGGTAATATTGTGTTGGTACTCTCAGTGACAGGTAATAGTGTGTTGATGGTCTCAGTTACAAGTGATAGTTTGTGGGTGCTCTTAGTTACAAGTAATAGTGTGCTGATGCCCTCAGTTACTGGTACTAGTTTTTTGATGCCCTAAGTTACATGTAAGAGTGTGTTGTGCTTTCAGTTACAGGTAATTGTGTGCTGTGCTCTCAGTTACAGGTAATAGTGTATTGATACTCTCAGTTTCAGGAAATAGTGTGTCGATGCTCTCATTTACTGGTACTAGTGTGTTGATGCTCTCAGTTACATGTAAGAGTGTTGATGCCCTCAGTTACAGGTACTAGTGAGTTGATGCTCTCAGTTACATGTAAGAGAGTGTTGATACTCTCAGTTACAGTTCATGGTGTGTTGTGCTCTCAGTTGCAGGTAATAGTGTATTGTGCTTTCAGTTACATGTAAGAGTATGTTGATCCTCTCAGTTACAGGTAATAGTGTATTGTGCTTTCAGTTACAGTTAATTGTATGTTGTGCTCTCAGTTACAAGTAATGGTGCGTTGATGCTCTCAGTTTCAGGAAATAGTACAGGCCTAGCCAACCTGTGGCTCTCCAGGTGTTGTGAAACTACAAGCCCCAGCATGCTTTGCCAGTAGATTGCCAGGAGATAGCTGTGAGGGCATGCTGGGACTTGTAGTTTCACAACACCTGGAGAGCCACTGGTTGGCCAGGCCTGAAATAGTGTGTTGATGCTCTCAGTTACAGATTATAGCATATTGGATCTCCCAGTTCCAGGAAGTGGTATACAAGTGGCCCTTGCATAGAGTAAAGTAGAGCTTTCGATTTAGGGTTATAGGAGTGCCGGGAGAGGTAGGCTCCTGCAATCATTGATGCGATGCTTGATCTCATTAGGTGAATGTGATCTGTCAGCGGCAGGAAGGATGATTAGGAATTACTGCAGTCACTGCACACTGACTTTTCCATTTCTGGGAACATCTGCAGCTGACTCATTAACTCCTTGCAGCCTGGAGAAGCCATGTCCTGCTCAACTAACCAGATTCATAATCTCCAGCCCTGTATCCCATCTTCTCCACCTAGTCTTTGCAACGGTAAAGAGCATTATGCATCCTAAAGCTCAAGATAACCTGTTCTTTCACTGTTGCTTTGTATTACTTAAATTGTAGTTTTCAATTGTTGCTGTCTCTTTGATTCTACACTTTTATGTGTCACTTAATATCGCCCCCTTTTCTTTTGCTTTGACCTATTTCATCCCCTACATTCAGTGACTCACACAGGAGACGTACTGCTGATGCTATTGTTTTTTTTTTATTATTATTTTGCTTGACTGAAGCAGGCACAGAGCGGAGATGAGAGGAAGAAGCGTATAAATCTCTTTTGGGAGCCTCCCATGCGTACAAAGCTCGCGTTAACTAACAAATCTTCTCCAACAATCCAAGTATGATCTGTACAGGGACAGAGGGCTTGGGGGGGGGGGGGGGGGGGGGTCGGCGTCAGAGATTGAGAGAGGGTTCCAGGCTGGTGAAACAATGGGCAGAGCGGGTGTGTTTCTGCTCTTATCAGTTACAAGTCATTTACTGGCAACAAATGAGGGATTATTGAACCATATCTGTAACAACAGGATCTGCTTTCCACAAAGTCTTATCTAACAGCGAAGAGGTTCGGAACTCTTACAATGCCAGAAGTGATTTCATCACAGGAAGGAACATCTAACACACACATACTGCTTGGTGTACAGAAGCTGTAATCAGTCTCTTCCACTTCAACAAGGAGGGCAGTAATGTTCGCTACGTCTCTGCACACATTGAGTTGACGCCGTGATGATGCAGACGCAAATGTCTTGGGGTTGGCGTTCTGTGCTGGGATCACCATAATTCTTTAGTCTCTGACTCCAGAAATCCCAGCACCTTTTTCCTCTTGCTCCCCCATGTATAGTGCTCAGCTTCGAACCCTCTCCCTTTTCCTCCAGCCCTACAAGAACTCGGAGCCTCTGCCCCTAGGAAGAAGAAAGGTCACTGTCAGTTGTGCGCTCATCACATCATCATTGTATATTTATAGTCCTCTCACATCTAAAGCTACAAGCTTAGTGGGGAGCAGGAGCCTATGACTATACATTTTTTACTGAACTACAACAACTTCCAGCATACTCTGCTAATTCCTGAGCTGAAAGAATTGGCGTAGCATTCTGGAAGTAGAAGTTCAACAGCTTGAAGGGCAAAGATTGTCTACTTCTGGAGCTGGGAATACAAGTGATGAACGGCAGATGATTCTTCTTTGTACCGTACCAAAATATTTATTCTTATTTGTAGAGCACACGTTAACATGCAATAACATAAGCTGTGATTACAATGACATCTAAGCACATGTTAGAGCATCATAAAACAATAAAATTTAAATTCTGAGCTTGTTGCTTTTACAAAGGAGAACTAAACAACAGGTTGAGAGAGAGATCAATCCCTTCACAGGGAAACTAGATTAGATTAGAAATGTAATGTCCATTTTTGGACATGCCTTCTATTAGGAGAACTCCCCCTTTATAGAAGTTTTGTGGGGTCTCAATTGAACTCTTAGGATCTCTCAATCTTGACCGCTTGCAGTGGAATTTCAGCGGGAGGTGATCTGTCCTGTAGAAATGATGCAACTCTTGGTATAACTAACCACGGCTCTAGTCCCGTTAGCTAGCTAGCCGCATATTTTTCACATTCCACAGGACGGAATACCTCTCTGCAATATCTCCTGCGCACAACCTGAAGTGTGCAGGAAGGTTAAACATAAGACAATGGTGGGGGTTCTTCAATACAGTTCATATATGATGCAATTGGATGGACGTTTGGTCCGATATGACAAACCCACAAAGTACAGTAACCAAAATCCTATAATATGTGAACAGCTTAAGCAAAGTTAATATTTAATCTCAATCTTAATTAACACTGTCTATAGCCTTTGTGATGCTCACCCCTCTTCTTGCCTTGTGAATCCTCCATCTGTCCAGTTCTCCCGGTTTGTTTGTCCAAGGTATTTGTCCCTTTCGTGAGCCGTGTTCTCGATATGGTTGCTGAGAGTTGTTGTGTCAGGGGCCCAGCTTCCCCTTCTGTGGACTCCCAACCCTGTGGTGGGACCCTCTTCTGCAGCTCCGTTCCCTTCATCGTAGGACAAGAGGTTTCGGGAGCGGACTGCAAAATGAAAGCATATAACACAGTTATGGTATTTTACAAGAGGAACACAAGGTGCTCATTGGAACTACTTGGTAGCCGAAGAGTTTTCTGTCATTTATGTCTATAACAGATTTAATTTTCTGGGGTGCATCAGCATAAATAGAAATAACTTCTTTAATGCAGATAGTGCAGGCCCCAAAATGTACCCCACAATTTAATTGACTAGTTTGAATAAATGAAAGAGTTCAAGAACTGGAGGCTGTTCTTAAACCAGCCTGGTTCCGGTGGCAGCATGATGAAACAGGTGGTGGCAGCATGATGAAATGGGTGGTGGCAGCATTATGAAACAGGTAGTGGCAGCATGATGAAATGGGTGGTGGCAGTATGATGAAATGGGTGGTGGCAGCATTATGAAACAGGTAGTGGCAGCATGATGAAATGGGTGGTGGCAGTATGATGAAATGGGTGGTGGCAGCATTATGAAACAGGTAGTGGCAGCATGATGAAATGGGTGGTGGCAGTATGATGAAACAGGTGGTGGCAGCATGATGAAACAGGTGGTGGCAGCATGATGAAATGGGTGGTGGCAGTATGATGAAATGGGTGATGGCAGCATGATGAAACAGGTAGTGGCAGCATGATCAAATGGGTGGTGGCAGTATGATGAAACAGGTGGTGGCAGCATGATGAAACAGGTGGTGGCAGCATGATGAAATGGGTGATGGCAGCATGATGAAATGGGTGATGGCAGCATGATGAAACAGGTAGTGGCAGCATGATGAAATGGGTGGTGGCAGTATGATGAAACAGGTGGTGGCAGCATGATGAAACAGGTGGTGGCAGCATGATGAAATGGGTGGTGGCAGTATGATGAAATGGGTGGTGGCAGCATGATGAAACAGGTAGTGGCAGCATGATGAAATGGGTGGTGGCAGCATTATGAAACAGGTAGTGGCAGCATGATGAAATGGGTGGTGGCAGTATGATGAAATGGGTGGTGGCAGCATGATGAAACAGGTGGTGGCAGCATTTCCATCAGAATGCCTTTCCACATCATGTCACAATACAGCAAATTCTTGCAGAACGTGGATAGTCTGTTAGCTGTTGGGAACTAGTTAAATCTCTCTAGCATGCTGCTTGTCTCATCACTTGGCTAAGATTTGACATTTTGAAAGGGTGCAATAAGGCTTCTTTACCATGCACAGTCTGGAATGGGGATTGGAAGGAGGGTTAATTCACAGAAGCCTAAAACTTCATAACTCTGAATGACTTCTGTATGATGGGATCAGGCAGAGAAATTTCATTGGAGATGTCTGATAACTACTAACTGAAACTGATTGCAATGCACCAAGTATGCTCTTCTTTTTTGTATAACATATTTAGTAGCTGGTTACAAGCTTGGGTGTGATTTTTGCACTGTTTTTTATTAAATAGGACTGCAATGAAATGGCATGGTAGGGTTGAACATTAAACTTCAAAGACAATTTCAATGATCAGGTTTAGTTGTATTTAAATATATTTGAACAATTTCCATCTGTTGTAGTTTAAAGCGAGCAGAGAGTCTCAAGTTGACATGGTCAGGTGATGGTCAGCCCAAAGTCACACTTCTGTCTTAGTCACTGACTAATAGAAGAACATAAGCAAAGGAAGAGTTGCTAAGGTCAGTGTCTTACTCTGGCCGAGGGTATACAGGTCAGGTGCCAAGAGAGGGGCTGATTTCACGGTCTGAGTCCCCGAAGAGAACTCTGGGAAGGATGGAATAATGGACCCAAAGGCTAGAATAAAACACAGTACCACAACCTGCAGAAAGGAGAAAGACGTCAGCGTGACAAACAGCATACAAGAAGGACGTTTTAGTTTGGTAGTCATGAAAAAAAGAGACTTTGTAAGTTGTTATCTGTAAAACAAACCCACAGGAGATGTTAGTGGTACACAGAGGGTAAGGACTCTTTGGGGTTGATGCAGAGTTGGATGCAAACCGGGAGTAAATTAATCTTATGAAGAGATCACGGAAAAGCAAGCGTATTTACACCCATATGCAGAGCCACGCCCCCACCTGGAGAGACATCCACATCTGCATCAGCAGCATATGTGCCTGGTTTACTATAAGTCATCATCATCAGCGCGTACTTGCCCTGTAGCAAGTGATAAGGCCACTGCCACATAACCACTGCAGGTGTCGGCAGTAGTACACACAGAAGAGAGGGCTCAGTCAGTAATGGCACACACACGGGAGAAGGCTCACTGCTATACAACCACAGCAGGTGCAGGCAGTGGTACACACAGAAGAGAGGGCTCAGTCAGTAGTGGCACACACACGGGAGAAGGCTCACTGCTATACAACTACAGCAGGTGCAGGCAGTGGTACGCACAGAAGAGAGGGCTCAGTCAGTAATGGCACACACACACGGGAGAAGGCTCACTGCTATACAACCACAGCAGGTGCAGGCAGTGGTACGCACAGAAGAGAGGGCTCAGTCAGTAATGGCACACACACGGGAGAAGGCTCACTGCTATACAACCACAGCAGGTGCAGGCAGTGGTACGCACAGAAGAGAGGGCTCAGTCAGTAATGGCACACACACGGGAGAAGGCTCACTGCTATACAACCACAGCAAGTGCAGGCAGTGGTACGCACAGAAGAGAGGGCTCAGTCAGTAATGGCACACACACGGGAGAAGGCTCACTGCTATACAACCACAGCAGGTGCAGGCAGTGGTACGCACAGAAGAGAGGGCTCAGTCAGTAATGGCACACACACGGGAGAAGGCTCACTGCTATACAACCACAGCAGGTGCAGGCAGTGGTACACACAGAAGAGAGGGCTCAGTCAGTAATGGCACACACACGGGAGAAGGCTCACTGCTATACAACCACAGCAGGTGCAGGCAGTGGTACGCACAGAAGAGAGGGCTCAGTCAGTAATGGCACACACACGGGAGAAGGCTCACTGCTATACAACCACAGCAGGTGCAGGCAGTGGTACGCACAGAAGAGAGGGCTCAGTCAGTAATGGCACACACACGGGAGAAGGCTCACTGCTATACAACCACAGCAGGTGCAGGCAGTGGTACGCACAGAAGAGAGGGCTCAGTCAGTAATGGCACACACACGGGAGAAGGCTCACTGCTATACAACCACAGCAGGTGCAGGCAGTGGTACGCACAGAAGAGAGGGCTCAGTCAGTAATGGCACACACACGGATGAAGGCTCACTGCCACACAACCACAGCAGGTGCAGGCAGTGGTACACACAGAAAAGAGGGCTCGGTCAGTAGTGGCACGCACACGGGTGAAAGTTCACTGCTACACAACCACAGCAGGTGCAAGAAGTGGTACACACAGAAGAGAGGGCTCAGTCAGTAATGGCACACACACGGGAGAAGGCTCACTGCTATACAACCACAGCAGGTGCAGGCAGTGGTACGCACAGAAGAGAGGGCTCAGTCAGTAATGGCACACACACGGGAGAAGGCTCACTGCTATACAACCACAGCAGGTGCAGGCAGTGGTACGCACAGAAGAGAGGGCTCAGTCAGTAATGGCACACACACGGGAGAAGGCTCACTGCTATACAACCACAGCAGGTGCAGGCAGTGGTACGCACAGAAGAGAGGGCTCAGTCAGTAATGGCACACACACGGATGAAGGCTCACTGCCACACAACCACAGCAGGTGCAGGCAGTGGTACACACAGAAAAGAGGGCTCGGTCAGTAGTGGCACGCACACGGGTGAAAGTTCACTGCTACACAACCACAGCAGGTGCAAGAAGTGGTACACACAGAAGAGAGGGCTCTGTCAGTAGTGGCACACACACAGGTGAAGGCTCACTGCTACACAACCACAGCAGGTGCAAGAGGTGGTACACACAGAAGAGGGGGCTCTGTCAGTAGTGGCACACACACAGGTGAAGGCTCACTGCTACACAACCACAGCAGGTGCAAGAGGTGGTACACACAGAAGAGGGGGCTCTGTCAGTAGTGGCACACACACAGGTGAAGGCTCACTGCTATACAACCACAGCAGGTGCCGGCAGTGGTACACACAGTGGAGAGGGCTCAGTCAGTAGTGGTACACACACACGGGTGAAGGCTCACTGCTATACAACCACAGCAGGTGCAAGAGGTGGTACACACAGAAGAGGGGGCTCTGTCAGTAGTGGCACACACACGGGAGAAGGCTCACTGCTACACAACCACAGCAGGTGCAAGAAGTGGTACACACAGAAGAGAGGGCTCTGTCAGTAGCGGCACACACACAGGTGAAGGCTCACTGTTACACAACCACAGCAGGTGCAAGAGGTGGTACACACAGAAGAGAGGGCTCAGTCAGTAGTGGCACACACAAGGAAGAAGGCCACAGCCACATAACCACAGCAGGTGCAGGCAGTGGTACACACAGAAGAGAGGGCCTAGTAGTGGCACACACACGGGAGAAGGTTCACTTCCACACAACCACAGCAGGTGCAAGCAGTCATACACACAGAAGAAGGGCTCTGTCGGTAGTGGCACACACACAGGTGAAGACTCACTGCCACACAACCACAGCAGGTGCCGGCAGTGGTACACACAGAAGAGAGGGCTCTGTCAGTAGTGGCACACACAAAGGAGAAGACTCACTGCCACACCACCACAGCAGGTGCAAGCAGTGGTATACATACAAGAGAGGGCTCAGTCAGTGACAGACACACTGCTGAAGACCAAGTGAGTGGTACACACACCAGCAAAGGCTAAGTGAGTGATAGACACCTTGTCATGGGCTGACAGAGAGGTTAAAAATTGGTAGTGGACTCTCTGCGTAGCTAGTGGTTCCTGTGAAGCTAATAACCAGGATCCCTCACACACAAGAAAAGTACTCTGAGAGGTGATGGATACCTGAAGGTCACCCCACTTGGCAGCACCCGAAACTAGAGAGACAGTAGCCAAAGGACGAGGTCAGGGTCAGGCCAAGCGTTAGGGCAGCTCAGGTTGTTGAGTTCATGATACACAGCCAGAGGCCATGGTCACAGATAGCCAGAGATAGTTGGAAGGCAAGCCGGGTCAAACACGTCCTCAGAAGTATTTAGGCAAAACACATGCTGAAGGCAAAGTAAACCTATTGCTCAGAAAGTACTCGTGGTACACACTTCAGGCAAGGCTCAGCCAGTGACTGACACACAGCAGAAGGCACAGTCAGCAGTACACATATTAGCTGTGTTTGTTCACTAGTGTTACACACAATGGAACAGACTCAGCCAGTGGTGAACACACACAAAGAAAATGTTCAGTCACAATTAAGAAAAGCTCAGTCACACCCACAGGAGAAGACTTACCTTGTGTTGCATACACCACAGACAGCTCATTCAGCATCACACACACAGAAGCAGGGCCACCCATAAGCATACTTTTACTTTTATACCAACTTTTAAAGTGAAGTCTGGGAGATCCCGGACAGGGGGCGTGGTGAGAGGGGGCGGGGTGTGATCAATCACCTCATTTTGGACCCGCCCCATGACAGAAACGTCATTTTGGGTAGCAAATTGCAGGATGCGGGAGACTTGCCTGCTCTCCCGGGAGTCCAGGAGACCTACCCGGATTTCGGAAGTTGGCAAGTACGCCCACAAGGATTATGGGTCTACTGATACATTTTGATTCTGAGACCACCTATCCTTGAGAGGTGAGTTTATTTACTTCCAAAATTGCAAGCATACGTTCGGTGGTATGAACTCTATGGGGCTGATTCAACTTTCAGTGATATACAGCCGAAAATCAGCGCGCTGTTCGGCCGCACACTTTTCCATGTATCACAGTATAGTATCCAGGTCCATGGGCTCCGTCCTGTGCACCCTGGGCATTTTCCCTTTTAGGTCATTTAAAATTACTGTGGGCAAAGAGGGAACTTTTAGACCCGTTATACTGTGATGGTCCCCTGACAGCTGGGTGGTAAGCATTGAACTGGGTATTCTCAGGTAATGCTGGTCAGATGATCGATCAGCTGCAGACTGTAGATTGTGCTTTAACTTTTACTGTACTTTAAACATCAAATGTATAGGAACTATATTAAGTAGCAGAATTGTATATGAGTGGTGGGATGGTGCAGTGATTGTCTCACTTGAGAAATAACAATGGTGCATGGCAGAGCGGTAACTTAAAATTTTAGCGCCTGGGGCGAGAAGGAAAACTGACGACTCCTTAGTCCTAAATTTTAACCAAATTGACCTAAAATATTCACAAGCTACACCCCCCGTTCACTGTTGCGTCCTGGGCAGACGTCCCTCTAGCACAGCCCTAGTTACGGCCCTGGTGCATGCCATACTGGCAGCCACATGGCCCGCACATCACGTGACTGGCACAATGACGCCGGTCATGTAATGTCACAGCAGGAGCAGCGCGGTGGCTTAGTGGTTAGCACTTCTGTCTCACAACCCTGGGGTCATGAGTTCGATTCCCGACCATCTGTGTGGAGTTTGTATCTTCCCCTTGCTTGCGTGGGTTTCCTCCGAGTTCTCCGGTTTCTTCCCACACTCCAAAAACATACTGGTAGGGTAATTAGTTGCTATCAAAATTGACCCTAGCCTGTGTTAGGGAATTTAGACTATAAGCTCCAATGGGGCAGGGACTGATGTGAGTGAGTTCTCTGTACAGCGCTGCGGAATTAGTGGTGCTATATAAATAAATAAATGATGATGATGATGACGTATGGGGCTTCAGGCGTATCATGACTGAACACAGACAACATGTTTGAATTCATCCAGCCTCCAAAAATACAGTTACAGTAATAGCCTGTCACGTCACATGCCCCTTGACATGTGACCCCCAGCCCCCTTATGGGCAGCCCTGGCAGGAGACGCCTCAGTCAGCATCACACACACACACATACCACAAAAGGCTCAGCAGAAAACAATGGAGAATGTTTAGTCAGTGCTGCGCAGTCTCTGGAGACTCTCAGACACAGATGCACACAGAGCAGAGAAAACTCTGTCCGTGGTGCACAAACTGCTTTGGTAGTAGGACTCACAGACACAGGAGAACTCTGTTAGTGTCACATCCACACTATGTGGAGCAAGGCTCCTCAATGTATTGGAGTGGCAGAAACAAGGGTTACGCTTTTGCAGACATTCATAACAGTGAAAACAGTTAAGGTGCTCCTCAGTCTGTCGTTGTCACTGACACAGGACGTATCAGCCTGTTAGTGTCACATAGCTAAATGTGACAGCCCCCTTAGCCTGTTTGTGCCACACAAAGGAGTATATAAGTGGTATCCTCAGTCTGTCACTGTCATATAGAGCAGCTACCCCCAGTCAGTTATTGTTATACCAGTTATCATTGTACATACCATAAGACATGTTCCTGTCTGTGTTGCTGCAAGTTTGCAGGGTCTTGGCACTTTCCCTGTTACCAAAGTCTGCAGCTTCTGTAACTGCTGTAGCAGAGACCTGTGGGGCAGAATTCAATAGCAATCACTTATAGTGTTTGTAAGATACATTTCACCCAAACACCCTGTTGTCACCTGCTAATGTTTATTTTTGTGCATTTATATAATTTTTGTATATCTACCAACACTGAATGTAAAATCAGGACACCTTCGACCATACTTCTGATCTACCCAAACGCCAACCATTTTTTTTATATCCCCTAAAAAGTACTGTTGTATAAATCTGTGATTAGAAAGTTACTGCAGTTCTTTAGTGTGAGCAGTAGATGGCACTAGACTTCCACTTTATTCACAAATAAACTAAACCTTATGCTACTTTTCTCAGCTTGGTGCTACTGCTAAGACAAAGTTTAGGTACACTTTCCAACATGACTCTATTCACTGTATACACAGTCATCTACACACATTTTTTTTTCCCACTTAATTTCCAAATTCCAGCTATGTTTGTTGAATTATTGAATCAGTTAAATACACAAAACAGAACGGATTGTGTGGGTCCTATTGGTCTTTCCAATGTTCATGTTGCTGTGTTGTTTGAAAGACTGTTGCATGGACCAAGTTAGATTATTAGTACTTTAACAACAGAAGTAAAAATACAGCTGAGAAGACTGCGTTTAAACTATCCATACTTGCTGAAGTGCTTCCTCCTCCCCACCTCAGCGGAGGGTGCATTCTCCAGGGCCCCAATAGTTACCTTCGGACACCTGTACAATGGGCCACTCTGCTGTGACAGCTAAACTCTCAATGCTCTCAGTACAATATGTGTCATGTGCTGAATTCACACTTCTACTTTCTGCAGCAGCAGAATTATCCATTGCAAAGGTGCCCAGGGGGTTAATATTTACTGAATGGTTGGGACATCACACCCCCGTTGTTTTACTGTTTTTGGGAGAGGGTAAACAGTTTAATCTTTAGTATGGGCGGACATGTCCTTTAAGTGAGCAGAAATATTTAATGTCCATAATATACTGCACTTTAATTATGTGCATCACAAAAACTGAGAAATGTCAAGAAGATGGGCCAGGAGACCCTAGTACAATTAGTAGTACTTAAAGGAATAAGCACTGTTTATTTATTTATTTCTTACCCCCGTATGTGGCACCTGGACACACATCTCACCTGTTTGCACTCTCCAGAGTCTCCACCTTTTTCCACAGCTCACTGTTCTGTGATGTAAATGATTCCACCCTGGGAGAGAGCGATACAATGTAACCCAGGCAAACTGACAGGCAGACAAAGACCATAATACACAATGAACAGAAATCAGGCTGACACAGTAACAATGTAACAAGGATACACTCAGGCACAGGAATAAAGAATTGGTGATATAGGCACATACTGCAGTGGGAGCAGGACAGAAGGTTGGCAGTATAAGAGCAGCTATGAAGTACATTATAATGGGTGGCAAGGCTGTGTACTATGTCATGCTGCTGTACAAATTGACTTGACAAGCAGTGTACATAACTCACTTCTTTTCTAGACACTCCACATATTCTTTCTTTTTCCTCCGGCTCTCCTGGGCTGAGATCTGTGGAATAAAGTCAACAATCATATACATATCAACACAATCACCTAAATTGTAGTCAACGTTCCCTGAAAAGAAAGTTTCAGGGAAAAATATAATATATATTGTGTGCCAGACCCCTTCCTCTGACTCTTACTTACTAGAGAACCACTATCAACATATAATAAAAGGTGTAAATTCCCATATAATTCAAAGCATTTTAACTTTTCCATCAAATTACTTTACTCTTGAGTACAAGTATGTTATTTCATTAAAATAAAAACCTGGTATAACTGGACGGTGTTATTTAATTATTTCACAGACAAATTATTTATCAGTATGCGACAATAAGACAGGGATAATCACTTATCGCCACAATTTATGAGTAAAATATCAGCAGGGCAGCTGGGTGATACTGAAACTTGGGCTTTCAATTCCACTAAGTGGGCAAAACATTAAAAAAAATAGTTAAAACATAGAAATAAAATAAAAATATATTTCGATAGAAATTTTTCTAGGATTTTCTGTTACTTGTACAGCTTATTAATTTTGGCTGTGGAACCCGGTAAACCTTATCGCTGGCCAGGTTCACAGCTGGCAGTAGCAGTGCTAAGCCATAGCGGGCAGTACCCCTGTGTAGGGCGAAGGATGTTTTCGCTGGTCATAGAGCTTTTTGCCCCTTTGATAGATTAACCATGAAACCTCTTAATTGACAGCAGTAGCAACTAAACCAGAATGCTAAAGAGGAGGTGCGTCACCAACAACATTAACAGAAAATGTAATTTTATTTAATTATACTAAGAATAAAAAATATAGTTTCCTAGTTTTCCTTAATTGGTCTTTGACCAATTTAATTGAAAGAGATAGGTAGCGTTACACATTTCTACTTCAGTAAGTGTATACACAGTATACATTATGAACATGGAATGTTATGGAACTGAGGTATTAGATCATAGAATGTCTAGGTAAAGCTTTCATTAAGGTTCCATGTTTATAACCCATCGACCTCCCTCCTCACCTTGTTCTTGATCTTCCTACGCACTCTCTTCAGGGCCTTCTCCTCTGTTTTAGTGAGGGGGAGCTTGGTGGGGATAGGGTACCCCTCTGCGACTAGGGTTCGCCTCTCCTCCTCTGTCAGCATCAGAGGTCCTGATGTGCCTTGCAGTTTCTGGGTACCAAAATGCACATAACAATGTAGAACACAGAATTTGACAGGATCACCCTCTCATATCTTTACAATGTGACTGTCGGCTCAGTGGGTAAGATGGGCGATGACCTTTGTGTCCATCAGACACATCATACTTACATGAGGAGCAGTAAGCAGCGGTGACGAGGAGATGGCATGAGAAGAACGGGCGGCTGGACGGGCTGGGCTGGGAGGTGGAAGAGAGCGGGGACTCTGAGATCCATCGCTGTCACTGCTATGGCTACTGGGAGGGGTAAGAGGCATGACCCCCAAAACATCTAGAGTGGAAAAGAGACAATCAATCTCTGGTTATGAGACATTCAAACTACATACATAATTAATAAACTAAATGAAACACGTGCATGTCTTTGGGCAAGAGCACCCCTTTGTCTGACAGATAAGCCTCTCGGAACTACCAGGCCATGCATAAGGACTCCACCGTCAGTATTATCCTGATTTTATACACTGGATGTTGCTTAAATGTATCCTTCATCCATCCAGCACTTAGTTTGTTTATGGCGTACTGACAGCGAGGGCCTTATAGTGGTCTAGCAATCAATGTTCGGAGGACCAGTACCTCTGACAGCACAGGACAACAGTACAATTCAATGTTTACATTATCATATGTACATATATATATATTGGGTGTAAACTTTCACTCACCTGGTGGTACATTTAGCAAGTGGTTTGGTATTCCTGGCTCTACTTTTATGTGTGATATTGGGGTTCTGGAGACATTCTGTAAAAGAGTCAATGACTGTTACTAAAGTCTTAAAACACCTCAAACATGATTCAATTGCAACAATTTTTCATTCTATGTTGTGTATCATTATTATATGATGCCTCAAGGCTCTGTTCTTGGCCCTTGGCTTTCACTTCTCTATATCCCTTCTCTCTGTAAACTAATATGCTCCTTAGGACTCCATTGCCACCTCTGCGGATGACGCCCAAATTTACCTCTCCTCTCCTGACCACTCTCTGTTACATTTAGCCCATGTGCCCAACTGCCTCTTCGCCATCTCCACTTACATGTCCCAATGCTCAACTTGTCCAAAACAGAGCTTATCATCTTCCCTCATCCCTTGGTCACTAGCTCCCTCCATTCTCCCTCACTGTTGACATTATTACACCACCAAGTCCGCTATCGTAAGCTGGGTACACACTACAGAAATTTCGACCAACTTTTTATGCCGAGCGATTTTACATGCAACCGATGGTCCGATCGCTCGGTCCATGGACTGCACACACACTAGCCTCCTTTAGGACGATAAAGGGAAGAGCGGACGTCCCGTTAGCGACTTTTTACAGCCATGTTGTCATGAGCAATGACTGTAATTTCGTACTCACTGTTGTGGATCGTTCGGAAGTTTATACACACTACACAACGGAAATGAGATTGGAACGAAAATATTAAACGGTACGACCAACCAAATGAGGCGATAATCGTCCATTTGGGCAGACTTTCGACCATCGTGTAACTGTACACACTGACCCGACTTTTGAACGAGCGGTCGTATGTCGGCTGTTTGAGCCAATTATTGGATGAAAACAGTGTAGTGTGTAACTAGCTTTAGTGTCATATTTAAAACTCTTCTCTCAGCTTCCAGTCCATGGCAGTGTCTCCTGCTGCCTCCTTCAAAACGTTGCCAGAATATGCCCCCTTTCTCACTCATGAAGTTACCAAAACCCTTATCCTTTCTCTCATTATCTCTCACTTGTCTACTACAACCTCCTGCTATCCAGGCTTCCCCTCATCCATCTTGCCCCTATACAATCCATAATAAACGCCGCAGGAGGACTGATATTCTCTTCTCGTCAGTCCACATCTGCTGCACCACTTTGCAAATCAATACACTGTCACACCATTTCCTCCAGAATTCAATGCATGCTGCTCATTCTCACCTTCTAAGCTTCATCAACTCCTTCCCTTCATACATCTCTGACTGCATCATGAGATATTTTCCCTGACACTCTTAAATCTACCTCTGACCTGTGCATCACCTCCTCCCTGCTAACCACCTCTCACTCTTGCATCCAAGACTTCTTCCATGCTTATCCCCCACTTATAGAACTCCTTACCCAGCCTTACCAGTCTGTCCCCCAATCTTCATTCTTTCCAGCAAGCACACTAAACCTATCTTTTCACTATAGTCTACTCTACCCCCACCTGATAGTACTACCTCTGCATGTTCTACAAATTACAGTCCAATGCCTACTCAAGACCCACTAGCTCCTATTGTCTCATCAATGCCCTCTCCCTTTAGAGTGTTAGCTCTCACGAACAGAGCCCTTTCTACCCTCTGTCTCATGTCTGCATCTACTTCATCAGCCTTGAATGTACTTGAACTGACAATCTATTATTACTAGAGACAACTTGTCCAAAAATGTAGATCATTGTATTCAACCAAGCCAACATCATACAGTGTGTCACCACTAGAACCTGACCTATCAACCGTACACAGTTTTTATTAGTTACCCTTCAACTACTAATGTATAACGTCAGTTTTTAGAAGAACGTTTTTCAAACCTCCAATCAGGATTACAATCTAATTGTACTCGTGTTGTAATGCATGATACATCAATCCCCATGTTTACTCACCTCCTCATTCTGTAGTACCCCTGTCCCACAAGCTTGCTCCAGAGGCACAGTGGGGTGAGTGGACTCTACTTGTGATATAATATTCTGCTCCTGTTTCACAAGCAATGAGCATAGTTCGTGCTCTAAAGCCCAGACTGCGCTGCCAGGTTCTGGGGGGTCAAATATTAATAGGTTAGACTGTTATCTGCTACACAGACTTCCAAAAGTTCACTACCACCACCCACCCCTACTAGAATTGTCTTGGCAGCATCGCTCCCACCTCACCCTGTCTTATCAGCAGGCCAGAGACCCTGGTTTTGCTTGTTAGAGGAAAAAGGGTCAACTCTCTCCCCATGTCTGCTAGTATGTCCTGCACGGCATTACAGAGTATTCCATGCAGTCGTGACAAGACATTTAAGCTGATCATCTTGGCCAGAAGAGACTGAAAGCAGAGAGAGCCAGCAGAGCCTAAAGTAAATATCAGTAATCCCATTGTGCTTTTAGTGGTATGCTGAGTGCTTTGGGTGAAGTGCCTTATTGTTATTAGGGTTTTGAGTTAGACTGTGTGGTGCTAGTTTGGAGAAGAGAGTTTGAAGTTTTCCCCTAGTAGTCACTGTAGGTTGAGTGAGTTAGTTAGGACCCCGGTAATTGTATTCCCAGGCTGGCTTTTTGGCCTACGTAAGCATACCATCCAAAAGTTCAGATTTCATTGGTGCAGCCCCAATTTTAGTGGCCTGTCCCACGTACCGCCAGTGGACATGTTTGGGAATGTTTTAAAGTGTGCTATTGGTGCCCACTGCATTGTATCGGTGTTTGGAGGGAAGGGGAAGTGGCTAAGCGTCACCCTAGTGCTTCATAGCACTAGGCACATCCCCGGGGTATAGGCACACACCCCCTTCATGACCCGGTTACAAACCCGATCTTGGCGTGGTCATGCTCTGGGAGGTACGTGTAAGGAAGGTGAAGATTTAGCCAGGTATTGCCAAGAGCGAAGGTAAATTTGTTGTGGAAGTACAAGCTACTGACTGTACTACCAACAAGAAATCTTTCCCTATATCCTATATAATCAGTGGTGGAAGTGGGGGTGTATACAGTGATAAGCCATACCACCGCTTCACCTAATGCCCTCATTGTAACACTATCACATCCCATTTACTTACATTCCCATTACATTTTTATACCATCACTTCTAAATTTCTACTTCGACCACTGTATATAGAACTTTGAGAACAGAATAGAACCAATTAGTTGATAATATTTTACTACCTTTTTAATCTTTACTCTTTGCTTATTTTTTGTGTTTTTTTTTTACTACAATACTTTTTGTTACCCAATAGTATTGTTCAATTACGCTACAGATCTTCTTCCCATCTTGTGTAAAATACAACCATACAATGATTTCAGAGTATATCCAATACATACAAATCATAAGCCCAAAAGCTTCCCATGGTAAATAATAGCCTTTCTAAAACATAAGGTATGCACATGCTCCTTACTGGAAAAATAGCATATTTCCAAAACCAGAACACCAGGGTTTAATCCTCACTTCAAGAAATGTGGGCAGGGAATGTGTAATCACTCCTTAAAATGTCCCATTGGTCAAATATAAGAAGTAGTAACGTAGAAACATCCGTTTGTATGTTGGATATATGGTTCCATATGTATGGAGGTATCTATGCTGTTAAACTTGCAGTTTAACCCATGAATGACCAGGAGTATTTTATATGTTTGTGATCAGACCCATTTCTCAGTTTTTCCTTTATATTTGTTTAACTGGCAAATAATGTAAATGCTTTGTGTACATGACTAAATGTTGCATTGTTGTTGTTTTTTCTGACAAATAGGACTTTCTTTTGGTAGTGAAATACATATAGATTTAATTTAAGTGCATGACATGGGTTAAAACAGGCACATTTAGCAAGAAAAATATGCTTTTCCATGATTCATACCCTAGTTACCTTAACCCTGTTAGTGAAACCACAGAAAGTTGAATCAGCTAGTTCTTCCAAGTATAGCAATAAGAAATATGTGTATATCATATGAGCAATAATATAGATATACAGTATAGGTCAAGAATGAAAGGTGATTTTCTCATATTATATTTTTATATATATTTATTCTTTTAAAAGCATCTACTTATTTACCAAAGGAGCCGGTCACAGATCTCCCCTATTGTCAGCACTTATAGATTGAATCTGACAGCGGATGACATATTAGCGTATGTTCCAGCACACACTGGATCTATCAGTGCTGATAGATCCAGTGCTTAAAGGGCCACTATGGTGAAACTGTAATCTTTTTCCCTGAATGGATTTGGGAGATCCGAGACAGATCTCTCTTGCAGCTGCACAGGCTTTCCTACCCTTAAGAAAATCCCTGGTAAAGTCACTATTGCGATGTCACAGGATTTCCTGCGATCAATGGGGCAGCCCACGCTTCCCCAATGACTGATACATAACTCTCACTTTCAGCTGTGTACATCAATGCGGTGGCCAGGAACCATACACAATGGCTCATGGCCATCTCCCTGGATCCACCCTTTCAAGCACCTGCTATGAGCCTATAAATTGATTGAGCAACTTCCACGTCTGTATTTGTCTAAGAGGCATGTTGGTATCAGAAGCGGATGGGGAGTTCTGATGCTGTATTGCCATATGGAGGCTTCTGGGGTACCTCTTGGTAAGTTTTAGCTCTCAATTTAAAAACACATATATGTGTGGCCCAAATATATGGGACTCGCACTGTTTAGAGTTAAGACCACCCCATTAGCAAAAGCGCCGTGGAGTGGCGGGTGGCTTAACATACATTTGCAAATGTGTGCAACTGAGACTTTTGCATTCTTATGTACAAGTAGAAATGGCAACTCCTTTGCTGGCTATAGCAGTGTGCTGGGGGATTTTTCCCTATATTAGCTTATGTTCCAGCATACACTGGATCTGTCAGTGCTGACAGGCCGGTGAGATCCACGACAGGTCTCCCTTGTAGTTGCACAGGCTTTCCTACCCATAGGGAAATCCCTGATAAAGTCACTATTGCGACGTCACAGGATTTCCTGCGATCAATGGGGAAGCCCACACTTCCCCACTGACTGATACATGACTCTCGCTTTCAGCTGTGTACATCAATGCGGTGGCCAGGATTCCTGCCCACCTGGCCAGGAACCATACACAATGGCTCATGGCCATCTTCCTGGATCCTGTGGCTGTCATCCACTGCCAGGCTCCGTGTATGCAGTGCGACCGCCTAATTGAGCTCAACCTAAGGCCTGACGGAAGCAGTTAAGACGCAGAGACAGATAGCAACCAATTGTTTCCATCCAAATTCTTAAAGGGGTCTGTTTAACAAGCGGTGAAGAGCAAAATTGCTGGTGCATCTTCTGGATCCTGAACCTAATTACCGGTGCTTCCCTGGATCCCTCACAGGTTAAAGCGCAATGTCTAGCACTTCCTCTATTCGCTTGCAGCGCCAGGCTGCCAATGGATAGGAAAAAAGTCTTTGTGAAGGAGTGGGGTGTCCTCGAGCAGCCCGGCTTGGTAAATAACAGAAATGCTTCATTATGAATCGCTGCTATTGGCAGCGGTACATAATAATGTTTACCGCCACCAAATTATAAATAGACCCCCTAAATTCCACTAAATGTTTGAAGACTTAAAATTTACCATTACGCTGTAGGTCATTAAGCACCAGAAAGAAAAGCTCAAGTAATCCCTCAATCTTTAAAGTGTGGCCAGGGTTGGTTTGAATAATAGGAATCTAGGAAAAATCCTTGTGACTCAGCAGCTGTTTAGAAGCTTATTCTGGAATTAATAAGCAACTAAGCCTACAAATAAATTGTTTAATATGTGTATTTTTGTTAAAGTAAACTAAAGGTGGAAAAGTCCTGTAAGCTAACAAATTGACGCAGTGTGATCCTGGGTATAGGGCTTATACGTGAGGGGGCAGAGGGTTTCTAGCTGTGGTTTAGCTCACTGTCTCACTCCCCATTTTCTTTTATATTTTATTGCAATTGTCACAGCTGTCAAAGCTATCCTTGCCTGGTGTTTACTTAACAAGCCCATTGTTGTATGATGGCTGTCATCCGTGACGTGAGTAAATCAGTAATTATATATCTACGAGCTTACATTTACACGTTTTTGAACAATAATGACAACAAAACTGTTTTAATATTGCTGTGACTGAACCCAAGACTTCTCATACTTATTTTGAGTTGAGTCTTATAATAAGGGTTTCAGTTTGGTATAGAAGTAGAATTTGTTTACCCTGCAGTCTGCATTGCTGGTCGGCAGACAGGTCACCTGCACAGTTATTGCAAGAAATTGGTGTGGAATGTGTACCGTTCTTTTGGCTATATTGGGTCAATGGTCCAAGATGTGTAATTTGGTAGGTTATGCATTCCTGATTTAGGCAGGTCAGTCTTGAGTATTTTACATGTCAATGAATGGGTGATTGAAGAGAAAAGGACGTTGCTGGGGGGACAGCCTAAAGCTTCAAAGGTGGTGTATTCACCCCTAGGGAGTGTGACCACGCCCCCATCATGGGATGGTCACACCCCCTGCCCCCATTCCCGGCGCTTCGAAGTTGGGATGTATTGATAATGTTCAGGTCTTGTTAAAAAATGTAGTCTTAACTAAAGTAAAAAGTAAAACTATTTGCAGGCCACAGTCTTTTTCCACTTTCACTACAGGTGAGAGTTTATTCCGTTTTTTTTGGTTTTTTTAAATAAGCACTATTGGGAGAAAAGAGCTATATTACATATACATTTGATTGTATGAGTAAGTCTGGGTAAGCACATGAATAACACTTTAATAAATGTATGCATTTTTGTGCAGGTCAAGTGAATGCAACAGTATGTGGCAAAGGTGAAAATGTGAACAGACCCCAAAGCAGGCTTGGACAATTCACTGCAAGTTCCAGCATGCTCTGTCAGCCTCTTGTTTGCGGGGCATTCTGGAACCTGTAGTCCCACACAGAGCCGGATTAACAATAGGGCTAAAGGGGCTACAGCCCAGAGGCCTCGGGCAGCTGGCATTTATCGGGTCGGGGGCGTCCCCTTTCCCGGCTCCGACTGTCACCAGTTCAAGGAGAATGGCAGGCAGCTAACAGCAAATGTTATGCTGTTAGCTGCCTCCTGTCACTGTAGGACTTACGCGAAGTGCAGTAATCTTGTTAGGAGATCTCATGAGAGTGAGACTATGAGTCATAGTCTCACTCTCACAAGATCTCCTCAGTAAGGAGATTAAGTGCTACAGGGAGTGGAACAACGGAACGAGATAAGCTCACGGGGAAGGAGCCTCGTGGCTGGGGATGCTCATGGGGGGGAGCCCTCACAGTCCCCTTAGCCTGGGGGCCTTCCTTCCCTTAATCCGGCCCTGTTCCCACAGCAATCAGAGAGCCACAAGTCTTCTACTTCTGCCTGAGCATAACTGTCTACGCTCACCCAAGTTTCTTCTGAGTGTCTTGCTTATGTGACTGCTTTAATAATTATTGAAATTGTGTCACACTGTGTGTATTATTGCTGCTGGGATGACTTGCTAACATTGCATTGCAATCGTATAACTGGCCAACCCCACATATATACATTCCCAAGAGTTGGGTAACCTTTAGGTAGACTAATACCAACCTCTTGGGCTGTCTTCATCTTCCTCCTTAATGGTGAGCGCTGGACTCTGTGGGGCGGAGTCTCCACTCAGCGAGTAACTGTGCTCCGCCTGTATGGGTGGAGCTGGGCTCTCCACCTCCATATCCAGTAAGGAATCCCGATCCAGGAGAGGAGGGTCATCAAAGAAACTGTTAAACAGCTCATTGGAGAAGTCATCGAGTGCCTCTGAGAAATGCTGGGTGAGAAGAAGGCATAAGATAAGCAGTGTATTCCTGGATGTCTCACTATTAGGGCATTTATTATCTAGAATTGATTGGATGGTGATACTAAAGTGTGCTCATTGCCTATGGACAACAGAGGCAGCCGTTTTGTGGGCTTGGCTAATATTCAGCCTTATAATTCACTGGGAACTAGTAACTAGTGATGTCACTGGTTCCTGGAAAATTGGTAGGCTGGATTCTCATGAATATCGGTGCAAATATTCACTTATGGAGCATGAAAAGCACTAAACTCAGTGTCAGATACACATATGCATTTATAATGAAATACAAGTCCCTATCTCTGGACTGAGAGTCCTCACATTCAGGTGCATCTTAGTTTTTACCAAAAAAAGCAAATATCTTATTAGTTTGCTACCTCTATTGAGTTATTCTGCTAGGGGGTCCAGTCAGCTCCCTGTGTCATGATAAAATAAACTATTTTGTCCTTTCTTACACTGTGTCATATATAGTGTACTGTCATAGTACCATAGATAATGAACTGTGTATACTTGTTTGAGGTACAAGAGATGTGACAATTACAAATTGTGTACTAGAACCCACAAGCCTGTAGTTATTTCATTTTCTTTCATCGCTCCACAATCAACCATGAATTGAAATGATGTACACCACAAAACTAACTTGGGTTAGCTGCACAGTAATTGTATCATCAACATCATCATCTTTATTTGTAAAGTGCCCTGCGCTGTCAATCAACAGAATATAAACAGAACAAAATACAAATTAGTAAGGGGGAAGAGAGACAATAGCATCAGTAAAAATCATACGAGACACAACAGAGAAAGCAACTATGTTATAAGACACAACTAGAACAAAGTAAACACTACAAAGGACATAGCCATAGGACATAGAGATGGCCAAACTCGTGAGAACAAACATTTAAAAGGAGGAGGGAAGCAAACAAAGGTGATAGGGGTAGGGAAATGAACGGAATGGCTAGGTGGAACGAAAGAAGGAAGTTCTTTAGGATGGGGTGGGAAAGCAAACAGAGACAATAGGGTGGAGGGAAAAGAGTGGAAGTAGCAGGTGGAGTGTGAAGAAGAAGCTATCTTTTGATGGGGCAGGGTAGGCAAGCTTGAAAAGGTGAGTTTTGAGAGACTGCCTGAAAGACTGAAGGTTGGGTATGAGTCTTTTCAGAAGGGGCAGGGAGTTCCAAAGGTGGGTAGCAGGTGAAGTCCTGAAGGCAGGAGTGTGATTTGGAGGAGAGGCAAGATTGAATATGTAGGAGTTAAAGAGGGCTCAAAAGGTGAGAGTAACCAGTTTGATTCGTGTTTGCGTGGGTTTCCTCCGGGTGCTCCGGTTTTCTCCCACACTCCAAAAACATAATAATTGGTTAATTGACTGCTTTCAACACCTAGGTGTGTGTCTAGGGAATTAAGACTGTAAGCTCCAAAGGGGCAAGGACTGTAATGAGTGAGTTCTCTGTACAGCGCTGCGGAATTAGTGGCGCTATATAAATAGCTGGTGATGATGATGATTTGTTCTCTGGAGGAAATGGGGAGCCAATGGAGAGCTTTGCAGAGAGGCACAGCAGGAGACAATTAGTTTTGAAGCTGCATTCAGGACAGATTGCAGGGTAGTAGACATGTGACAGACAGGCCAGAGAGGAGTAATCAGGAGATAAAAATAGTGTGGACTGTGTTCTTAGTGGTATCCAGAGAGAAGAAGGGGTGAATCATGGCAATATTGTGAAGGTGGAGGTCACAGGTTTGAGCTGGGTGTGGGGAGTGAAGTTGAGGGCGCACTTTAAATTAAATCTGACTGAAAAATAAGAAAAATTGATGCGATGTGAACAAGGAAGAGGGTAAATTAGGAAATCTAGCTTACACTGCAGGTAGAGTTGGATCAATGGCAGTAAGGAAGAAGATTCTTTATTGTGTCTTCCACACATATTGTGCTGAATCCCTGCTTGTGAACAAATGTCTTTTTTCCAGAATGTATTCTATTTGTCAAAGAAGCCAAGATATACTTTTGGGAGTGATTTCTTTTGATGTCAGTGGATGCACATTTTCTCTGGCTATTTACAAGGTCCTGATGGCTGCTAGATTCCACTTAGTATTATTATAATTCTCATTCTTATCATTGATTGGTAAGGGGTCACAATGCTCCGCAGCGTGGCACAGTGAGAAAACAGTTCATACATAAAACAGGGGCATACAAGGTAGACAAAATAAATGCAGGTATGAAAACAAAGGGTATGAAGGACCCTGCTCATTAGAGAGCTTATATTCTAAGTGGAAAAGGACACAGCTGAAACAAGAGGAGCGAATGTGGCTTACAATGGAGATTGGGGCAGTTGTGAGGGTGCATTAGTGTCCTTAGTATAGGTGGGAGCGCGACAAGCTCTAATAAAGGAATGGATTTTCAGAGAGCGTTTAAAGATTTGAAAACTGTGGGAGAGTCTGATTGTCAAGGGAGGAAGATCAGTCTTAATCAGCATTTTAAGAAGAGATTGCAGTAGTCAAGGCGGGAAGTGATAAGAGAATGGATAAGAGTTTTGGTAGCAACTTGGGTAAGCAATGTTTTTAGATGTAACTCCTGAATTCACATAAAAATATTTTGTTCAGCCATGGTGTAATATTAGCTGAGCCATTTATTTTTGGATAATGCCAAGTACTGTAAATGCTGAAGATACTGTGTATTCAGGGTGCAGAGTATTTGTGTTGGAGACAGTGAGATGTTAGCATTGCAGCCTTAAATAGTGCTTGGGATACTTTTTGTGGAGGGAGGTAGAGAAATCCAGGCCTGGACAAATTTCTCAAAAAGTTAGGAGCCAGTGTGAAATTTTAGGAGTCAGCAATTTTGAATGCAAAAGATGCATTCCACATATAAAAGGTATTTATTGCTGGGGTCAAGCACATTAGCAGATGTGGCGAAGCAAAATTCATCCAATGCACAGCATACTACCATAGTAGATCATGTTTAATAAGCAGCATTTACATTCTGACCATTATATATAATCAGAGGTGTGCAACCTGTGGATCAGGACTCAGAATCAGTTTTTTGTGGTCGACTGATTGTCAAAAATGGCGTTTTATTGGGAAATGTTTTAATGTTGCAAAACGATGACACACTGGGCTGAGTTATTAAGGAGAGCAAGACATAATAAGGAGTAAATTTGATCCTGGACAAACCATGCTACAATGCAAGGGGTGCAAATTAGTTTATCATTTTGCACATAAAGAAAATACTGACTTTTTTTGTCATGTAGCACACAATTACGTGAATTAGCTAGAATACCTGGCATTATGGAGAACACGCCTGTTCATGGTAAAAGCTCTCTCTATATTCACAAAGTGCAGGACACCTCTGAAATGCAGCTTATAAACTGTTCTAGGTCATGTCGTTGAGCACTCAGAATGACGTACCATAGTGCTCAATAATCTCTATTATAACAAGCATTCCAGATGTGTCCACCACCTAACGGCGCTAGAGATAAAACATCATTTTTTACGCAGTTTGCATTAAGCCCTCAACATGTAGCCATGAAGATAGGAGTTTTGTGCTTTTTTTACCATCAGTCAGTTACACACATCAGTCAGTTAAGCACATCAATCAGTTATACACATCTGTGGGCAGCACGGTGGCTCAGTGGTTAGCACTTCTGCCTCACAGCACTGGGGTCATGAGTTCGATTCCCGACTATGGCCTTATCTGTGTGGAGTTTGTATATTCTCCCAGTGATCGCGTGGTTTCCTCCAGGTGCTCCGGTTTCCTCCCACACTCTAAAAACATACCGGTGGGTTAATTGGCTGCTATTAAATTTCCCTTAGTCTCTCTCAGTCTGTGTGTGTGTAAGTTAGGGGAATTAGATTGTAAGCTCCAAAGTAGCAAGCACTAATGTGAATGAGTTCTCTGTACAGCGCTGCGGAATTAATTGCACTATATAATTAAATAGATATTGATGATGATGATGTCTCTAGGCTTCCATTGGTCTGCGGAAGCAGGTTTGGCTGCACACTACAATTTGGACCTCACTTCTGGGAGATCCTGGAGAAGTCCAAGGGTTTGGCGAATTACATCATCACTGCCCCAAACCTATGTTGCACAGTTACAAGAGTCGCCTCATCTCACAGCAGAAACAGGGACTCATGAGGCAATTTGTGTCATCGAGAGATAGAAGGTGACCTAGTTTCCCAAAATTCCCAGACATCTTGGGAGAGTAGACAAGTATCACCCAGGGTCCCACACTAACACAGCAGAATGTCCCACTCCCTAATATATATATATATATATATATATATATCGCGAGCAGGGCCCTCTTACCTCTCTGTCTGTCTGTATTACCCAGTATTGTTTTATTAATGTTTGTTCCCAATTGTAAAGCGCTACGGAATTTGCTGGCGCTCTATAAATAAATGTTGATGATGATGATGATGATGATGTACTAGAGTCAGCTGCCTGCACACACCTGAGGACTCTGCTGAAGCTGGGCAAGAAGGTTTCATACGCACAGGAAATAAGTCATCTCATAGTTTCAAGAACTCTTAAGGGAAAATGTAAAAAACACAAGTCCCCTGCCACCTTCTACATAACCGAGCAGCGACTAGAGACATGGGCGTCTGCAGACAATTTTACAGGGGTGTGAAAGAGCCAAGTTCTATTTAATAAGTCTTCCAGGAAAAAAACACACTTTGTACATAAGTGGGACACTAGACACGCTCTTCTGCATTTAGGAAAACCAGCAGAACTGCAGAATGACATTAGCAGTGGGTGTATAGAAGGCAAAGACCTCATAACTTTAAAAGACCAAAGCGTGCTTAAAGAATAACCCTCCAACACCTTTCTCACCTTAATTTTAACATGTGTACAAATAATGAAATAAACAAAACCTCTGTATTTATTATTATCCTTTATTTATTTTACCACTAATATGTCATGCTTACCTACTCTCCCAGAATGCCTATTTTGAACCGTGCTGGGCGCAGCGGTGGAAAACCCAGGTGTTTTGCAGTGTGCATCTAGTATGGTACAGAAATGGTCGACTTATAAATCGCTACCAGACCTTCCCTCTTAAAGCAAGAGATGCTGTCCACATGTTCCATACTTGCCTTATCGTACTGTGTAAGGAGAACCCACAGCTGCAATATTTCAAACTTTATCATATTCTTGGAGCAGTTTAATAGAGAAAATTAAATGCTTGTGTTGTTTCCTTTACACATTCGTGTAAACAAAGTCACACCCCTCAGCAGACCTCAGATTAAACACAGAATACACACTGTTCACCGTGGCCTTAACTGGCTTTTTCTATGCTCTCTTGCAAGTTTACCATGTAGGTTGCTTTATCTTTCTAGTTATCCTCTGTTCTTTCTCGCCATGTCTTTATGGCTGGAATGTGACATTGATGTGCCGTGTTTCCAGCATTGTATACAGTGATAGCCACAGAGCAGCTATGAATCACAGGACAATGACAATCGCCATGATGACATAAAGACATGGGTGAAAAGATCAGAAGGCTAGAAAGAAAAAGCTATTTATTTAGTAAAAGTTGCAGCATGGCGTGGACACACATATAAATAATTATGACGCAGGGCCTTCAACTAAGGCATTAAAATACACCGGTTCATGCAAGTGTCAAGTTGAACAATAATTTAAAACAAAAATCATAAAGATTAGCATTACATACAAATAAAGGGTATATATATATATATTATTAGTATAATAAGTTGAACCTGTCATATAGATGGGCAATTCACTCTATAGTCATCCATGGTCCGTTTAACAAGGGGGTCCTTGTTTCATACACTAATACCCTATTCATGCTGCACGGTTTTTGCCGGGGCAAGCCCAGACGACCCGGGTCGAGGTTCAGTATGAATGGTCCCAGGTCTAATTCCCGGGTCACCAGACCCGGGGCTTTTGGTGGGGTAATTCCTGGGTCTGCCCCGGGAAGCCTGCACTATGAATGGTGCAACCCCGGTTTCACCAGACACAATGTTAAAGTGAAAATAAAAAAAAAAACCATCACATGAGCACAATCAGAGCTCCTCTTGTATTGTTGCCATCGAGACCCCGGGCAGACCCGTGGTCAGTATGAACGCGGTCTACCCAGGTATTTGACTCCGGGGGATCCTCTGCTCCCCTCTGTCCCCCAGCAATATCCCGGGTTCATATACCCGGGATATTGTCTGGGCGGCAGTATGAAAGCGGTGTAAGTAACCCTCCGTCGGTGACTTCCTTAATACCTCCCTTCCCATCTCATGACACTGCCCGTCACATGCAGCAAGTGGACAGGTCACTGCCTCCAACAAGCTTCTGTCTCGTTAACAGCTGGGTATTCAATCAGGCATTTTATCCATCTATCTATTTATTCCACGTTTGTAAATTGCTAACAAATTTTACAAAATTCAAGGAGTAAAACCTGTCCTTACACAATAGTCTGGGATTTCGTCTTTACATTGGAGCGATTTTATATATATTCTTAACAATTGCAAAAGTAACATTATGATATAACAAGGAACAGCGGAACACGGGTATAAAAGTTAAGACATATGCTGTACATGTGTATTTAGAATTTGGTTTTAATGTAAAGTGTTATACATCTTACTATTTCTATAACCCAATAAATTCTGCCTTTAATTATTGGTTCAATATACTCACTATTAGCAGGTATGCAGTGGTTCCTCTATCTTTTCACAGGTCAGTTCTATAAGAGACTGAACTCTCACTGAACATATATATATAACCCTCTCTAAGCTACCTCATTTTTTAAAACATTTTTTTTACATCACTAGAGGTTTCATATATCCACCTGCATTAGCTTTCTGCCCTTGGTGTTTGAATCCACAGTGATGTTCACCCATGTTGGAACAGGATCTAACCATAACCCAGTGATAGGTTCACATCAAATGACCATTTTACACAATTGGACTCCTTCCTTTTCTTTCCAAATTTCAAAAAATAATGCCAGTCATTCAAAAAGTACAGCTTTCTCTCTACAACATGGATTCCAAGGTCCTCACCATCCAACCTCCACAGACTCTATTGTTTGACTTCATTTTTGTTACATTCAGTGGTCAAAGTGGAAATGTAGCATTGCCTATATGGAAAATACAATGGGAATATACGTGACTGGAATGGGATAGTGTTACAATGAAGGCAGTAGGAGATGTGGCGGTATGACATACCACCGTATACACCCCCACTTCTACCACTGTATATAGCATTTGGCCAATGAAAGCATAGTTGTGATAGAAAGGTGGCCCCCTCCATTGGACAGTAATGTTCTACAACATACCCTTTTTCTCCATGCCATACTGGTAGATTAAAGGATTATAGAATGGAATTATAATTTTATTCAGATGGACTGTGATTTACTATATATGCTTTATTTTATGCTGTATTTTATACTTCAATAGGCCCAATATGTTAAATTACATTAGGAAGCCTCACAATGAAATATAGTCTAGTCCTTGTGACCATGTGTTGCAAATAGCAAGTCCAGGTTGTCAGCAGCTTTAAAAAGCTTTTTTTAGGGTCTGGAGCACTTGTAAATGAATGCTCATAAAACAGGTTTAGATGGAGAAAAGGCAATGGTAACTTTGGTGTCACTGTGATGACTGTTTCTGTTTAAGTTGTGCACATTTGGTAAGTAAGCTAACTATGGAAGTAGAGATCTGTGAAACAAGTGGTATCTGATAAGTGGAGTATTTGGTGTGGTGTGTTTTTTGCTAAGTGTTATTTACTCTCTTTTATAAAATAAACCAAAATTGTTTATAAAATGTTGTCTCCATGAAACAATTTTGTTTGGTAAAAGAACTATTGATTCACATATTTGTAAGAAAATTTTACATGAGAGTTTTCCATCAAAGAAAGTGATTTTCCAGCTACTGTCAAACATTTATATAACGAATGTCCAAGGTACAAACTTATATAATATAAGTTACGCTTCGGCATAATATATCACACTACCCTGCTTATCTCACAGTGTACGCTATTGGTGTGTCCATTTTCTCTTTTGAGGAGACACAATTTCCAGAAAAGTGTTAAAACAGAGGACAAAGTGGTCCTTGATATCCGAGTATTCAGACACCTCGGTTAATATTTAACTCTTTTCACTGGTAGACATCAGTATAAGAATCCAAAGTGCAACATCACCAACAATAGGTGAGTGTTTTTTCAACATTTAAATGAATTTACAAATTACAGTGTACTCTACTGTATTTCTCTCTATACTCATTCAAAAGTTGTAAGAGACCTAAGGAGTGAATCTTTTTGGTTGTTAGTAATATAATGTTTTACATGTAGGCACAGCCACTGGATCACAGAGGCCCCTTCTCGGTCTTACAAATACATGTTGCCTTCTCCCCAGAATACTTTCTAATTAGGCCTCAGTGTCAGTCCAGAAGGGCCAATGGGGGCTATTCTGACTTCACAAGGAGACTGGGGAGCACCTTAGGGCATCTAAAGGTTGCTGTTCACTATCAAGTAGTTGAGATATTTGCTGAAAGGTTAGCCTTTGTCAGCAGGTGTTTTTTTGTTGTTCTGGAAGTACTACTTTACAGGTTAAGTTCTAATCATCATCATCATCACCATTTATTTATATAGCTCCTCTGATTCCGCTGCGCTGTACAGAGAACTCACTCACATCAGTCCCTGCCCCATTGGAGCTTACACTCTAAATTCCCTAACACACACAGACCGAGAGAGAGACTAGGGTCAATTTTTTATTAATCTACCAGTATGTTTTTGGAGTGTGGTAGGAAACCGGAGCACCCGGAGGAAAGAAACATACAAACTCCTCACAGATAAGGCCATGGTCGGAAATTGAACTCATGACCCCAGCGCTGAGGCAGAAGTGCTAACCACTAAGCCACTGTGCTGCCCATGATGTGAGTCGCCACCAATGTTACTTCTGTCAAGAGATACCACCAGGGGAGGGCTGGCAAATATTAGCCCGAGGGGCAAGACTCGACTCACCAGCCTATTAGGAACATTTTAAAGGGAAAAGAATGCAGGTGGCCCAGTAACCCAGCCCAAGGTAGCCCACTATGGGTCATCTGTCCAGGGATGCCATCTTGGTTGGCATTCGATTAGTGTTCCAGTCTCTAGATGCTTTAAAAACTTTGGCAGATGAGCTTCAGACTGTCCCAAAGTGAGCTATTGTGTTCTCTCTTTTCTTTGTCCCTGCCAGTAGTTGCAGCATTACATTTAAAGACATTGTTTTGTAAGCTCAAAGTGAAGCCACGGCCCAAATAAGTAACCCTCCGTTTCGGCTGCACTGTACTATACAGCAGCCGTGGCGTTGTCAAAGAAGCGTACGCGGCGGTGCTGTATACAATACAGCACCGCTGCGGCTGCTGTATAGTACAGTGCTGCTATGTGGGGCACTTCATTAGCGGAGGGGAGGGGTTTCTGGAGACCCAGAAACCTCCCCCTGCGTGCGCCCCTGGTGAGTACTGATAAGTTGGTCAGAAGACCTTCTATGCTATGCTAGCCTCGCAGAAAAGGCAGAGCAATGGCCTGAGAACATACCCCAATAAAGTATTGGGTAAACATTTACATACATAAGAGGAAGCTTTAAAAAGAATAAAGAGGATTATAATTATAATTATAGTGAACCTATATAGATATACATGTAAGGGGATGGCTTAGTAATAAAAGGTTGAGAAGGCCCATATTTTAAAAGGCAGCTTCAGTGTGTTATAACGTGAGACCACTTGTTATTATGGAATGTTAAAAAAGTAGCATTAATAGCAGAACAAAGACAATCTAGTTTGCCGTGCGTTAAACAAAAATGTGTAACGGGGATTCTCCGCTCCAGCATCAAAAAGACCAGATTGTAGAGCTTGTCCTACGTGAAAACACGTGTTAACAACTAGCTCATTTATTTAATTTAAGCAGCATCTCATAAAACCCAGGTCTATCCCCCCCTGGAGGGGACAAGTCCATTGGTGTAAGATTATGAACCCTGAGGCTCTCCAGCATGCTCTGCCAGATGCATCCACAGCCTACACTTCTATCACTAACACAAAGTAATGATCACTTGCATCCCTTAATAAGAATAGCATACTGTACAGCACACTGTCGTCTTGTGCATGTTTAAAAAAATGGGGGGCATAATGCAAAAGCAGAGTTAAAGATTAGCAGGAAGAAATTGAACCTGAATAAATAATCTCTGCAACTCCTGTATACCGCCCATAGACTTGGAACAATAGTGTAAGGCACTGTCTATGACCTTTCTACATGTACATCTTTCCCACGCAAGCTCACTGCAACAGCTAGTGAGCTCCCAGTAAGAGCGTGCAGGACTGAGAGAGAGTGTGAGCAATGGGTTAATTCTGCGCTGCGAGGGATTAAAGCCGGCATGAGACCTGGAAGCTGGATTGGCCGGTTACTGAAATTAGTCAGCCAATGGGATTCATGCATGCAAAAAAAAAAAACCGGAAAGTTAGTGGAGCCGTATGTCTGGCTGCACAGCCCGGGAGTGCAGGGTTAGAATGGTGGAGTCACTATTGGTGAATCTGGAATGTACTTAGGATGTGTGTGCACCAACTATGTACAACGCACTAGATATGCCCATAGCACACACCATGCGTGCATGACAGTAGCTGCAGTATATGTATATATGCAATATGTAATAACACCATCCTCATACCAGATGTGTACTGTGAGCTTAGTGCGTGTATAAAATAAAGCACAGATCTGACTATACAATGGTATAGAATACACAAATAGGAAAACATGCACCAGTTTTATATTAATAGTGCAACAAGTGTAACCCATACTAGACAGCTTACAATTTTCAATTACAACATCTGATATGTTGCAGGAGCATTGAACACATTGTACCATTAATTATTAAATAAGTCCTATAATGTGTAATAACTGATCAGAATTAGAAGCGCACACTTTCTAACCCCACCAGTAATGCATTACTGCATTATACTGCTGTTTAAAGTTGTGTATATATTGTTTAATGATCATTTGTATGTGGAATGTCTGTGAACAAGAGTAAGCAGATGCTTTTTGTGATATATCTTAATTGTCTCCTTTGTAAACTTTAATTAATGGGGATATGTAAGGATTGACCCAGTGATATTCATGCTTCCAGCATCAAATTACTGCTCTATAAATAGCTCTAACTAGAGGTATTCTGTCATGCAGTACTTATTGCCCCCAGGTTCAGGGCTGTCTTAACAGCATTATAGGCCCTCGGGCAAATCAGTGCACTGGGGCCCAACCTAAAATTGTAACAAAGCCACTGTTTCATCGTAGCCGTCAAGCTTCATTTCTTACATTATTTACGTTTAGTAGGTAGCAGGGGGAGGCAACTGACATGGACTATTAAAAATATTAAAACAACTTTTTTTATGGCTTCAGAAAATGATGTGTGTTAATTGTGTCTTATGTACAATTAGTATGTGTAAATTGTTTTCGTCAAGGTCAAGATATGTATTCGCAACAGCAAGATTGCATGAACAGATAACAGCGGATACTGAGGCGATTAGTCCACCTAAATGTTTTAATAAAGAGGGTTTGAAGGCTTTTAATAAATGAACAGGAATAATATGAGACCCCATGGCTTTGTTAGTTCTTGGGGGAAGGGGTTGGTAAAAAATAATTTTGTATGTGCAATTAGTGTTTAAATGCCCAGCTGCTCCAGGATGTGTAGGATAAAGAGTGAAGGTACAGTGGGTAATGGGCCTGAGAGAGGATCATTACATAAACAGTGAAGGTACAGTGGGTAATGGGTCTGAGAGAGGATCATTACATAAACAGTGAAGGTACAGTGGGTAATGGGTCTGAGAGAGGATCATTACATAAACAGTGAAGGTACAGTGGGTAATGGGTCTGAGAGAGGATCATTACATAAACAGTGAAGGTACAGTGGGTAATAGGTCTGAGAGAGGAGCATTACATAAACAGTGAAGGTACAGTGGGTAATGGTTCTGAGAGAGGATCATTACATAAACAGTGAAGGTACAGTGGGTAATGGGTCTGAGAGAAGCATTACATAAACAGTGAAGGTACAGTGGGTAATGGGTCTGAGAGAGGAGCATTACATAAACAGTGAAGGTACAGTGGGTAATGGGTCTGAGAGAGGAGCATTACATAAACAGTGAAGGTACAGTGGGTAATGGGTCTGAGAGAGGAGCATTACATAAACAGTGAAGGTACAGTGGGTAATGGGTCTGAGAGAGGAGCATTACATAAACAGTGAAGGTACAGTGGGTAATGGGTCTGAGAGAGGAGCATTACATAAACAGTGAAGGTACAGTGGGTAATGGGTCTGAGAGAGGATCATTACATAAAGAGTGAATGTACAGTGGGTAATGAGTCTGAGAGAGGATCATTACATAAATAGTGAAGGTACAGTGGGTAATGGGTCTGAGAGCGGATCATTACATAAAGAGTGAAGGTAGAGTGGGTAATGGGTCTGAGAGAGGATCATTACATATAGAGTGAAGGAGCCAGTGGTTAATGGGTCAGAGAGAGGATCATTACATAAAGAGTGAAGGTACAGTGGGTAATGGGTCTGAGAGAGGATCATTACATACAGAGTGAAGGTACAGTGGGTAATGAGTCTGAGAGCAGATCATTACATAAAGAGTGAAGGTAAAGTGGGTAATAGGTCTGAGAGAGGATCATTACATACAGAGTGAAGGTACAGTGGTTAATGGGTCAGAGAGAGGATCATTACATAAAGAGTGAAGGTACAGTGGGTAATGGGTCTGAAGTGGATCATTACATTCAGAGTAAAGGTACAGTGGGTAATAGGTCTGAGAGAGGATCATTACATACAGAGTGAAGGTACAGTGGTTAATGGGTCTGAGAGAGGATCATTACATAAAGAGTGAAGGTACAGTGGGTAATGGGTCTGAAGTGGATCATTACATTCAGAGTGAAGGTACAGTGGGTAATGGATCTGAGAGAGGATAATTACATACAGAGTGAAGGTACAGTGGGTAATGGGTCTGAAGAGGATCATTACATTCAGAGGTGGAACGGAGGCATCACCCCTGAAAACAGAATATCAGGTCTGGAGATATCTTTTGAGCACATGTAATTCTGCAATGTCTGGTATGACATTGGTTCTGATGGATGCTATCTGCACACAGAGAGTGTAGCTGGGATACACTCTCAAATTATAGCTAAATAATAGAGATTTTTTTAAGCTACTGTGGCTGTGTCATTGTCCTTTGGCGGTATAGATAATGTAACTGAAAGGCTGGGGCCCACCTAGTCTTCTAAGCTTTAGGTACTTAAATAGGTTTAAATTAATGATAGCACTAATTTTAGATGCTTTTTAATGCTATTCAGTAAAATACAAATATATAGTGATGCAAAGCTATCCACTCTGTGTCCCCCATCTCTCACATGTCTTCCAAAATATGGAGTCACATACACATACATAATGGGACATACAGACACTCATAATGGGACACACAGACAGAGACACATACACACACATAATGTGACACCCATACACACATAATGGGACACACAGACAGAGACACAGACACATACATAATGGGACACACAGACACTCATAATGGGACACACAGACAGAGACACAGACACACACATAATGTGACACCCATACACACATAATGGGACACACAGACAGAGACACAGACACACACATAATGTGACACACAGACATACATAATGTGACACCCATACACACATAATGGGACAGACAGAGACACAGACACACACATAATGTGACACACAGACACACATAATGTGACAGAGACACAGACACACACATAATGTGACACCCATACACACATAATGGGACACACAGACATAGGCACAGACACACACATAATGTGACACCCATACACACATAATGGGACAGACAGAGACACAGACACACACATAATGTGACACCCATACACACATAATGGGGAACACAGACACACATAATGGGACACCCATACACACATAATGTGACACACAGACACACATAATGGGACAGACAGAGACACAGACACACACATAATGTGACACCCATACACACATAATGGGACACACAGACAGAGACACAGACACACATAATGTGACACACAGACACACATAATGTGACACCCATACACACATAATGGGACAGACAGAGACACAGAAACACACATAATGTGACACACAGACACACATAATGGGACAGACAGAGACACAGACACACACATAATGTGACACCCATACACACATAATGGGACACACAGACATAGACACAGACACACACACAATGTGACACCCATACACACATAATGGGACAGACATAGACACAGACACACACATAATGTGACACCCATACACACATAATGGGACATACAGACATAGACACAGACACACACATAATGTGACACCCATACACACATAATGGGACAGACAGAGACACAGACACACACATAATGTGACACACAGACACACATAATGGGACAGACAGAGACACAGACACATACATAATGTGACACACAGACAGAGACACAGACACACACATAATGTGACACACAGCCACACATAATGGGACACCAGGCACACATAATAGGACACACAGACATAAACAGACACATAATGGGACACACACACAACAGGACATACAGACACACACATAATGTGACACACATAATAGAACACATAGACACACATAGTCGGACACACAGACTTAGACACAGACACACACATAATGTGACACACAGACACACATAGGACACGCAGGCACAGATATAATGGGACACACAGACATAGACACAGATACATAATGGGACACACAGATATAGACACAGATACATAATGATACACACACAGATACACACAGCGAACCGATATCTGGCTCAGCACTAATGAAGTAAAATTTGTGCCTGTATGTGTCATGAGATGAATGCTGAGTAATAATAATAAATAATCATTTTACAACAATATATTATTATAGTAGAGTAAACGTGTAAATGTAATGTCTGCATGAAGAGGCACATTGAGGACTTGACTTCTAAGACTAGGGACTGCAGGGAAGAGTCTTTTGTTTGTAGGTATGTAAATATGAGTTCATAGATTCAGAGGGATCTAATGAAAGTTGGCTCCTTGTTTCCATTCAAATATTTTCTATTTTTATTTATATTATATTTTATTGACCCCCTCAACAGCCCCGATTTCCTGAAGTCAACCAAGAGTGACTTGATGAACTGATGGCTTAGTCAAAGCAAATTGGAGAGACCCATTTATTTTTATTCAGTAAGGTTGTGAGATATGTATTATTGTATTTAAAGTCCATTACTTACCAATGAAATTAAATTCACAATAATTTAGTGATTTCTCCATTTGCCCTTAACAATATACATGCATTTTTAATACCAACCAACTGCACAGTATCACTTCTCATTCTGTTTCCTGAGAATACACAAATATGTCTACTTGTCCGCCTAGCGCAATTCAAGAGGCACGCCAATTTCATGGGCTCCAAAAACACCCCCATAAAATTAATCTGCGCCTATAATTGCAGGTTGGTGCATGCTCTAGAAAACGCAGTGTGTAGAAACAGTAATTATATCACATCAAAATCCAACCGACTTCCACTTTACGATCATGCCCTTAATACTGCTTGGTTTAGCCTCAATTATGTCCTGAATTAATCATGAGTGTAAGGGAACTTCATGATTGTCTTTTTTATGTCACTTCAGTGTGTTTAAAACTGTTTAATTCATTGATTGAGGTGCACCAACAAATGCGCTGACCCACAAAAGTGCAAATGGAAGAGGCAAAGTGCATCCCATTATAAATATAGGAGTGAGACCTCAGAGGTGTCAGGGATTTCTAGGCTTATGTGGGAAGGAAAAGGCCTATTGTGTCTCAATGTAAACTCAAAGCGGACAATGAAAAATTATCTTATTCCCTCGAAATATAACATTTGTAACACTAACAGGTATTTTGTTGTTGGCATGAGATATACAATCTTATTTCTGAAAGATGTATTGAGGATTTTGAGGGTGTATGGTCATAATCTCTTACATATATGGGCACTTAAGGTTTTCTAAGCAGCCTCTGCCTACGGACTGAGTACCATTTTGTATATAATCTTCATCTCCTGCTCATGCAGGATGTTTTGAGTTTGAAGAATAACCTGTAGCCAATCAGAGCGTCGGAATGTTCACAGGAGCAGCAATGATCAGTCCACTTGTGTGATTATGTCAGTGAGGACAGGGCTGCATTTAACAGTGTTATGATGTGAGACAGCAGGAAGCCACAGACTGAGACCTATATAGTGGAAGGATCAAGGTCCCCAACAGCACAGAACAGTTATGTGAGGTTCCTGGTGACAAAAATTCCTCTGATTGGCTGACTGTGATATGGGCTGAAATGTGCTACTTCTGTGTGCACTTTTTTGTGCCGTAAATTACACCCAATTTGCCTTCTACTATGCAGCAGGCCCTAAGATGTGAAAATAGAGAAAGATTCTTCACTCCGCAAAACATCACTTTTTGATACACACTTAAGGACCTAAGACCAAGTGATATATTTTAGTTGTAATTACTGCTTCAGATGAAAGAATGAAATGTGTGCTCCTAAATTCTATTAATATGACTCCCTAACCCTATTTTCACACAATCCCACTTTAGGACTCAAATCCTTATTTTCTTTAATATTGTTTGGCCTTCATTGTGGTCTGTCACTTAGAACTTTAAGATGTTTACTATTGTTTCACTGATATTTCCCAACTGATAGTAGGAAAGTTTGAAAAACAATTTTCATTTTTGTAATGCCTTATGGCTGGAAAAACAATATTTAAACCTATCAGCTTCTCTGCAGTACAAATGGTTAACTGGCTTGCAGAGATCAGAAAGTCTAAAGGGTCGATTTGCTAACAACAAATAAGATTCTAGCTATCATTTTCTACAATGTACTAGATAAATGATAGCTAAAATATGATTGGTTGATATGGGCAACACCAGAGCCGTAACTAGGCCGGTGCGGGCGGTGCCGTCGCCCAGGGCGCAAGCCCAAAGGGGGCGCAGCAGCCGCCCGCTACCTGCCTATGCTCCCTGGCTCAATGACAACCACATATAGCTGGCGATATAGCCAGCTATATCGCCAGCTTCACACACACAAAAAACTCATTACCGGCATTAGAAGCAGTCGTTCCACCAAAAACAGGAAGTTCTGCATTTGGAACGCATGTGCGTTCCAAATGCAGGAAGTTCTGCATTTGGAACGCAAGTTTGCGTTCCAAATGCCAAATTTCCTGTTTTGGGTGGAACGACTGCTTCTAATGCCGGTAATGAGTTTTTTGTGTGTGTGAAGCTGGCGATATAGCTGGCTATATCGCCAGCTATATGTGGTTGTCATTGAGCCAGGGAGCATAGGCAGGTAGCGGGCGGCTGCTATATGTGAAATGCCGAATAACGAGTGTCATTTACAGTGGCAGTTCGGCAGAGCCAGGATATCATTGCTGTGCGACAGGTTTTATACCCCAAGATGTTGGCTTTGAGGGTTACAAAGAAATTGTCTGGACAATGAGCAGGTACAGTCTATAGGCATAAGTACCATTCCACATGTTTTTTGTTCCTGGTGTAGTGCAAAACACAAATACACAATGCACAACACTAAACGAGCATGAGTATATTTAAACAATGAGAAGACAGGGGAACTGACTGTACAATCTTATGAGCGTGTTGGTTGGTCCTAAGGTTGTCTTAAGCTGAACTTTCCATATACCACATAGACAGCTTGGAACACATATTACTAAAACTTGTAAAGAGTCTGAAACACCTTCAGCCCAACTAAGCTTCAGGCAAGTCTGAGCTCATTAAAGAAGTGCACGTAAAAAATAAAAAGGCCCGCTTAGCACAAAAGGAGACACTGTGTACCAGCTTGATGTAAATTGTCCCAATTGTGTCTTTAAGTTAACAGACAATTACTTTTTGTTTATGCTAAAAACTAGAAATAACTTTTGTAATTTCATACTATTCATTTCCTTCGGACCATGTTTCCTTCCAAGGTAGTAGACATAAGTGTTTGTGATGTGTGCCTCAAGTAAATTGGGTGTGTTTGTTGCTGGTGCAGAACTGCGAATTGTGAGGACACTGGGGGTCATCAATGCGGGTTAAATAAATCACCTAGGCAGATAGTGGGTGAAAGACATACATTACAAAACATTTCCTGCCCAACGATCATTTCAGTTCCCTTTACTTTCAGCAGGGGCAATAGTTAGACACTGCTGCTATCCTTGTATACCATGTTCAGAGCCGTAACTAGGGCGGTGCAGTCGCCCAGGGCGCAGCAGCCGCCCGCTACCTGGCTCTATATGTACAGGCTTTAACTTCCGCAGTGAAACGCTAGCCACACCCCCACATTAAGTTGGCCACACCCACTTGACAAATGTCACTCCCACTTAGATGGGGGGCGCCGGTGCCCTGTCTCGCCCAGGGCACTAAAATGTCTAGTTACGGCACTGGGCAACACCTTCACTTTTCCTTTTAGAAGGAAATCATTAACAAACCTCAAGAACTGCAGATCCGAAATGCTTCCTTGTGTGCAAGGCTACCTGTCTGCCATGCTTAGTTCAAGGTGTATGCATACTTCATATTCTTTCATAAGACCCTAACATAATCAATCTACTCCGTAATATGTGGGTTAGTATATATTTATGTATTATCCTTTATTACCACGATTCGCCTGTGATGTGGGAGAGTCGTTCTCTCTCCTGGGAGTCCAATGTATGGCATATATATTTTTATTACATTGGTAAATTGCAAATGGCAGTTGCAAAATGTGTCCCAATATAAGTATAAGGATGAAACCTGTGATCTCAGGGATCATGGAGGTGGTGAAAAATTGTGCTGTCTTGTGAAAACCAAAGAAAACCCATGTAAATGTTCCCTCTCCACCCCTTTATCTAATTTTACTCATCTACGAATTGAAATCCTCATATTTAACAAGGAACACCCCCTTCCTTAATCTCTCCAAATCCTCCCATTGGCTAGTGCAAACTTTTTCACCTCTGTAGATTCTATAATGCTGGCCAACAAATTCATGTGCTCTAGTGTACAAATTGGGCGCAAACAGGCAAAAGTAGCAGCTTGATGTTATAAAACAGCATTAGTGCTACGGTTTTACACTTTTGTGGTTTGTAAATTACACTTATTGATGCAACAAAGAAAGAACGAACAGTAGTTGTATTAGCTGGACAAGTTGTATTGCAGTACATAAGGAAGTTAGGAAGGATGTGAGACATCAGACTACTACTTACTATCTTCTATAACTCACTTGCTACAAGTTACCTGAATTCTCCAGCACACCAGCAGGTCAGGTTACAACCAACTTTAATACATGCTTATTTGTCCACCAGAAGGCAGCAGAAAACTTGCTAACATTAATTTGTCACTTATCTTATTATCATTTAAGGGACATGAGTTAAGAAAGAACAATCAATGGACTTCTCTTTTGCTGGATCCACCCCTTCGCCAACTTAATACAGTTACTTTCTACTAAATTCAATTTACGTACATTCACCCTGTGTATTTATGTGACTGTTTGTGATTTGTGTCCAGACATATGCTGCATTGTGTGTGTGTGTATTTTCAAAGAAATGAACGTGTGACTGTTTACATTAGTTTTGAATATCTGGCAATTTATACATTGCAAAGTTAATAGCCTCTGCCATGTTAGTGACAATAAACATCTGTATAAAACATAGCTAAAGAAGGACTGATTCAGATCCCACTGCTGGAACCATCACTGTTCCTAACATCTTGAGAGGGAATTCCAATAGGAAGCAACTAGCACCAGCCCAATTGGTAGAATCCACTTCACAAGGCAGTCTATTCCCAAATCAGCCTTTATATTGTTCACACATGGGGTGATCTTGCTTTTGGACACCACAATCATTTTCTAATTTGGCCACAAAAATGAGTGGCTAAATTGGACAGATCCAGCTGTTTGCCACTTTGGCCAAGTGATCGGATTGGACAGAAAATTGCCAATGCAGTTGGCAGATGATCAAACGTACCTGCAGGAAATAGTGGACTTCTACTGACCAGATTTTTAATCCTGTCATTTTCCGGCATTCTAATTGTTTTGGACACACACCAATCTTGGGCTAGTTGGGCCTATTTGCAATGGGCAATTCATAATGTGAGAGTACAGATCAGAAGAACGCAGTCTTCTGTCTCCCTGCAGAGCATAATTTACTGTACTTCTCCTCAGGTAGTTCTAAATAAAGCTGCGCTTCTTTACTTTAACTTGTGCTACATAAGAGCACACTGTCTCTAGAGACTTCACACAGGAGAAGCCTAGGAGGTCAGCCCTGAGATTCACCGACTTCCGCTCCAGGGAATGTTATCAACTGGATCGTTAAGTATACTTTAACCAACTTGAAGTGCTTAGGACCATCTGCTTACACGAGCGGACGGCCTGTACGCTGACTGTGTTGGGTGGGAGGGAGAGACCAGTTTGAATGACAGGTTTCCGGGACCAAAATATCCTAGAGTTCAAAAGTAATATGAATTGGAAAGATTTCTCCCGACTGGAGAGAGTGAGATGAGGCAGAGACGACAGCAGGTCCAACTGGCTTCAAATCAAAGGGGAAGCTGCCGAGAGCCAAGAAAGCCCAACTCATTTAACCAGAGCAATGTGCAGAAAGGCTGCAAACCCTGAAATATAATAAGGAGAAGGGACATAAGGACACTGGGAGGAATTTCGGGGAACTGAGACGGGGGGTACGGTGAGATCAGAAGAAGATACTATTAGAAGAGAGCAGTAATCCAGGAAAAAATGTATTGTGGAAGAATTACAAGATGCATCAACCCATCTGTAGTTGAATAGAACCCAGCAGAATAAGGTTATAGTTTATAAAATATAAAATGTGCTTTCTGAATTGTATACAATGAAAATAAACCAAATTTCTTGAAATGAGCATATGCAATCTATAACAAAATGTTTTCCCCATTTTTCTGCTTATCTTTCCTAAATTATTTCTAAATTGTTATTCTTGAAAATTACTGGTATTTTTGTTGATTACGTCCTTTTGTATATAAACCCTGTGGAATAGTGAACAAAGTTAGAGAGACGTCAAAGCTGCTCCCTTTGCAGATCTCCATTGAATGACCAGGTAAATCATAGCTTCTGAAGCAACAGTTCCGCACGAGGTGCTGATTTGCAGATACTTGACATTAATATAAGGTGTTCCGCAAAAAAACGTTTTTCCCTTAGGATTTTAAAAGTAATTTTATTCCACTTTTTAAGATAATTCACTTTATAGGATATGGCTCAAATAGAGGTAACCGAAACATGAATAGAAGAAATGTGTTGCCTTCAAAAGCAACCAGTCATTTGTTTTCAATAGTCTAGTTTAGGTAGTGTTACGAGCCGCGGCAGTGCCCAGCCGCCGCGACTCACTCACCCGCGTCCCGGCCGTCGCCATGGCGACCGGGACGTCATTTCCGGCCATAACCCGGCCGTTGCCGGGGCAACCAGCAGACGCTTCAGAGCTGCGTCCCGGCAATAGGAGGAAGCCGGGCGCAGCGATTCTACAGCCTGTGGGCTAATTAAATAGGGGCAGATCATAGGAGGCAATTACAGGCATTAGCCTGCAACTGTGCAGGCCAGGGACAAGCCCTGATTGGCTCTATTAGTGACTGCTCTATTAACCTGCAGGAGTGTGTTCAACCTGTGATTGGTTCAGCTGGGTATTTAAGGCAATGAGGTCTGCTGCCTCATTGCCGGTTATAGCTTCTGTGCTCCAGTCTGCTGACCTGCTTGTTCCAGTTCCTGTATCCTGTATCTACGTTTGACTTCCCGTGTATGACCCTTGGCTTCGTATTGGACTTCGCTTGTGTTTCCTGTGACCCTGATCCTTGGCTTGTTTACCCGTTCTGCTACTTTGCCTGTGACCTCTGACCTCAGCTTGTTCATCATTACTGTTACCTGCTGCCGGCCTTTGACCTCTGCGTGGACCTGACTCTTCTTGCCTGGGTTCTCCCCAGCCGGTACACACTTCACGACCCTCTGTCAGTCTGCAGCCCAGTCTGTCCCCACCATCAGGGGCTCCAGTGAACACCTGACTGGCAGAGTAGACTCCGGGTTGTGTTGTGCCAGCTGGAGGGGTTCCTAACAGGTAGCCTGTTGCTCTACAGGTGTTGTGGAACTACAAGTCCCAGCATACTCTGTCAGGCAAAGGTCATTTACCTCTGATCTAATTTGTTATTTAGTAAGGATAAATTCAACACAGGACCATCACGGTCAGTATTTTATATATTATAATTGTGTTGGTCCAGAGGAAAGCAAACAATCTTTCTCCTCCCTCCACAGTTGCCAATTTATTACAGGAACACATTCCTTCCTGACCCCAAAAATGACAATTTAATTCAGTACATTCAATCACCCCTATAATGTCCTCTATTATGTTAGTGGATCTCCCATTATCACCCCATGTTGTAAAAAATTCCACAGCTTCACCGCCTTTACAGTAAAGAACCCCCTTCCGAAGCTCATGTTGAAACCGTCTTAATTCCATTCGCAGATGATGCCCCCTTGTCCTCTATATGGTTCTTGGCATCAAAAGTTAGTTTGAATCAGCACAAGAGTTTGGAAGGAACAGTATACAATCGTGTGTATCAGCAAACTTGCACATGAGCTGAGTAAGTAGCTCCTGAGAAAAAAGTATTAGACCCCTTCCCCTGGGGTAAATGGGAAAATATCTGACAGTGTCAGCTGTTTCATTGTAAGATGTAGTCAGGTCTCTGTCTGTAGTCCAGTCTCATGTGTGTGTGAGTCACTGGGGAATCCTACTCCTCTGGCCAAAAGATGTTACTGAAAAATGATTTATCAATGTCACAGCTGCAGATACTGGCAAAGTAAAGTACTTTAGAGAGAACAAGAGGCTTAGGACCCCAAGAGTTCAATAATCACTATACAGAGGCCTAATAGACCTATCTGACAACATATTTGACCTGGTATGGGACACAGTAAGCTGCACCTACTCTAAGGAGACTAGTTGGAAATCTTGATCTGTCTTTCATTTCCAGGTTACCCCTTCAGCAACTGGCTACCACTGTATATCACAGTGTGTCTCCATCCCTAAAATCCAGTATACCCTGCTATACTGTACTTTCAGAGGAGTTAACATCAGCATTCGTAAGAAAGGAATTCTCACTTGGCCCTAAGCCAGTGTACATGACTCAGTCTTCTTGTCCTATAATGAAGCACACCATTACCTTTCCATAAGTGGGTGGTGAGGCCTGGCCTCAAAAGGCCCATTCAATGCACCCACCTATGGAGGCCAGGCTGGCCTCCATAGGTTGGTGCATTGTATGGGCCTTTTGCCAGTGTAAGTCACATTTTACTTGTTGAACAATGGTTACATCTAGCCTCTCTATCGTGACAAAATACAATTTTTTTATTTTTTTAAATCGTAAGAATTACACAATTTAGCTTCTCTCTGCCTATGGTCAGCCTTTGCTAATGTGGGCTCTGTGCTATATCCATTACCCCTATCCTACTGGAGGGGATGGTGTGACCAGGCCGAAGCCGCTTGTCCCTAGGCGTCATCCTTTCTGTGCTTATTGGGCTTATTGACTGTGCTAACCTGCCGAATATGTTTGGCAGGCGGGGGTGTGATCCCAAGGGTGTTGGCTAATAAGAAGCTGCACACGGTCACACTCCCATAGACTGAGCGGGTGCACGTCCTGTGATCTGTAGTTCTTGGCACCTGTTTTTATTCTACACACAGCATAATTTAGCATTTATTGAACTTAAGGCATTTCTCTACCCACAGGCAAAGCTGTATGTTTTCGTGTTCTATTTATAGTATTAACATGCAAGTTGCCATTACTCCAATATGCAGAGATCCAGACACCAGGTTCAACCTCCCCTTAGCTACTGATTTAATTGTTGCATCTCCAGAAAGCTGCACAGACCGCCTATTATGCTGTGCTATATGTGATGCAGTATAGTACTCTGCTATACCGTATGGCACAGTACAGTAAGTCCTAGGAAGCTGGAGATACAAATCTTCGGACTTACCAGATCAGTAACTAAAGCGGTGCAAGGCAGTCTACATAATGCGGTATGCATTGGATCTTGTACATAACTTTATTGCAGAAGAAATAAAGTTACATGTGCTGGCCCTGTGGATGGCAGGGGGTATATATTTATGTGGGTGGAAAATATATTTAAGCATTTAAGGACCTCATTTAGAGCCGGACGCAATGTGCGTCTAAGACATGTAGGAGTGGGAGTGTGTCGCAGCTTGGTAGGGTATTACGAGTGGCATGCAACCCAGTTGCATCCCACTCATAATACCCTACGGAGCTGCGAGCAGTTCCTGCAGCTAGCTAACTGCTTGCGCCACCTAATTCCTGCCAGTTTTAGCTCTTTTTTGAGGTGTGTTGCGTCTGCACCTTACTGCGTCTAGGATTTACTTAGGGGGTCACACCTTCACAATTCCGCGTTACGCCCTTTCTCTCTTAGTAAGTCACAAGCTGTCGCAAGTGTTAATTGCGTCTAAGATGCAGGCGGGTATGGTGCTTGCTGCACATGCGTGATAGTGGGTTTTCTGGCCGATGCGCCTAAAACGGACTTTGCGTCCGACTCTAAATGAGGCCCTTAAAATGCAATCAGGCCAGCACTACCAGTAGGAGAAGCCAGGGTGCCAATGGTTAGCGGGTGCCTAAAACACTGAATGTGTGACTCATTCAGTGTTTTTAATGGGACACAGCATCCCTCAGCTTACTTCCTATGACCCTATCAGCTGCTCCTCAGTGCCAGCTAGGAGAGTGGCGCTGGGCTTTGATGTCACTGCCTAATGCAACACTCCCAGACCTGAAGGGAGCAGGAGATGTCGCCCCTCTCTTCCCGCCTGTTAAGGTAAGAAGGAGGGGGGGGGGGGTGGTCATGCTTTAATGAGGTGGTCCCACATTGCCTCCACAGCCTCTGAATGCAATAGAAATATCTAATCACATTATGACCTGCTGGGGTAAAGCAGGCGGTGTGTATTGTCCAGATAGACTACGTCTCACATGGCACACTCAGATGATCCTAGAAATCTTATTCAAATGTTAACTTATGGTTCTTCCACCAGGTGCCAAAAAGTGACACTTCCTAACAGTGGGTGTGACTGTGTCACTGACGGAGACACGGTGGTAACAGCACCTGTTAATCAGTGAGTAAGTCTCCTGATCTCGCCCTGCACACCCTTCTCACACTACAGCACTGGGCCCTCGTCTGCGTCTGGTGTTTGCATTTAATCAAGGGTATGGTTCAGTCACTTTGCAGGCTCCAGGATATGTGAACCAGGATGGAAAATGTCAGTTGTGGGGGAGGAAATGAGAGAAAAACAGAGGTGGGAGGGGGACCATGCAGGCACACACAGTGTTAGCAGGAATATATAGGTATAAACACACATATCTACATGTATCAATAAAGAAAGATTACAAGAATAAGAGGATAACACACAGAGGACATACAAATCCAAACAATTGTTTAAGAAAGAAATAAAGGTACAAAGTTTGGAAACAGACACCACAGTCTTCAGGTCCTCTGTTGTAACACTGAGATCTCTGGGGCTTCTCCACAAGCTCAGAACTAGTTTTGTCAATATTATTTTACAATCACTTCCTGGCTATCAATATTGTCTGAGGATGGATTTTGCACAGTGAGGTCCAATTCCCCCCCCCCCCCCCCTCTCCCATTCCTGGTGTTGAATGCACAACCCATGCTGTCGGCCACCTGAACCCCAGTGTATCTTAATGCTATATTGCACATTAGTGTGGACCATGGGGCGTCCTAGTCACCTCATTCATGATAATCCAGGTTGCAATGTTTACCTGTCACCTGCAGCCAATCACGTAATTAGAGGCCAGTGACATCACTGATGCATGTGACAGGAAGTGTTTCCTGGCTCAGTGATGTCATTGGTGTCCATTGAATTGGTGGGATGAGTATTGATTCAGCCCACCAACTGGCTACCTTCACTGTAGACAAAAAAGCCAATGTAAATCTTTGAAAACCTTGGACTAATAAAAGTCTGAGTGTTAACTTGCTGTAAAATGACAGGAGAACTGATGAGGTCATATGGGCTATTGGTTATTACCCAGAACTACTGCATGTGTCACAGAGGTGCTTTATAGTTTGATACTCTGCCAACAACAAATTATGCCGAAATACAGTTACAATTACTCTTCATCTGCTTTCTCTTCAGATCTTTCGCTACAGATTTTGCATGTAAGTTTGAAAAAGTGAAGAGAGTGCATAATAAAGTTAATTTTGAGGGTTACATCTGGCCCCTGTACTGCTTGCTGGACAGTCCTGCCCTACTGAAATATCAGTACAATGTCTGTAATGGGGGGAAGGTCATTCTTTACTTTTTAACAGATCTGCAGTGCAATGTCAGGTTAACAGGGCACAGTGCCCAGGTCACTGATAATGACCCACACGCTGGATTATAGAGATAGTTATAGGCCAAAGCTGTAAACAAGACTTTTGACACAGGGTTATATTTAAAATAATTGAGTCTGATTATATTCAGCAAGATAGCAAAATAGGCAGAAGCCTCATATATCCACTTCTATATTGTGTGATACAGAATTTGAAAAACAGAGGAGGTTCTCAGTCTCGGTACATTAGACCTGGATGGAACTGTCCTTTAACAGCCATAAATAACCACTAGAATGGGATTGACGATCAACCAATGTGACCCTCAACATACCATGCACAAACATAATTAACAGCAAAGTAAATGGTCAGTATAACTATCCCATTGAACTGTGTGAATGAATTCTATCCGATCACTGGACCCAATAAAATGACCTCAACATTTTCATATTGACCAATGACAGATACGCAAGCAGCAAGTAAGATTCAATGTACTTGGCCTGACCCACAGTCAATTTGATGGACCCGGCAAAACCGACTGACTTCTCACCCTGGATAGGGAGTGATTTCCAATGGTAGAAAACATGTGTTGGCAACGTATTATTGTAGGTGCACTCGCATCTATTTAACCGCACCTCGCATAAATAGGTGAGTGTCGCCTCTCCATATTGTCGTGGTCCATCTGAGCAGACACAGTACTTTGCTCTATTAGCACTGTTACCAACAGGTGCACTAGTACAAATGGCATCTCAGAGTATTTAACCAATACCGTTCACTAATTTCAACTTTTCCTCACCCTCCCTCCCACTAAAATACTGTTTGCTTAAGCTTCATCATGACAGTAAGGGGTAATTTACTTTATTTCAAGTGTCACAATTTTACTTTTTCTTACTACTGTCACAAAAAATACATTTTGTTTTTGGTTTTATGCCCATAAATGAGGCTCATTCTTGAGTATAAGCCCACATTCAATGTGGAGCGCTCCCAATTCTCCCATGCCTTGCCGGGTCCACCTATAATCTTACGGGATTATCTGCATATTCTGCAATCATCCTATTCTTGCTGTAGCAATCCACACCTCTTTACAAACAGGTGCAATGGTGCAGCAATAGGCGTAAGACATTACAAAACTGGAAGCAGCGGTTTAGCCCAGCGTCACCACATTTTTGTGCTTCGCTATTCACCGCCAATGATTTTTTTTTCACTGCAATGACCTGATTTATTAGTGACACATCTATGGAAACATTATGTAGTCCATCTCACTTTATTCATCTCAACCTCATTCCCTGGTGTATTGAAGTAATTACATGTGGAATAGATTCTCTGACACAATGTCTATTCTGAATGGAATCTGCGAGGTGTTCTGAATCAAAGTTTTTAATGTACAACTCATAATCTGATACTGTCAATATCTGCAACCTTATCACAGCTATCTCCACCATTACTTAGCCTGTTCCTACAGGCTCTAATATACTGGGTAGGAGAAAGGTCACACAGACTGCTTCTAGCATAAGGGTTTGACCTCTGCTCACATCAATGTTGACATTTTCTAGAATTATAAGACAAGTTTGACCCCTTCCTGATAGTTGGAATAATGTATCAACATGCACATGGCTGCAGGCCTTCCAATATGCAGGTGTGTTATGTTCATGAACACTATCAGGTAAAGGTATCACATGACTGGTAACTGACATTTCATAAATGCAGAAAAGATCAGCTTCAGCTGACAGAGCTGCAGACTGTTTGACAAGCATGATGGTCTGCAACAGATCAACCAGGGTACTTATAGATTAATAAGTACTGATGTAGCAAAACCATCAAGTCCTTGATAACCTGGGGACATGTAAGACAAGGTTATTATGGCACAAAACAACATAATAGAAATGTAACTCAACAGTTCCATTATCACCCAATACTTAAAACATCCATGTGTACCAGTACTGACAGCTTATAATACTTCCTGCAACAGCTCAATGTAAGAACATGGTAGAGGGCTGGTGGGTTACAACGAAGTGTCTCCCATCCATTCTATGTGCAGGACCACTTCTTTATTATCAGTTGTTCCTGTGCCAGCAGGAAATTTCATTATATACCAATGTATCAAGACCACCGATTGTGAGTTTCTAGTGGTCCTGATGCGATGGGTGGGTCTGCACATCAGCTTTCAATCCTACCAGCCCACATTAACTCATACACCTGTGTCATCCAATGCAAGAGTATGCCCTTACCACATTGCTCATGAAATCTGCCTCCGTCAATTCCTCCAGCTCCAGGAAGGGGCTGTGAAAGCTGCGCTCCGGCGGCATGGTGACACTATCCATGGTCCCAGGACACTTAGGAACTTGCTGTCAGGTGTCACCAGCGCTGGCAATCGGCCATGTGAACAGGAGCTGCGACGAGAGCAGCCGCAGCTGGCTGGGAATAAGGTGGAACGGGCAAGTGCCCAGTTGCAAAGTAACCGGGTGCAAACTGAAGTGATGAATTTGGCATGAGATCAAGGAATTGGGAGTTAGATGTAATCCAAAAAGTCTTGGGTATTAAGTTTGGGGTGTCTTTGTCACTGTGATGTTGGGGTGCAGAGATGGAGCCACTGGGTGCAGAGATGGGGTGCTGTGATCACTGGGTGGGATGTTAGAAAGGCAGAGAGTATTGTCACTGAAGACAGTGATGGGGTACTGGGATGCCCGGGCTGAAATGGGGTGTAGGCTTTTTGGCTTTTTTTTTTTTAGCTGGGTTCTGCGGGCTCTGTTTTCTCCCAATACATGATGTTCCCCTCCGGGGAGATGGGCTCCCGTCCTTGGTACGAGTTTCTCCCTAGTCCCGGGGTTTCTCCTGCTTTGCGCTGCTTTGCGCCTGTGTCTCCCGGTGAATCTCTCCAGCTGTCAGCTGCAGCTGGAGCCGAAAACCCCATTCCTCCGCCCCTCTTATTAATATTCATGCAGTACACGGCACAGCTCACTCTAAACCCCGCCTCTTCATGAATATCCAATAAGTGACCAGGGAAGTCACGCCCTCCCCTCATTAACCCCTCCCTGCACTGCAGGCTCTGTAGAGTTGCAAAGAAGCTGATTAGTATGTGAGTTATGCAGGGATAGAGCCATAGATATTAATAGTACAGTAAATATCGTTGTCAATAAGAGGTTAATATAGTGTAATGGTCGAGTCTCTGGTATTCCAGTAATGTAAAACTTTCTACTAAATTCTCTCCAGGTCTCTTGACCCAGACCACTATTTTCTCTACAGTAGCCTGTTAATACAGTCTATCTGTCATTCCAGGCACCGCACCGTGGTTATATAACATCTAAACTTGACACTTAGGGGCCAGGGATAGCTGCAAATCTGGCCCCAAATCGCAGGTGCAGTTTGCATTCATTAAAAAAAACGCAATTGCGACCATATGCAAAGCAGAAACTGTCTTAAGATGTGTGTTAGTCTGCAAGAGTAGTATATGCAAGTGCTTTTTTTGTAAGAAAAAAGGTGCCGGAACTCACATCACGCAGTCAATCACCGTACACACACGTCAGTTGTGTAACGAAACATAACGGTCGCCGCCCGCAGTAAGCTCTCAGCGCACGACCAATCACAAGCTGAGCAGCGCCACAAGCCGAGCAGTGCCATCACAACCAGTGCGGACGAAGCACGCATACATCGGACTCGACACATCAGCAGCCCGCATGCACTGTTTTAATGATTTTGCCGCCGACCTGCTACGCTCAATAGGGCGATTGAAGTCCACGTGGACCAAACATCAAATGTTCAAAAGTTACTTATAAAACTTGGAAAATCTGTAGAAAAAAGGTGCCGAAACTCAGTTCTGTGAGTTCTATGACAAAAAAAGCACTGGTATATGCTATTCACAAAAAGTGTATATAACGTACATGCATCCCGAAATGTAAATGCTGACACGTGCAGTATTTTTTGTAAAATCGCACTGCGAATGCCCATAACCGGAACATATGCCAGTGAACGTAGCAACGTCCAATTAATCTTCGAGCGCAAAGGACCCTTACTACAGTCTATGGTTTCCTGGTCAGAACGGGGAGGGGAATGGGCGTGTGCACTTAGCCAATGTACAGTAACAGAGTGCCAAGCTCGAGCGCACACGATTCAAGCTTTGGGTATCTCAAAGGTATGTGTTTTTCTGTTGTATTACCAGCAACAGGTCTGGTGTGAGTGCCGATTATTAGTGTTGAGGGCTGTTTATGTATGCTAGAACATGTGTTTGCAATCATGTGCAACTGTAAAAATGAATTGTATGTACAGTAAAGATTAAGAACATCCTAATAAATGTACTTTATGGAAAGAAAAAGTTTTAAAAAAAAACAAAACATTTTTTTATGTTTTAGGGGTAGATTCAATTAGCGTTGTTCTTTAGAACCTTATGGGGTGTCAAAGAAAATCTGTGAAGTGTGCAGCCGTCTGTAACCGCGATCTGCCGTCTTAATTGAATATGCCCCATATGTCTTATCATTACTGACTATATTATTAACAGGTGACATTAATTGAATAGCTTTTTTCTGTGTGCTCTTTTGGGACTTCATCATCAATATTTATTTAAATAGCACCAGCAAATTCCGTAGCGCTTTACAATTGGGAACAAACAATATTAAGACAATACTGGATGATACATACAGAGAGGTAAGAGAACTCTGCTCGCAAGCTTACAATCTATAGGACTTGATATTAAACATAGGTATTGGACGTATCGTGCAGTGTCTCTTAGAGCAGAGCGGACATAGACCTGTATTCATCAACAGACGTATCTTTACATCCACTCCTTGTTGAATATGGATATGCCTATACCTGATGTCTGGGAGTTTTTTTAAAGAAACGCACATTACGTTCGTATTGCATTCATTGATGAATGTGACCACCCCATGTTTTAACCTCTTTTTTTTTTTTTTGTGCAACAAAAGCATTCGCTATTAGACAGCAATACAACTGCTAAATGCTTTCTAATACAGCAGAAACAACTCACCGTCTCATGTACGGGGAAAGGAAATGTTTTGCCTAAACATGCACACAAATGCAATTATACAGTATATCATCATTGTCAGCTATTTATATAGAGTGACTAATTCCGCAGCGCTGTACAGATAACTCACTCACATCAGTCCCTGCCCCATTGGGGCTTACAGTATAAATTCTCTAACATACACACACACAGACCAAGAGAGATTAAGGTCAATTTGAAAGCAGCCAACTAACCTATTAGTATGTTTTTGGGAGGAAACTGAAACACCTGGAGAAAACCCATGCAAACACAGGGAGAAGTCAGGTATGGGCAGCATGGTAGCTTAGTGGTTAAGGCCATGGTTGGGAATTGAACCCGTCACCCCAGTGATGTGAGGCAGAAGTGCTAACCACTAAGCCACCATGCTGTCCATGCCTCAGCAATGAAGAAATCACCAATCAGTGTAAGCATAGCATTCGCAAATATAGCCAATCACGAACGGTTCACTATTGCTATGGACCTTCATTATCATCATACGCAATTTGCACCTGCCCCTGACGACTCCCAAATAACACAGTTTTCTCAGGTATATATGCATCGCAATTGTGCAAACACACACTTACTGTACTGAGCCTACGTTAGTATGTCCCCATCCTCCTATTCAGGTACAAGCAGGCATACGTGGCAGAATCGTCCAAATCTGCATGGTGCCACTCTTCTGGGCATGCACAGAGTGATTTCACATAAGACACGCTACGCAAACTATTTATACCTTTGATTTATAAACCTATTTTGCAGCGCTGTACAGTGGTGGGGGGGGGGGGGGGGGGCAGAAAACAATCATACATTTGTTATAATACATGAATATAGCTCAAAGCAAAAGTTTAGAGGATTCTGCTTACAAGATTTTATGGTGCAAGTTGCTGTTACAGCAGGTTTAGGCAACCTGTGGTTCTCAAGCTCTTCTGGAACTACAAGTCTCAGCATGCCTTGCCAGCCTATGTTATAGAGTGGTAGCTATTCACATCGCTCAGGATAGTGACAGAGAGTCCTGCCCTGAAGGAAGTTCTGAAATCATTTAACACCCCAAGGGGTAAATGTATCAAGCCGAGAGTTTTACGGCGGGTTTGAAAAGTGGAGATGTTGCCTGTAGCAACCAATCAGATTCTAGCTATCACTTTGTAGAATGTACTAAAGAAATGACAGCTAGAATCTGATTGGTTTTTCAAACCCACCGGAACACTCTCAGCTTGATACATTTACCCCCAGGTCTGAGATACCTGAAATCCATTATAACTAAGCAGTGGGATCCTTATATCCCATTAATGCTCTGACTTTCATTAACGCTGCAACCCTGTAATGACTGAAATCCATTAATAGTCTGGGGCAGTAGGATGAGATACATTTTTCCGAAGGTTTTATCTCCCAGAAATAACAGTACAATATGGGGGAGAAAACATTAAGATAAATGAATCCCATGTAATAGAATCCTGCTCCATATTAGTATTCCTCCTGCTCTGGGAAACAGACTGGAAACCAGGAATCACTATTTTCTGATTTAGGGAGGTGTCAAATGGACACTTTTCACGGTAACGTTTTTCGGCTCACGACTATCTTTTCTTAGCACTCATGGCTAATTATTATTGCTGGAGAAGGAAGTGCAGTGCTTTCATCTCACAACTTATAATGTGCGCTTATAACACTCACACTGCGGGATAGAAATGAATGGGTTCCCTTAGGAGGGATTACACGCTGCACTGTAAGTGTGGAGTGAAAAGCCCCTGTGTAAAAAAACCTTAAGGTGTCCCTGTTGCCTGCAAACAGCAGAGACATCGATTTGAAACAGCGGAATGTGTAGCCTAAGGAATATAGCCGTTCATTCATTTGTGTTCTAGTGATGTCACTGGTTCTTAAGTGCATCAGTCACGTCATTGGTCCCTGCGCTGTGTGACAGCTAGTTTTTTTCCCCGCTAGGATATAATATAAAAAGGCCATTTATAGCAACACAAGGAGAATGAAACTTAGGGGTAGATTTATAAAACTTTCTAAACAGGAAAAAATTCTAGATACCGTTTATTTAGTACATTTTAGAAAATGATAGCTAGAGTCTAATTTTCACTTTACCTTCTTAGACGGTAAGATAAATCTAACCTTTAGGTGGAAAACGAGATACCTCTGTGCTTTGTCTCAAATGCTTTCTGCGTTACCCCTTGCGATCCTTACAGGGATCAATAATCCCTTTTTCTAAGCCTGTATCATTAGTATTCTGCTTCCTTCAATGCTGGGTGAATAGATTGTAGCATAAATAGACGGAACAATTACATTTATGTACCCTAACAGCTTCTAGATTCTTGTTTAGGCTTGATGTTGGTGGATTCTAAATGTGTTATCACCATTCCTTTTTTAAAAAAAAAAAATAAGACACAGCAAGAGAAGCACCTATGTGTCATTGCCCTCAACAGATATAAGCATCTCCTCTCATCTTAATTAAAAAGATAAGCACACAAAATGCAAGAAACATTTGTTTAAAGACTATTACATTTATGTGGTTTTGTCTTTTCATTACTGGGCCACAATAAAAGGCCAAATCTTTGACTATTACTGATTTCCCATTTCTGGGGATTCCTAAATTCCATTCATACTTTGGCCCTGGCAGATCTAAATGTAGCTCATACTTCATCAACAAGTGAGCTGTGCAAACCATGAACTCTAGTAATATATAAGCTGCATGTACTATACCTTTTATTATCTACACCAATTTTATTCATTGGCTTTAATGCAATGGTCAACATTGCCATTAGGTCCAAAAAGTCATCAGATAGGCATTTAACAGTCAATGACTTCATGTCCTGGCTTTAAGCACTGACTGGTAATTTTAAAGGTCATTCCTTAATGATGCCATAGCAATATCACTTGTTACTAGTGAATTGATGGACGGCAATTTCTTGAATATTGGCAGCAAGTACATTTTATAGTGAAAAAGACTTCCCTTCTGTAGATGGCTTTCAGTAATGAGCGCTCTGATAAGTCAGAAGCAAGACGATATTTTTTTTTTATTTCAGAATTTTTTTTAGAACTGCTATAATTGATAATGAATGAAGAATTCAATGCTGCCCAATCTCTCTCCGAGATTCTTTCACTTTAAGGATGGGCAAAGCCTACAATTCCATAATACTATAATTAAGGGGACAAGCGCCAATTAAAGGCTCAGAGAAAAATTACATGTATTTGAATGGAAAACATTTAGATCTACATCTCACCAACTCTCCGCCCTTATATAAACAGCCAGACTTGTGTTGCAGTCCTTACTTACCGACACTACAAGACCAGCAGCCTATGACGAACATGAAAACAGTTAACCCTTCCTGCACCATGGAATCATGTACACTTATACCATTACCTATACTAAAACACATGTGTCACGTGTTCTGGCTGCTTATTGTACCAAAGCAGCTTGTAGATATATTTTTCTGCCCACAGTATGTGATTTACGTCATCTCAAGGTAAAATGTCTCTTTCCAAAAGTAGTAAAGTGTGAAACCCAGGGTGATCGAAGCATGTTATTTCCCTGTGCGTCAAGTATAATACCTAAAGTATATCTATAAATGCAGATATCTAGTAAAACATACCCTGTGTATTGCCTCTTATATGCCTCTGACATTGTCAGAAATTGAAATACAACTAAGCCTTTGTTAATAGATTGTAAGCTTGCGAGCAGGGTTCTCTTACCTCTCTGTCTGTATGTATTACCCAGTATTGTTTTATTACTGTTTGTTCCCAGTTGTACAGCGCTACGGAATCCTGGTCTCTGCCTACTATATGAGGGTGAATGTGTCAGATTTCTCTGATGAATTATTCTTACTGGTGTGCACATGATCCAGCTGTCTGTGAATGTATAGGGCGCACATGTACATTTGCCTATTCTCCAGGAATGTCAACGGAGACTCCTGAATTCCTCACGATGCTCTCGCGAAGCGGTCGGGCCGCTACATGCAATTTTCTGCAAATCACGCCATGGAGCCCCAGCGCCCGCTGCATGGCGACTTGAATCACGGCATTTTGCAGCGTGCTGTAGAGTCTGGATGATGCGAATCGCGTCATCAGGCCCCCTGCGTACTTGTTAGGTATGAAAATTATGAGCGAACGGGATGAGGGTCATAATAGGCCCTAAGTCTCAGGCACGTTGCTGTGTGTCATTTTTAAAATGCATTTTTATTTATTTACTTTATATACATTTTTTTTGACATATTTAAATCTCCTCTTGCCCCCATGAGTCCCTTATGCCTCAGTGATGTCACTGGGTCCTAGTGAATTGACTGTATTCTCGTGAATTCATAATGGCTGCGTCCTCTTTGTATAGGCAACGGGGGCACTTTAAGGCAGACAAGGTGCAGCCATATCATTAAACAGTGTTGGCTGCTTCTCTTTACAGCCTTGATGTCACACTACGACACAATCCTCCTGGTGTCAAGCAGTTAAGTAAAAGAAAAATGGCATTTGTAAGAGGATTGCAGGCTTGCACTATGTATTTATACAAGGAGTGGTCTGGACAGCATAGATCCCACATCCGTCTCACAGCGACACCCTCCATAAAACATCACGTTAGGCCATTCATAAGTCAAGGGTTAATATTGCCTCATGGTGGGGGGTACACAAGGCCTATAATGAGGTCCTCTCTAATTAGACCAAGTCAGAGAGGAGACACAAACAGGATTGTGGGGAGACGGGACAGAATTGGTAGTTTGGGGTTTTCTTTGTCCTGCATTTCCCTCGACAAATTGTAGCTTTTCTGTAAGGCTTGATTAAAGCTGCATCTTCGTGGGCACTGATGTGAGGACAAAATCCACGGGGAGACAGAGGAACCACACCCCGCGCCCCCGTCCGACCCCAAACTCAATCTGACCTAGAGGAGTACCAGGATTAACCCATCCTAAGCCACGGAGCTTTGAGTTATGACTAGAAATGGCAATTTGTAGCTTTCAAATACAAATATATTTTATGTATGTATATGTGTGTGTGTGTGTATGTGAAGACTATATATCACCTTTAGCACAATACAAATGTGGCCTGGCACTATAAAGCTAGAGCCGTCTTAACGTATGGGCAGTTGCCCGGGGGGCCCCACGATTATAGGGGGCCCCATAGGCTTGCCAACTTTTCATATGCTTCAAACCTTCTTTATTAAGCCGTCTAGGTGGACTAAGCACCTCAGAAATTTTGCAACTGTTTATGTTGAACACTTGATTAGTAATAAATAATGCATAGTAATTTCGTACTGTGCCATCGCTGTCTGTATGATTTACCAACTAAGTACCATTTTTATGTTGAATTTCTTGTTTTTGAAATTCAAGGCTCATGTTATAGTGTCCAAACGTTTAATCTCTGCTGTTCAGCATGTTTGTTAATGTTTAAACACTGACTTTGTTGGAGGTACCAATAAATATAAGCTTCATTTTATCGATAATTTACAATGTTATTTCTATGACTTGTTGTGTAGGTAGATCCCCAGTGCACTGCTTTGCCCAGGGGCCTGTAATGCTGTTAAGACAACCCTGTATACAGCCTATGATTTACCTCATACCACAATGATTTACCTCATAAATCTTGTGTAATGATTATTTGCAATTAGTAAAAACAGTAAGGGGTAAATGCATACCTCCCAAGTGTCCTGATTCCAGCGGGACAGTCCTGATTTCAGTGGACTGTCCCACCCGACTTACAATTTGTCCTGGTATCTGAGCGCCACTCTCCGTTTCCATAGCAGCCAGTTTCCCCGGTTGTCTAGGAGGAGGTGGGGTAGGACATCTGACCCAAAAGCGCTACTGCGCATGCGCAAACAAAGTTCTTGGTTGGTGATTAGGGCTTATACGGGGGCGTGGCTTATTTGTCCCTCTTTCGGAACTCTAAATGTTGGGAGGTTTGGTAAATGTATCCAGCTGCGGGTTTGAAAAAGTGGAGATTTTGCCTATAGCAACCAATCAGATTCTAGCTGTCATTTCGTAAAATGAACTAAATAAATGATAGCTAGAATCTGATTGGTTGCTATAGGCAACATCTCCACTTTTTCAAACCCGCAGCTTGATAAATTTACCCCCAAGAGTGACAAATGCTGCCTATTAAAAAAGATCACCACAAAAACGGTCCCCTTCCCCCGCACATGTATGAGCCGTGGCAATCTGCTGCCTGAGGTGACTACTGAAATGATAGGCAATGGCAGTAATGGCCTTGGGTCAATCCCACCCAGGGAAACATTTTTTTTTAATTAAAACGTGTGTATTATAAGTCATACTTGCCAAGTCTCCCGAAATGTCCGGGAGACTCCCGAAATTCGGGTAGGTCTCCCGGACTCCCAGGAGAGCAGGCAAATATCCCACAAACGGCATCTTGCTGTCAAAATGACGCGATTCGCGGTGAATCTCGTCATTTTGGCCCTACCCCCTCGACAAAAACGGCTGTCGCGGGGGTCGGGGCCAAAATGAAGAGATTCACAACCTCCCGCCCTTCAACCACGCCCCCCTGCCTGGGATCTCCCGTAAAGAAGTTTAAAAAGGTATGTTATAAGTAATAATGTTCCCTCTACTTATCTATGAATAATTAAATCAGTTCTATGATTTGTATAAGGCCTCCTGTTTTTAGTATGGTCATAGAACTTGGTGACTTAATAGCCTTATAATTAATAGTTGGGAGTACATCATCCCATGTAATGTAAAATTTAACAGCACAGATTTTTACAAATGCTGACAAATATTTGTACCTGTTGTAGGATGTTTATTACTATAACCGTACGGTATAATTTGTGTTATACATGTCTTATATCACATAAAAGCATTGACCTGCATGACATTTTCCAAGCTGTTCTCCTTAGCGGTGCAGCATAATGTGAGAACATCACTGGATGGAACACTACTCCCTTTTGTTTAATATTTATTAACAAGGAGTATTTGTATGTTCATAGACAAATAGCAGCTGCACCGTGTCACCCCTTGTGCGCTCAATTTTTGTCAAACATCTGCAGCCCTCCAAACTCCGCCATGCTTGTGGCCTATGGTGACCTTTCGCGGCCTTAGTGATGTCCCTGGTCCCTAGTGAATTTGATAGGATGCATTCTCATAAATGTCCACAAAAGTCTGCCTCCACCAGTGCCTTAATAATGTCACTAGTTCCTTAAGGACTCAGTGATATTACTGGTTCCTTTTGAATTGACAGGACATAATCTCAGGACTATTGGTTCATCCAATTGAACGGCTGCCCCCAATGTGTGTAGGTGTACTTGAAGACAAATCTTTGGGCAGTTTGGAAAACTTGATTCCCATAATATATTCCTGGGCCACGAGTGATCGTTCTTCCTCCAGCAGAAAAACCTAGAAGCCAAACTCACGCTAAACGTACCCAAAATAAACAATACTGCTACCAACAAGGAGGAATGATTGAATTATGACATCATTTCACCATATGCCCTGGATGTTAAGAGGAACTCTTGTTGCACATTTTACTTTGGCCTCGATTGTGATTATACTGCACATTCTGTCGACTTGAGTTAATTGCAAACATGTAATTTACTGAGCTCTTTAAATTTGCATATCCTTGCCCACAGTCCATAGCTGCGACCGGCACACTGTTTGTATATAATTATGGGGTAAGGAGCACTGCATGAAACGTGTGATTGTGTTTACAAGACTTCTTTAATCTGTAGCTGGCAGAGAGACCCTTTACCAAACAAATCAAATTCCTACTTTTATCATAGTGTAGAAGTGGGGGCTTCATGTTCCTAAGCTGCAAGAGGAACCTCACTTAAAAGTATCTTACCAGGATATGCAATATCTATCTATGTATCTATCTATCTATCTATCTATCTATCTATCTATCTATCTATCTATCTATCTCATATCTCTATCTATCTATCTATCTATTTATCCATCTATCTATCTCATATCTCTATCTATCTCATATGTATATCTATCTATCTATCTATCTATCTATCTATCTATCTATCTATCTATCTATCTATCTATCTCATATCTCTATCTATCTATCTTTTTATCCATCTATCTATCTCATATCTCTATCTATCTCATATGTATATCTATCTATCTATCTATCTATCTATCTATCTATCTATCTATCTATCTATCTCATAAATCTATCTATCTCTATCTATTTCATATGTCTATCTCTATATATCTCATATTTCTATCTCATATCTCTATCTATCTATCTATCTATCTATCTATCTATCTATCTATCTATCTATCTATCTATCTATCCATCTATCTCATATCTCTATCTATCTCATATATCTATCTATCTATCTATCTGTCTATCTATCTATCTATCTCATAAATCTATCTATCTCTATCTATTTCATATCTCTATCTCTATATATCTCATATTTCTATCTCATATCTCTATCTATCCATCTATCTATCTATCTATCTATCTATCTATCGAAAAAGTGGAGTCAGTCCTCAGTTTGCCTCAAAGCTAATCAGCAATTTGTGGGATTTGCTAATTATTACTGCCAATTTATCAGGGGCTTCTCTACAGTAATAACACCCATTACTTCTCTTACGTGTGAGATTGATTGGTTGCTATAGATTTAGTGCAGATTTGCATCTTTACGTGATGTTGATAAAATCCCTCAGTGAAGGTGTGAAAACAATTAGTCTGGAGCAGAGGTTTTATGTTTTTTTGGGGTGAGACCACCCACCCTATATAATTTCAGAACTATTTTGTACCCTCAAAACACAATTTAAATAATAAACTTATATAATATTGTCATTGTCTCTTCTCTTTTGATGCTTCAGTTTATATTTTAGGTGTAGTGGTTCTCTTAATTGGTTACATTTGATATATGAATTTAGTTTAAAGTTATACTATAAGGGCTTGTTTTACAAGCAATCCATACTTTCTGTGAGTGACGGCAGAAGGTGACCACACAGCCCAATAGCAGTAATCTTACAACCATATTTCCAACATGCCCAGTACTAATTCAATCAATTTCAGTCAGAGTCTAATCACACATTGAGGTTGTTTTGGGACCAAACAACTGCAATATTGGGCCAATTGCCCAATACAGACTACAATATCAGAGGGAGGGGCCATCTTCATTGTGTCTGTGGTTGTTCCCATGTTGTACTATATTACACTGGAAAGGGAAAGATGTTGTGTGTGTTTATGTTAGGGAAGTTAGACTGTAAGCTCCAATGGGGCAGGGACTGATGTGAATGAGTTCTCTGTACAGCGCTGCGGAATTAGTGACGCTATATAAATAACATGATGATGATGAGGTCTAGACTACTAGGTTTTCAAACTGACTTGATACACTCACTTGATCACAAGTAGATAGGTTACAAACACCTTTAATATATTATTATTATTATTGTTATTATTCAACCTGAAGGCAGTAGAAAAATTAATAACAATAATTTGGAAATCTTATTAATTGTGGAGGGGACCTTGGGTTAGCTGCTGGTGGGAGCAGATGGGTGAGTCAATAGCATCAGCTACAATATGTGTTACAAGTGTCTAAGGGTCAGTGTTCATGAAATTTATCTCAGAATTGGGCATCTTATCTCACTGTAGCCAAATATTGGAGCCTTATAAAGCTCAGAAAGTTCTTTAGTTTGGGGACAAGGGGTCTGATTTATTAGAGATCTTATCTTGTGCAAAAGTTAAGATGCTTATTTTAAGAAGAAACAGAGATAAGAGTGAAGTTAAGATGGATTTTCATCTTAATTTAAGAAATTCTTCACTTACGCAGTGGATTTTGCTTCTTTTTTCCCTTTTCATTAATAGAGTGGATTTGCTTAAGATAAGCAAAAAACGACAGATAAGATCACTAATGAATTAGGCCCAAGGACATCAGGAAATCATGGTTAGTGAAATAGAGGATATAATGGTGATGAATAACAATATCAGGGGTGAAAATACATTTGTTTTACGTTTAGGAGCCAGTTCCATTTGAGGTTCTCTAGCAACCACATGACTCTGTTTCTCCGCGCATTACCAGCAATTACGGTAACGAGGACATTGTTCAAATTAGGCAAAGATAATTGCCTACAATCTCACGCAGTCATAAAGCAATGTTTTCACGGAACCTCTCGGCTAATTGAATCGACCCCTTTTTTGGATATTATTGGATATAAGAACAGCAATGACTGATATCAGATGAGAAGTGCAATGTCTGGGGGACCATACCTCTCAATGGCTGAGTATGCTTTGATCATAACAAACTAATGCCAATAAAGTCTTGGATGAGGAACTGGCTGGACTAAAGGCTAAGATACCAATGTATTAAAGGGAGACAGGCTCCCGGTGGTTCCCAGACATTTCTTAATGTAATTAGACAAATGTAGGACTTGAGATTTTTATGCCTGTTTATCCACCTAGGTGCACTTCTAGTATGACTATGGGGAGTTGGCGTGCACCTTGATGTGCACCTTGATGTGCGCCGGGCGGACCATCTAGCCGCAGCGGTGCAAAACCAGAGAGTGTTGCTTTGTATATTGATTGTGCATCATAAAGACATTGGACAGGGTACAGTGGAAATACCTAGAGGCAGTCCAAACTAATTTTGGGTTTCAAAAGTAAATAACAAAAATACTATCTTAGCCCCTTTTCCATCACATCAGTTTTACTTTCCGGTTTTTTTAATAACAGAAGCATTTCTGCATTGCTAATGGCACAAGACAGGGATGTCCCCGATCCTGATAATAAAACTGTCAGATCATTTCCAGATGTTTTAGGCATGAAAAATGGAAATAGAGATAACAAAACACTTTTTTTTCTTTATGTCATGTTAGCATTAATTTCCTAAAGTCCGTCCTTTCACCATCCTCAGCTAAGTTTATATATAAAGATGTCACACGCCGCTCTACCACGGCTGCCGCCCGGTAACCGCGCACCAACCCGTTTCCAGATTCCCCACTTTCTCCTCATGTCAGCGGCGGTCCTGTGCATGCAAGAGTGACCGTCTCACCTTTTCTTACCTACCCCGCTCTTCCATAGTGCTTGGTTTTCTATCGCTGCTCACTGGCAAAGCCCAAATTCCCTTGCGGGAATCCCTGGTGAAAACCTTCCGCCTTGTTAGACTCTCTGTAAGATACTGTCACTCACCGGAGTGTGAGTGCCTCCACTCTGGTACGTGGTTCTCCTTCTTTCCCGCTCACACCTGTGTGGAACCGCGGCCATCCGCCATCTTGTCGCACTGGGCATGCGCAGGTCCCTTTAACAATTACACCTGACCACTAATGTGATTGATGGATCAATCACCCCTCCCTACTTAAGGCACCTGCAGCCTTAGGTAGGGGCCTGATCTTGAAGTCTCACTCCCAGTGAACTTCTATAGGTGTGTGCAGTTTCCAAACTGCTTCCAGCTCTACTCCTGTGTGCAGTTTCCAAACTGCTTCCAGCTCTACTCCTGTGTGCAGTTTCCAAGCTGCTTCCAGCTCTACTCCTGTGTGCAGTTTCCAAACTGCTTCCAGCTCTACTCCTGTGTGCAGTTTCCAAACTGCTTCCAGCTCTACTCCTGTGTGCAGTTTCCAAGCTGCTTCCAGCTCTACTCCTGTGTGCAGTTTCCAAACTGCTTCCAGCTCTACTCCTGTGTGCAGTTTCCAAACTGCTTCCAGCTCTACTCGTGCTTCAGCTTCCACGCTGCTCCCTGCTCAACTCAGCGGTGGTTCCCATACCGCTACAACGCTTCACTTCTCAGCTGATTCCGGATCTACACAACTGGGTATGCTCTACTGACTATTGCCTATTGCTCGCATACCAGTTGTATCCATTGTTGTTTGCTGCACAGGGTACAAGTACCCATATAGACTGTGTTACTGCATTGCTTCATTTAGGACAAGCTTTCACTCAAGCTACGATATCTCCTCACGCTACTACTTAGCGTTATTGTGCATATCTGCTGTGACCAGCTTCTCCTCCCTGCAAGGCATCTACTCCATACAGACTATTGCTCTACTCGCGCTGTTCCCATACAGCCACAGTTTGCCTTTCAACTTCACTCTCCTGCACCTGGACAAGTCCTCATTCCTTCTCACAGCAGTGGTACAACTGGCTGCACGCAGACCACTGACTTCCCTGCTACCTACCCGCACCTGGACAAGTCCTCCTATCACAGCGGTGGTACAACTTGCTATACGCAGACCACTGACTCTCCTATTACCTACCTACACCTGGACCAGACTCCTCACCATAGCGGTGGTACAACTTGCTGAACGCAGACCACCGACTACCCTGCTTCCTACCTGCACCAGTACTATTCTTCCCATCACTGCAGTGGTACAACTTGCTGTACGCAGACCACTGACTCCTCCTCTACCTACCATCACCTATCCACGTCCACTCCTCGTGTCTACATTATCTTCAGCCTCCAGTTTACTGCTCCAAGTCGCTGACTTTCCTCTAACCATAGCTGCAAGTCACTGACTTCCTCAGACTATCTCTACTCTCCTGCTGTTGTGTCGCTCCAATCATTCACCTGCCTGCTTTGAGGTGCGTGCCATAACCCCGCCTCTCTAGCAGAGTTCCATCTGGTGAAACTCGGGTAAGCAACTCCTAGTGCCCGTGACAGATACACTTTTTAAGGAGGCCCCTATTTGTGCGCCTGGCTCAGGATTACCGTTGACGATTACATCTGAGCTCCTAGTATTCTATATGTAAAGTTGTGCATATCTTAAGATTTATGTCTAAACTTATTTTTGTGGCTACATTTCTCTTTGTGTAGGCATCATGCCAAAGGCACATGCGATTTAATCTATTTTTTTTTGCAAATCTCCACCAGATACTTTGCACCATTTGTATGGATCCCGGACATTGCAGGTTGTGATCTGCCGATTTGGAAAAAGAAAGCAATGGATTTTACATTGCAGGTTTTAAAAATCGCACTTTGAATACCCCCCTCCAAGTCATAAATCAGTGCAGCTTTGGAAATTATATTCTTATAAATCCCTAGCTAGGTATACAGTTATTATCTCCAATTTGTAAAGTTTTTCATGAAAACTTTGTCCCACTTATTAAGCGTAGAATATTGAGCTCCAGATATCGAGTCAATTTGAAGTATCGTGGTTGGGGATGATAGTAACAAGCTATTTATACCTAAACATTGTATATATATTTATAACTATTCCACTGAGTATTTCACCCACTTACATTTTACAACATTCATTTTACAAATCAATTTTTTAAATCAGTAATTTAAGGGCGTCTAGGGGATCCCAACTTTAACAAAGGGTTAGATTTATCAAACCTAAAAAGGAAAAGTGTAGGTGTTGCCCATATCAACCAATCAGATTCTAGCTATCATTTATCTATTACATTCTAGAGAATGATCGCTAGAATCTAATTGGTTGTTATGGGCAACACTTCCACTGTTCCTTTTACGAAGGTTTAAAAAATGTACCCCTAAATATAAAACTCGAATTCCAGACTACGTTATTGTGACCAGTTCTCCAAATTATGTATAGGTGGAAACAGAGGCACTTTCCAGATCCTTCTCTGGTTTCAATTCTTTCTGACTTTTTTATGAGCAAATCATCCCCCATCCTGATCTAATTTTCTCACCACACAAACGGCTGTGAAAACTTTTGGTATTTTGAAATAAAAATGTAAGGAGATAATGAGTTAACCTTCTATCCAAATACTTACCATTAATGTTTATAAAAATGGAAATTCCTAGTGTTTCACAGTTCTTGTGGGAGAAATGAAACTGACACATCAGGCAGATATTTTGATTGATTTCAGCTATTACCAGAATTCTACACATAAAAAAATCGCTACAACGATCTTAAAAGGTTTACACTATAAATGTTCCCCAAAACCTCATCATGCTGGGAAGAAAGGGGAAAGTGGGCATTATCTTCCACATTTGGTGACTAGTTTTTTCCCCTTACCTTGGCAGATGGGCAAAGGGGTGCCATCCTCGACCCCTCAGACTGGGTGTGTGGTGCTTGGTTGTGGCATCAAACCAAGCGACACACTCTCAGTGTGTCACAAACTTACCTTCTCGTTCCCCCGCCGATCCATCTGTCCCGGAAGCCGCACTTCCAGGCTCGGCGGTCACATGACCACAACTCAGGGCGGAGAGTTTGAAGTGTCTGCTGCTATTTAAAACCCACTCTGATACTCTGTGAGTGTCAGAGCAACTTACCAGGTTCCTGGCTCCTGTTCTTCTTGGAATTCCTTGTACCTGCTCCCTCGTGAGTGTTTCCTGTGTACCAGTCCCTGCTTGTCTTACATTCCTGGATCTCCTGTCCCTGTGTACCGACCCGGCTTGCTGACCATTCTGATTGCCTGTGACTCTGACCCAGATTGTCTGACGCTTCTTTAGCTCCGCTTGTACCTCTGCCGCCAGTCTGTGTACCGAACCCGGATTGCTTCGCGCTGCACCGTACCTGGCTATCCTGTACTACGTGCACCGGCTGTCAGCCTACATCTTCTCTACCCGCTGCTCCATCCGCTATACTACATCTCGAGGCAAGCCTGAGGAGCGCGACCTGCTTCTCCCGGCAGCTAAGTCCATCCCGCCTTGCGACAGTTCTTAGTGAGCACCGGGGAGTTCGTTAGATTCCGCACCTCAGGTAAGCCAGCGCTAATCAAGATTAGTACCGAACCCAGCTAATCCGTTACACAGTGCAAACGCCTATGTTCACCTAATGGTAGCGCCGGCAATATCTGCACCTCCATCTTCAGCGGAAAAGCACATTTTTATGTAACTAAAAGCTTCATATACACAAAATCACCTCCTGTAATGAAAACCTGATGTTCCCTAATTCTCATAATTAATTTTAATTATAGCTTTACGCAAAACCAAGCAATATTTTAGAAGAAAAACTGAAAAGTTTATTAAATGAAAGGGGTCAATCTCTAGCGGTACAAGGTTGGGCTTTGATGTGACATTTACACTTTTGAGTACTGCACCTCTACAGATTTTTCTGGCTCTCCCCAACCCTAGGTGCTGGCGAGCTGGGACAGTAGGTGTGCACTGTGATGTGCGCCAGGCGGATTACCCAGACGCACCAGTTTTAAACCGATTGGTTTATTTATGAATTGATAACAGATAAGTTCCTTTCTGTGTATTGGATGCAATTGTATCTACACAGCAGACGTGTTGTATCTAAGGACTGTTCTCTAAAGGTTGTATTCCTGTTCAGGCAAAAATTATACCTTTTTGTTTAGGAACTAGACTACAAAGGATATCTCCATGTCCTGCTCGCTCCCTCCACTACTCTGCTCGCTCCGTCCACTGTTCTGCTTACTCCTGCCACTGTACTGCTCACTCCTGCCGCTGCACTGCTCGCTCCTGCCACTGCTCTGCTCGCTCCTGCCGCAGTTCTGCTCGCTCCTGACGATGCACTGCTCGCTCCTGCCACTGCTCCTGCACACTCCAGCATGGTCAATGGACAATGCACTTTACGAAGAAAGACTGGGTTAGTAGTAGAGAAGAGTGTCCAGCCGAATATTTTTTTAAAAATAACATTAAAAGGAAAAAGGTTCATGTCAAGGCAGGAATGCACATGAGAGTCACTGATTGACCAAATATGGACGTCAGTTGAGACGTAGCTTTCTGCATCTTGTCCCACCAGGGAACTTGATGACTCAGAGGTTTATTCATACAAGTGATGTGTTTAAGTCTTTAGTTACCCCCTAGGACCATAGGATACTGAGTTTGTGGTCAGTACTGTCAGTCTCTCCTAATGCCAATATGTACTATTCAGCAGAGAGGCTTACAGCTAAACACACAAGAAAGGAAGAACTAACAGTGGTAATGTTTTAAAGGAAAATAACAGAGATTTAATTATGTTTAAAAAATGTGTGGTTTCCATTCCCACCAGTGTTTTTTCTACTCGCTTGCAATGGAGGAAGTAATGAGTTTACTTGCTCATTGATAGAATAGGACTGCTAATTGCAAAGTGTTAAAGGGTTCTTCCCGTATTATTGTTTATAACTATCCCGCCACACTTGCACTAGTAATTTGGTGGCAGTAAGTTCAAAGAGACCCCACCGTTTGCTCAGTTCAGCCGTGTCCTATTATTTAGGCTCACCGGTGACCTCTGCTGGTGAGAAAAGGACTTGACACACGGGCTAGTAAAAAATGTGGCGCCTGACACCTCCCTGTGTGCTTGTCCAAGCAGCGTCTGGCTCCCATTTCTCGTTAGTGGATTCCTGTACTACAGTGCTCAAAGACATTTAATCTTTATACCCACATCATCATCATCATCATCATCATCATCAACATTTATTTATATAGCGCCAGCAAATTTCGTAGCGCTTTACAATTGGGAACAAACATTAATAAGACAATACTGGGTAATACATACAGACAGAGAGGTAAGAGAACCCTGCTCGCACGCTTACAATCTATGGGACAATGGGAGTTTGAAACACAAGGACATGTGCTACATCATATTGCACAATGGACCAGCTAGAATGCAAAGGTAAAAGTACTGAGTGGGGTGTGTGTGTACCAATGTTGGGTCAGAGGGTTGTTGTCTTGTGGTAGCTGTGTAGAGGGTGGTAATAGGGTAACCTAGGGAGATTAAGATGATGGTTGAGGAATATTATAAGCTTTTCTTGGTGTCGAGTAGGGAGATATTTTGAGACAAGTGAGGAAATGTATGTCGGTGCAAATTTTTTGACGGCCTTGTATGAAGAATTTTATATTGGATTAGTTGAAATATAGGCAACCAATGACCACTGGCATTAATTCATACTTGCTAACTTCATCTATTACCCCTTCGGAAAGGGAGGTGAAGTGTGACTGAGGAGAGCAGGAAGACGTAAATTGCATTACTTTGGCCCTGCGATGCTATGACGCATGCACTACCTGGAATTCAGGAGTCCTCCGGAAGTTCGTAGGGAGTGGGCAAGTGTGCATTCATTTTGAGTGTTGCACTTGCATTCTTGACATTAGTACAGTGCATGTAAAAAGGTCTTAAAATGGAACCAACACTCATTAGTGTAAATTTGGGTTGCATTATATTCTAAATATTACTTGCTCCGTTCACTTGCGTTTACCCAAGTGAACACATTGAGGAAGCTTAGGTGACATACAATGACCTGCCAAATGCAAGTAAAAACGTTTGTAAGAAAGCAGTAGCTATAAAATTTAGCTGCTATATAAGTTGCACCACTCCCCAGGATTTACACTAGTTTAAGTGAAGCCCTAAGCTGAGGGCAATTAAAATTTTGTGCTATACTTCATCAGCACTGTATTAGGGGTTAAACAATTGTGGCAGCCAGCCTATCACTCCCGGGGGAGTGGTTTTCCAAGAGGGCATAAATTAGCTTGGAGCTGTGGGCTGGCTCTCTCTTAGTCCCTGGATGTCAGATACCTCCCTCCCGCCCGGCATAAGCTGGTTATACTAAATTTAAGTCCTTGTCTTATAACAAGGCACAGTGGGTAGGAGAGCAATGCAGTCAGCGACTAATCGAAGGTACTACCGTTTAATTGGCCGCACGTCACTGCCCCTTTTGCAGTAACCTGACTCTTGGCCTCTGGGGCGGAGGATATCCTGTCGTATGCGACAATGTGAGTCCAGAAGGGGGAAGTCACGATGACGCCCAGTTTAGTACCGACCAATTGTAAAGACTTTGGATCCGTAAAGTCATGGGACAGCGGTATTGAGTTTCACCTTACGCTGTATTGGTTTAAAGTTTAGTCGTTAGCTAACTGCTTCGCTCTCGTCGCCATTCAGAGTTTTAAAATAAAATTCTTCCACTAAATAAATACGCCCTTTTCTTGCCAAACTTATATCTGGTGTCCGTGTCATTATTTTAGATAAGAAGGTATTAAGAGTTTAATCATGAAAGTATAAGTGCATTGATAAAAGGTATTAGCTCTGAACATTTTAAACCTAAAATACAAGTTTATTTGCAGAAAAAAAACCTATGAGTAATAGTCACAAATATTTATGCAAATCTTCCAGGAACTTGTTGGGCCTAAAGTTACTTGCGATAACACAGTGGTTTAGTTTATTGAAGAACACTGCAGAGAGCCAATCTGAAAAATGCAGATAGAAATACCTTTCACACAGATAGATAACAAGAGCAGACTTTAAATATTTCACTTTATTGTATCAAGTTATTCACTGAGAAAACTGTATCTTCCTAGGTAGTCTTTCTTTAAAAGTGTTTTACACCTTCAGATGACTTTAGTTTATGCCTTCCTGAAACTTTTACTTCCTATATTTGCTCTATATTTCTGCCTTCCTTCTGTGCTTTCCAGTAATATTTTTCTATCATGTCAAAACCCACCAGACGTGGTACAGTCAGCGCTACCCACAATGTACATACATTGAATATAAGCGGTCCAGTACAGACGTTTTCACTTGCTTCCAGTAGAATCTTTGTTAGGGATATCTATGAACCAGCTGCAACCAGAAGAAAATGTTCTTATCTACCACCTTAAAACTAAAATAGTAAGCGTTCTGTTCCCAAAACAGAAAGGAAACAATTGCCGCAAGAGATAGTATGGAGGCGATCTTAAGCTGGGTACACACTGAAGAATTATTCAGATCGACGTGCTATCTCAAACAACTATACCTATGACTGAAGGAGCGATCAATCTGGCGATTCATGCGTACACACTGACACGATTTACCTTCAGATCTGTGCTCTTCATCTGGTCCTTTATCTGGTACTCTAGTCTTCAGAGAATGACAACACAATATTCATTCTGTCACGGGCACTAGGAGTTGCTTACCCAAGTTTTACCAGATGGAACTCTGCTAGAGAGGCGGGGTTATGGCACGCACCTCAAAGCAGGCAGGTGAATGATTGGAGCGACACAACAGCAGGAGAGTAGAGATAGTCTGAGGAAGTCAGCGACTTGCAGCTATGGTTAGAGGAAAGTCAGCGACTTGGAGCAGTAAACTGGAGGCTGAAGATAATGTAGACACGAGGAGTGGACGTGGATAGGTGATGGTAGGTAGAGGAGGAGTCAGTGGTCTGCGTACAGCAAGTTGTACCACTGCAGTGATGGGAAGAATAGTACTGGTGCAGGTAGGTAATAGGAGAGTCTGTGGTCTGCGTATAGCAAGTTGTACCACCGCTGTGATAGGAGGACTTCTCCAGGTGCGGGTAGGTAGCAGGGAAGTCAGTGGTCTGCGTGCAGCAAGTTGTACCACTGCAGTGATGGGAAGAATAGTACTGGTGCAGGTAGGTAATAGGAGAGTCAGTGGTCTGCGTTCAGCAAGTTGTACCACTGCTGTGATAGGAGGACTTCTCCAGGTGCGGGTAGGTAGCAGGGAAGTCAGTGGTCTGCGTGCAGCAAGTTGTACCACTGCTGTGAGAAGGAATGAGGACTTGTCCAGGTGCAGGAGAGTGGAGTTGAAAGGCAAACTGTGGCTGTATGGAAACAGTGCGAGTAGAGCAATGTCTTGTGAGGCAGAGATGGAAGGCACAATGAATAGTCTGTATGGAGTAGATGCCTTGCAGGGAGGAGAAGCTGGTCACAGCAGATATGCACAATAACGCTAAGTAGTAGCGTGAAGAGATATCGTAGCTTGAGTGAAAGCTTGTCCTAAATGAAGCAATGCAGTAACACAGTCTATATGGGTACTTGTACCCTGTGCAGCAAACAACAATGGATACAACTAGTATGCGAGCAATAGGCAATAGTCAGTAGAGCATACCCAGTTGTGTAGATCCGGAATCAGCTGAGAAGTGAAGCGTTGTAGCGGTATGGGAACCGCCGCTGAGTTGAGCAGGGAGCAGCGTGGAAGCTGAAGCACGAGTAGAGCTGCAAGCAGTTTGGAAACTGTACACACGAGTAGAGCTGGAAGCAGTTTGGAAACTGCACACACGAGTAGAGCTGGAAGCAGTTTGGAAACTGCACACAGGAGTAGAGCTGGAAGCAGTTTGGAAACTGCACACAGGAGTAGAGCTGGAAGCAGTTTGGAAACTGCACACAGGAGTAGAGCTGGAAGCAGTTTGGAAACTGCACACATGAGTAGAGCTGGAAGCAGTTTGGAAACTGCACACACCTATAGAAGTTCACTGGGAGTGAGACTTCAAGATCAGGCAACTACCTAAGGCTGCAGGTGCCTTAAGTAGGGAGGGGTGATTGATCCATCAATCACATTAGTGGTCAGGTGTAGTTGTTAAAGGGACCTGCGCATGCCCAGTGCGACAGGATGGCGGACGGCCGCGGTTCCACACAGGTGTGAGCGGGAAAGATGGAGAACCACGTACCAGAGTGGAGGCACTCACACTCCGGTGAGTGACACATTCATTCACTACTGTCACATTGTCATACTTATTCAAACCGCCTTGTTATAGCTATCCACATGAACTAACGAATTTCGTTAGCTTCTGTGACTCTGAAACAAAATATTCTGTCTCAGAATGAACAAATGAATTATTCCTTTTACAGCACTCTCTACATTTATTCACTCTGACATTCAGTGCTAACAGCGGCTGAAAAGAGCCCGACTCTGTAAACTCAATGGCGATCGTCAGCATGAGTGCCTACACGCTACATGATCATTAGGTGATTGATAGGAAAATATTGAACGGTACGACCAACCAAATGAGGCAACAATTGTCCATTTGGGCAGACTTTCGACCATCGTGCCACCACACTCACTGACCCGACTTTCGAACGAGCGGTCGTATGTCAGCTGGTTGAGCCGATTATTGGACAAAAACCCTGTAGTACCCAGCTTAAGTTCATGCTGATTATTGACACAAGGATTTATACCTCTGATAAACACTGCACAAACTGAATACAAACACCACTTATCCTGCTGCAAAAATTTATAAAAATACTGCTTATGTAGGGCTCCAAATTACTTATCTCAATAATTGCCTTATCAATCATAACAATTGAATTAGAAACAGTTTAATTTTAAATAGAAGGCACAATCAATCATTAAATAAACAAAAATAACCAAGTTATGCTCAATTTATCAACTTGGTTGTCCCATTCAGTTTATTATATGGTGTTCTAAAATGCCTTTAAACTCAAAACATTTTCTGGTGTTGCATAGTGTCGTCAAGCCCAATCCAGTAAAGTAAAGGCTATTGCATACTGGTATGCAGGGGCGCAGAGAGGGCCCGGGGGCCCTAGTCTGCCTGTGTAGTGGGAAGAGCTACCAACCTGGTGTGGCCAAGCCCCCTTTGACAACTATGGAAGGGGCCCCAAGAAGTTTCTGGGGCTCGAAATACCTCTATGTGGCCCTGCTGGTATGTATTGTGAGTGAGACCAATTTTGAGCAATGCAGTTCCTGACCTTTATTCTGTGTTACTCCTTTGACAGATGCTTGTCCAATGGAATGCGCATGAAGACCATAGTCCTTCTGGCTTTTGCCTTTTTCCCCTAAGACATGTGCCCAGGCAGTCCAAAATACCCAATTAGTTTCATTCCTTATGACTTCTTCAAGGTAATATCCATATCACTGCCTTGTGTCCTTATACAGCCAATATAGAGGGAAATCTTCCCCCGTGAGCCACAATGGGGAAAGGATCAAGTATGAGAACAAATACTTAAAATATATACATAAGTATTTGACAGAATGTTTAAAAGAATACTTAAAACATAAATAATTTATTGAAATATATATATATATATATATATATATATATATATATATATATATATATACATACATATATATATTTCAATAAAAAAATCTGACATTGAATATACCAAAGAAATGTAAATAATAGTGAAAGTAATTTTTAAACACAAAACAGAAAGAAATACATGTCTAGATATATATATTATTATATTTAATAGCATCCCATCCAATCTTCTAAAATCTTTCCTAAAAATGTTTGTCTTCCAAGCTGTTAATAAATATAACAGGCCCTATATATCAATAAAATTGTTCATACTAATGCTAAAATGTGAAGCTAAAAATATATTCATATAGAAAACACAGTGGGGGGGAGGGAGGGGTTCTCTCAGCCTATTCTAAAAATTACATAAATTCAAAATCTACATTCAAACCCCAAGGAAATAAAGGTCACATATTAAAGATCCACTTACTTTATCCCTGTTATGTATTTTATTGAAATTGAGTGATACACTATGGGTCGGGAAGCCTAATATTTTTCATATGTTGATATATACAAACTTTCAGTTTCCTTGGGGTTCTTCCACCTAATTATTAGAGTGTGCCCATGCACTCCAGTAATTAAATCACTCCTTTCTTGACACAACTTATCCTCAATTATAACTCATTCTTGTTTGATTTAGAGATCACCGTATCCTGACTTTACGAGCTCTTCCTCATAGTAGTTTTACATCCATTACAGTTACAGCAATGAGAGAAGCCAGTTTTATTTTTCCCTAGCCAGGTTTCATTAATATGATCCCTCCTCGCTCAGTGAGAAAGGTTTTTACCAGCCTTTATTTCAGATTGGACACTTTTTTATATATATATATATATATATATATATATATATATATATATATCTATAATATAAATGTCTAGTGGCGTGTGTTAGTCTGTCTGTGTGTGTGTGTGTGAAAAAAATAAAACCAAGCTGCAGCGCCACCTGCTGGGCGGAGTTATACACTGACCTACTAAATTCTAAGTGTGTGTGGAAAAAAAAATTCAGAAAGGGCTGACATTTGGTATACTAAGATGTTTTTAATTTGTTAATTTAATTTGTTAATTGTTAAAAGTGTTTATAAAGATTTTAAAAAAATATATATATATTTCTTGAAGGAGAAGTGACAGTTGGGAGTGGTTGGTGGTTGCCGGGGGTGACAGTGGGGAGTGGTTGGTGGTTGCCGGGGGTGACAGAGTGAGAGGAGTGTGATACTCAGGACCGCTGAGAGAGATCCCTGTGTCTGGATAGACATCTGGATAGATGTGGCGATGAAAATGAAGGATGAGGTGATGGAGAAAAATGATGAGGTGGTGACATGTGGACAAAACCACGTTAAAAAAGGGCGCTTACGTCGGGAAGTAACGCTCTTCCCCTGAGGAGGCCTGGGCTATGGCCCAGATGCATGACAAGAACCTTTTTAACACCTTAAGTAGCTTGATTTGACTAGAATGCATGAGTATCATGCACGGGTTAACTTGTATATATATATATATATAATTTTTGGTTCTTTTGGAATCACTCAATTTAGGTCCTCATCCTTTAAGGGTACATGCCGATGTCTCTTTAGAATTTTCCTGACAAGGGTAACTCAACTGTGTCATGAAAGATAGTTCTTAGTCATCCTCTCTATTTTTCTTCATATGTTAAAAGTTTTTTTCTATCCACTTTTGCAATATAATGTCTCCACTATCTTACTTACATCATAGTTTCTATCTTCATTTTTTTTTACAAGGGTTTCCTCTGTTTTACTTGGATGGTCACTTGGGATTTGTCCGGTCATTTTTTATGATAGTTACTGGTTGACAGTATATTTGATTTCTAAATCTAGAAATATGACCTTTGTTACATGTATTCCTGCTGTGAACTCCAAATTAAGATTATTCTTATTTAGGTAAATGATAAAATAATTTAGGGCAACCTGATCGCCCCTGTATACAATAAAAAGATTGTCTATATATCTAATCCGTTTTATCAGCATATGGGTTGTTTATCCAGATAGTGTATTCCTCCCATTTTGCCCCCAAAAAAATAGTGAAACTGGGAGCAAACTTTGTACACATAGATGTTCCCTGTATTTGTTGATAAAAGCCACCTGTTACAATAAAGTCTGCCTGGTCAGTTTAAACCCGACAAACAAAAAGTATCTCACATGGTTACACCCAGTTGTGTGGGAAATGCATCAGTTTGACATCACTAGTAGCCATGCAAAAGTACTTTTTCCATTTCATGAGCTCCGATGGACTTCAGTATGTTTAAGACCTGTGTAGTGTCCTAGAAATAACTTCTCTGCTGGACTACTTGCTGTTGTAGCAAACGATCAGTTGAAGATTTTGAAAGTTAATAATCCAATACCTGAGATGGTTGGTCTTCCCATGGACCTCTACCGATTTTTATGCACTTTAGGCAGAAAATAAAATACCAAGATCGCCACACCCCTTCCTTTATCAGACAACTTGATAACTAGATTTTTTTCGTTCATCAATTCCCTAAGACCATTTTGATTATCTCTTGTTAAATTATAACTTGTGCATTAGAATCCTGCTGGCTGTACTGGAGACGGGTATAGCCACCTGGGGAACTAGGCTTCATGAGTCCAAAAAACAGATGCTTCACACTAGCTCCTTCAGGGAGTTGTTGTGGGGGCTCTTCACCCACTCCCAGCACTTGGGGATAGCCCAATGCTGCTGCGATCCTCACCAACAAGGATGATGAAATGAGTCTCCTCATTAATCTGTGAACTCCTTGTGCTAGTATGACAAGCATTCTATCGATGAACTTCATCACGATCACCCAAGTCTATGGACTATTCAAATCATCATCATCATCACCATTTATATAGCGCCACTGATTCCGCAGCGCTGTACAGAGAACTCATTCACATCAGTCCCTGCCCCATTGGAGCTTACATTCTAAATTCCCTAACATACATACACAGACAGACAGAGACTAGGGTGAATTTTGATAGCAGCCAATTAGCCTACTAGTATGTTTTTTCAGTGTGGGAGGAAACCGGAGCACCCGGAGGAAACCCATGCAAACATGGGGAGAACATATAAACTCCTCACAGATAAGGCCATGGTCGGGAATTGAACTCATGACCTGTGAGACAGAAGTGCTAACCACTTAGCCACTGTGCTGCCCAAAGGGTCATAATGTGTTTCCCATAATGATCTTCTCAATGCTGATATTCTTGTAGATGTTTTCCAAATAAGATATCTTGTCTAAATTGTCATAATAATGAGGACAATTAAATTTGTTTCTAGTTTCTGCAGCCTTCTGTCTTGGAATGATTCATGTCTTTGAACCACCCTCAGATCAACAATCTTAGACGTTTAAATGGATTCTGATATATTTTATAAGAGACTATGTTTCGGAACATCATGACGACTGGTTAGACCCGTTTCAATGGGCAGAGTTTGCCCTAAGCAATCTTACACATACTACAACTAACAAAACTTGTTTCCTTTTCTAAATCTGCCAATACATTCTCAGGGTTTTTCCAGGCTCATTGCAGTTGAAATATAAGTATACCTCTAATCTATCTGGAGATTGAAACTGCTCTTTAAAACATAATTAATATCAATCCTGATAAGAATCAAGGTCCTTCCCCAAATTTTCAGCCCAGAAGCCAAGTGTAACGATCTTCCGCAAACGTCAAGTTAGAAGTTGATTCCTTCCAAAAAGGAAACATCTCCAATAAATCAAATGTTTTTTTGTTGTTTTTGATATATGAAAAATCACCCTTTGATTATGTTGGACCATTTCCAATTCTGCAACAAATAAACCATGTCGCATTTAATCTCAAACTACAGATTTTTCAACGTTGAAAATCCCATATGTCTTCCATGGTTAATCATTAAAGCCCCTGTTCCTCAATTACTTCTCTTTTCAAAAGCTTTTTACTAAATAACTTCTTATTGAAAATGTTGAAGAGTTTCAAATAAAAATTCTTGACTCTCATTGCCACAATCGCACCAGATTTTTCTTGTAAAGGTTCCCTGTAGGCCAGTTTTCATAAATGTTGCTCAATGTGTTTATTCTCATAAGAACAGGCATTTTGTATTTTACTATGTCAAGTCTTTGATATAGAAGCTTTATTAATATGTCTACTTGTGTCCAATTTGTCTTCAAGAGAAAGATGGCAGGATTAACTAAACGTTTTCAGATTAATCTATAAATATGTTGTCCAAGCTGAGCATATAAATGAAGGGAACTTTTGATTGTGACGGTATGCAGTGGATTAAGGGTGTAACTATACGGTTTGAAATAATGTACATTCATATCTCACAAATGTTGGCACTAAGAGGCATGAATACTCTAATAATAGGAGGTGACTTTAATTCTGTATATAACTCCAAAATAAACGAAACCAATCCCACACTCGCACACTCTAGCTTTAGATGGGAAGGTGTACAGCTTCTAAAAATATTGTCATGATCTTTCCAACCCTGGGAGACACTATAATCCTACAGAAAATAACATATGCTTTCCATTCAAGGGAACAATTCTTGCAAGGACTATATACTTATTTTAAGTCAATTATTCCCTATTATACATTACCCAAGCATCATTAGTACACTTATACCAGATCACGCTCCTAAATCTATTTCTTGCATATGACAAGGAGAACAATTAAATGCAGATATCACGGAGGAGGACGTTAGATCATCCACTCTGCATAATAACAATATGCAAGGTACAGACGGTTTAAGAAGACCTTTTTTTTTTACATCAAAATACCGTACAGAACAAACTCCCTTTCCCAAATGTAATGAAGCATGCACCTTCTTTATTCTAACACAGAAAAAAGATCCTGGATGTATTTCCTCATCTAGGCCTATCACATCATTAAACCAAGCCTCTAAGATCTTGGCCAAGATTATTGCATTACGCCTCCAATTTATTCTACTGCACTGCTCACCACTTGGGTTTCATACACGGCAGACTGTCAGTGAAATCCTTATCAGACGTAATACTAGGTATAGTTGCTGAAAAGGTGTTTGACAAGGTTTCTTGGTCTTGTCTACAAGAACTCTTCGAAACCACGACATTTGGCCAATCCTTGTTTCAGCTTATTAGATTCCTATCACCTCTTTAGTAATAAACAGAATGGGTGCAGAATCTATCTCAATGACTAGAGGGACAAAACAAGGGTTCCCTATTTCACCGATTCTGTTCAATCTGGCCCTGAATCCCTTACTGCGTGCCACCAGTTCTAAACTGTGACTGGAGGGGCTTACTATGTCACACAGTTTTTTTTCTCTCTAACAGTTTATTTGGGGTTCTACTGGTACTTCTTGGGGTCCCCTTTTATCATCAGTACCCTAGCGTTTCCTCAACCAGTTGTGTTTTCGGACACCAGCCACTCACTGACTGCGAGTGCCAACTGCTGGAGAGTAGTCTCTGCTACCACCATCCTCCTTCACCGGCAACTGGAAACTCTTACTTCTGGGAGTGGTGTATAGCTGACCTGATATCAGCTGGTCCTTTTGGGGCAGGGCTGAAATACAGTGGAAATGTTGTTTTTGGGAGAAAGCTCATTGTCATGGCAAAGAGGGACTTTGAAATTAATTGCAAGTAATCTAATCACTCTTCGGGACATTCTGGAGTATATGCAAATTGCCACCATAAAAACAGACTTTGTGAAAAATAATATTTGTGTCGTTCTCAAAACTTTTGGCCATGACTGTGCAGCAGGCAATAAGCGACATGCAATATCTTGAAAGCAGGATAGTGTTTACTACTGTTAAAGAGTCTTTTCAAGGTTTGTAACACACCAGTTTGTGTTTCTGGTAAGTACAAGATGTGTCACACTTTACATGGGGCTATACTGCCCTTACAGTGTTCAACACACATTTTAGTGAAGGCTAATTCAGCCCTCTGCCTCATTAACCAATCCGGGCTGATTCGCAGCTAGCACATGAATCGGCCTGGAGGATTTCACGCTTTGCAGCAATGTTCTCAGTGGCAGGGGGGTGGGTGTCGGTTCCCCCCCCCCATCCACACATTGCCAGGGCGACGGGGGCTCAGCCTCTTCTCCACCCATGACGTCACAAAGTTTGGGCTGGGAGATTTAACCTTTAAATATCCCACCCAAAATACTTTCAAGAGACCTGGATACTCCCTCAAGCAGCTGCCGGCAAGTCTAAAATGCAGTCTCTTGGTGTTGGGGCTGACCGACCCCCAGGGACGGGGAACACCTTTGACCTGGGAACCGGAGCGGCAGCATAATACTGCAGGAGGACCAGGGTAAATTTTAACTCGGTATTATTATATTAAATATGTTTAATATACATTTACATTTTATATAGATCTAGTCCTGGTATACAGCACTGGGGCTTAACCCTTTTGGCCTGGTATCCTCGAGGATTAACCCAATCTGTGCTGCGGTGGCCACTTCCTCCACAGTGCGTAATGGAGCTGGCCACAAGCTTTTACTATATATCTCAAACCTACAACAATCGTTACAACCGATATTTAACAAAAGCAAAGATTTTGCATACATATCAGGATTCACAATCAATCTTCAAAATCCAGTTGGCGTGTCACTGAATCCAATGGGCCTTATTCATTAATGAAAGTAAGGCAAGAAAATTTGTAAGTTTTCTCCTGGACAAAACCATGTTATAATGCAAGGGGTGCAAATTAGTTTATTATTTTGCACATAAGATAAATACTGGCTGCTTTCTTCATGTAGCACACAAATAATTGATAGCTTTATTTGTACACTGAAATTTAAAGTTGATCTAGAATATGCCTTACCCCAACTATAATTCTGCCATCACAATGCAACATGGTTTTGCCCAGGTGCAAAGTTACTCTTTTTTTTTTTTGCTTTCCTTTCCTTAATGAATCAGGCTTAGTAACTCAAATGACCTGCATGGAGCAAGCAGGGTTGCATAACCCAACCAACACTAAATTAAATGTTTAAGCATTCAACTCCCTAAAAATGTACATAATCTGTATAATTTTAAAGTAGATAAAACAATTAAAGATGTAGTGGAGGAAATTAGGTGCTTGTAACATCTGCAAATATCATACCTTGGACGAGATAATCTTATTAAAATGATTAAGTTCCTGTTTTTTTATATCCCTGCAGATATTGCCGATCCTACTCACTGTTAGGGATGAAAGACTGATTACTAAAAAATTTAGAAACTTTATATTGCATAATAAAAGAAAATGAATTGGTTTTATAAAGCTATAGCAAAGCAAAACTGAAGTGCATAAATTTTAAAAAAACATAAAGTGATACAATCATGTAGCTCTCCTTCATTATCTGCGAGACTGGATAAAGATAGTTATTCACAGATTGTAAAAGTTATTCCTGCAAGACATTAATCTGAAATACTTTCTAAATTTACCGAAGCAGGAAATTCCTTCCACCTGTAATCTTTGATAATCCCCTGTTAATGACGGCCTAGTGTGTCTTGCATATACTGTGCAGTAAATTGAATCTAAACCATTTACTTTTCTTTCCTCTGGTAGGCAATACAGAATTTCAATAGGGACAGAATTCACCCCATGCACCCCATGGGCTAAGCCACCATCGTCTCTATTAGATATCCTCATGAATCATGACAAAATTAAATTCTTACATATTTTACTCAAGCATCCAGGAATTTAGAATTTATCTACTCCCATTCCCTGGCATTCTTGCTATACAAGTTAATTAATGAAACACTGTGCACATTCACTGAGCTAAAGCCTTGGATGATCTGCTACTAACTCACTTAACAGGTGAGAAAGCCACACGAATACACTGTAGCCTCCTTAAGACCTCTTCATTTTTACAGATATTTTCATTCAGGTAGACTTGGTACTAAAAGATTCCACTTATTCCATTACTACACTCACAGAAAGCACGATAAGGGGGTGTTCAATTGACCGCGAGTTGTTTTTTTTTCCCGCAGCGTAAAAAAGAAAATCACGCGGGTTTTGAACGGCTATAGCGACCGTTTTTAGTTAAAGCAGCGTTAAAACACATGCAATTCAATTGAAAAAGAGGGAAGGCTGCCCCCGTGCATTAATCATTGGTGTTTGCGAGTTTTTAGGGGAGTGATGGGTAGGGTTTAACGCGGTCATGTATAACACAGAAAAAAGGATTGACATACATTTTCATACATTAGATTGCATTACACAACCTATTTATTTGATAATATCTACATTACAGTACTTTCTTTAGCATATGTTTTTATTTCACTATTTTTTACTATAGAATCATCTATACCATGTCAAAACACATTAGTACATACATATTTGTACCAAAAACATACATAAATATATTTAATTAGTGATTATTATTTTATTTTTCCATTATTTTTTCATAAGAAAATCAACTTTTACATGTTATGCATTACTGATAAACATAGTTTATCTTTTTTTTTTCATTATTACATAATTTCAAATAGTTTTCTTAGGTTTTTGATTTTTAGCACACCCCAAAGAGGTGCGAGATAAAGCAGCATATTGGCCTGTTTAACGGGCTGCGTTAAAAAACAATTGAATAGCTTTTAACGCGGCGGGCTCTCAACCACCCTATACTTTCAATAGACCTTCTACTGGAGCACGAGAGGACCGTTTCATGATAAAAACGCGTTAAAAATGGGATTGAATTGTGGGTAAAGTTAACCTGCTTGAAAATGCTAAAAAAAACAGCATTAAAATGAATTAACGCAGTGTTAAAAAAAACTTGCGGTCATTTGAATACCCCCCATAGGGTTTTAAAAAAAATGCATATGAATCGGGTATACGTACTTACGAATTCAACAAGGACCAGATCTGAAGATATGTAGTGATGAATACAGGTGTAGGTCTGCGCTGCTTTACCAGACAAGACTGCAGGATACATCCAATACATAAATGGAATATGAACTCACAAGAGAACGCACAGAACATATAAAAAAATACAATTAACGTTCCATGTTTATTAATGACAAAATATATTTTTAATTGTTTTCTTGAAATACATTTATTATGATGTAATTAATGTCTACTGTACTTAAAATACATTTTTACAGTTGCTTCTGATTGAAAACACATGTCCTAGCACACAAACACATGTCCCAGCATACATACACAGCCGTCATCACTAGTGATTGACAGTTAGACTAGATCTGTATCTGGAGCAAGAGATGCAGCTAAAATTGAAGGATCTTTGAGATGCCCAGAGCTTGAACCGGGCGCTGCTGCATGCGCACGAAATTGGCACGCCCTTAATGTACAATGACTACGGACAAACGCCCTTTCCCTGTCCCGTTCCCTCTATGAAACCATAGGCTGTAGTAAGTGTCCTTTGCACTCGAAGATAAATTGAATGTTGCTGCGTTCTGTGGCATGTGGTCCAGTTCTGGCTCTTTGCAGAGTAATTGTGCGGGATTATACGCACACAATCACCGTTTACGTCCTGTAATCAGGCCCATTATCTCTATTTAAATATAAATATTTTTCTTATATTCAGAATGGTTTTGGGTGGAGGCCTTGCATAAGAAGACCAAGGGGTAAATGTATCAAGCTGAGAGTTTTCTGGCGGGTTTGAAAAGTGGAGATGTAGCCTATAGCAACCAATTAGATTCTAGGTATCATTTTGTAGAATGTACTAAATAAATGATAGCTAGAATCTGATTGTTTTTTCAAACCCGCCGGAAAACTCTCAGCTTGATACATTTACCCCCAAGTCATTCAGATTGGAAAAAGCTACATATATACATTACACTGAAATCTATAAATGTTTTTTTTTTACATCATTAATTTTTATTTAGGGTTTCAATTATCAGGGTGCGGAAAAGAGAGTAGGGAATTGGTGATGGGGAGAAGGTTTTATGGAGTACAAATAGGGAACAGATACATTCATATGTTATTGTACAAACAATTTCAAACTATGTTTTCACAGAGTATAACGTTGTTTTGAGTATGGTTAAGTTTGAGTTGAGTTTGAGTTGATATTTGAGCAGAGTAATGTTCCGGATGTGCAGCTTTGGAATTAATGGTATTGATTGTTTTAAAGTGATTGTAGGTAGAGCGTTCATAACCCATATTGTATTTAGCTTAGGGCGTTTGGTGTGGGGTTGGTGGTATAATACTCTGTTATTGATGGGTGACCTGTCAATACAATTCATATGATTAAAGATGTACTAAATGCCTCGGGCATTATAACCTTTTCACCTTTCTCTTAGTCATGTATATGCTTTTGTGGACGTAGACCACTTGCCTTATAGACCTTAATGGTGAATGTGACTTATAAGAATTGATTGACATTTAAGCACGCCAAGCGCTCTTTTCCCAAGTTCAATGTTATTTCAGTTTTAAAATGTCCTTTATCATGATAAGGAGAATTCAGAAGAATATGTTATCAACTCTAAAGCCATCTGCAGTTGCATTCTCAGCTCAATGTGTCACTGCAACATATTTCATGCCAAGTTCACCACATGTGAGAAGAGAATACTTGGATGTGGATTTAGATGGAGGAGCCAGAACAATTAGATGAATACTTAAATCAAGATCTCACATGTGATTGGCTAGGCTCCTGATTTCAGAATGAAAGGTGTATCAGGAAACCTATCTGCAGGGAGTGCCTTTTCTGTAAACAGGTCATAGCGTAATGTGGTCTAACCATATGTATGAACACACATGTATGCTAACCAGACAGCGGCGCCCTGTAATGATGCAGAGAGCAGGGCCATCGCTACCTTTAGGTAGGAGAACCTAGGCGGTTGTCTAGGGAGACAGTGGTTAAGGGGCGCCTAAAACATAACATAATGTCACACATCCAGTGATTGCAATGCCCCAGCACCCCCCTCCCTCCACACACACACTGTGAGTGCCAGTCTCTGACATGGAAGAGGAGCAGCCAGCAGCTTCTCACATGCTCACAGGAGTGTGGCGCTTGGTTATAATGTCACAACCACACTCCCAGTCTGAGGAGCTGAGTATGCCAACCACATCGCCTGCCTCCCAAGGTAAGAAACCGCGAGGGTGGAGATGGCACTTCCGAAAATTGGGGACACCGCCTACAGCTCCCCCAGGTCTTCTACCGGCCATGGCAGATATTCGCAAAAGCTGCCCTCCTGCTCCTGATAAGAGCACGGGCAGCAAATTTAGTTGGTTTATCTGGCCGCTCCCGGCCCCGTAGCTGCTGCACTGACACTGCTGAATGCATCCCATCGGTGTGGAAATTCTTGGGATGAGCTTCTTTTGGTGAAAAACCTGCACTCGTTTATCATCATTTTCATCATCATTTTATTTATATAGCGCCACTAATTCCGCAGAGCTGTACAGAGAACTCATTCACATCAGTCCCTGCCCCATTGGAGCTTACAGTCTAAATCCCCTAATATAGACACACACACTCACACACAGACAGACAGAGAGGGAGACAGACAGACAGAGAAGGAAACAGGTCCTTCTATTTTAGACAGAGAGAGACTAGGGTCAATTTAGATAGCAGCCAATTAACCAACTAGTATGTTTTTGGAGTGTGGGAGGAAACCGAAGCACCTGGAGGAAACCCACGCAAACACAGGGAGAACATACAAACGTCAGACAGATAAGGCCATGGTCGGGAATCGAACTCATGACCCCAGTTCTGTGAGGCAGAGGTGCTAACCACTAGGCCACTGTGCTGCCCCATATGGCACTAAAGTGTTAAAAGAAGCAACATGGATTAATAGTCTGGAAGACCTGGATTCTTAAAATGTGGCTTCTAAAAATGTCAGTAGCAGAGGATGTCACTTCTTGGCCCGTTCTACATGTGCATACAATATACAGACCTCCTCGATTTTCAACAGTAGTAACCACGATGGGGATTGAAAGCCCACCACCATGACATGAGACACCCTGTGGTTATGCTGGAGTATGTAAATAGGAAAGACATCAGGGCTTTGGGCTATATGTTAATGCTGTGGTTTTAATATTCTGTTTTTAATTTACATGTGTGTGACTTCAAAAAGAGTTCATGGGTTGTCTGCAAATAGTAACAGTGGCTTTTAATAAGTAGTTGTTCCAGGAATGGGATATTTGCATTGCATTGAGTAGGTTCCAAATGCAGGCAAACTGTATATCCAAAAGCAGGCAAACCATATACTTCTGCCAGGTTTATGGTGTTAGGTGTAGGGCCGGCTCTGCTAGGAAAACCACACTGCTCGGCAAGCAAGAAACCGCAAGCTTGTAATGATCTCCTTGCTAAGCCCTGTCAGGGTCTCCGGATACCAGTTACTGGTATCGTCTAGTGATTGCCAAGTTGGGTCCTGAGTGAAGGTTTTCTATTGGTCTTTTGGAATGTATGGTAAAGACTACGATGCTATATGTGGATAACCTTTTTTACTGTTAAATATAGTGTAATTAAGGACACATCCAGTTAGGTTTTCTTTTTCTCACAGGACCACAGGAGTTGTAATAAAATCAAGCCAGGCTTGCATTTTGTCAGATTTTGGTGGATTTCCTCTGTAATGAAATAGTTGTCAAAGATGGGCTAGATCCATGGTCCCGACCTCCTCTTTGGAAGCCCTGGTGATGGCATCTGTTAGATATATAATTAGTGGTGAGCTAAAATACATTTATTTATTTATTTATATAGCGCCACTAATTCCGCAGTGCTGTACAGAGAACCCATTCACATCAGTCCCTGCCCCATTGGAGCTTGCAGTCTAAATTCCCTAATATAGACACACACTCACACACAGACAGACAGGCAGAGACTAGTGTAAATTTTGATAGCAGCCAATTAACCTACCAGTATGTTTTTAGAATGTGGGAGGAAACCAGAGTACCCGGAGGAAACCCACGCAAACACAGGGAGAACATATAAACTCCACACAGTTTGGCTGGGAATTGAACTCATGACCCCAGTGATGTGAGGCAGAAGTGCTAACCACTAGGCTACTGTGCTGCCCCACCAGGACATATCTATGCAGCCTGTTTCCCACCTTTGGACTAGTTTCATTAATTGGTTGAGTTATACACGTTCTCCTGCATATTTTACTAACTACATTACTTTATCTTTCTAGATTACTTCTGTGCCTTTCACCAAAGCCTTTATGTCATCCAGGCACTCTCCTTTACTTTCGTTACTCTTGTATGGGATACAGTTCAGCGCTACTCTATGCCCTGGCTATATTTGTATCTACAGGGCAGCTTCTAAGTGTATTAATAATACTCATCTCTGCCTGAATTATATAAATGCTCATGTACATCCTATGTATTACTAAAAGTCCTTCAGAATGTAGATAACCCATTTCATGTTATTATTATTGTATGCCAAAGCCAGAATAAAGGTAGCACTCAACAAGAATTTAAAGTTAATATTGGGATGACATTTGCATATGGTGGGGAAACATTTTTAAAAGTTATTCTAAAAAACCAACAGCATTAAATGAAAATCATAGGCTAATATTTTCACAGAAAGTGACATAAATTATGGAAAAATTATAGATGTTAAAAAGGATAAAAACAAACAAACTTCTACCAAGGTATAATAGTCAATGTTGGGTCTGGTAGGTAGAAAATGTAGTGGTTTAATTAACCTAAATCATGTGTGGAATTGCAGTAAAGAGGTGAACAGATGACAGTTGGTTATGAAAAGTCCAAAGATTATTACTATTGTCATTATTATTATTATTAATTTTTATTTATAGGGCGGCACTAGGTATCTGTAGCGCCGTACAGGGACAGACAGAAACACGATACAGGGTGAGACAGCACAGTACAGTTAACAGAAAGCACAGTAACTCAGAAGCTCAATGAACAGCTAGACTAGAGGTGAGAGCCCCCAGCGGGGTAGAGACAGGGGCCAGAGGACCTCACGGAGGAGACAAGGAGCTGGAGAGCAGAGTTAAAGTGGTGGAGAACAGAAGGAGAGGAGGCCCTGCTCGGAGGAGCGTACAATCTAAGGGGAGGGTACGATGGACAGAGACACAATGGTAGGAGGAGGGCATGGGGAGAACGGAGGCAGAGACGGAGAGGGGGGGAGAGGAGAATGAAAAGGAGGGAAGTAGGAGGGGGACAGGAGAGGGAGGGGGTAGAGGGAGACTGAGAGGAGGTCAATGGGTGGGGGACTGAAGGGCTTTAAGGAAGCTGGAAGCTGGACAAGTTGGGGGAAGCTCTGATGGAGTGGGGGAGCTGGTTCCAGTGGAGGGGGGCAGCGTGGGAGAAGTCTTGGATGCGAGCATGGGAGGAGGTAACCAGGGGGGAAGAGAGGCGGCGGTTGTTAGCCGAACGTAGAGGGCGAGATGGAGCGTGAATGGAGATAAGGTTGGAGATGTAGGGAGCAGTGGAGTTGGAGAGGGCCTTGAAAGTAAGAGTGAGGAGCTTGAACACGATTCTGTAGGGGATAGGGAGCCAGTGGAGGGATTGGTAGAGGGGGGAGACAGAAGAGGAGCGGCGAGAAAGGAAAATGAGCCGAGCGGCTGCATTGAGTACGGAGCGAAGGGGAGCGAGATGAGAGCGGGGGAGGCCAGTAAGGAGGAGGTTACAGTAGTCCAAGCGGGAGATAATAAGAGAGTGGACAAGGGCTTTAGTGGCATCTTGGGAGAGGAAGGGCCAATAGTAACATTATTACTATTATTATTATCGTGAGCGGTGGTGCAAGTGGAGGTGTATACGGTGGTACGCCATACCACCACTTCTCCTACTGCCGTCATAGTAAAAGTATAAAATGCCATACACTTACATTTTCCATACCGCCACTTCTAAGTTTCCACTTTGACCACTGATCGTTAGTTAAGGCGCCACAGTGCTCCGTAGTGCCGGACAGTGGGGAAAACAGGACACACATAAAACAGGGACACACAAAGTGGATAAATTAAATGCAGACATGAAAACAATGGGTAGGGAGGGCCCTGTTTATGAAAGAGGTTACGTTCTAATTGAACTAATTAATTTACATTAGAAATAATTAATGTCAGGAGACACATCGATCTAAAGCAACACTCCCAGCTGATGCCTACAAAATAGATGCAAATAATTAGATTATAAATATTTTCATCAAGAAAGATGTCAGCGGCTGGTTCGGTGTCTGCCAGAGGTAAAGTGCAAGGCTGCTAAACATGCAAAGAATATACTCTGAACGGGATCTCGTCTGGACTACTACAACCTCCTTTTCACTGGTCTCCCCTGCTCCCGCCTCTCCCTACTCCAATCCATCCTCAATGCTGCTGGCCGTCTAATTTTCCTTTCCTGACGATCCACACCTGCCTTCCCTCTGTTAGACTCTTCACTGGCTCCTTCTCCGATAGAGAGTCCAGTACAAACTTCTTATCCTCATCTAGAAAGCTCTAATCCACACCTATTCCCCCCTATGTCACAAACCTCATCTCCCTCCACACTCCATCCCATCCTCATCACTCTCCCAATGACTGACACTTCTCTTCCTCACTCGTTACCTCCTCACACTCTCACCTTCAAGACTTCTCCAGTGCTGCTCCCCGCCTCAGGAACTCATATCCTCTCCCAATCAGACCCTCTATCTCCCTCAAAATTTTCAAACAGGCTCTAAAATCTCACTTCTTCATCAAAGCCTGTCAGCTCTCCTCCTAACTTACCCTTACTTCCCTTGTCTCATCCTCTCCGTTTCACCTCTCTGTTTCAGATTGAATCCTCTCATGAGCAGGGCCCTCTTCCCTCGTGTCCTCCTTCCTCCACCACCAGCATTCCTATGCGTTCTCTCCCCTTCTCTTCCAAGGACTCTGATCCTGCTTGCTGCGCCAACTATACTGGGTACAGGCTCAGTTAGTGCTGTTTTACTCCCTTTCATTTTCCCCTCTTTCCATGCCTTATCATTTTTGGAGAGGTTATCACCCCCCACCCACCTCCTCTGTGCTGGTTATCGTGTTCTGTCCATTTTGTAGTGCTGTGACTTTGTTGTTATTTTGCAGTTTTGCCTGTAATGTTTTTCCCTGTTCTTCCATGTTATGTCTATTCTCTGTATGGTGCCGCAGACTTATAAATAAAGGATAATAATAATAGTAATAATAAAGGAAGAAGGGCTGATTTGGCTTGGCTTAGTTTGCAATGCAGAAGTTTGTTAAGTGATGTCATGACATTGTTTGTTACACATTTCAGGATTGTCCAATCTCCTCACTGGCTCAATTACAGTCACACAGGTTCATGTATGTTTCATGCTATAACATTAAACTACTCATACAAATAAAATAAAAACACAATGCAGTGAAATATTATTAAGGAAATGGAAAAGGAACGCAGTAACATAGTAAATATAAATGAAAAATAGAGCTCACAAATCTGGGGAAAACTTGTGTCTCAATGTTGACGAAGGCTTGGAAATAAATGATACAGTTTACTAATCCACAATTGACACATACCACAAATGACTGTAAATAAATTAATTGAAAAAGTAAAGAAATCATTTCATACAGGAACAATCAATTTAATGATAAAATATGACTTATAAACTTTTTCGTTTCCTCATTAGCTATTTGTAGCATATTTGATCTTGGATGCCACCGATTAAATGTAATTACGTTAGTGGCGTAAGATCCATTTCTGGGCTCGACTACTTGTACTTGAGATAAAACAGCATAATGTGAAAACCAAAAACTGTCTTAAGATAAAAATGTAATTAATCGTCCAATTTGTAAAATAAATAAATCATTGTATCTTGCTATTTCTATAACCGTATTATGCAAAAAATGGTGGTGTTGAACCGAATTATAAAAATCAAAAACCAAATTAGGCCAGTTACTTGTATTGCTATTGTTTTATATCTCAGGCGACAACTACAGCGGTTGAGCTCAACAACAGAAAACTCATTGTTTCACCATATGTGATGGGACACAGATATTGCATGTGTCCTAGATACCGAAAAAGTTTATAGGAAAAATAAAACCAAATTCAGATGCCTGTTATAATATACAGTCAGACTCAGAATTCAAGAAAACTAAGTGACTCTAAACGGGCAAACGCAGGATTTGTAGAGGGGGGTTTCCACACCACGCCACTAGTGGGCGTGACCAGCATGCATGGGGGGCGTGGCTATAATATTAGACAGTGATTGGCTGCTCTCCAACTCTTCCTATTCCTATAATATACATGGACAATGCTGCGTGCACTACTGTTAGGTGCACGCAGCTCTCCCTTTTCAAGCAGAGCCGTGTGAAGTGGGGGCAGGGTCAAGGCCACCTCAATTATACAGTGCCCCAGGCTTGGAGGGGGGTTTCCAAACCCTCTTCAGTTTGCCTATGCTAAAACTAACAGTATGTATATTTTACCTGAAAAAACAGTAAATATATTATACATAAACCTAAAAATTCAAGATAACTCAAAGAGGCGTACAAATCAAATTATGTATTATCGGCAAATGGCTGCATTCTATATATTGATCCAAGTGTTCTATTTAAACCTATTTTGAATAAAAGTTCTAATCACATAATGACGGGCACTGGGACGGTTGTTATGATGATCTTTGAAGGTGGCTGTAGGGTTTTTCTAATAATTAATTTACATCATGTAGAAACTTTCATACACTTTTATTTAGAGGTCTCTTAGGTCAGTCCACATACTGTTTTAAAGCGCTACATTCAGTAAGATATTATCTATTTTGCATGCATGTAATGCTATTTTTCAGATGCCGGCACAAATAGTAGTTTGAGTGGATTTGTAAGGATGGGACTTGATTTTAACTTTGAACCCGCGTTTAATTTTCTTCCTGACACGATGTCCTAATGGAGAGTTCACTGACAAAATACTATGTTGTATTGATCATTACACTTGGATAAATTTGATCTGACAACCAGAAGGCTGTAAGGAGTTTTATGTATATTTGAAAGCTAGATAGCATTGAGTCTAAAAATCCTGATTATTACTGTATTTCAATGAGTCCATTGTGACTTTTCAAGTGACTTTTAAAAACAACAATTTGAGTACAACTTACCTGCAGAACTTCTTCCTTGTGTAGCCAAAACTATATTCTAGCACAATATCTACAGCTGTCCCATCACACACAGAAAAATAATGGTTAATGTAAAAGTTATAATTTGTCTTTTCAACTTTACAAAACATTTTCTAGACTATTATTTTGCATTAGACTGTTGGACAGAATTATTTATATCAAGTTTGCATTAGTTGGCTTTAATTTAATTTCTGGCTGTAATATCATAAGTCATGCAGACGATACTAGATATATGCTGAGGTCCCACTAATATTATTATTTAAGTTAGTTGTTTTGCTTTAATGTGTGAATAGTTGCTAACACGTACATCTGTCACGTCTTTTATTGACTAATTATTGTTTATTTAATTTGTAAAGAAATTTATACACCTTAAGGTCACTTTTTGAATGGAATATGCAGCATTTTTTAACTGATTGTCAACTTGGATTGTTTAAATAAAGTTTTAAGTGAAGTTCTTACATGAGGGAAATAAAGTGTAATTTATAGCGCTAGTAGCTTTCAGTAGAAGAGGAAGAAATTCCTAGTGGAACTTTTAATAGTATTGTACTGAAAAACTAGTCTTTCCCAGTAGATGTTTACAAAAGTACCCGCTGAAGTTCTGTAAAAATAAATGGGGAATCTAACTAATCTGCTGTAAAGGTGGGGATGACTACCTTGTCAAGGTATGTCTGGATCATGTTTGTCTTAAGCTGGGTACACACTACATGGTTTTCGTCCAATAATCGCCTCAACTTGCCGACATACAAGCGCTCGTTCAAAAGTCGGGTCAGAGTGTGTAGTGACACAATGGTCGAAAGTCTGCCCAAATGGACGATTGTCACCTCATTTGGTTGGTCGTACCGTTAAATATTTTCATTCCAATCTCGTTTCCGTTGTGTAGTGTGTATAAACTTCCGACCGATGTTGCTTCAGTGTGTACGAAATTGCAATCATTGCTTACGACAACATGGCTGTAAAAAGTCGCTAAAGGGACGTCCGCTCTTCCCTTTATCGTCTATAACAAGGCTAGTGTGTATGCAGTCCATGGACCGAGCGATCGGACCATCGATCGGCATAAAAAGTTGGTGGGAAATTCTGTAGTGTGTACCTAGCTTTAGAGACCTTATATGATAAGGGTCAGGTGTCAAGTGTCTTTAGAAAGACCCCATATAGCTTTAGTATGAAGAAACTGTACCAAGAAGAGATTGGTCAACTGCAGTCCACAAAGCTTCGCTGGTATCCATATTTGCTGTGAGGCCATTATGGCTTTACTAATTTTACCCTTAAAAGCATTAGTTACCTTGACTAAAGGTCTGCTTTAATCAGTAACGCATTGAGATCCTGGTTGGAGGGTACAGAGTGTAGGTCCTCTTTGGTGGGTAGAAATAAAATATCCTTTATAATAGGTAGATACTTGAGCACGGGGGTCTGGTTGTGCCTGATTTCAGCTGCCAAAATCAGTCTCTCTGGATGTGAGGGGGAAAAATGTGCCGTTGTCTCTGGGCATCTTTCCTTGGGGGAGGCTGATTCTCCAAGAGTTAAGATAACAACTCAGGCTGGGGGAAAAGGTTAGATTTTCTTGTTTTTTCTCTACTTTTTCTTGTATTTACTCATAATGTGTGTCAGGTGGCTGGAAAAGACAGAATTATGGCTGCAACCCATCCATTCAGCAAGATAGCTTAGCCACGGCTGCGTCATAGCAGTTTTAACTTTAAATTGTTTTGTGGCCATCTATAAACTTTTATAGCTATTTACACAGAAGTCAGCAGTTAGACACGAAAGGTGTGCAGAATTCAGACCTGTCGAACGTCTCCATTCTCTACCAACAGGCCGTATTTTTATGATGTTCCTATAGGAGAACAAGCCAGTTAAAGCACATTGAGTTATGTGCCCTGAATGAAAACATTACTTATGATTTAGCCTGTTTAAAGCTGTAAAGAGAAAGAGATAAATGTATATTGATACTGGGTGACTCACATTTCTATAAACACAAAAACTAAAATGCTAGCTCCAAGTTTCCAAACGATATACTCCCCAACAAACCAGTTTTTTGGTAATGACAATTTTGGGTTGCCATAATAAATACCATAGCAAAAATGGTCCGAGCCGAGTGATTTGGGTTGTGGCCTAGAATTCTAGAGGAATTGGTCCAGGCAGATTATTCGTGATGCCTTTGGTGGAGGCCTGGACAACCTGTGGTTATCCAGGTGTGGTTAAACTACAACCCTCAGCATGCTTTGCCAGCCGATAACTGTCAGGGTATGCTGGGACTTGTAGTTTCACAACCACTGGAGAGCCCAGGTTGTCCAAGCCTTCTTTAATGTCTGACCTAATTTAAAATACAGCTCTGCCTGTTCCTGTGTCGGCACTTCCAGCTTCTACCTTATTATCTGCGCAACAATTTTGGTTCAGTCAATCATTATTCCATTGCATTATTTTATGATAAAACTTTTGAAAATTTGTTGTTGGCGGGTGCATAAGACCTGGGGAAAAATATTGAGGGCAAAAGTTTTAAAAAAAACCCATAGGTAAAAAGCTGACTTTTAGAAGGAAATTTAGTGTTCCTGTGTGAATTGTTTGTCTTTCAGTGTCGCTGAGCATATTTGGTATCTCGGCAACTTGCAGGATTGGGCTGTCGGACAGTGTAAGTGCAGTATGGTTTATCCCTGTGCTAATGATCGTATGTCTGTTTTTTAAGCATGAGTGAGTCTGAGAAAACATGGAGCTGCAGACTGAGGCTCGGTCAGGTCACAATTGTTAACAGGTTTGCAGGCTGGCCGAGGTCCTTATGGCGGAAACACAGAGATCTGACCTCTGACAGATTGTTTGTCTTTCTGTGCTTGGTTACACATTCTGCAGGAGGCACAGAAGGCAGAAAAGGATTGGTAGCTAGCTTATTTGTGGTTTTTTGCCTATCAGAGGCTTATCATGCATTCTAAAATCCTAGCAATGCATTTAAAATTTTGGGATGCAGCACACCCTATCTCTCATGCATTAATGTGTGCTCCCAGTAATAGATTGAATTGGTTAAAGCACAGTACATGAAGTGCATCCCTAAAACCCATCTAAAGCATTAGCTTTCATGTGTTTTACGAGTTTTCCCAGTATATATGTGTAAACGAGCACTGAATGATCTCATCTGGATGTTCCTGAAGTAAAATTGAAGATTGATGATTGCCACAGCTTGAGAATCAGGTAGCATGCTGTGACTGCCTGTATGTAGTAACAGGGTTGGTATTATAATGAGAGTTTTCCAGGTATGCCTTGTGCAATTTAAGACAGAGATGCTCATCCTGTTGGTCTGGATCCCGATTGGGGTTCTATCATCATCATCATCAGTTATTTATATAGCGCCACTGATTCCGCAGCGCTGTACAGAGGACTCATTCACATCAGTCCCTGCCCCATTGGAGCTTACAGTCTAAAATCCCTAACATACACACACAGACAGACAGAGAGAGAGACAGACTAGGGTCAATTTTGATAGCAGCCCATTAACCTACCAGTATGTTTTTGGAGTGTGGGAGGAAACCGGAGCACCCGGAGGAAACCCACGCAAACACGGGGAGAACATACAAACTCCACATAGCTAAGGCCATGGTTGGGAATTGAACTCATGACCCCAGCGCTGTAAGACAGAAGTGCTAACCACTTAGTCACCGTGCTGCTAGAATTTGTCTTTGGGGTCCCCTGATTGTCAGATATGCAATAGATTATTGGAAACTGCCTCTTTTGGGGTTCTCTGAAAATTGCACACTGACACTTGTGGGCCACCACTGCCTTTAGAGATACCCATTTTATGGGATGACAACAGGACAGGCTATACATAATACTAATCCTTTATACCTCCACTATCCATTAATTATGATATATTGAGGTAATGGGATATACTGATATAATTACAGCAGTTAAAAAGAATATTCCTCAGACCTGGTTTATGTGGCCATAAAATTACACTGACAACTAGACTATCGTTGCTGCTCTCTCCTAGCTAATAAGTAGGATATTTATTGCACTATAGCGGTCTAATACCTTCCCCATGTACATTACATAACCATTTATCCCTCTGTTTTTATTGTTTTTACCTTTTAAAATGGTGTACCTTTGTATAACTTTTTATGTATACGCACTGACTTCAATGACAGCCAAAAAATTTAAAATGTTGAGTCCTTGACGCTCTAAATTAATTTACAAGCCTTTGTCTAAAGAATAACTGGTCTGTGGGCACATGAATTGTTTGTTTGAAGAACAATGCATTGATTCTTTGAATGTTGGCTCTCAGTGTGCTGGATTATAAATGTATGTTAAATGCTTTTTGGCGAGAGCACCTTAAATTAATCTCTCAGTGGAATAAACATAAAGTAGGGTGTGTGAGTTGTTGTGGATGTGATTGTCCCCTTCGTGTAGGCTTGGTTAAAAGTACATGTTTTATTTGAGTGGCTGGAGTGTTAGTACCACACAAGTTACGTGTTCTGAGAGCGACAGTCAGTAAAAGAAAAATCCACAATTTCTACACGTCAGTTAAAATAATATTGTGGGGCCTGATTCATTAAGGATCTTAACTTAAGAAACTTTTTATTTATGTCTCCTGGACAAAACCATGTATTCTGTTTTGCACATAAGTTAAATACTGACTGTTTTTTCATGTAGCACACAAATACTTGAGAGCTTATTTGTACACTGAAATTTAAAGCTGATATTTGTGTGCTACATGAAAAACACAGTATTTAACTTATTATTGCCTGTGTTCCTAGCACTCTGCATTCAGTTTACAATCCTGTGTTCCTGGCACTCTGCTACCAGTGTGCACTGTGTTCCTGGCACTCTGCTACCAGTTTACAATCCTGTGTTCTTGTCACTTTGCTATTAGTGTATGTCACGATTCAAGAGTATTTCTTACTGGTTTTGGCACTACTCACCAAAGAGGCGCGGAGTCTAACGTGTTCCCTTGTCTTCACCAGGAACCCCCGCAAGGAAGTATGGTCTTCGCTGCGGAAACATGCAGGTCGCGGTCCTCAGAGGGAGCAACCAGTGAAGCAAGGATGGAAGCAGTGTCTGGCAGGCCGGGTCGGAACCAAGATATCAATAGTTGCCACGGGGGAAGTCCGATTTTCGTAGCCGGGTCAGGTATCAGAGGCACAGAAGAATGGTCAATCACAAGCCGAGGTCAATTCACAGGGAGCACAGAGAAGGAATGGTCAGGACAACCCGGGTAATACACTGGAGAAACAAATGGCAGATAACAGGAACGCTGAAGCAAGAATGGGACCTAATACTCTGGCACCCATCATGTGTCAGAGTCAGCCTTTTATAGGGGGGGCAGGATTGCCTACGGCGGTTGTGACGCTGAACACCACCGCCGGATACTGTGGATCGCGTCCCGTTGCTAAGCAATGGGGCGCGCTGCTGCCGGGACCCGGAAGTGACGACTAGTTGCCTAGCAACCGGCCGTCTGGTATCGGAGGAGAGCGCCCGTCCCTGTGCGGAGGATGAAACACAGGGACGGCGCGTGACAGTGTACACTCATGTGTTCCTGGCACTCTGTTACCAGTTTACAATCTTGTGTTTTGGCACACTGCTGTTAGTGTACACTCCTGTGTTCCTGGCACTCTGTTACCGGTTTACAATCTTGTGTTTTGGCACACTGCTATTAGTGTACACTCCTGTGTTCCTGACACTCTGCTACCAGTTTACAATCTTGTGTTTTGGCACACTGCTATTAGTGCACACTCCTGTGTTCCAGGCACTCTGCTACCAGTTTACAATTTTGTGTTCTTGGCACACTACTATTAGTGTACACTCCTGTGTTCCTGGCACTCTGCTACCAATTTACAATCCTGTGTTCTTGACATTCTACTATTAGTGTACAATCCTGTGTTCCTGGCACTCTGCTACCAGTGTACACTTTTGTGTTCTTGGCACTCTACTACCAGTTTATAATCCTGTGTTCCTGGCACTCTGCTACCAGTGTACACTTTTGTGTTATTGGCACTCTACTACCAGTTTACAATCCTGTGTTCCTGGCACTCTGCTACCAGTGTACACTTTTGTGTTATTGGCACTCTACTACCAGTTTACAATCCTGTGCTCTAGGCACTCTGCTACTAGTGTAAAGTTCTGTGTTCCTGACACTCTGCTACCACTGTGCATTCCTGGTAACTCTGCGACCGGTTGTCACAAGCTACAGCAGTTTTAACACAAAATCAGGTCAGATGCAACTTAACTAACTAAAGATAGCTATTATAAATAGCTGGCTTTCAGTTACCTGTCAGACACCTTCATGGACTTGGCTTGCAGACTGGCATGCAGGGGTGGTTGGGATCACTGTTTCCAGATGCTGGCATTTGATAGCATTATACTGCTGGGTGTGGAGATCAATAGGCATGAGGGGAGGAAGATAAAGCTCTGCCCTCTTTGGAGAACCAAAGAGGCCAAACTTGATGGAACTAATGACCCTATCATGGAGGTGGTAGTTTATTTTCTCCAGAGCCACTATAAGCCAAATTTGCTTTTAAGTGAGGAGAATGACGGTGAACCCAAATTCTTCTAGTTTTTGGCTATCATACTCTTGGCTGACGCAAGAATGTGTACAGTTACCTTTCTATAGCATTTGGTGAGTCTTTGGGGGAGAGAGGCTAGCTTAGCAAGAGCTATTTTGACGCTACCGGATCCTCAAAAAAGGCTGTTCAGAAGTCTGTGTACTTTAACCCAAAAGGGAGTTATACCAGGGCAAGACCACCATATATGGTCCCTGTGGCTGCAATTTCTCCAGCAATCCAGTAGGGTCTTACTGGGGTTGAGTACCATTGGTAATATAGTTTGTAGGAAGTTTCCTTGATCCTAGTAGACATGGTGCTTTTAGAGATTTCCAGACTCATGTCCTCCAGACCTCCTTGTCTGATGGAGGACCAAAATTATTTTCCCATTCCGCTTCGTGGTAGTTCTGCGAGGGTAGAACAGCTTAGGGTAGAATACTATAAACCTCTGTCAGTTGTACAGTATTTACAGATGCTCTCAAAAGGGGTAAGATCTCGGAGAGTGTGAGTCGGAGGTAAGGAATATAGGAAATTAAATATTTGGAAGAATTAAAATATCTTGGTAGGGGATCTCTGTTTAAGTTCTGCTAGAGACAGCCATCAACTGTTTTTTACAGAAATTAGCTGGGAATCTAAGGTCAGCTTGGATCCAGTTTCAGAACCCAGCTCTAGATGACCTCGGAGGGAATGCAGGGTTGCCTCAAATGGAAGACAGGAGGAAATCCAGGGAGATGATATCAAATTTAACGAGTATAGGTCTCAAATCTTAGTTGCAAATTTAGGAGTTGGGGACAATTTTGGTGCTGGAGGCCTTTGCTTTTTTGGTAGGCCCAACTGCGAGGTTAAATCAGGCCACTTTACACAGTCAGATTCAGTATCAAGCCAGGAGATTGTTCCCGGAGGGGCGTACGATGCAGTTACTTGGGAAAAGTGTGAGGCTAGATAATAAGATTCTAGGAGGTCTGTTCTTCCAGGTAAAGCAGGTGACGCCTTTCTAAATGTTGTTTAATAGGGAGAGTGAAACTGCAACTGGGAGATTCTGAAAGAGATAAAGCCATTTGGGAAGGATATCCACCTTAATGGCTATGATGTCTTCCCGTATTTTATAGAAGAGCTGGGGGAAATTTTCTTGGAAAAGGGCGTCGTAGTGGGACGTGAGATAGACTCATGGATATTTTATCTTTCTGGTCTACCACGTAAAGTTAACTTAAGGATTTCAGTGTCCTGAGAAGATGAAACAGCAAGGCTGCTGATTTGGAGCAGTTGATCTTGTAACCAGACAGATCACTATAGAGTTGCATAATTCTGTAGACGTTGGGTGGGTAGATTTTCTCTCATCTGCAAAAAGTGAAATCTTGGAGTCGGTATTAACCACCCGCACTCCATGAATATTGGGATTAGACCCCATTTGCGACACAAGCGTCTCAATCCACTATACACTTTCTGTATTAATTTACAGGTGTAGAATCAGCAAATTAGTCAAATTAACTTTGGCACTAGCTTATCATAAAAGTGTACCTGCCATAGTTATAAATGTTCTCATTGTAACTGGCTATTAGTGTATAAGTTTGTTTTATGTGTTGTAGCCGGTAATACATGTACCAATTACCTGCTTTGATGATTTCAAAGTAACAGAAGTCATTTCCTTTTGTAATATAGAAGAAACAGTTTAATAGTTTTATAACACCAACAATGAGACCGCGCTGGAGATCCTGATCGGAATCCCAGCGCCTTCTGATCCTGGGCAGCCCTCTAACCTTTCAGTTCGGAAAGAAGAATTGGTTTGCTTCAAAATTCTTTGACTGGTTTATTAAATTGTATAGTATATAAAGATTAGCTTTTTTCCATAGTCTGTGACCGAAGAAGATTCTTCAGGATAGACTGAACGCCAGTAGGGTGTAGAGAGAAGAAAGAGACAGTCACAGGGTGTTTGTAGTAAGTAAAGTTGCAATTGATGAATTAAGGCTTCTAGAATGGGCTAGTTAAGCAGTCGCTGTCATCACAAATATAAACACACCGAGATCACAAGATAGAATAATAAGTGCATTATTTCATCTTGTGCATGTTGTACTAAATCACTTGCCCTACTGGGTGCACCCTGTTCTTCCATCAGCAAATGGAGGTTGGCTCCAGAGTGATGTTATGTTCTGTAATGATCTGGTGTCCTCAGTGGGGGAAGGTTATAATTAACCCCACCTGTCCGGCTGGTTGTGATCCGTGAAACACTGTGAGTAAGCTCTTGGGAAATCATGAAGGGGGTTCCCGTTTTGAACTAATACTAAACCAGGGACCAGCTTTCTGGGATTTTTTTTTCTTTCAAGTATTTTCGACCAAGACACCGTATTTACCTTTATTCCAAATCCCAACACCTTGTAAGCTCAACTGGACCTGGGAAACTGTACAAAACAAAGTACAGTATTGATTAAAGCTGCATGCACTATATAAAAATAGAAATACTTAATGCTAGTCGGTAAGAAATATTTCCCAAGATACCCTTGTGTCTCTATTCATCTATATACACACAGCACGTGCCAGATATTACACTTTCACCCCTACTTCAGTACACAGCAATGTACCTACCAATGGTTAACTCACATTATAGCTAAGACAAGGAGCCTGGAGGCATAAGAAAGCAAGAGAAAGTCATAGCTGTTTCTTCTAGACTATAAGGTGGTGCTAATAACTGTAATTTGCAATAAGACTTTACTATTAATGGCAGATTGGTTTAAACCTGCATGACAGGTACAAGAAATTGTATCCTAATACACCTCACTAACTACTACTAAATTACCATGGAGCAACTTAGATATTGTCAGAATAATTATGGTCATAGATTGTATCACTTCTTTAATGCCTATTGCAAGCTTCCATGAGTGAGCATTAGAAGGTGACCCTTTGTGCAGTGTAGTTTGTTGTGACTGCATTATGTATGCCGTAATGCAGCTTCTGCTGCACCATCAGTTGTAATACAAAACCTCTTCTACTGTAGTCTTGAATTAATATATTTTATTTTAATTACTTTATTGCTGGCTACAGGTTAAAGGATAATTCCAACCAAAACTAAAAGTTTAGCTTTGAGTGGAATTAGATGAAATAAATTATACAGGAAAATGGCAGATGTGAATCTCTGATCTTTGAAATGGAAAGTGGGCGTATATATATATATATATATATATATATATATATATATATATATATATATATATATATATATATGCAGGGTGATTCAAAAGTCGCAGTACACCCTTTTATTTCAAAAACTCTACAGGAAATTGGGAAACCTGAATACTCCAGTAAGGTATGGGTGACGTGGTCTATCTTTTACGGTATGTACCAAACATGGGCGCCATCTTGAAATCGGCCAATCTGCCCAATTCCTGTAGAGTTTTTGAAATAAAAGGTTATACTGTGACTTTTGAATCACCCTGTATATATATATGATTACCGGATTCTGGAACCTAAATTTTCTAAGTGAAGACATGAAATGTAAAATCAATGTGTTATATTAGTGCATTGCTCAAAGCATGATGCGGAGATTTGAAGTTAGCATTTCAGCACAGCAGGAATCATATGTATAGTGAGCAGTCCTATGATTCAGCGAAAAAAAAATCTGACATGCATGGTTTGTCGAAGAGAGATGTAGTTAACACTGTACAAAAGTAAATACATAACACATGAGCTGTGTTAAAAAGATTATTATTTTGTATGTATATATATATATATATATATATATATATATATATATATATATATATATATATATATATATACACACATTATCCCCACTGACAGGCACTGCAATGGTAAAGTACTTGCTTTGCCTCAGTTTGGTATCACAGTGACAAAGGTTTTACTTACACAGTGAAATCTGATTGGCTGAAGTTCAGAATCAAGTAAAACATTTAGCTCTGTGTAACCAATCACAATGCTAAAAGCTCCTTAGCGGTACCTACAATTTGCTGAACGTGAGCTGATCCTGATAAAAGTGCCTGTTGTAAATTTAAGCAAAACCAAAAGAGCTTTCTTTACTGCAAACACCTTGTGACTGTCTCGTCTGTCTAAACCTTACTAGCCTTCCCTTGTTTTTCTTTTCTAGTTATCCTCTCTTCTTGGGGATGTTTCATTTTTCTACATCTTCTCTTTGTACCTGGCTGTTTCCTTCACACCAAGTTGTGCTGTTTATCACTATTGGCTATCTCTCCTGTTGCCATTCTCTCCTTACACAAGGCAGAACTAAGCCTACTACTATGGTCCGCTGACACATACTAAGGTTTTGCAGTCTAGTAGGTAGATGTCAGGGAAGTAGTGTTAAGGGAAGGGAGGAGTTGGGTGAGTCGGGGACCTACCTTGCTATGTGTAGATTAGGTGCATCAGGGCGGTTTCCTTTGAACCCACATGCCGAAATGAGATTTTGTTTTGCAAGATGGGATTTATATGAGAAAAAGGTGTCAAGAAGGCCCATAATAGGGGGACCCTATTGTTTTCCCTGCGTGCAAACTTGATTTTTCTACCACCTCTGAGGTGCCGGAGATCAGGGGGTAAATGTATCAAGCTGAGAGTTTGCCGGCGGGTTTGAAAAGTGGAGATGTTGCCTATAGCAACCAATCACATTCTAGCTGTCATTTTGTAGAATGCACTAAATAAATGATAACTAGAATGTGATTGGTTTTTCAAACCCGCCGGAAAACTCTCACCTTGATACATTTACCCCCAGGCCTCATCCTAAACTTTCAACGGGACATATTTTGAGCCTTCTAGTTGCACTTCCTCTAAGCGCATTTCGGGCAATGTAATGAAAACCTTTAAAAAAACAAAAGTGACACATTTAATAAAGTGTCCCCTCTCGATTAATTTAAAATAAAAATTAAGCTAGAAGTGAAGGAAAAAAAAGTAGGCTGGAATCTGTAGTGACACTTTCACTCTACCACGCGAAATTTCAGGTGAATCTGCAAATATGATGACTGATTTTACAGTGGTCGTTCCAGGGACCTTGAAGTCGGTGGTCATGCACCTAGAACTGTATTTGGTGGATAAATAGGCACATTTACACAAATAAAGAAGCAGCGTTGGTCCACATGTGTTGCCCATTTGTAAATAATCGTCTGCAGCTCATGGTGCAGGAGGACACAATCCATCAATTCCACTTCAATAGAGCTGGATAAAGTGGCTTTGAGATTCATCATCATCATCATTTATTTATATAGCGCCACTAATTCCGCAGCGCTGTACAGAGAACTCATTCACATCAGTCCCTGCCCCATTGAAGCTTACAGTCTAAATTCCCTAATAAAGACACACACACACACACACACAGACAGACAGAGAGGGAGAGACAAGGGTCAATTTTGATAGCAGCCAATTAACCTACCAGTATGTTTTTGGAGTGTGGGAGGAAACCAGAGTACCCGGAGAAAACCCACGCAAACATGGGGAGAACATACAAACTCCACACAGATAAGGCCATGGTCGGGAATCGAACTCATGACCCCAGTGCTGTGAGGCAGAAGTGCTAACCACTAGGCCACTGTGCTGGCAAAAGGGTTGACGGGGACAGGAGGGCAGGTCAGAGAGAGGGGGCCTTGTCCAAAACTACTATCATGGTGTCCGTCATGCTTCTCTGGTGTCCGTCATGCTTCCACTAACGGATCACTTGGTAACAATAATGGCTAATCCGGGTCTGACAGCGATGGGATTGCGACACTTAGTTGAGTTGACTCATTTCTGGGTCTGCTGTTTAGAACATCCAGACAACTGTCTGGTAGTAAACATATTCTAGTTATCTATGTAATCTGGTGATAAGATGTCTGGAATTTAATTCCTGAAGTCTTCTTTGCTTCTCTCCCGCAGCTGATATTTTTTGCAGTTGGAGGCTTAACACTTCCAGGTGTTATGACGTCATCATCATACTTGTGACTAATAGTCCTTATACACAAGACGGCCAAAAGAAGACGTAATCTGCAATTTACCAGTAAGTGTTGAACAGGGGGTATAGGAGAATTTAGGATATATAATTTACAATCTACATCACAAAATTCTCGTAAGATAAGTCATGTTCATCCATCCCAGTCACAGGGGGTAAAATGAGAACGAATTTAGTACATTAACAGATTCTCTTAAATATAGAGCTTCAGTTCATACTAAAATGTTTTACTCTGCATTCATTTTTAGCATCAGTTCTGTCTTGTCCATAACTTGCATTTTATACATCCTAAAGTCTTTCCAACTTTTTTAGCACAAGAAATTCTACACATATTCTATGGAAGGTCATTTTCGATTCAACCTCTGTTAGGTTTGGCTTGAGGGAATGTTTGCAGAGGTATGTAATGCTCTCTGAATTTTCGCTAGTCAGCTTTGCTTGTGGCCGGAAAAAAGTGTAACGCGAGCATTTCTGATATCCAGATATTTAAGACATTCAGCGACAGGTGAACACAATCTTGCGAGTTACATTAATGCACGGCTACTTGCTGAGACACTGTTTCAGTGGCCTGGGGCTGGTTTCTACTTGAAGTGAGCGGTTCAATACAATCATTTCTGGTTTGCAGACAACTTGACACTTGCTTGACTCTCCTGTTTTATATGTACTTGATTACTTTAAATCGATAGACGTGTGAATTATTAAACATTTTTTATTTTATGCATGCATTTCAGAATACTTATCGTAAGCGATGCCAGTTTGGTATGGCAACCAATTTGAATTGTCTATTTAACAATTATTAGTTAGAAATCGAAGTTATTTCCAGCCGTCCGCATGATTTTCTAAATACATAGCGACATCTCCGTACTAAACTGCATTTGCAAAAATACAGTGTTTTTGGACAAAACTTCAGAGCCATGTTGTTACCCAGAATCCTCAGGTGCTGAGGGTACAACAGCTACTAATATACTGCAGTGTTTTCTGTTGATCAGTAGTAAGAATATTGAATAGATCAATTTTGGTTCTATGATGTAAGAAGAAAAACATTTGAAAAATGCCTATAAGGGTGAATATTTTAGCGACTGCTGGTGAAGACCATGCTAGCCCATACTTGCCAACTCTGCCGGAATGTCCGGTAGACTCCCTAAATTCGGGTCAGTCTCACAGACTCCCGGGAGAGCTGGCAAATCTCCCCCATCCCGCTACAGCCACCACTAAATGACCTGATTCGCGGTGATTCGCGCCATTTTGGCCCCGCGACAAAATGGCATTTCCCGTTGCGGGGGCGGGGTCAAAATGACACGATTCACCGCCCCCGCCACCTCCCGCCCTCCAGTCACGCCCCTCTCCCGGAAAAAGATTCTACAAAGTAGGTAAGTATGTGCTAGCCCAGTCCTTGGCATTCCGTTATTCATTAAATGGCCGTTATGTGACAGCTATCAGACGTAGAAATTGAGGGGATGCCCAGATTTTGCAATGGCGTTATAGCAATGCCAGTCTTGCCACTGGTTTCACAATGGAAATTTTTATAATTGTAATTTGCAAGTTGCTGCCCCCCTCACGATACCCATTTTTATATTGACTAGATGTAGAGTACTACAGCTTTAGAGGCAATTCTCAATTATTTTTCTACATTTCAAGCTTTTAATGAAAGTACATCTTAGAAATGACCAGGGACTGAATCATGAATCTGTCCAGTGGTGATGTCATGTCTGCCTGCAATGTGTCATAGTTCAATCCACCCAGCAGCCAATTGTCCCAGGAAATTGGGTTCGCTTTTCTTGCATCCAGGCTGACCCCCGGTTTCAGCTTGGCCCTGTCAGGGAATTTGCAAAAATGTAGCGTTAACAATTAAAATACTTTTGATAGCATGTGAGAAAATTATATTCTGATGTACAGAACATATTTTGATGGTTTCATGGGAATAATGTGTGGGAATAGCATATGTCCTATAAAATAAGTCTCGACTACATTTCTTAAATTCCAGAAAATAGAAATCACTCTTCAGTGCCTGGCTTAGGGGAAAGCTCAATGAGTGGCCATCTTGTACATGTGTATACTATCAGGGTATTATGGGAAAACATGCAGAGGTAGAAACCTATCAACCTGCAGTGCTGTCATTATCCACGTAACCACTGAGGTTCTATCCTGACCTTGTGAGGAAATCTACTGTGTGACTGCTGGTGTGGTACTGCTGGCCTTTCTTTAAGAATATAATTATTATGTGTAATCTGCTAACTGTTATCTATTGCTTAATAACTGTGTCTATGTATATATTGTGACATGGGCACCCTTCTGGTGATGCATACACGGACAACTTCTTGCTGTATAAACAGTACTTTTATTGTTACATCACAATAAACAGCATAGACTTCCGTCAGAATGACACCAGGCAACCTAACACTGGCTAGACATAGTCCTCCTATCTAGTCACCGGCCACTGTTTGGCATCGGACACGCTGCATAGTAGCACAATACAGGTTTTTATACATAAGATTTCTCCTACAGCCTTAGCTTAATTGACAGGTGACACTCCCACCTGGTCCTTAGAGAAGGAGGACTCTTCAGGTGCTATTTGATCTGTCTCACTGCAGACACACCCAGTCAGCTGTAAAAGACAACATAGCCACTGCCACCATGCAAGTTAAATCACACTTTGTACTTTTACATGGTCATACCTATGTCCTCCACCTGTTTATCTTTTAATTAGGTACACTGCTGCATAAGTGTGTAATGTCTGCAGCTTTGTAATCTCTGCAGACTGTTAGCGGAACAGTTAATTCTTCTCTTAGAGGCCTGTGTGGCATATCAATCCCTTTGTCACAATATCTGTCTATCTATCTATCCATCTATCCATCTATCTATCTATCTAGCTATGGAATGGAATGGGTTTTCATGGCCGAGCAACTGCATGCAAACCTCACATCACCAAGACCAATACCAAGCGTCGGATGGAGTGGTGTAAAGCAAACACTGGACTGTGGAAGTGGCAGTGGAAACGTGTTCTATGGAGTGACGAATCACGCTTCTCTGTTTGGCAGTCAGATGGGCGAGTCTGGGTTTGGCAGATGCCGGGAGAACGTTACCTGCCTGACTGCATTTGTCAACTGTGAAGTGTGAAGTGGAGGAGGGATAAAGGGATTGGGCTGTTTTTCAGGAATTGGGCTAGGCCCCTTATCTCCATTGAAGGGCAATGTTAATGCTACAGCATACCAAGTCATTTTGGACAATGCTATGCTTCCAACTTTGTGGTAACAGTTTGGGAAGGCTCTTTTCTATTCCAACATGACTGTGCCCCAGTGCACAAAGCAAGGACTACTAGACATTTTGATAAGTTCAGTATGGAAGAACTTGACTGGCCCACACAGAGTCCTAACCTCAACCTCATTGAACACCTTTGGGATGATCTGGAATAAAGATTGCGAGCCAGGCCTTCTCGTCCAACATCAGTGCCTACAGAATGAAATGCTCTACAGAATGAATGGCCACAAATTCCCACAGAAACACTCCAACATCTTGTGAAAAGCCTTCCAAGAAGAGGGGAAGCTGTTATCGCTGCAAAAGGGGGACCAACTCCATATTAAAGTATATGTATTTGAATACAATAGAATTACAGTCCCTGTTAGTGTAATGGTCAAGTGTTCGAATACTTTTGTCCATATAGTGTATGTATATATATATATATATATATATATATATATACAGATATATATATATATATATATATATATATATAAATATATATATATATATATATATATATATATATATATATATATATATATATATAAATATAGAGAGAGAGAGAGAGAGATTATATTTAGCTGGCAACCTGCACAGAAATGCTGTAGAGAACTGGGGGTGAGTGAGTAGCTAATAAGGTGATGATCCGAGAGGGGGAAAGGAGTGTTAAAGAAATCAGGAACCTCTGAGCATAGTCTAGAGAGAACAAGATCAAGACAGTGGTCATCCTGATGAGTAGTGGATTCAATCCACTGGGAGAGGTCAAGTGAGTAGGTTAGAGAGAGAAGTTTTGAAGTAGCATTGGAACGTGGATTAGCAATATGGATGTTGAAATCTCCCATGATTATGGTGGTGATGTCTGAGGATAAGAAGTGAGGGAGCCATGCAGAGAAGTGTTCAAGAAATTATTGGTGTGGTCCAGGAGTACGATAGATGACAGCAACATGCATAGAAAATGGGTTAAAATTCCTACTAGTATGTACTTCAAAAAATGTGAACATGAGTGATGGGACATTTGGTAGAACTGTGAACGTGCACTGAGGGGAGAGAAATAGTCAACCCCACCTCCTTGTCTGCCTCCTGATCTGGGGTGTAGGTGAAATGGAGAACACCATGTGAAAAGGCTGAGGCGGTGTCTGATTGTGTGAGCCATGTTTCTGTTATTGCTAGAAGGTTTAGGTTGTTTGCAAGGAAGAGGTCGTGTACGGAGGTAAGTTTGTTACAAACAGAACGTGCATTCCAAAGGGCACATCTAAAGGACTTTGGAAGACAAGGGAGGCAAGTGATGCGTTTGAGGTTTGCTGGATTTCTGTAGCGTTCAGATATATGTGTGTTGGAGAAGTGAGAGGGACCGGGATTAGGTGATATATCACTAGCTAATAGAAGCAGGGAGGAAGAAAGGGAGGAAAGATGATTGTAAGATGTGTGTCCTTTTAGTTTCTGGTGACAGGGTGAGGCTGTTAAAGTTATTGAATTTAAATAAGAAAAGAGTTCATGAGTGTTAACTAGAGGTGAGTGAAGTAATGAAGGGGCAATGTGGACAGAGGTTTGTGTTGCAGGATGGGTGAGGGATGATATAGTCCTAAAGACAATGCCATGAAAAGAGAGAAAGAAAAATATTTTGGCAAGCATTGGGATTTATTAGTAAAATAGCAATACATTAGGGAATTAAAAGAATTACCTAATTGCAATGTCCTGTGTAATCAGGGAAGTAGTGCAGAGTGAGGCTGTAGTAGATGTAGTTTATTCCTGGATGTCTGGACAGCATGGAGTAATGATGTGGGGAGCCATGTGGGGGAGTGGGTGGAAGTGTTGCATGGAGAGTAATGAAGAACAGGTAAAGGAGTAGCTGAGTTCTTGCAGAGTCATGAGAGAGGAGAGTGGTTCAAAATCAGTTTAATTTCTTCCTACTTGTGAAGGCAGACAAAGCCTTGAGTAGAATTGAAAGTACAATGATGAGATAGGGGACTGAAATAGCTGTAGCTCGGGTAAGGAGTGGCTGAGCAAGTAGTAGAGTAGCCTGATTAAACAGAGGTGATTTTGCATGGGTTTGATTGTCGTGAATAAAAGGATCAGGGATCAGGTGGTTGGGATTCTCATGCTGAATAGCAGCCAGATGATATTTAGGGCTGGTGGGCTTTGATGATTTTGCTACAGTGTTGTTGTAATGAAATAAAACAGCAACTGGTTAAGAAGACAGAAGCAAGAAGTCACTTATTTGGTAATTCCTACAGTATGTATATATATATATATATATATATATATATATATATATATATATATACATTAGTTCTGAGCTTTATATCTCTATTTTTAGTGTTTTTTAAAAAAAATAATTAAACATATATGAATTAAGGAAAATGTATTAAAGTGTTTATTTTAGTTAGTAGCTATTATACAGATAATCTAGTTAAGCACTCAAATATCGAGAGGATGGTAACATAACAGCTATGGAGTAAACGTTTCAACATAGAGCCTGTGGAACATATAACTGTGAATACATGGTCTTGGTTTATAGGTAATGCTGGCTGCCGTCAGTACCCTAAATGTTATCTTAACTTCCACAAAAGAACAAAATGTACTATGGAAACTTCTCTGAAAACCATATGTCACCCAAAAAATACATTGCCGAATGCAGATTAAATTCAAGGAATGTCCAATTCCAGGAACACCGTACAAAATACATCTGTGTCTTATCTATTTTTATGTAGCCCTAATGTGGGTAACGGGTTAGAAGATTATACCTGCTGTCAGGTGCCGTCCTGCTTCTGCCTCTAGATAGGCGCCTGCCCCGTTGCGATGCCCGCGCCCCATTGCATAGTGGCGGGACAGTCTCCGTTTCTATTCGCATGCATACGCAGAGCTTGGTATTCCGTCGCATAGCGTCAAGAGACGTTCTCCAGTTCCGATCCACACGCATGCGTAGGGCATTGCATTCTGTCGCATAGCGACCAGAAACACTCTTTTCCTGTCTAGCGGTTGGTTGCGTTTCTCCCGGAAAATACTGCAGCACCAATCAGGGAACACTTCCCTCTATTTAAAGATCACTCTGACTCCGTTAGGGTGCCAGAGTATTTGGTCTTCAGCTTTTCTCCAGTTTGTTCCTGTGTATCTCGCTCATTTGGATTCTGACCTCGGCTTGTTCCAGACTTCTCCTTTGGTTCCTGATTCTGGCTTAGAGTGATTCCTGGTTCTGACTCATTCCTGATCATTCTCCTGCTTCTGATTTTGGCTGTGATTGTCTCTTTGGTTTTGACCCGGATCAGCTGACTACCATTTGCACTGCTGCATCCAGACTTCCTTTCAGTATTCATGTGCTACATCACCTCTGCCTCATTGGACACCTCTCCAGCTAACTGATACTGAGGGCCGCGACCTGCACGTCTCTTGCAGCAGAGTCCATACCTCCTTGCGGGGGTGTCTGGCGAAAACCAGAGGCGTATTAGACTCTAAACCTCACAGTAGCGCCAACTGCTGGTAGGTGTCACCATCTTCATCCTCGTGGTTGTGACACCTGCTGTGTCTGCTTAAAAAGTGTGTGAAATAAATAACCATATGACATGCTTCTGCAATATAATATTCCCACCTAAAAACAGAAGCTTCCTGCCTGACATTTCTGTTAATAGCATAACCATAAATCCCATCCCGCAAGCTCGCTGCCTAGGTGTTATCCTTGACTCACAACTATCCTTTGTTCCCCACAAATCGACTCTATATCGCAATCATGTTACATACATCTAAAAAACATTTCCAGAATACGCACATATCTCACACAAGACACTGCAAAAACTTTAATCATGCACTCATCATCTCCCGCATTGACTATAGCAACCCCCTCCTTACTGGTCTTCCCAAAATCAGACTCAAACCCCTACAATCTATTTTGGATGCAGTGGCTAGATTTATTTTCCTTGCAAAATGTTCTTCCTCTGCTGAGCCACTCTGTCAGTCTCTACATTGGTTGCCTGTTTTTTAACGAATCCAATATAAAATTCTTCTTCTAACATACAAGGCCGTCAACAAAATTACACCTACATCTCCTCTCTTGTCTCAAAATATCTCCCAACTCGACACCTCCGTTCTGCACAAGATCTACGTCTCTCTCTTCCACTCTCATCACATCCTCCCATGCTCGGTTACAGGACTTTTTTTCGGGCTGCACCTACTTTATGGAGTTCCCTCCCTCGCACAATAAGACTTTCCTCTAGTCTTCAAACCTGCAAGTGTTCACTGAAAACCCACCTCTTCAGACAAGCTTATAATATTCATCAACCATCATCTTCATTTCCCTATGTTTTCCTATTGCCACCCTCTACACAGCTAACACAAGACAACAACCCCGTGACCAACATTGCTGTGTGACTGATCATACAGCCCACTCATTACTTTTTACTAGAGATGGTCACTGACCCCCGTGTTTTGGTTTTGGATTCGGTTTTGGATCTGGATTACCGTCGTGTTTTGGTTTTGGTTTTGGTTTTGCAAAACCTCCATTGCGTGTTTTGGTTTTGGTTTTGGTTTTGTTTGGTTTTGTTTTGCTATTTTTTGGGAAAATCCATGTTTTTGGGCCTAAATTAACCCAATTTAGTGCTCCAACTGTTTTAGAGACAAGTAATCTAATTGTTGAGGTAATAAATCATCCCAAAAAACAGTTTAATTCTTCGTTGGTAGGCCTATTCTACACACAAAACAGATTGTCTTCCTCTCCATCTATGCATATTGGCAATGCAGCCATCGTCTTTGAATGTATATTACACCCTACACTTATAGTTAAATATGTAAAGAAATGGAAAAAGCCAGTTTGGTTTCTGTCTCTCAAGGCCCCCCTCCACTTGTATAAAATACCAAAAAATTCAGCCATTATAGACTGTACAATATTAATTGACATGGAGAAAGCCAGTTTGGTTTCTGTCTCTCAAGGCCCCCCTCCACTTGTATAAAATACCCAAAAATTCAGCCATTATAGACTGTACAATATTAATTGACATGGAGAAAGCCAGTTTGGTTTCTGTCTCTCTAGGCCCCCCTCCACTTGTATAAAATACTAAAAAATTCAGCCATTATAGACTGTACAATATTAATTGACATGGAGAAAGCCAGTTTGGTTTCTGTCTCTCTAGGCCCCCCTCCACTTGTATAAAATACTAAAAAATTCAGCCATTATAGACTGTACAATATTAATTGACATGGAGAAAGCCAGTTTGGTTTCTGTCTCTCTAGGCCCCCCTCCACTTGTATAAAATACTAAAAAATTCAGCCATTATAGACTGTACAATATTAATTGACATGGAGAAAGCCAGTTTGGTTTCTGTCTCTCTAGGCCCCCCTCCACTTGTATAAAATACTAAAAAATTCAGCCATTATAGACTGTACAATATTAATTGACATGGAGAAAGACAGTTTGGTTTCTGTCTCTCTAGGCCCCCCTCCACTTGTATAAAATACTAAAAAATTCAGCCATTATAGACTGTACAATATTAATTGACATGGAGAAAGCCAGTTTGGTTTCTGTCTCTCTAGGCCCCCCTCCACTTGTATAAAATACTAAAAAATTCAGCCATTATAGACTGTACAATATTATGAAAAATGGACAAAGCCAGTTTAGGGTCACTCTGTCTATGACACCCTACCCTTAAGGATAAATTGCCCTAACAGCAGCCTTTCAAGATGGTATGTGATATGGAAATGCCACAAGTCCCTTTCCTCTTTGGGGGTAGATTGCACCCTACACTTACATAGAAAGTTTTAAAAAGATGTTATCGGCATCATCTTCAGCTTCATCCTCACCCTCATCAGTGTTATCGTCATCATCACAGACTATCAATTCATCGCCGCTTGAATCCGCCATTAGAGAACAGTCAGTGCTTGCATGTCTTGGATGGTGAAGGCCTTCCTCGTGGAAGATGTAGTTCATTTTTATAAACATCATTTTCTCCACATTTTTGGGAAGTAACCTTCTACGGCGATCACTGACTAAGTTCCCTGCTGTGCTGAACACTCGTTCAGAGTACACACTGGAGGGTGGGCAGCTTAGGTATTGCAAAGCAAGTTTGTACATGGGTTTCCAAATAGCTTGCTTTTCTTCCCAGTAAGGAAAGGGACTGTCTGACATTTCCATATCAACTACCTCTTGAAAGTAATCCTCCACCATCCTTTGCATGTTTATACTCATATTGGATGGACTTATGGGCAAAGTGACACTTTTTTTTGAAAAATCCTTCAAACCAGCCCAGATGTTAAATTGTTCTCGTCTGCCCCCTGTGTCTTCCCTGCTTCTTTTTTGGAAATTTAATTTTTTACGAGCAACAGCTTGAGAAAGTGAAGGAGGACACGTCGTCAAGCCGAGGCCCAGTTCAGCGGCCAACTTGCTGAGCAATAGCTCCTTGCAAAAGTTCACATCTCGCTCATTTACAAGTAAAGACTCAATGTAGGTTTTAAACCTTGGATCAAGCACAGTGGCCAAAACGTACTGATCCGAGTTCAAGATCTTAATAACTCGAGGATCATTGTGAAGCGAATTAAGTACTTGATCGACAAGGCCAACATACTTTGCTGAATTGCTTGCTTTCAGCTCCTCCTTCATTTTCTCAAGCTGCTTTTCCAATAGTCTAATTAAAGGAATGACTTGGCTCAAACTAGCAGAGTCTGCACTGACCTCACATGTCACAACTTCAAATGGTTTCAGCACCTTGCACAGCACTGAAAGGATTCCCCACTGTGCAAGAGTGAAATACATCCCCCCTCCTTTCCCAATGTCATGACTTGTGCAATATGCTTGGATGGCTTTGCGCTGTTCCTCCATCCTCTGAAGCATGTACAGGGTGGAATTCCACCGAGTTACCACCTCTTGCTTAAGTTGGTGGCAGGGCAAGTTAAACTGCTCTTGGAGCTGCTGTAATCTCCTACATGCTGTGGCTGAATGCCTGAAATGGCCTGAAATTTTACGGGCCACCGAAAGCATCTCCTGCACCTCACGGTTGTTTCGTAGGAAGCTCTGCACCACCAAGTTGATGGTGTGAGCAAAACAGGGAATATGTTGGAAATCACCCAGCTGTAATGCTCGCACTATATTGTTGGCGTTATCTGAAATGACATACCCTGGGGAGAGTCCGAGTGGTATAAGCCATGCATCAATCACATCTCTCAGTTTGCGTAACAAATTGTCAGCCGTATGCCTGTTAGTGAAGCCGGTGATACAAAGAGTGGCCTGCCTGTGACAAATGTTACGTAGTGGTGTACATGCTGCTGCTGTTCCTGCTGGTGAAGGTGAATGACCAACCCAGTGGGCTGTCACAGTCATATAGTCTTTGGTTTGGCCACTTCCACTTGTCCACATATCTGTGGTTAAGTGAACAGTGGGCAGAATGGCATTTTTCAGCGCAATCTCTACATTTTTACACACTTTTTGGTATAGTTGTGGAATAGCTTTACGGGAGAAATGGTGTCGCGATGGAATTCTGTAACGCGGACACAAAACCTCAATTAACTGTGAAAAACCAGCTGCGTTTATGGTGGAGATTGGACGCAGATCTAACACTAACATTGCAGCCATGGCGTCTGTGATTCGCTTGGCGACTGGGTGACTGCTGTCATATTTGCTTCCCCTCGCAAAGGATTGTTTCACAGTTAATTGCTGAAATGTAGGACTGCTCATTTTATTCACCTGCCTCTGGGATGACGATTCACCCCCAGCAGCAGCAACAGCAGCAGCAGGACTAACGCTTTCTTCAGAGGAATCAATAATAGTGCCGGAGTCATCCAGCCTTAAGTGGGATGCCGGGCTAACTCCGAGCGCTACTGAGGATATTGATGAGGATGGTGTGGTGGGTGTATTTTGTGGCCGTCGGTATGTCGGTGAGCGGAGGGTCTTAGCTGATGAGGGAGTGCTTGTATTCTTTTGGGAAGAACTTTCAGCTTTTCCCAACACTTTGCCATGAACTCTCGTTAAATGGCGTAACATAGACGAGGTTCCAAGATGGTTAAGGTCCCTCCCTCGACTGACTGTGGCTTCACATACACTACAAATGGCTATACAATTGTTGTCTGGATTTGGGTAGAAATAATTCCACACATAAGAAGTGGATTTTTTTGTTTTATGCCCAGGCATGACAATGGCCTTTTTCTTGTCACGTGCCAGAACTGCTGCCACTGGTGCAGGACTTACACAAACAACCTCATCCTCATCAACATCCTCATTAGCGCCCTCGTCGCCTACACAAATCTCCCCCTCATCCTCTTCTAATTCCAAAGTGGCATCCTCAATTTGGGTATCACCGGCTACACTCGGGCTATTAAGGCACACATCAGCAGAATGCTCACGATTAGACATCCCACTGTTGGATGGACTCTCCACAGGGATTGTTGTCATTTGTGAATCAGAGCAAATATTCTCCTGTAATGCCTCACTGGTATCTTGCAGCTCAGCTTTGACGCGTAACAGTAGTTGTGCACCAATTGTAGGCTGGGTAACTTTTTGGGATCTGCCACTAATAGCCAAAGGTGAAGGCCTCATTCTCTCTTTGCCACTGCGTGTGTAGAATGGCATGCTTGCAATTTTTTTTTTATCGTCACTTAACTTTTGCTCAGTTACACTTCGTTTTCGCTTCAATACAGTAAATTTTTTTTTGGTTTTTGTTTTTTGCACTAATTTGAAAACACTCTGTTGTTTGACATCGCCTTGGCCAGATGACGTACTGGGAACACTAACATCAGGACTGGTGACAGAACCTGGTTGCTCATTTAGATCATATGTGGACTGCTTTGAATCCATTGCGTAGATACTGCTGACAGATATGACTTTTGACAGCCAGAAATATTAATGCACAATTAGGGAGGACACCCCAAAAACACAGAGGAGTGCTAAAATTTATTGAGTAGATACTGCTGACAGATATGACTTTTGACAGCCAGAAATATTAATGCACAATTAGAGAGGACACCCCAAAAACACTGAGGAGTGCTTAAAATTATTGAGTAGATACTGCTGACAGATATGACTTTTGACAGCCAGAAATATTAATGCACAATTAGAGAGGACACCCCAAAAACACTGAGAAGTGCTTAAAATTATTGAGTAGATACTGCTGACAGATATGACTTTTGACAGCCAGAAATATTAATGCACAATTAGAGAGGACACCCCAAAAACACTGAGGAGTGCTAACATTTATTGAGTAGATACTGCTGACAGATATGACTTTTGACAGCCAGAAATATTAATGCACAATTAGGGAGGACACCCCAAAAACACAGAGGAGTGCTAAAATTTATTGAGTAGATACTGCTGACAGATATGACTTTTGACAGCCAGAAATATTAATGCACAATTAGAGAGGACACCCCAAAAACACTGAGGAGTGCTTAAAATTATTGAGTAGATACTGCTGACAGATATGACTTTTGACAGCCAGAAATATTAATGCACAATTAGAGAGGACACCCCAAAAACACTGAGGAGTGCTTAAAATTATTGAGTAGATACTGCTGACAGATATGACTTTTGACAGCCAGAAATATTAATGCACAATTAGAGAGGACACCCCAAAAACACTGAGGAGTGCTTAAAATTATTGAGTAGATACTGCTGACAGATATGACTTTTGACAGCCAGAAATATTAATGCACAATTAGGGAGGACACCCCAAAAACACAGAGGAGTGCTAAAATTTATTGAGTAGATACTGCTGACAGATATGACTTTTGACAGCCAGAAATATTAATGCACAATTAGAGAGGACACCCCAAAAACACTGAGGAGTGCTTAAAATTATTGAGTAGATACTGCTGACAGATATGACTTTTGACAGCCAGAAATATTAATGCACAATTAGAGAGGACACCCCAAAAACACTGAGGAGTGCTTAAAATTATTGAGTAGATACTGCTGACAGATATGACTTTTGACAGCCAGAAATATTAATGCACAATTAGAGAGGACACCCCAAAAACACTGAGGAGTGCTAACATTTATTGAGTAGATACTGCTGACAGATATGACTTTTGACAGCCAGAAATATTAATGCACAATTATGGGGGACAACCCAAAAGCGCTGGGGAGTGCCAAATATGAAGAAAAAATAATAAACCTCTATCCTCCTCTCTGCACTAGCGATTTTGGTTAGAGCAATTGCAAGAACAATATTGTATTCTTTCTCTGTCCCTGCTCTAATTAGCCTATGACTACACCCTGCTCTCTCCCTCTGTCAAATGGCGATGGATTGCTGTGGAGGCGTGTATTTATAAAGTTGAAGTATCGCGAGAACCGAGTCCCGAGATCCGACGACGTCACAATGACGTTCGGCCTCGATTTGGATTCGGAATTGGCGGGAGAGTACCGAGCTGCTCAGCTCGGTACTCGGATACCCAAAGTTCGGGTGGGTTCGGTTCTCGGAGAACCGGACCCGCCCATCTCTACTTTTTACCTTTGCATTCTAGCTGGACCAATATGCAATATGATGTAGCAGTTACCCTTGTGTATCAAACTCCCATTGTCTCAAAGTGTCAGGCGCCGTCTCCGCACCTCCTTTGGGTGCCGGAGACGGACGCCCTTTCCCCGCAGCTCACGTCCCGTTGCTAGGCAACGGGACGCTGTCACATGATCGCGGCGCTCGTGCATGCGCGATGCGTCATTTTTGTTGCCTAGCAACCCAGACGTTGCCTGGCGTTCAGCTGAGACTGATCGCCGTAAATCCTCTTCCCTGTACTTCCTCTGGTCCTCTATATAAACTCCACTCTGGCACCATTAGGGTGCCAGAGTATTGGTTCTACCCTGCTCCAGCGTTGTTACAGTTCCTGTTTTGTCTCCTGTGTTACCTGATTCTTGGCTTGCTTGACTACTCTTCCGGATCTCCCTTTGTACTTCATTGCCCGCACTGGTATTGACCCTTGGACCATTCCTGATTACTCTTTTGCCTCCTCTCCGTGGTACTGCGCTTCTCTGGTTTCGATTCAGCCTGTCTGACTACTCTCCATTCATTGCTCTGGTAAGTATCTGGGAGAACCGCGACCTGCGCATCACAAGCAGCAAAGCCCATACTTTCTTGCGGGGGTCCCTGGTGATCACCGGTGGTGCGTTAGACTCCGCGCCTCCCAGTTTAGTAGCGCCAATACCAGTCAGTGATATTCCTAGTGAAAGACGTGACACAATGATTGTAAGCTTGCGGGAAGGGCCTTCTTACCTCTCTGTCTGTATGTTTTACCCAGTATTATATTACTGTTTGTTCCCAATTGTAAAGCGTTACGGAATTTGTTGGTGCTATATAAATAAATGTTGATGATGCTGATGATTGGGTCCTGGGTTTTGCTGCGGCTCTGCATGGGATAACTGTGGATCGGGGTTGTCAGACAAAAGCTGGCTGGACAAGCTTCTGACAACTTACCCATTTGCATTCACAATGCTCCGTGTTGTCTTGCCTGGAGGTGCAGCCATTTTACTTGGTTGCGGTGTGAGTTTCCCTGACTTGGAGGTATCTTGATTATAACACTTCCACCAGCCCTTAGCTCCCGTTTTAATTGCAAACAATAACTGCCCTTAATAAAAGAGATACAGTCTTACTTTCAACCCATGTTTCTGTATGTGGTTTTCTCCTAGTTTGGAGAGACGCTCTAATTAAATATCTTACTACTCTCCAATCCTTCCTCAATCACCTTATATAGGAGTCTATATCCCACCACCCTTTGGAAAGCAAGATCCTTCCAATATGTGAGCTGCACAAACATCACTCACATTACCAGTCTGTACCATCCATTGTTCATATTACCAGCCTGTGTCATCCAACGTTCACAATACCAGCCTATGCCATCCATTTCTCACATTACCAACCAGTGCTATCCATCTTTCAAATTGCCAGCCCGTGCCATCCATCTCTCACATTAACAGCCTGTAATGTCCATCACTCACATTACCAGCCTATTCCATCCATCACTCACACTGCCATCCTATGCCACCCAGAGCTCACCTTACTAGCCTGTATTACCCATAGTTCACACTACCAGCCTGTGCCATCCATTTCTCACATTACCAGCCTGTGCCATCCATCTCTCACATTACCAGCCTGTAATGTCCATCACTCACATTACCAGCCTATTCCATCCATCACTCACACTGCCATCCTATGCCACCCAGAGCTCACCTTACTAGCCTGTATTACCCATAGTTCACACTACCAGCCTGTGCCATCCATTTCTCACATTACCAGCCTGTGCCATCCATCTCTCACATTACCAGCCTGTATTGTCCATCACTCACATTACTATCCTATTCCATCCATCACTCACACTGCCATCCTATGCCACCCATAGCTCACCTTACTAGCCTGTATTACCCATAGCTCACACTACCAGCATGTGCCATCCATTGCTCACATTTCCAGCCTGTAAGTCATGCCGTGCTGTTGCAGCAGTCAGAGTCACACTATATTAAATCCTGCATGGCCTCTGTTCTATTGCAGTGAGTTATAACACTGTGCCTGGGGGCTGTAATGAATAATAACTACCTCTAATTGTTCCCTGTAAATGCACTGTAGAGTCGGCTTTGTAGCCACCTGTTGACTGGAATTTGTCCAGTCCTGCTATACACTGTCTCAAATGTGAAGGACTGGGCTGTGAGAAAAACCTACCCCCTTCGATTGGCCATTGCCGTCAACCAATGAAGAATCAGCAAAATTATTTCCTCTTTGGGGAGTTAAATTCAATAGAAGATTAGAGGTGAAAGAAGTAACCACTGAACTAGTAAGGCCAACCTTATGGTCTTTGTATGGAGAAACAGGCCTCTAAAAGACCATCTACAGAAAGAAAACACCTTGTATGGTCTTTCTAGATTGAGGAAAAGGACTAGACGGGAAGAAGAGCACATAAGCCTCAGGCTCTTATATTGGAAATCCCTGGTACCCATGAAGCATGAAGTTTTCTCAATCCTTCTGTAATTCTGTATTCTAGTAAAAACAGCATTGAAAGTTAAAGATATCCAGACTCAAAAATGGGACAGCATGACACATGGGAAGTTTTGTGAGGTGGACCTATATTAATGAAAATGCAGAATCACCATTCGTGCCTCTGTGATCTCCCCAATCCCATGTAAATGGATAGGCTGCGTTCTCACGACTGGTTACATCTTCGTGGCCGCTTTCTAGTGAACATTGGTTCAGCCCATAAAATGTCTGTCTCTACTGTTTGAAGGTGACGAGTGCACTTTAAAGTGAGCACCATGTGTAAGATCTTACGGAGGGAATAATGAGCGAGAAATCACTCTATAAGTTATCTGCTGGCATAAGGACTTCAACACCTCAGAGCCCTTTCACATGTGCATCAATCTTGTGTACTTAGCCCAAAACTCAGGTTTATAAATACCGAATGCCGAAATCCCAAACACGTGAGTTGAAAATTCAGGGTCCTCGATTGCATTGCACTGTCCTATGTGTATTAATTATAACATGGGAATATTTACCTCTTATAAATAATGTATATCTTTTACTTTTACAGTGTGTATTATTTTTAAATACATGTGTTTAAGCACATGTGAAAAACCTCTTCGTCTGATGTTGTTTTTTATGGTGTTTCGAAAACCTTTACATAATGATTTCATTACTGAACCACCAGCTGTTGCTGTTATTTTAAGAAACACCTCTGTTATTGTCTCCTGCCCAAAGCTGGTGCTGGGAATTAGACCTTCTGTGGGGGCTTAATAATACATGTTCAATCTAAAATGATGTTGTAACAGTAAAATCATTAGGGTAATTGATTCAATATGATTAATTGTATAAAACAAAATTCTCTAATTAGTGTATATGTATGTATATAATATGTATATATATATGTGTGTGTATATATATGTATATATATATATATATATATATATATATATATATATATATATTGTAGTGCAAGGATGATCTGTTTCATCATATGAAAGGCTGCAACCACCATAGGACATACTACTAAACACACATTTGCGTGATCAGTGCATCTCTCTGCGCTTTTCTTCTACGGATTTACTCCAACATACACATACCTCCCAATGGCCCCTCTTTTGCTAAAAGATAAAAAAAAAGAAACATTGAAAACAAAACCCCATGCCTCTCTATCTAACTTACAGTTTCTCTGTTAGATGTAGGTGTAAGATATAGTATATTTGTTAGTACATCTTTTGACTGGTTGACAAAATGTCTCTATGGCTACATGCACAGGGGCAGTTTTATTCCAACTGTGCTACGTCTTCTTATTCTTCCGGCAGATGGAAAAGAGATTCCGGAACACGAGGGTCATTCATCCCTATTCTTATGGGAATGTCTGTGTAACACTGGAGGAAGGACACCTGTGCACACCTGTGTGCACAGGCAGAGCTATTGTCTATTAGGATCATAGGTCACTAATGAGATGCCACCATATCTTTGACAGGATGGACCGCCTATGCCACCCTGTCTGTTGCTGCTGGGAACCGGCTGGGCTTACTTTGCCACTGTTCACTGGCAAATCTGCCTTACACTGATCACTTCCAGGCGCCACCGACCTGATAGAATCATTACCGGCCATCGCGTTTGTTTTGGCATCACATGCATTATAATATTGAGCGATTGAGGCATGGCAGTGTGCGTGTATACGGTCATTCACTTTCATGCTGTGTTCATCCACACAGTCAAATACTGCTGGTAAGTTCAAATATTCTGTCTTTAACCATAAGGCAGCAGAATAATTTATAAAAAAAATGCAAATACCTTTATTATCATTTGGGGAATAGGTTTAAAAATAAGAAAACCACATTCATGTATCAAGGGGGTTTTCTTTTTATAACATTACATGCTGCAAAAGGCAAAAACATGTGTTTCCTGTCTGAAAATGAAACAAGGAGATAACCCATATCGTTTCCAGGCAGAAACTATATAAAACACACACACACAGATCGCCGTCTGGCATCCATAAACTACAATGGAAATACAGCCACTTGCTACAATAAATTACTAAACTAATAGGCATACTGCGATTAAGAATGGAATAATAGTAATTTGAAAATATACATTATTACCTCTCTGTCTGTATTACTTTGTATTGTTTTACAAGTTAACCCGTGCATGATACTCATGCATTCTAGTCAAATCAAGCTACTTAAGGTGTTAAAAAGGTTCTTGTCATGCATTTGGGCCATAGCCCAGGCCTCAACCACCAACCACTCCCCACTGTCACCCCCGGCAACCACCAACCACTCCCAACTGTCACTTCTCCTTCAAGAAATATATATATATTTTTTTAAAATCTTTATAAACACTTTTAACAATTAACAAATTAAATTAACAAATTACAATACATCTTAGTATACCAAATTTCAGCCCTTTCTGATTTTTTTTTTCCACACACACTAAGAATTTAGTAGGTCAGTGTATAACTCCGCCCAGCAGGTGGCGCTGCAGCTTGGTTTTATTTTTTCCACACACACACACAGACAGACTAACACACGCCACTAGACATTTATATTATAGATTACTGTGTTTGTTCCCAATTGCAAAGCGTTATGGTATTTGCTGGCGCTATATAAATAAATGTTGATTGATGATATGACACAGGATTAGATGGGAGAAGATAATGCTCAGTGTATGGAGGGGGATATCCATCATTAGGGAGAGGGGTTACCTTATGCCCTTTCTTCTCTGTGAAGCAGTATTATAATACAAAATGTATCTATAGATAATCCCTAAATGCCGCTACGATGAAGCTGGGACAAAATTTCGGGCAAATGATATTTCATGGTGGAACACATTATTTCACAGTGGTGTGAACCTCTGGAGATACGTTCCGCTGTTCCTTCACCAGTTCCCCCATGTACCCTGCCATCTAACAACATTAAATAAAGAAATAATTAAAAACATGGCAGCATGCCCCCTCCCCCGCTCAAAATTTTCAACCAGCCCCAGATTGTTTCTGCGCCCCCCTCCAGCGGAGGGCTGGTAAATTTTAGCCCGGGGGGCAAGACTTTTAGGAACATTTTAAAGAAAAAAAAATGCAGGTGGCCCGGTGACCCAGCCCAAGGTAGCCCACTATGGGACCAGACCGGGGGACAGATGCCCCCCAACCCAGCCTGCCCCCCTCCTTCGTGGAAGCAGCAGCCCTGCTATGGTTTTCACTATACACAGGGCACTCCGCACTCATTGGCTTCTTGTTAGAGTGGAAACCAGTTTAGGGTTTCTACTACTGGGGCTGGTTGGGAATTTTGGGGCGTACTCCTCGTTTTTGTACATAGGAAGTGTTTTGTCTCATTCAGAGCACAGGACGAAACCCAATCTACGCCAAGTCAGGTGGTTTTGCAGGCAATAGCCACAGGAAATGCTGCGCATGACAAGGGACGCGGTTATAATGTTATATTATGTGTCCTCTTTATCCATCCAAGGATTTTTGAAAATTCCACTCATCTTTACAAAGGAACATATCTTTGCCATTTTGGAAACTGGCTCACAGGTCTCATACTGCCTTCAGATGAAGGGACAACATCTGTTTTTTTTAGCAATGAAAAACAGAATACACCATGATGTTATAATGCAAAAAATGTGTCCGTCACAGATATGCGATTAAATAATACCCTGGTGAAATGAAGCACAGCACAGTATAATCTCCACAAACATGTCCCACACAATCTTTTATTGTAATTATAAAGATATGTATAGATAAGTCTTCCAAGAAAAATAAGTGGGACAGAAATTATATATGGGGAGTTCAACTATACTTCAAAGGACAGGCAGGAAACGCATTAAAAACACACTTACAGATAACTTCACTAATGCTGTCTGTTGTACAAAGTAATAGACATAAAATATAGCAGGTACATGGTTACCAATACAGCAAGCCTCTCTAGATGTCTACTCTCAAGTTTAATGGGACTATATATTACTAAGCAATGGCACCATTCATTATGTACCACTGAAATTTACCATTCCGGGGCTGCTTACCTCCACGAAGACCCTTCCCCCCTCCTCCTGCCCACTCTCTAGTGACGTGGGGAGGATGGGAGCCTCCGTGACGCGATTTACCGTAAATTGCGTCATTTGGGCCCCGTCCCCTGAGGCGAAATGACGCTTTTGCGCCATTGCTTCAGGGGGCGGGGAAGAAATGGTGTGATTCTCTGTGCCCTGCCCCCCTCCTACCTCACACTTCACCTCCGAAAGAGAAATAAGTTGGCAAGTATGCTTTATAAACGTTCTTTTCTGCTCAGGAAAACTCTGCTTTTATATTCCGATAGTTTTTTACCGCGTGTGTGAGTCGAGCTAGAGCGTTGTACATTAATTTGAACGGATCTAGCTTTCTATTTACTAGGCAAAAACACTACATGTAACATTCATGAGAGTTAGAAGCTTTGGAAATAGTGCTCAAGCAAAGAGCAGATTACATAGGAGTTGACTTACAAAACACACCTGGGGGTAAATGTATGAACATGCGGGTTCTTCAACACCCGCGTGTTCAGCGTGTTCGGCGATTAAATTTCAAGCGGCGCTGCATTGTAAAGGGAAGTTTCCCTTTACAATGCAGCGCCGCTATAAATTTAATCGCCGAACACGCTGAACACGCGGGTGTTGAAGAACCCGCATGTTCATACATTTAACCCCTGATGTGCACTCCAAAACACCTTGAATTTGCACCAGGACACCTCGACGGTTGATGCTCTATCATCTTATTACACAGTGCACTGTCGGTTAGATTGTCTTTCACCGATTATGGCAGCGTTAAAAAAAAAATCTATTATCTTTGCAAATTGCTTAGGATTTATCGCTGGAGCAGCCTGGCAATACTGACCGTTAGAAGTACGAGTACTAATAGCGCTTTGCCGGGCTTGTCTTGGATCCATCTACACATGTTTAACTTAGCTTTGGATGTTTTCAAATATTTAAAAACTAGTACAAGAATAATTATGGGGGCATTATTATTCAAAAAAATACTTTATTTAATTAAATAAATTAATAAAGCATTTTTCTATGCATATACCCTGCGATAGGAGGATTGCAGTCAGCTAGCTTTGGCCAGAAGAAGACTGAGCAGGCTACCACCAGTGATGCCGTGATATTATTATTATTATCTTTTATTTGTTAGGCGCCACAAGAGTTCCGCAGCGCTGCACACAGTACAAACAGTAGACTATACAGGGTGAGACATAACTGAACAGTAAACAATAAATACTAAACTTCAGAGGCTCCAGGCAGGCTGATGCAGTACAGACGGAGCAGAAGATCAGGTGTGGAGACAGGAGGGAAGAGGGCCCTGCTCAAATGAGCTTACATCCTAAGGGAGGGTGAACAAAACTCAAGCACAAAGGGAGCCAGTTGACGTGTAAGGGGCAGAATAGGGGCGGGTAGGACGGGTTAGGTGGAAGATTGGTAGGCTTTAAGGAACAGGTGGGTTTTGAGTGCCCGTTTGAAGGAGCTTAGATTGGGAGAGAGACGGATGGAGTGGGGGAGGTCGTTCCAGTGAAGAGGGGCTGCACGGGAGAAGTCCTGGATTCTGGAGTGGGATGAGGTGACCAGGGTGGAGGAGAGGCGACGGTCATTTGCCGAGCGCAGGGAGCGGGCAGGAGTGTGAATGGAGAGGAAGTTAGAGATATAGGGGGCAGTAGACTGGCAGAGGGCCTTGTACGTGGTGGTCAGGAGTTTGAACAGGATTCTGAAGGGAGAAAGGGAAAAGCTCTTTATCCCTGTAGTAAATAGAACCACTGTGTATAGGAAGTGTTTTAATTATTAAAACTACATGATGAGTTCTGAGCTGGTACAGAATTCAAGTCATTTTGTGTGGGGTGCATGGAAAGAGAAGCCCCTTTGTGCCCTTCCACACCTTTTTATGATTACAATAATTTCACTCAATAAAATTAAATCTAATTTCCGCAGTTGAGTTAAACTGAGGTGCACAGCAGGTCAAAGCCTGTATTTACGTAACTACAGTGGTGAAAATGGGCTGGTATACGCAACCTCTACTGCCTTCGTTGTAACGCTATGAAATTTAATTCAACTACATTTCCATACCTCCACTCCTAAACTACCACTTTGACCACTGGATTGCAGAGTGGCCAATTTGCTCTTCGTCAATGACATCCATAGAGGTTAGTGACGTAAAATGCTGCTTTTTGCTGACATGTAAAACGCTGCTTCCAAAACTCGGGTGTGACACCAGGCAAGTCAAAATGTTTACTCTATCCTTGAGCGATGTGAAACATCACAGGGGGTTATTCAATTGACCGCAAGTTTTTTCTTGCCCGCAGCGTAAAAAAAAATAAAAAAAACACCTGCGGGTTTTTAACGCAACGCAAAAACTCGTGCAATTCAATTGAAAAAGAGGGAAAGCTGCCCCTGCACGTTAATGATTGTGTTCGTGAGTTTTTAGGGGAGTTATAACGCGGTCATGTATAACACAAAAAAAAGGATTTGCATACATTTTCATACATTAGATTGCATTACACATTGATAATATCTATATTACAGTACTTTCTTTAGCGTATGTTTTTATTGAACTGTTTTTTACCATAAAATTATCTATACATGTCAAAACACATTAGTACATTCATATTTGTATCAAAAACATAAATAAATAAATATAGCTAATTAGTGATTTTAATTTATTTTATTTTTTTTCATTATTTTTTCATAACAAAATCTACTTTTACATGTTAGGCATTACTGATAAACATGTTTTAGCTTTTTATTTTTCATTATTATATGATTTCAAATACTTTTCTTAGTTTTTTTTTTTTTTTTATCACACCCCAAAGAGGTGCGAGATAAAACAGCATGGGATTACTTTATTTTTTAAAAAACAATTGAATAGCTTTTTGACGCGGCTGTCGAGGTGTCCTGGAGCGCGAGAGGACCGTTTCATGAAAAAAACTGTAGCGTTAAAAATAGAATTGAATCGCGGGTAAAGTTAACCCGCTCGAAAATGAAAAAATCAGTGTTAAAATGACTTAACGCGGTCTAAAAAAACCCAACTTGCGGACAATTGAATACCCCCAGTGGCTGATTGGAAGGGTTGGATACGTACTGTTGACAATGGAAATGTCGGCAGTTATTCTGTCGACATTTTCATGTCTACAGGATAACTGTCAACATTTTCATTGTCAGAAAATTGACCACATTCTGTTTGGAAAGTGGAGCATAATTATCTAAATGAAACAAATCTCATACATTCTAATTTGTTTTCTACTGATTGTGGTGGATTTAGGCATGCATATGTATTGGCAGATACAAGATGGGTGGAGGCAGTGGTGACTAAGTCATGGCAGGATACGAAGAGAGAGATTATGAGCTTGGCTGTTTAAGCATGCAGGGTGTGAGTGTTAGGAACCCCTCCAGTCGGTACAACACAACCCGGAATCTACTCTGCCAGTCAGGTGTTCACTGGAGCCCCTAGTGGTGGGGACAGACTGGGCTGCACACTGACAGAGGGTCGTGAAGTGTGTACCGGCTGGGGAGAACCCAAGTAAACGGAGTGAAGTCCAAGCAAAGGTCAAGGGCCGGCAGCAGATAGCAATTCCAATAAACAGGCCGAGGTCAAGGGTCACGGCCAGACAGGAAGGTCGGTAAACACGCCAGAGGTCAGGGTCACGAGATACACAGGCAAGGTCCAAATCCAGGCAAAGGGTCATACACAGGTAATCAGCAGAATAATCAACAGACAGGAACAAGGCACAGAGCAGGTCAGCAGACTGGCATCAGAAGCTATAACCGGCAGTGAGGCTTCAGACCTCACTGCCCTAAATACCAGAAACAGCCAATCAGAGCCTAGCTCTGAAATCCCCCACAGCCCCTGCTTAATGAATAAATTAAATTAAATTAGCCCACAGGCTATGTATATTTCTTGCGCACGCGCCCGGCTGTCCCCAGCCGCCGGGACGCGGCGCTACCTTGTAGAGCGTCCGGCCGTTGCCTTAGCGACGGCCGGGAGTCAGGAGGAAGTGACGTCCCGGTCATCATGGTGACGGCCGGGATGCCGGGGCGCAAGAGAAGCGAGCCGCGGCGGCTGTGAGTACCGCCGCGGCTCGTGACAGTGAGCATATAATGCAGGATATTGGCGGAGATGACAGAGGTAGGAGGCAAGGGCAGATGCAACAGACTGGAAATTTCCCCCTACAAAGGCAAATGACCGTATGTTTTATAACAGTCCCCTTGACTGTAGAGTGCAGGATCATTTAGAATGAGAGAGAGCAAGAAATCCAGGCAGGGGTACTAGAGAAAAGGAGAGTTGAGGAGCAAAAGGAAGAAGAATATGGAAGATAGAACACCGGATAAAGAGATAGATGAAGACTTCCTATTGGATGTTAGGTCATACTGATGAATCTATTAAGAATATACCAGTGGATAATTCTGTTTTATCACACACCTACCAAAACTTCCAATTGGAAAATGAGGGTGATTTAGGTTACACCTCCAAACCACAAAGACCATGCCCCCAATGAGCCCAGACCACTGCAGTTCACTAGGCCGTGTCCCCAAATTGTGATATCATTGCCCTTATGCAAGGAATAACAGGATTGTCCCTCAGTTGGGATGTATATACATAGAGTAGAAAACCTCACTCAGTTTCACTCTCTTAATTAAGAACTTATGACCTCCTAAATATGGCACCAAAGAATGTAGAGTCCTCAATTGTACACAGCTATAAATCCATCTTCATCCTTTTATGTTTACACCAGTGAAAAGTCCCTAACTTACAGCAGTTTGGCGCAAAGCTGGAATGCAGTAAAGAGTGTGTCTGATTAGAGCATGATCAGATGGACTGACACTCTTACAATCATAGCTTAGGGTGTAGCTCTGTCATATTTGGAACAGATTGGTAACTGGAAGCAGTAAAAGCTATTAATCACAAACACAATGTTCACAAGTTGTGATAGTTCATGGCCAGTGTGAATAAACACAAACAATGGCAAAATTCTTCAAAAAAAAAAAAAGACATCTGCCATAGACATCTGCCTTACTTCAATAGATGGATCTGTTGGGGAGTGGTTCGATTAATAGAAAATGGATCAGACATTAGGAGTGGCAGGTTTTTAAGGAGCCTTTGCGGGCCGGCAGGAAAGTGTTGTATGCGATTCAGCAATACGCCGTTTGTTCTGGGTCAGTCAAACGTGTGAAGAAAGAATTGGTACAAAAGTAATATAGTGGAATCGTATAAAAGTCCAGATTAAATTATTAGGCAAAAATGAAAGTCAAAATTAAGTACAATTTATGTATATAACAACACAATGCTCATGTTATGGAATCCTGGAACTCCATCAGGAAACAGCCCAGTCATGACATTTCAGACTTGACACCAGACATCTATGTCTCACCCACCAGGAGACTGGATCCACTAAGCTAAGCTTGGAGATACTGACGGGATTGACCACAAAGCAGGACATGGCAATCGTGGAGTTTTAAAGATAATAATGTGGCCTATTCACCTGCAGCTATTAGTGTAGGAAACCAGATATCAGAATAAATTAAGTTCAGGTAAATCAGAGGTATTAAGCAGAATCCAAAACTCTGGGATATCCGCGTAAAAAATGTGATGGAAACATCTGGGCCTGTCATTCTCCTTGGACACTCCATCAGAGCAGTGGCGGACCTACTATTGGTGCAGCAGGTGCTGTGCACCGGGGCCCATGGAGATGCAGAGGGTCAGGGGCCCCGGTTCCCTCCTCCCCACCTCCCTGCACCAGGGCCCACAGCTCTCTAGTTCCGCCTCTGCGTCAGAGGCATGTGCAACAATGCAACTGGACCCAAGACTTTATGTAATTAAGGATGAGATAGTTAATGCCAGATTTAAAATGTGCAGCAGAAAAGTACGCACCAATTGTCCACAGCATTCAGATAGATTAAACAGGGCTGGATGAGTTCTAGGTAAGACCCTGACAGAGGAACTGTAAGTTGTCTCTGTGTAAAACATTGGAGTCTATTGGTTTATTGGAGTTCTGAGTGTGTCTGCTTGTAATAGATGCGCACCTCCTATGTCCCCATGTCAAGGGCGCATTTGCATCATTATTGCTCTGGCAATCTAGCTTGCATTGTGAACTGACACCTGGCTGTGCCAAACTGTTTTGCAGACCCAGCAAATATTAGAATTGGAAAACTGAAGACTTCCAGGGCAAACAACAGTTCTTAGTAGGCAGGACATTTGCTGCTATGACCATTCCCAACTTGGACCACAATCATCATCACCATTTATTTATAAAGCACCACTAATTCTGCAGCACTGTACAGAGAACTCGCTCACATCAGTCCCTGCCTCATTGGAGCTTACAGTCTAAATTCCCTAACATACACATACACACAGACAGACTAGGGTCAGTTTTTGTTAGCAGCCAATTAACCTACCAGTATGTTTTTGGCGTGTGGGAGGAAACCGGAGCACCGGGAGGAAACCCACGCAAACACGGGTAGAACATACAAACTCCTCACAGATAAGGCCATGGTCAGGAATCAAACTCATGACCCCAGTGCTGTGAGGCAGAAGTGCTAAACACTGAGCCACCGTGCTGCTACAATCTATGGTCACATAAGGTGTCTGTATAGAGGCTTTTTCCAGACACTGCATAAAAATATGTGAATTTGTGGGGGGGGGGGGAATCTAAATTTTTTTCAGTTTTGCAAATACGCCCCAGAGAGTTGTATTACAAGTAGTAATTAAAGCAGTAATGATTTTATTATTATACACTGTACCCAGAACAATTTTCTGTACCTGTCTGAGTACTTAGCAGAGTGCTCATAATTTCTTTACACGTATCTTTACTAAATTCCCTTTAAAGTACTGGTTGGTGCCAATGCCGATTAAAAGTTGGTTTTCTGCCCATGCTGTACAGTTTACATCTGATCCTTATCTCATTTACTATAATCCCTTATCCTGTGCTCCCTTCTTGGCTCTCTCTCTCTGCCATTTCATCATTATACATTCAGCACTTTCTCATATGCTCCTTCTAAGTCAATGCACTTTGCACGAAAATCCCTGTTTGATGGAAGGCAAGGATGATGAAGACAGTTCTTTCCATGGTATGCGGTCAGTCCACGTGAATTTTATTTTGAAAAAACTCCTTTGCACTTATCCCAGTTAATGGCCACATTTTAAAACAGTAAAGATGCAGTGTTATGACATTGTGCATCTATGTTTCCACAAATGTGCCAGTGTGTATAGGTACAGGCATGGATTTACAGGCTGAAGTGGCCATTCATGGTGTGGGTAATATTAAGCATCTTCTTATGAGACGAACTGGAACGATCAGGATGTTCCTTGTCAAGTGTAAGCCAGGTGCACCCTTGCTCCTTGTATTGTGCCCAGATGCGTCTAGTGGGACAAGATAAGAGTTTCAGGGGAAGGAAAGAGCACATTTATGAATGAATCCTAAAAACAAAACACTGGAGTCTTCATCAAATGAATACAGGCACCTCCATATACTTATTCCTTATGCCAGCAGGAAGAGAGTCCTGCAAACTAATTGTCAGAAGGCCAGAAATCAGTCATGGGGCTAGATTTACTAAACGGCGGGTTTGAAGAAGTAGAGATGTTGCCTATAGCAACCAATCAGATTCTAGCTTTCATTTTGTAGAATGCACTAAATAAATCATAGCTATAATCTGATTGGTTGCTATAGGCAACATCTCCACTTTTTCAAACCCGCCGTTTAGTAAATATACCCCTAGGACTGATTTCTGGCCTTCTGACAATTAGACTCCAGTGTTTTGTTTTTAGGATTCATTCATCCATTGGCTATATTTATCCAATATTCATATGCATGCATATATACTTTTTATGGATATATATATATTTTCATGGAGTAACGTTTTGATTTTTATCTGTTTTTTTATTTTTGTCTGCAGATTACTGTTATTTTTTATCTTTATTTTTTCTCATTTTCTATGTGTTTGTGTTTGATTTTATGCTTTCACTGTTTGTGGGAATAATTTGAATTATCTATTTATGAATATATGAAATACATGACTTCATACATGCGTCTTTCTCCTATTGGTCCTTAGTCCCCTTACTTAGCGCCGGGGAATTTATTTTTGTTTTTATCTGGTGCACCTATACGCACTAGGCGGAGAGATTGCACATAATGAAAGGTGGTACGGAACCAACTTTGTAAATGACTCCCGCTCTCTGTTTTACTGAGCGACTTAGTGGGCTTTGCTAATTGTTGAATATTTAAATGCATTTGGTAGTTGTGATTAGATTCTATAATGTGATGGAATATACGGGGAGCAGTGTGTTAACAGCATGTTTTTCTGGCAATAAATGATCCCTTGGATCCTATCCCGTTTAAAGAGTCAAATCAGGTCATTTTCTACTATCACCCGCATTGTTTATTTCTCTCAACCATGTGGGATCCTTGATGTAAAAAGATAATTCCAACAACATGCTGCATGAAATTGATTTTATTGGAGGTCACTTATGGAGCGCAGTCTATGTGCACAGTGAAATAGCTTCGTCTTATATCGCTGCGTCTGGATGGTTCTGCTCAGCGCACATCGGAGTGCTCGCCTACACTCTGCTCCCACAAGACAATTTCGCAACCTAGAAGTGCGCCTAAGGGGGAATTCAATTGACCGCAAGATATTTTTTAACACAGCGTCAAGTCATTTTAACGCTGTTTTTTATAATTTTCGAGCGGGTTAACTTTACCCGCGACTCATTTTGCATTTTTAACGCTCTTTTTTTTATATGAAACGGTCCTCTCGCGCTCCAGTAGAAGGTCTATTGAAAGTATAGGGTGTGCGAGAGGCAGCCGCGTTAAAATCTATTCAATTGTTTTTAACGCGGCGCCGTTAAACAGGCGAATATGCTGCTTTATCTCGCACCTCTTTGGGGTGTGCTAAAAATGAAAAATCTCTGAAAACTATTTGAAATCATGTAATAATGGGAAAAAAAAGATCAACTATATTTATCAGTAATGCATAACAATAAAAAGTTGATTTTCTTGTGAAAAAAGAATGAAAAAAACAATTTAAACATTAAAAAAAAAAACCACTATAAATATATTTATGTATGTTTGTGGTACAAATATGTATGTACTAATGTGTTTTGACATGGTATAGGTGATTCTACAGTAAAAAATAGTGAAATAAAAAAATATGCTAAAGAAAGTACTGTAATGTAGATTTTTTCAAATAAATCGGTTGTGTAATGCAATCTAATGTATGACAATGTATGCCAATCCTTTTTTTGTGTTATACATGACCGCGTTAAAACTCCCCTTCGCTGCCCTAAAAACTCGCAAACACAATGATTAACACGCAGGGGCAGCCTTCCCTCTTTTTCAATTGAATGCACAAGTTTTAACGCTGCGTTAACTTAAAACGGTTGATTTAGCAGTTAAAAACCGCTGGTGATTTTTTTTTTTTTTTTACGCTGCGGGGAAAAACAAACAACTCGCGGACAATTGAATATCCCCCTGTGACGTTTCACATCGCTCAAGGATAGAGTAAACATTTTGACTTGCCTGGTGTCACCCCCGAGTTTTGGAATCAGCGTTTTACATGTCAGCAAAAAGCAGCATTTCACGTCACTAACCTCTATGGATGTCATTGACGAAGAGCAAATTGGCCACTCTGCAATCCAGTGGTCAAAGTGGAAGTTTAGGAGTGGAGGTATGGAAATGGAATGGAAGGGAATTTGCTAGCGTTACAACGAAGGCAGTAGAAGTGGCGTATACCAGCCCATTTTCACCACTGTAGTTACGTAAATACATAAATACAGGCTTTGACCTGCTGTGCACCTCAGTTTAACTCAAATGAAGTGCGTAAATTAGATTTAATTTTATCGAGTGAAATTATTGTAATCAGAAGTTTACTTTTTTTTAACGCTGCTGGGGGGGGGGGAAAACTTGCAGTCAATTGAATACTCCACCTTAGTGTCTAGAGCAAACCAAAGAAGCGCATTGTGCAAAAGTCCGACCTCCCGCCACTTACTTTAGCTTCACCTTTGACATTAAATGTAACGTTTCAGTTTTCACCTAAAACACTGCTACGTTTAGCCTCCCTTATGGCTTACATTAATTATGATTGAGGGATATGGAAATGATCTTTATAACATGTGTCGCTTTTGTGTGTTAAACTTTTCATTGCTTCGGTGGAGAAATGTGCATTATGGAGGAGAAAAACGATTCCCATTAAAAGTATCGGAGGGGGCTCCCAAGACCACCCATGGTGCAAAATTCTGGCCCTTTTGCGTAGTGAAAATGTCTGCGACTTACTATTAGTTTTAGTTCACATCTAATGTATCAAGCTGAGAGTTTTCCGGCTAGTTTGAAAAACCAATCAGATTCTAGCTATCATTTATTTAGTACATTCTACAAAATGTTAGCTATAATCTGATTGGTTGCTATAGGCAACATCTCCACTTTTCAAACCCGCCGGAAAACTCTCAGCTTGGTACATTTACCCCCTGATGTATAACTGCTGGCAATATGGGAGAACAACTGGAGATTGTGTCTCCTGAAGGCCAAACATGTTAGTAAAAATACAACATGGAAAAATAAAATTACAGTTAGTGAAAAAATAAATAAAATCATCCAATTTCTCTTGTCATCAGTTATAGCTATATAAGTATGTTAGGTAGACCTATTTGCTGTCCCTCTACTCAGAAAAAAATAGCTAAATAAAATTTAGGGTAAATTGGGGAGTGGGGGGGGGTATACATAGCAGCCACCAAGATAGAAACGTGGGGGACAATGCCGACTGTTAGCCTCTGGCAGTGCCTTTGTGGATCTGGGATTCTGATCAGACCTTGTCTTGCTATTCCCACTACCAGTGTAGCTGCCAGGCAGGTTCCTTGTCCCATTCATTGCTTCTTCGTTGTATATAACCACCGATGACAAGTAGAAGATTACATTTAGACATACATAAACCAAACAGAACATCAAAATCCTTTGAACTCTCGCTTTCGGCAGTTGAGAAATCCTTTTGGGCTACAAAACTAATATTACTAAACCTGGGACTCTCCCACTTCATTTATCTCTCACACTTTTGAAATTGTTGAAACTGAATTTTAATTATATATGGAAACAGAAAGCTGTCACATATTTAGGATTTTAAACCATTGCCTCATAATTCCCTCCATAATGCCAATTAACCAGGTCTAGTTACATCTATTAAGTAGGAGCTGGACATCTGGAACACTTTTTCTAGATTGTAGTAAGGTCGTATAGCATCAATTATAGCAAATGTGTTACCAAGACTACTGTATTATTTTGGAAGCTTGTGGCTACAGAGATCAGGGAACTTGGAAGCCTATAAGCAGCGCTCTTACGGTTTATAGTTTATATGGCAACATAAGAGTTGACATTGTTAGGTAAAAAGAGTGTCATGGTAGTGCCTAACATATTGGGTAATTATTTTGGGTTGTTTCCTGGTTATCTTTTTATGCACTTAAAGGGTCACACTAGAGTTACGGCAATAACACATGCTTTCAGAAATATATATATATATATATATATATATATATATATATATATATATATATATATATATATATATATTTATGAAGTCTTAGCCAAGAACATAGAAGATTAGAGATCTAAAATTTCTCTTTGTACCCACTATAGAGGCAGTAGATAGATAGATAAATAGATAGATAGATAGATAGATAGATAGATAGATAGATAGATTATACTTGCCAACTCTCTCGGACTGTCCGGGACACCCCCTAATTTCAGGTAGATCTTCCGGACTCCCGGGAGAGCTGGCCATTCTCCTGCATTCTGACCCACTTTGCATCATTGTGTTGTGGGGCCGGGACCAAAATGATGTGATCTGAGCTTCCTGCCCACCTCCATCCTTACACTTCACCTCCCCCCCAGTATCTCCCAGAGGTGAAGAGTGAAAAGTTGGTAAATATGAGATAGATAGATAGATAGATAGATAGATAGATAGATAGATAGATGATATGAGAGAGATAGATAGATAGATAGATAGATAGATAGATAGATAGATAAGATAGATAGATAGATGATATGAGATAGATAGATAGATAGATAGATAGATCGATAGATAGATAGATGATTTAAGATAGATAGATAGATTAGATAGATAGATGATATGAGATAGATAGGTAGATAGATTAGATAGATAGATAGATAGATAGATAGATTAGATAGATGTGAGATAGATAGATAGATAGATTAGATAGATAGATAGATGATATGAGATAGATAGATAGATAGATAGATAGATAGATAGATTAGATAGATAGATGATATGAGATAGATAGATAGATGATATGAGATAGATAGATTAGATAGATAGATGATATGAGATAGAAAGATAGAATACTCTTTCAGTGACTCTAATTTGCAGATATATCAAGTGAAAAATTATTTAGGGATCTCATAAATCTACTGGAGTATAGGAGCAGTAGAAGGGCTTACTACATAATTGTTGGACCTACATATTTGTTGGACCTGTCCAGCAATAGACCGTTATTAGACAGAGGGGATACATTTCGTCAGGTCCCTGCTGTTCAATGCAGTTGGACGGAATACTGGCCTATAGCAGTGGTATACGCACACACACTTTCTCCCCTCCCCACCGGACACACGCACACTTTTGTTCCGACAAATGTGACTCATGGGGACATACAGATTTTTATGCTGAGCATATCAGCAAGGTCCCCTGCATTGATTAGCCTTGAAAAGCTTTGTGGGTACCTCAAATTTTGTTCCCACTACGACTCAGGTCCCCACAGTGTTGGTGTGTAAACAGGTCAATGTCCCCACAAGCATATGAATGCAATGGAATCTGAGGCCAGGGAGTAAAAGGATAATTTCAAGTAACGTTTAGCATAGGGGTAAATGGGTAATTCAAAGCAGAATAATGACATGTGATTTGCAGGATTAATCTGGGTCCAAGATTAAAAAACAAACATGACTATATGTTTTTGTTTAATACTCTTATTCAGTAGAGGTTTGTGCACGCTGCTCTCCTTTCACCAGCAGTAATATTCCTGGATTCCCCCGTAGTCACGGTCTTGCACTCGCTGTCAGTACTATGGCAGTAAAGTCAGTTCGTGAACTTTGCACAATATACAGTAACAAGTTAGGACACAATGGAATGAAGAGGTTCCTGCTTTCTACATCTCAGCATCTATCACTCCCTCCCTCTCTCCCTCCGTGCTGCTGCCCACCTGCCTACTCCCCGCTTGTCGCTGTCTGCACTCCGTGCTTATTGCCGGCTGGTCTGGGCTTGCTCCTCCAGTACTGGGAATCCCGCAGGGTGAGGAGGGGAGAGAGAGAGTGTGCGAGCCACGGGCTGACGGCTACTGTGGGAGTCACAGGACGCAATGGAGAGGAATACAACTAGTTCAGCTGAGTGATTGATAAAGCAAAGGCAGACGGATTGCAGTCAGGCCAAGACACACAAAGAGATTTACTATAATTAATATCTCTCGTGTCTTTGTTTTGTTTGTTACATGTTGAATGAGCAGATTAATTGGAAGGGTGTTTTTTTTTTGAGGATTCACAAAGGAATTTTAATATCTTCCGTGCATACTAGTGGGTTGAGAGTGTAACTTTCTCTGTAGTGATCTTCTAATAATGAAAAGCAAAGGTAAAATGATTAAAAAGTAAAAGGATTTGCACAGTTAGAATTTTGATTAAAATTGGGCAACAAAATTGGCATAAATAAATATGCTGCTTAATTAAATACTAATATAGGAAACTGGATGTTATGTGATGATACTACTGGCCTGGAGCATTGTTCTTTTATATGATCACAGAACTAATTGGTGGATTCTAATAACCTTATAATTTACACCAAGGTTTACATAACAAGCCCAGACAGGTGACATTCTAGCATTTGTCAGAAGGGCCAGTGGGAATGAAACTGTTATTAGTTTAGTATGGGCTCCCAAGCTTTTGTTAAAATGTGCTGCTCAGCCTCAGTCACCCCCACATATCCATTTTTCTTTTATTAAAAATAAAATATGCATAGACTGCAGCTACTACATGCCCCCAACTCCATCCTTCTCTGCCTTTTGGCTAAAATCAAATGTAGTATCTGTTATTATCAAGACATGTTGCACTTGGTCCTCTGGCCCAGGGTCGAGAGGCGACGTTGTAAGCCCGGGACTAAATGTGCCTCTGGAGTGGCAACCTGGAGGTGCCAAAAATCAGTGATTTATTTTTTTATTGAAACCCGAGATGGGGTGATGCAAATAACCCAGTGCAGTGCAAATCTGTGCTGGGGTTTGGGATCTGGAAAGGGCCCCATTACTCAAGGGGCTTCGGACCACCCTTCGCCAAGGCTGCTCCCTGATGGAACTTTGGTTCTCGGGATTCGATGATAGAGGAGTCCCTCCTCTTTTGAGGAGGGCCTAAAGTTCCGCACCCTTGTGCACTCTTATTGTTTTTGCATCTTTTTTTGCACTTCATCATCATCATTTATTTATATAGCGCCACTAATTCCGCAGCGCTGTACAGAGAACTCACTCACATCAGTCCCTGCCCCATTGGAGCTTACAGTCTAAATTCCCTAATATAGACACACAGTCACACACAGACACAGACAGACAGAGTGGGAGACAAACAGACAGTGAGGGAGACAGACAGGGAGAGACTAGGGTCAATTTTGATAGCAGCCAATTAACCTACCGGTATGTTTTTGGAGTGTGGGAGGAAACCGGAGCACCCGGAGGAAACCCACGCAAACACGGGGAGAACATACAAACTTGCACTTGGGCATGTAAGCACCGATACCAGGCTTTCAATAATGAAAATGCACGGACTCGACCCCTTATTCTGTGAGCTGCAGAGAACTATTTAGTTAGACAGAGAAAAGGTGTTTTTTGTTTCAGATGTGCACAGAATATTGACTTGTGTGTGTTGCATGTCTGCCAAAGCAGCTTCTTAGTCCCACTCCAGCCCTAGTATATGATCTCATACATTATTATATTTGTGCTTATTACACACATATATATATATATATATATTATAAATCTTGAGAGAGATAAAATATATTAAATACAGAGCTCTGTCATGGTAACTCCTACCAATGTGCTGTGCTAAAAAGGAAATATTTTGCATTGGTTCCTTTTTTTATTTCTATTACAGGTGATGGATGCCCATGGCTGACTTATTTAACTTGATTGAAACTCGGCAGCAGCAAAACTGACCTTGCTGAGGAGGGTGTGACATGAGTGGATGGGAGCTGGTCACGTGATGCCCTCTCCTGCCAAGTATGACCCATTGCTGCCGAGCCTCCGGGCCAGTCTGATTGAATAGCGTTATTCAGCTAGCAGTATCCATCCCTCTGTAAGCATGATACATATCCAGGTGAAAGAGGTAAAAGCCGCCTGCAGCAGACATTGCTGCTAGTAAGGTTTACTCGCTGATTGATTGGATTGAACTCTCCAGAAGATATGCATGGAAAGCATGGAATGTGCGACTCAGCATGCATTCTTTTCTTTCTTTTTTTCTTTAAATATAGTATATTGAATTTTTTGCATAAACATAAAAATAGTAAAAGGGAAAAAAAAAAATCTAGGGGAGAGGGAGGGGGGCAATGGTACAGAAAGGAAAATAAGTAACAGGAGGAAGGGTACAGGATGCTAAGAGCCAAACTACTTCAGCATGCATTCTTCCTTATACACATGCTTTTGTGACTTTGAGTAATCGGGTTTCTTGTCTGTTCTGAATACTCATACGCAGCTGGAAACGCGAAGCCTCTGTTAATGCAGGTTACAATGATCTATGCAAGGTAAGTTCATACACAGAGAACCCCTGCTCAATGGAATATTTCTCTCCTTACAAACCTGATGCCTGTTAATAATGACTGGAAGGTGCATTGTGACCTAGTGGTCGGGATGCAGCGTAATTCTGTCAGCAAGCTCTAGACAGAGCATGTATTTAGCTCATTTGGGATAAAAGATGACTAAAAGCTTCCACTGCACATAATACAGATGGCATTCACATGTTTCCAGCTACTAACAAACATTTTTTCCACAGGGGACCAGCACATACAGGATTACAGACCTACACCAAGGAACTGTGTAGAGATTTATGTACCTTTTTATCTTATACTTCCATAAGTGCAGACTGCATAGGCAAACCGAGGGGGGGGGTTTCCTAGTGCCTGGAAACCCCCCACCCCTCCCAGCCTGGGGTACTGTATGCTTGAGGTGGCTGGACCCTGCCCCAGGACCAGCCACTTTGCAGCTTGTGTGCAGATCGTTTCTGTCTGCACTATTCACAGCCATCTCTCCCCAACAAGTATTAAAAGCAGCAAGAACAGGTAGGAGGGAGAAGGACAGTCTGTAAACTGTTCTGACACAGTCAGTGAGGACTTTGTCCTGATTGTAGGGACTGTTAGGAGGTATGTCCTGCTTCACATGGCTCTGCTCGAAAAGGGAGAGCTGTGTGCCCCTAACAGTAGTGCACGCAGCATTGCCCATGTATATGATGGGCATAGGAAGAATTGGAGAGCAGCCAAGTACTGTCTATAATTATAGCCACGCCCAGAAAAATGCTGACCATGCCCACTGGTGGTGTGGTATGGAAACCCCTCTATACAAATCCTGCGTTTGCCCCTGGACTGATTAAACCATATTTGCCAACTGCATTTTCTGTCCTCTGGGGGTAAAGTGCAAGTGCGGAGGGAGGGGGGGGGGGGGGGTGCATGATGCTGCGACTTGAGTTATTTTGTCCCCTCCCCCTGTGGCGCATTGCAGCAAATACATCATCAAGGCCCTCGTCTTGCCCACTAGAAAGTGGGGAGGATGTAGGAGAATGTCCTGCTTTCCCGGGGGTTTCTCCAACATTCCAGGGAGACTGGGCAAGTATGGATTAAACTCCATAGCCATGTCAGTATAAATGGCAGATGCAGACCCTTCCACGTGACTGCTTGGTGTACAGTTCTCCTCTAAAAAATTATTAATTCAGCTCAGGTATATACCTCGCAAAGATTCCAGATTGTAAACTCAGCACAAATGTGGTCACATCCCCGATCTGCTAAAACCACAATCTGATCTGCCCATGATCTGCCATGATCCGCCCATGTGTGCAAGATGACACTTATGCCATGTCGCTTTTTGACCACTGGAAATCGGTACTGCCCCTCAAAATAGGGAATTTTTGTAGATATGTTGGTATCTGCAATAATAAAAAATTGAGACGTTTTGGACTAGAGTACTTTGTCCTGGGCAGAGTGGGCCATGTATGCTCTGAATGCAGAGATAAATGCTGTTTTGATGTCCATACAAGACAGCTGCAATTGTGGAATTGATAAAAATCATCATTATCATAACGTATTTATATAGTGCCACTAATTCCGTAGTGCTGTACAGAGAACTCACTCACATCAGTCCCTGCCCCATTGGGGCTTACAGTCCAAATTCCCTAACATAGACACAGACTAGGGTCAATTTGATAGCAGCCAAATAACCTACCAGTATGTTTTTGGAGTGTGGGAGGAAACCGGAGTGCTCGGAGAACATACAAACTCGACACAGATAAGTCCATGGTTGGGAATTGAACTTATGACCCCAGTGCTGAGAGGCTGCAGTGCTAACCACTAACCCACTGTGCTGCCCTAATAATTGCTCCCTATTTATTTTGTATGCATCCATGCACTAGATTTAAGGCTGCACAAATTTTAAGATGCATGTAGCTCAAAATACGGAAGTGGAAAAATAAGCGTGCAGGAGCATGTCTGCGCATACACAAATTAGCAACTTTTACATTCAGCTCTAAACCACCCCTTAGTTCCCCTCATGCTGCATATTTGTGATAAACTAAAACAGAACGTTGTGATGTTAAAGTCACACTGTCTAAAGAACAGGATGGGATTTTGCCCTTGGAACTAAATTTTTATTCAATAAAATGTTCAATTAACACGTGAAAAAATATTAAATATCACCTTCATATTTTGATAGGAATATGTAATTTGATAAAGCTTAGTACTCTTTATCGGAAACCCGTCTTCATAGTCTAGGGAGCGGAACAGTGAAAGCAAAGCAACTCTCAAATCGCAGGGAGAAAACTGAAGATCTCAGAGGGAATTTAATTCATTGATTTGCCAACCCCTGAAAATCTGTTTTAATAAAGAATAACTTATTTTATAAAAACACATTAATATCCTGTGTCAAAACTTGTCCAGAACTGAAAGTAGAAGCAGTATCTATAACTGACTGGGGATCAATGATTTTCAATAAAAGTGTTACAGGCCTAGACAGTCACACAGTCACTTTTGCTCATACTTGTATACGGCAGATCTACAAACTGGAGACTCCAGAGAAGTCAGAACGTATGTTCTTGCTGCGCACCTTTGTGTAGTATTGTACTGAAGACCGGGTCTAATTTTTAGTGATCATTATTTATTATTTTCTTATAAATGGGTAAGAATTTTACATTTTACTGTCGTTTGGTTGCCTTGTTAGGATACCTTTTTCTGTGGTGTTTGAATGGTATATATTTATCCATTTAGCTTGTATGTATGATTCTCACCTGGAGGTTTTGCTGAAATCAGAAATTGTACTGAAAAACGGAGCGAATCATGATCTATACAGCATACACCAGCAAGACCCCTTCCATATTGTACAAACTGTTCTCCTTCCAACTTTTTTTTCTTTTTTAATTATTTGATTGCAAATGAGTAAAAACACAGTTGTTTCAAACTACAAAACAGAGACATATTTATTAAAAATTGAGCCTGCAAGTTGTTTGTATTTATATATTGCATATATCTTCAAAAACGTCTATAGCAAGTGTAAGCACGTAATCACATCATTTCCACATACTGATTCTTGTAATGTACAGCTGCTGTGAAGCACAGATATTATATGTTAGTAAGGGAAATGCTATGGGGCTCACAGAGTTCACCCTTGAGGTCACCAAATGGGAAGGGGAGGTGGTTATAGGCGGGGTAGCGCTTCTGAACTGCTAGGCATGCCCCCTTACACACAAAGCAGCATGACTACTCCCACATCTTCCAGGAGACCAGTGTTAGCGTGTTTTTATAGATACATGAATGAATGAGCTCAGAAACATGGCTTTATCATGGTAAGAGCAAACGTTTTAATTATATTGGTTGAGTTGGCCGGATGTAGGCAGGATAGTCACAGTATTGTATGTGACTGAGCACATTCGGAAAAAATGGAGATTTTGTTTTGCAGCGTGAAATATTGTAATGTTCCTTATGGGGTGAGGATTATGCTGTCATGAATTACATGGCATAAACTAGGGTCTAAACAGCAGTCTTTTAGGAGAAGAAAGTTAAATTCAAATTAACTAATGGGATGGTAGAGCTGTTTAGCAGACAGTTCTTCGGTTTAACATTTGTACTTTTACCAACATGCAAATTTTGTCCCACACCAGCAAAATTACAGAGACGTCAGCACAAATGAACACTCAAGCGTCATAGTTTCACAGTCATTAACATTTTGTCTGTGTTGTTGCTTTCAGACCTCTAATAAGGTTCTCTCTCAGGCTTATATGAAATAAATGTTACAGCGGGGACCCACCTGACTAGTGGGTTTGCATGTGATTTCCGACTCACTCAAAGGGCAGCACGTTGTTTAGGCTACATTCATAGATATATGTTGCCCTACAGTGTGTTCATCTCAGGTAAAACGTACTTAAACTGGAACTAAACCGGGGCACTCACAGGGTACATGGTGATGATGACAACAATTAAAACCAATAACGATATTTTAAAATGACAACAGTTTTATAATGAATTGTGCTTCAAAAGTCGAGGGTGATCGCAAGGCAGCGGGCATAGGAATCAGGAGAGTGTGATTTTGTCAACTGTGAGGGAGATGCTGGGAGTGTTAGTGGGTTTGATTCATTAAGGGAAGTTAAGCAAATAATGGAGTAAGTTTTCTTACTCAAGTTTTCTGGACAAAACCATGTTACAGTGCAAGGGATGCAAATTAGTGTATTATTTTGCACATAAGGAAAATACTGCCTGTTTTTTTCATGTTGCACACAAGTACTTGATAGCTTATTTGTACACTGAAATGAAAAGTTGATCGAGGACATGCCTTACCCCAAATACAAATCTGCCATCACATTTTAAATTTACCTCCCCCTCCAATGCAACATGGTTTTGCCTTACTTACGTACTTTTGCTTAACCTTCCTTAATGAATCAGGCCCAGTGACTGTAGCAGTGGGGAAAATAATGAACTTGGATTGAGCATTGGGACAACTGGGTGGAGACAACAGGGAGGCAGTTGGACACACGGGATAGGAAAGAGGAAGGGGGTGCGTTCTTAATGAGCTTGCGATCACCTGCAATTTGTTGAGCCAGCAGCTACAGAAAACATTAGCATGCGTCTTGACCTCTTGTACCCGCTGGATGACAGCTCCCAGGGGCGAACGCAGGGTTTAGAAGGGGGGGTTTCCTCCCCCCCAGGAAAAAAAAAAATAGAGCGAGAGAGAGCTGCATGCGCAGCAGCTCCATTTCAGCGAGGCGGAATCCTACAGCAGCCGCGGCGCTGTCAAGAAGCATCCGCGGCAGTGCTGTATTATACTACAATACAGCACTGCCGCGGGCGCTTCTTTGACAGCGCCGCGGCTGCTGTACAGTATCGTTGGTTCCCGGAGGGGAGGGGTTTCTGGAGTACCAGAAACCCCCCCTGCGTGCGCCACTGGCTCCCATAGCAATGTGCAAGAAAGTCTTGGTGCTGCTGGCTGATACAGTACTGACTCCTTACATAGTTGGCACGCCAAGAGCGTTTTTTTATCTGGTGCCACACTTTCAAATTCTAGGGCTGCAGGAGAATAATTGGTTGCCTGTCAGATGGGCAGCGAGCATCTATACTATACTTTATTTACCGTATGCCCCCTTTAAATAAAAAATGAAATTATAAAACAAAACAAAATAGTGCTGTGTTTGCTGAATATAACATTTTACTTATTATCATTGTCAGCTGTCACTGATGCTGTGCATTTAAATAAGTGCCAAATCAATCAGTAATTAAAGTTCATAATGACATGGAGCTGCTGTGTTTGTGGCTGAGATAAAATATGTTTTGCTAATTAATGTTAATTTCATCGAACTCCACCAATCTCCAGCTGGTGCCAGCCTTAGAGAGGACCACCTCCGTAGATCCCGGTAATTAGATCAATTAGAAAGCTACAGAAAGCCAAGAAGACTACCTGAAAAAAGGGAACACCAGTGGCGCACGCAGGGGGGGTTTCTGAGTCTCTAGAAACCCCCCCCCTGCGCTAACTAAGTGCCCACTGTCCTATACAGCAGCCGCGGCGCTGTCAAAGAAGCGTCCGCGGCGGTGCTGTATTGTATACAGCACCGCCGCAGACGCTTCTTAGACAGCGCCGCGGCTGCTGTATAGGACAGCGCTGGCGAAACGGATGCGCAGCAGCTCTCTCTCTGGTTTTTTTTGGGGGGTTTTTTGGGTCGGCAGGGGGAACCCCCCCCCCCACCCCGACAATCCTCCGTGCGCCGCTGAACACGCCCCAAAATATTGTATCACCATCTCGGCTCTTGGAATAAAAATATTGACGCTATCTTCTAATGCTGAAATTATTCTCATTCAGTTTTTCAGCAAGTCGCAATTGAGTCCACATCGGAATGACAGCATTGTCGCTGTAAGTGCTGTCGGGTTTATTGTGTTTGCAAACTCCTACCCCACCCATACTAGTGCTGGTTATTCTGTTTTTTTGCCTACTGGCTATTGGCTGGCTAACACACCTATTGATAACTGTGAGAACTTATCTGTTTGATTAAGTAATTGTTTTTCGCTATTTTATAAAGGGATGTCTGTGGTATTTCGAACTTGCAAGCAGAAATGTATTGCAGCATCTAATAGCCTATGGTGCATGGTTTAAATAAACAAAACATTTTAAGATAACCAGAACCTGCAAACTGGGAAACTAATATGGGGGGGGGGGTTTAGATTGAAAAAAGGCTTTGACTGCATGCCAGGTGGTGTTACAAAGGCAGAAGATAAGAACAAATCTGGAAGCAGGATGTTGAAACTAGTTAGAAGGAAAAGTTATGGAGATGTGACAGATGGTGGTACAATGGGTAAATGTGATAGACACCACGTCCCAAACAGAAAAAAACATTCAGTGACATGTCAACAGACCCACGGTCACCTACCTCTTATCCTCCTGGCAGCCTACCAGTGACCACAAGATCAGGGAAAGTAATCTCAATCAGATGAAGAATCTTGAGATTCAGGAATCGGAGGGTATTCTTGTGTTTGTAGAGGCCCTTGGGATGACCATCTGCGATCCCAGCTAGTGGTACACGTACAAATCCTAGTACAAGGTCGAGTGGTGCACGTCCGGATCCTGCTCACAATACTCTGCCACAATGTAACAACTCATGGAATGCAGTGTGCATGCAGCATCAAATATTGTTCCATCCAGGGCTAGTGAAACTGCCGCCCTCTGACTCCTAATCCTGCTTCCTATTCCTCTCTATCCCTCTCTTCTCTATGCTGGTGGGTGACTGCAAGGAAGGAACAATGGTAACTCTAGATGAGAAGCCAGGTTCACTACTCAGAGTTGTCTACACCTTGTTAGGAACCCATCAGCAAGTACAGCAAAACCTGGAGTCTGCTCCGAAAGTCTGGTGTTCACTGTTGCCCCTAGTGGTGGGGACAGACTTGGCTGCAGACAAACAGAGGGTCATGAGATGTGCACTGGCTGGGGAGAACCCAGGAATAGAGTTACGGAGGCCGTAGAGTAGGAAGTGCAGGAGGGAGTCCGGTGAGACACCGAGTGGATGGTGTCAAGACTGATATATCACTCGTGGCCACTGGAATAAATAAGGAACAGTTGATAGAGAAGTCTCCTGATACACAGCGACTTCTGTACCTGTGCTTGTCCGGAAAGGAATGGAACTTGCAGTGATAGGTAAAGATGAGAAACTGAACGTAGGCAGTAGCCAAGGGTAACTACAACCCACAGTACCCGTGAGAGTCCGGAGATTGGAGGAAAACAGTTCCTAGGCAGTTGCCAGGGTTAACTACAATATAGGCACACAGTGATATATGTAAACAGTCAATAGTACCTGTGGCAAGGTTGAGTCCGGAGCCAAAGGAAGATTGTAGATAGTGGCTATCTAAACTTACCTAACTACTTACCTACCTATCCCTAACTATCTATCTATCAATCTATCTAGTTACTCTGACAGAGAGCCTGGCGAGTCATAACACACCTTGTGCGTAGCTGGGTAGATGAGGAGCCTACTTTTGATGGAGGTGTAGCAGATCTAGAGCATGCTCTGACAATACAGAGGTATAAAGATTGAACAGTTTGTCATGACTCAATAGCATGTTAGAATGTGTCCTGAGCAAATGTGTCATTGACCGCTAGACCCCAGATGGTTCCCTGACCTGTCGCAGTGAGTTCTCACTAAACAGTTTTCAAACATTCGCCCATCTTTACTTGTTCCAGCCTTTTTCATGTGTGTTATCTGTTCACATTGGGCAACTGAAGGGTAAGGAGAATGGATGGCATAAGGAAGTGTTTATTTAAGAGTTAAGAGTTTTAAATTATCTTCTGTTTTTATTACATTGTCAGAATAATCTGAATATACATATACATATATATAATAATAGCAATATAATCTATTAATTGTATTTCTTTTAGAGTGTACACCTTCTCCTTGGCTGCATCAGGTTACAATGTTCCTTCTATTGTTTGCACTTTTTGTGTGCTGATTAATCTTGGAAAAGTAAGAACCATGCAAAGTCTTGCCCAGTGGGTGTGGCTTTGCTTGGGATGTACCTCTGTTTTTTCTTTGTAAATATCCTTGCAAATGATATTTGCATATGTAAGGGACAGCATAACATAGCACAGGTAAGGGACAGCATAACATAGCACATCATAGTTAACACTGACTACATTCTTCTGCACAGCATATAACTCCCAAACTCTAACCTAGCAAATGGCCATCACCATGCGCCCTACTGCTAGACATATTTTGTATAGAGTTGTTGGCACTGTTAAGGCAGTAAACCAATGGATATAATGGAGTATATCTCAGTGACTCTGTAGAACAGACAGACAGCAAATGTAGCGGAAAACACGCACAGATGACAATAACTAGCAGGCGGGTTTGGTGCAACCAAATACAGTGGCGGGGAGTCTAAGTCCCCCCCCCCCCCCCACCGGACTTCACTAGGGATCCCCACAAGAGGATATGAACTTCGCTCAGTGAAGATCCAGGTCGCAGCCCAATATAGTTGGTTCCCTCCGAAAAAGCAGCAGCATAATTAGCTGGTATGAGTACTCTGCTGAAGATACAGCAGATGGAAATGCTGGTATGGGTATGATACTGTTGGAGTTGAAGAACACGAATAGCAGCTATACTACCTAGTATAGACCTGTAGCGGGTATGCAATGTTGAACACAATTGATGCTCAGGCACTGAGGAGTGCACTGAGCAGATTCTTATAGTGGCTGGCTGACTGGTGATTCCCCGCACGTGTCATCAGTACTGGATGTTAGTGGTAACACCTGAGAGAGGTGTTATGTCATCTCTAGCCTGAGGCTGAGCCCAGCTGGGTTCTGTTAAGGATTCTAATTGGATAGGCCGGCAATCAGTGGCCTGCTGAGTGTTGGACGCAGGCCTGTGATGTCTAAGACTGCTGGTACTGACACTACCTTTGGGAGGCTCCAACTGTGTAGTTGGGAATGGGCGGAGGCAGATGTGAGGGAGATTCCATCCCTCCTCACTATGAGCACCGAGCAGTCTTAAGAGCCTCAGTGCTCTTGTCAGGTCACACAGATGGTCTCTGCCTTTTGGCTGAAAACAGCTCCACTTTCTTACTGACCTCTGCTGAGGATTCCGAGTCTATGTTATTGGATGTAGAAGTTCAGTGGAAATGGAGTCTGACCACCGGTGCACCAATGGGACAAGAGTGACTGAGAACCTTAGAACACACAGGGCCACCAGGGATTGGACTATAAATGGCCACATTGGGCCACCAGGAATTGGGCATTATATAGGCACAATGGGCCACTGAGAATTGGTATATATATATATATATATATATATAATATGGCCACATTGAGTCAATCAGGGACTGGGTTATATATGGGCACATTGGGCCACCAGGGAATGGCATAGTATGAGCAGAATGGGCCACCACGCACTGGCCACACCCCCAAACCAATTAAGACACACCCATTTTTAGGGAGGAATTGTTTGAGCACTGATTCGTTTTCTGGTAAGTTTCTGAGTCATTGCTGCTTTGGGATGTTTTATTGAAGAAATCCAGGCCACACGCACAAATATAGTGAAGAAATGTATTTATTCCAGAAATTACAAGCAGCACTACATTTGGGAGTTGTGGCTCCTTTATCAGGTGCTTTTGGCAAAGGGGCCACTCCTATCCTCCCCAAAATGTAGACTTTTTCCCACGTATCTGTATGTATTAAATATACTCCTGAAAGAGGTTTCTCTCCCTTTTTGTGTGTGCAGACTGTGCATTTCTTTGATAAAATGTTTCTGAGAAATTGGGGGGGTTACCTCTGCATCGGATTAAAAGACTATAAAATGTGAATGACTTTTTCAGTACAGGAATGCAGCTTGTCTGTAGTTTGAATTTAAACACATTAGAATGTTAACATGTCTGCAAATGTCAGCCACCTGCTGTAGAAAGGTCAGTTACAAACCACAAAAGTGCAAATGTGCTTTTGTTCTGTTACAAACCTACTATTGCGCAAGTGCACCTAGTTATACAATAAAGTGCATGGACCTGCGGGCCACGATGGTGACGGACATTTATGCTGGCCAATAGGAGAAGTAGGGTGGATCATGGGGCATTCCCAGCTAAATGTGGATTACGTAGGTGGCGGAGACCCTTTTTAGGGGGTTTACCTTGGTCTTGACTTGTGTGTTCTGAAGGTTGTTGCTGCCGTTACGGATGATCCGGGCGTTCCAGTTCCCGTGATTGTTTTTGGTTGTTTCGTTGTTTCTGCCGTGGCGCAACCTTGGGTGGAGAGAAGAGGGGTGTGGGAGAGGGAGTAGGGTAGGGGAGTGGGGAATAGCAATGTATGCAGTACAAACAATATACTTTAATGTTAGTGAATTTAGCAGGTGATTATAGCTTATTTTGCAGTTTTTAATGTTATAGCTCTTTTGCTTCTGTTTATAGCTGTAATGCAGTGTACTGTATACTGTGTGTAGTGGTGGTACCGCTGATTGCTAATGTTACTGGTTCATAGCCCTGGGGGTTACCTTGCTATTAGGGGGCAGAGTTGGTTTATGGCTCTATATTTATAGCTCTATGTTTATAGCTCAATGATTATAGCTCGTGGTTATAGTGACAGTGGGTGGTATCAATAAGAGGATTCCCCTTCAACTGGGATTTTTAAGTTATTTTCTTGTCTTTAGCTCTGCCTGTTTAAGGCTTGTTTGTTTATAGCTTGTGAGGATATGTCTGCCCAAATGGGGGAGGGGGGGGGGAAACAATGCTTGGCTCTGTGGGCTTGTGCAGAGTATTCTTTGCTTCGTTATTAATGATATGTTGTGTGGTGATGAGTATCTATGTGCAAGAGTTAATGAAGAGGTGATCGGATGTTGTGTCTAATTCTAGGGTGTATTTAGTGGGGTGCGCTCCTGTCTTTTGTGATAGTGCTCTTATAAGCAGTTTTTTGAAGATTGTATGTCCCTCCTTGGCGGAGGGTTTGTGGATCCTTTTCGGTGATTGTAGCTCAGGCAAGACTTAGCTGCAAGAGGTAAGCAGGTCGCGGTCCATCTAGACAGTTACCAGAGTGGTGATAGAATAGTCAGGACGGTCCAGGTCAAGTGAAACGGAGACAGGCGATACGAAAGGGAGGATCCAAAGCAAAGTCAGACAGGCCGCGATCAAGGGTCACGAGAAATCCAGAGAATAGTCAGCAAGCCGAGGTCAATAACGAAAGCAGCGGACACGAACAGAAGAGGAGTCAGAGGGAGCCAGGTCAAAACCAAATAAGCACAGGAACAATGGTAAACGCTGGAGAACAGGGGACCTGATACTCTGGCACCCTAATGGTGCCAGAGTGGGATTTAAATAGAGGCTGCAGCAAATTGATTGGTGGAGGACAAGGGCGGGCAGAGGCGCTGGTCGCCGAACTGGAAAGCGGCCTGTTGCCTAGCATCAGGACGAGGCAGTGCGCATGAGCCCGACGGAGCCAGAACGCTGCATGCCTGTTGCCCAGCAACAGGACACCCCCGGCCGGATCCCTCAGGTGACCAGTCACGCTTCATGGAGGAACAGCGGGGACGGCGCCTGACAGTAACTTGGCCTTCGCACTATTACCGTTAGTACGGTAATAGTGCGCATTAGTACGGTAATCTTTAACCCTAGTTTTTGCTCACAGCTCAGGGAGCCGCAAACAGAAATCCGGGTTAAATTTACCGTATTAACGGTAATACGTTTAACGCAGCGTTATTACAGGGGGAATTGAATTTCCCCCTTTGAATCTACAATGTGGTATCTTCTTCGACAACTGGACTGAGATTAGATACCCCCTACTTAATATAACTGCTGTGCTGAGATCATCCTTCTTCACTTCCCTCCGATTGCCATTTCCTCTGGGGACTCCCCGCCCCTACTAAGTTCTGGCTTTATCCTAACATGGACAACTACTACCTCTTGAATCCTCTTTGTCTTTATTCCTCCTCCCCAATACCCCTTCTGGATACCTTTTTCAAGTGGTTAGTGTGCTATACCTGTGCATTAGTTTGTGTAAAATGAGCATATTCTGATTAGTCTATTTATTTTCTTGTGATGTCATCTTTATTAGAAAACGTATCCTTTGATTGTTATGTCACTGAAAGCTTATTACTGTATACTGAAGTGAAAATAACATTTGTTTATGCCATACGTTACAGGCATACTGATAGTCTCTATGTACAATGCCTCTATTGTTGTTCTTTTCTTTTGCTTCGATAAACAATAAAAAAGATTTAAAAAACAAACAAAATAAAATGAATGGTGAAAGGTAATATATGTAGATGGGGCCCGAGCTTGTTTCCTTCCCCCCCCCCTCCCCCCTGGTGCCAAGTCTGCCATGATGATCATGGATGTAGCCAGGGTGAATCACCAAAGTAAAACAAAGACAAACCCACAGCCAGCCTTGTTATTATTCTCTGCGTACCGACCAGGGCCGCCGAGAGGGGGGGGGAGCGGGTACAGTTTACCCGGGCCCGGCCATGCCAGGGGGCCCGGGCCGGGCCCCCGCTGCTAATTAATTTTTTTTTTTTTAATTTTTCTGTCTTGCGCTTTTTTTTTTAACTTTTTTTTTTTTTTTTTTTTTTCGCGGGGGGGGGGGGGGGGGGGGGGGGTCTTGGGTTTCTTGGGAGCTGGGTGGGAGGAAGAATAAATTAAAAAAAATAAAAATAAATAAATACTCACGTGATCGCGCGGCGCCGTGTCCCTCCTCTCCTCCATTCACACTGACTGCCGGGCGTGACGTCATCAAGTCACGCCTGTCAGTCAGTGAGGAGCGCCGCAGCCAGCAGGAAGAAAGAAGACAGAAGAGGAGACAGAAGAGCAGAAAAGAAAAGAAAGAAGTTGACAAAAGGTAAGTAAAGAAACGGAGAGGCAAGGGGAGGAAAACAGAGAGGGACAGTACTATAAAGAAAGGGGACAGAGAAACAGAGGAGGAAAAAAAGGAGAGAGCCACAGAGGAATAAAAAAAAATTGGGGAAAGAGGAACAGAGGAGGGGAAAAAAAGTGGGAGAGAGGAACAGAGGAGGGAAAAAAAGGAGAGAGCCACAGGGGAATAAAAAAAAAAGTGGGAGAGAGGAACAGAGGAGGAAAAAAAGTGGGAGAGAGGCACAAAGTAAAAAAGAAGGGGGAAAAGCAGCATGGAGGTCGCAGTGTGAGCAAAAGGGGGTACAGTGTAGTTGTGATGAAGGGGCACAGTATTGTGTGTGTAATGGCACAGGGGGCTTGTTGCAATGTAGTGTGTGTGAGGTAGGTGGCAGCTAATTAATGGGCGCTATTTTGTTTGTAGGGTGATGGTGAGGCAATTTAATAGTAGGGACTATTAATTTAAGATGGGGTGGTTTGGGGGCTATTGAATCTTGGGGTGAGTTTAGGGAGAATGAGGTCTATTTATTAAATGTGACTATGAATTATTTAATGGCAGTGATGGTTGCGGGAAATAGGTATTGCTGGGGCTGTTTGCAGGAAGGGATATAGGTTTATTTATTAAATGTGAATAGTATTATTTTAATGTTGGGGCTGGAGGAAGGCCTAATTATTAATCGTGGGTGCTATTGATTTAACGCTGGGGCTGGCTGTAATTTTCTAAATGTAGCCATTTTTTTTTCAAAATAGGTCCTTCAACATTTCTGGATCCGGACAAGCCACAACTAAAGAAAGCAGCAGCCACAGGTGGAGAAAGTGAGAAGAACAGGTAGGAGAGAGCAGCACAGTGTGTGAAATGTTGTGATTCTAGTAGGGACAATACCAATTTTTGGTGAATGTTGTATCCAATGTAAGGTGTAGGCCAAGACTGAACTGTTTGTGTACACACTGCATTGTTTGTATACTACCCTGTGGTGGTAGATGTCCTGAAAGTCAGGAGTGCTTGAACATATGTGACGCTCCGGCGAATTGAGAGCCTAGTGGTTTTTATGTTAGCCACGCCCCAATGGCACGTTTGCCACGCCCCCAAATGCATGACCACACCTCCAAAAAAATTTGGCACTGCCGTTTGGCTAGCCACGCCCCTGAATATATGACCATACACTTAATTTTTTTTTGCGCCGCCGTAAGGCTTACTTCACTATGAGGGGGGCCCCATGAATTTGTTGTACCCGGGCCCTGAATTCTTCTTGGCAGCCCTGGTACCGACTAAAGCTGGTACAACCATGACACTGGTGTATATAGAGCAAGGTCAGCCACTTTATGGACTTAAAATTCATAAAGAGCCTAGTAACTGCGTGAGGCATGAGGCACCAAGGTTCCACTGTGTGCATGTAACGAGTACACTTTAAGACTTAGATGCAGACAAAAAAAACTTTTTCCACTTCTAAAAATAATTCAATTTGCTCCACTGTGGCTACCGGTGGTAGAACTGCAAAGTGTTTGCAATAAATCACAGTGATAATAGTGGAGCTGAAATATTTTTGTACTAGGGCAAGGCCGTTAAACAGAATGTGAGACACGCTCAGGATCATGTTTCTTTATCCATCCTGTCTGGTGTATTCACTTCTCCTTCAGTCTTCTCTATTTTTTATTTCGCCGTAGGGATCATTAGATTATTTCTTCTTTCACGTTATAACTTGTCTTCCTTTTTCCCCTAATCAATTTTTTTTCTTACCATCTTTTCTTCTCTGGTTTGTCATCTCCCTCTGTATCATCTTCATGAAGAAATTATATATCCGTTGTGATCATTGCTAGGTCAATCAGTCACTGGCAGCCTGGGGAGCAGTGTAATTCAACTCAGATCTCAGCGCACAGCTGCCAGAAAAATATAAAGAGCCGGAGAAGAAAAAAAGAGAGAGAAAAAAAAGATCTCTCCACACTTTGCTCACACATCTGGAGGAAAGATTGCAGGGAGGAGGAAGGAGAGTGGAGAAATTAAGATATTGGGGGGGGAAAGGAACAAATGTGATGAAGAAAATGGATTAACGAGGGGTGACAAAATATATTCAGGGGCAGATGCACTAATATCTGATGCTGTCAGATGCAGAATAATAGGATGAAGTAGATCTGCTAATGTTGCATTTATAGGAAGGATTTCAAGGACTTGGCATATTCTTCCCTGGCTATGGCGCTACATTTTTTACGGGTTTCCTCCTGTCCTGGCAGCGCAGCCCTGCTCTCTCCACATGCCGCAGCAAAGAACAGCCACAGAAAATAAGTTGGTTCCTACAATAGCTAAGGCCAAGTATGAAAAAAAAAAAGAGGTGCTGCACAGTTGCTAAACATTTCAAGAAATAGAAAACTACAATAAATAAAATTACAGTGAAAAGAAAGCAGTGGAGGCGTAACATTCCACCACCTCTCTGCGGAATTCTGGAAATAACGTGGCCTGATCAAGTGCAACGGGAGCATAAGGGCAGCGTTTGCAGAGTAGCAGAAGTTTGCACAGACAGAGGGGAGAAATTGGGCAGAGGAAGGGCGTTCTTTACTAAAAATAGAGAAGGTGCACCGGCGCACATACTTTTTAGATCACGACAAAATCGAGATTTCATTTTGTGGAGTAAGATTATTGTTATTACTGTACTTAGGATAATCTATTTGACCATTTTCTATCCCTATCAGTCGTGAATCCATTTAGGCATGGTGGGCCTGATTCATTAAGGATCTTAAATTAAGAAGTTTCTTATTTCAGTCTCCTGGACAAAACCATGTTACAATGCAAGGGGTGGAAATTAATTTATTATGTTGCACATAAGCATAACACTGGCTGTTTTTTCATGTAGCACACAAATATCAACTTTAAATTTCAGTGTACAAATAAGCTATCAAGTATTTGTGTGCTACATGAAAAAACAGTCAGTATTTAACTTATGTGGCAAACAGAAAACTAATTTGCACCCCTTGCGTTGTAACATGGTTTTGTCCAGGAAACTTAAATAAGAAACTTCTTAATTTAAGATCCTAAATGAATCAGGCCCGGTATGCTGAAATTGGTACAATTCCATATGGACAAAATGTGATTTCATGCTGCCTATTCTGACCGGCACCATGGTATTTCTTAGCGTTATAAATAGCTTCCCTAATAAAAAGTGTCAGAACACATGGTCAGTTCAGAAGAAAATAAGAACATAAAGAACCGATCAGGACAGACAGCATGAAATATGTTCAATATACAGACCGTTCTTATTTCTTATCTATACATAGCAATTGTTAAAAGCTTCGTATCTCTGGTCAGTGGTCCACCAACAAATTGGCAGAAGAAGTATAGATCCAGAGAAGTGTCTTAAAGCACTGAATTGGCAAGATGCTGATATATAGGGCCTGATTCATGTCCGAACGCAACTTGCATGTATGTTGCGTGTTTAAAAAGAGCACAGAACTTTTGTGACTGTATTAAAGTCAAAGCATATCTCAATAGAGAAATACGCTCTGCCATACATAGATATACAGAACACTGCACCATATGCACATGTGCAAGCACAATAAAAGGTCAGAATGTATAAAACTTTTATTTGCTTATAAAATAAAATACAAATGTTAACAATATAATCATACAATTATATAACTATTTATTTTCAAATATATATATATATATATATATTATTTTGACATTATTCACATAATCATCATCATCATCAGCTATTTATATAGCGCCACTAGTTCCGTAACGCTGTACAGAGAACTCACTCACATCATAATATAGATGTTTTCAATACATACTGTACATACAATGGGGGGTATTCAATTGACCGCAAGTTTTATTTTAACACCGCGTTAAGTCATTTTAACGCTGTTTTTTTTTTATCATTTTCGAGCGGGTTAACTTTACCCGCGATTCACTTCCATTTTTAATGCTCAGGTTTTTTTTCATGAAACGGTCCTCTCCCGCTCCAGTAGAAGGTCTATTGAAAGTATGGGGTGTGCGAGAGGCAGCCGCGTTAAAAGCTATTCAATAGTTTTTTAAGGCGGCGCGTTAAACAGGCCAATATGCTGCTTTATCTCGCACCTCTTTGGGGTGTGCTAAAAATAAAAAACCTCTGAAAACTATTTGAAATCATGTAATAATGAGGAAATAAAAGATAAACTATGTTCATCACTAATGCCTAACAATTAAAAGTTGATTTTCTTGTGGAAAAAATAATGAAATAAAAAAAACATAAAAAAATAAAAATCACTAATTAAATATATTTATGTATGTTTTTGGTATAAATATGCTTGCACTAATGTGTTTTGACATGGTATAGATGATTCTATGGTAAAAAATAGTTAAATAAAAAAATATGCTAAAGAAATTACTGTAATACAGATATTATCAATGTTAAATGCAATCTAATGTATGCAAATACTTTTTTTTTTGTGTTATATATGACCACGTTAAAACTCCCCTTCACTCCCCTAAAAACTTGCAAACACAATGATTAACGCGCGGGGGCAGCGTCCCCTCTTTTCCAATTGACTTGCTCGAGTTTTTGCGCTGCATTAAGTAAAACTGGTCGCTATAGCTGTTAAAAACCTGCGGGTGATTTTTTTTATTTTTTTTTAACGCTGCAGGGAAAAAAACAAGTCGTGGTCAATTGAATACCCCCCAATGTGTTTCTATAGTATATCCAGGCCCGGCGCTCCCATTAGGCAAGGTTAGGCACTTGCCTAGGGCGCCGGGCTCTGGAGGGCGCCTGGAGAACTGGAAATTAATTTTAAAACTGTGCGGCGACCGCTGACCATACCTGTCACGGCCGCCGCACAGCATGCAGATGCACAGGGGAGGGGGGAGAGGCTATTGCTCACCACCGCCGCCTCTCTGCTCCGTCTCCTCCCCTCCACTCACTAGTGTCAGTGAGTGGAGGGGAGGAGACGGAGCAGAAAGGCGGCGGTGGTGAGACAAAGTAAGAAAAGACGGGGGGAGGAGGGAGCCGATTTTTGCGGGGCGGGGGACGGACGGACGGGGGAGAGGGCGCCGATTTTGCCTAGGGCGCAATGGACCCTAGCACCGGCCCTGAGTATATCTTAGTTACATACAGTTGTTCCGTGATAACTACTAGCACCCATGCGCATACGTTTTAATTAAAAAACTATGCCGTGTCAGTTATCACTGTCATCACAGCTTTTACACCAGCCCTGAAGTGGGTGCAGAAGTTACTGGTGAAAACAAGCGCACTTTCTAAAAAACACAGGGCTTGAATCGGCCGTGTCTGCGTCAGAACGCCATTGCTGTACACGGCTCACATTAGTTCGCCCCCTTCCTGCTCCTATTCCGCCTCCTACATTGTAGGCAGTCATAAGTGTAAAGCGCTACGGAATATGTTGGCGCTATATAAATAAATGATGATGATGATGAAGTGTCATTTGCGTGCAAACATTGCGTGCCAACGCGTCCATTGGTGTAATTTACGTTTCCGGGCATTTGCAGAGCTATTTCATGCAAAATACGCTACACAAAACATGAATCAGGCTCATAGTGTTTATTTCTTATATCGAATGAGCTACAACTCTCTTATTGGGAGAGGTGAAAGTATTAAAGCTCTTGCACAATGGGGTTTTTTGTGCACTTTTTCTACCTCTGATTTAGCTGTTCTCCTGTGCTGGAGCTTGGGAAACAGGGAGACACAATTAAAAGGGTGTGGTGCTTAAACACCACATTGTGACAATATATTCTATGTATACATGTGTAGAAACGGCTCTCTGTCTAGCTTACATATCCGGGTGCTACACCCTGGCCTGCTCTACAATCACAGGAGAAACACAGTGAGTAAGTACAGCTTGTTGATACTATCAGAAAACAACAGAAAAAGGGAACATATAACAAAAAGCAGGATATAAAGTCTATGTCACGTATATTTACTTCATTTTATATCACTCTAACCTCAAACATTTTCTGTTCTTGATTTGTGTTCTCTACCTCATTGCCTGCTCTTTTTCATACTTTAAGCCCTATCTGGAAAAAGATTTCCTCCAATACTGATATCAGAAGCACAGCCACCACAACCCCCACAGATAGAAACATAGAATTTGATGGCAGATAAGAACCACTTGGCCCATCTAGTCTGCCCAATATTTAACCTATAGTAATCTCAAACCTTATTTGATCCTTTATTCCTTGTAAGAATATCATTATGTCTATCCCAAGCATGCTTAAATTGCTCTACTGTATTAGCCTCTACCACCTCTGATGGGAAGATATTCCACTTATCCACTACCCTTTCTGTGAATTGATATTTCCTCTGGACCTTCTTCCCCCCAGTGTCAGTACATGTCCTCGTGTTCTAATATTTCTCTTCCTTTGAAGAATGTTTCCCTCCTGTACCTTGTTAAAACCCTTGATATATTTGAAAGTTTCTATCATGTCCCCATTTCTCTTCACTGCTCCAAACTATACATATTAAGATCTTTGAGTCTTTCCGGGTAAGTTTTGTGCTGTAGGTCATGCACCATTTTAGTGCCCTTCTTTGTAGAATCTCTAATGTATTTATATCCTTCTGGAGATACGGCCTCCAGAATTGAACTCCGTATTCCAGATGAGGTCGTATCAATTACCTATGTAGTTAAAAAAGGGCAAGTATACAGGATGTGAGATAGGTCACCTAGGGCTAGACAATGGCCATGATCAGCTAACGCGTCATGTGATCCTGTAAGTAAGATTGACAGGAGGTAAATGGATTGTGTGAAACAATGCCTACTTTACTGAATCAAGTGTGAGCTCTGCAAGCTAACTTACTAGCACCATCATGGTAACTAGGTGAATTAAAATACAAATATGCGGCTTAGAGTATCTTTAGCATTATAGTCTGCAAATCTGGAAAATGACTAAACTTCCCAAAGGATGCGGTGAGTGACATGTTTTCTGGGGGAAGTAATGTTCTATCACAATATACTAGCATGCTGGTGATAAAGTCTTGAGTTAAGTACTAGTTTGAGATTCTCATGTTGGCAACAACAAAAGTTTTGATTCGCATAAATTAGATGATCTAAGTCATAGAATAGTTTATAATAATAATTTATAATGTGGGTGGTCTCCTTTTGGAAATCCTCTCTGCATTGCGTGGGCCAGTTCATACATTTTGCTGCATCGTCACCTACAGCAGGAATTAGATTTATACCGCTCTGACAGTATCAGACAGAAACCACTCATTATCCCTGCAACTGCAATTTCCACAATACCTCAGCAGAGCTGAGAGGGGCTTAAATGTCCAATTGCTCTTAATGAGCTACCAGACCTTAGTCTTGTTAATGAGGTTCCTGATCTATAGTGTTTCTTTTCTGTGACTAGTTGGTAGATGATTGAGCATACCTGCTTTCAGCTGCATTTTTGTTACCCATATTTCTGATTCCTGATAGAGATTGCCGGACCTTGGTCTGTTTACCAGTTCTGAGCCTCTGCTACGGTACCTGCTCTGAATCTGGCTTGTCTGATATTGGCTCTGCCTAATCCTTATATGTTTATCACTTCTGAAGCCACCCTGTACTCCTGCTACAGGACCCTGCTCTATACATTCTGCACGGTTTGTGCCACTGAACTTCACTGTGACAATCAGCTGCATGCATTTACGGTTAATTCGATACCCCAAAATTATTATTATTATCGTAGATTTATAAGGCGCCACAGTGCTCCACAGCACCGTACAGTAGGGAAAACATACATAAAATAAGAACATACAAGACAGACAAAATAATGCAAACATGAAAACAAAGGTTATGGAGGACCCTGCTCATTAGAGAACTTACATTCTAAGTGGAAGAGGGCACAGATGAAAGAAGAGGAGTGAGTGTGGTTCAGAGTGAAGAATGGGACAGCTGTGAGGATGTATTAGTGTGAGTAGTATCCTCGGGGATATGGTAAAGTTAAAAAAAAAGAAATGGGTTTTTAGAGGACAATTAATGATTTGAAGGTTGTGGGAAAGTCTGATTGAGTGTGGTAGGGAATTCCATAAGTGGGGAGCAGCACGGGAGAAGTCTTGTAGGCAGGAGTGAGAGGTGGTTACCAGAGACGAGACAAGGCGTAGGTCAGAGGTAGATCTAAAAAGGCAGGAGAGAGAGTATTTTGATATGAGGTTTGAGATGTATGAAGGGGTGGTGGTGTTGAAGGTTTTGTAGGTAAGGGTGAGTAATTTGAATTGGATTCTGGAGGACACAGGGAGCCAATGTAGGGATTTGGTGGTGCAACAGATGTGGAGCGGTGAGAGAAGTCTTGCAGCAGCATTTAGGATGGATTGAAGTGTGGATATATGGGTGTCGGGAATGCCATATAGCAGGGGGTATTTCTGAAACTGCCCCTTTTTCTTTATATCTTAGGGCTTTTGCAAATTATTAATAAGTTAAAAGTCCCTTGGTTGTACCAAACCTTTACAGGAGCAAAGTTTTGTATTGGAAAAATCCGTAATGTTGCATCATCAGGAAGTTCCCCCACAACCGTTCCAGAGACACTCAGCGGCTCACCAATTAAAACTGAATTCCCCCCTTAGTAAGAAAACAAAATCATGTATATTAAAAGCAGATCAGTCAAAAAATAGTATAGAAATGTGAAACATATGAGTAGTAGAAATGGGATGAAGATCTGCAGCACTCTAGTTGGTCCAAATATGATAGAGCCAAATTATTTCAAATAAAAAAATAACATTGCCTTGTGCTATAGGAGCCAGGACTAGCAGTATGGATAAGTGATCCTCAATCTCGCTGAGATTACAGGCTAGATTTACTAAGCTGCGTGTTTGAAAAAGTGGAGATGTTGCCTATAGCAACCATTCAGATTCTAGTTGTCATTTATTTAGTACATTCTACAAAATGACAGCTAGAATCTGATTGGTTGCTATAGGCAACATGTCCACATTTTCAAACCCGCAGTTTAGTAAATATACCCCATAACCTTAAAAGATGTGATTCACCTTAGAGTGAATAGTGTATATGATGGTCCGAGGACTGCAGAAACAGATTTGTGGTCCACACATGGGCTAAGATCCAATGCTCTATATAATGGAGTGGAAGCTTTCGCCCTCCCCGCTGTTAGTCAACCACAGACGAACGGAGGTAGTGCCTCTAAGCCTTTCGCTGTTGCATTTAAAATACAGGTAATGGTATATTCCAGAAAAGGACCTGGTTGGTTTTAAGGGAACATACAGCAAAAAGAATACTAAACATTTACAAATCTACATGTTTGGGCATGTGTATTTCAATTGTCTGGAAGCTGGGATTTTTACAAGTTATTTGGATCAAGTTTTTTCAGGTCTGGTCTTGGCTGCCTTATATCCTCATTAGTTTTAGCTGACTTTTTGTCGTATAGGTAGCCACTCATAGGCAAACTGAGGGTGGGGGGTTCCTAGTGCCTGGAAACCCCCCTCCAAGCCTGGGGCACTGTATAATTGAGGTGGCTGGACTCTGCTCCCGCTTCACACAGCTCTTCTTGAAAATGGAGAGCTACGTGCACCTAACAGTAGTGCATGCAGCATTGCCTATGTATATTATGGGGATAGGAAGAGTTGGAGAGCAGCCAAGCACTGTCTAAAATTATAGCCACGCCCCCATGCATGCTGGTCACGCCCACTGGCGGCATGGTGTGGAAACCCCCCTCTACAAATCCTGTGTTTGTTCCTGCACATGGCTGTTACCCTTCTCTATCTGCATTTTACTTTTGTAACTGGAAGACCAGTAATTCAACAAGGGAAGTTGTCTAGCAGCCAGGGTTATTATTATAAGTGTAAAACGGGGAAATGCCGAGCAACCTATAAAAATGTAGCTTTCAATAATCTAATGCAAGTTAAACAATGAAAGCAAATAACTGTTGATGTGGTTAGTGCACATATCCTCTTATGCACTTTGTAGGTAAATAATCACCAAAGGTTCAGACATACTGGTAGGTTCATTGGCTTCTAATCAAATCTACCCTAGTGTGTGTGCAGTAGGGAATGTAGATTGTAAGTTACCTCCACTGATGTGAATGATTAAATATTCTCTGTAAAGCACTGTGTAATATGTAGATGTTAGATAACTAATGAATATATAAATCTATATTAGTTATCACATGGCTAGCAGGATTTTGTTATGTGAATGTTGTCTGTTTTTGCTCTCCCAATCTTTAATAAGGAGAGCCTTGGCCCCCGTATCTGCACCAAGCATTTCTATTATAACTGTTGTTGTCAATAAATCCTAGTCCCAAAACATGTAAAGAACAAGTGTCTGTGTTATTTGTCCTGAGAGCTTAATTCAGAAGTTTTTCATGTGGATTTCTTGCAGTTTGCAGGCATGCAAACCTGACTAAAAATTATTAAACACATGAAAGTCAGTTAGACCATTCCTACTTGTGCAGTCCAGTACATTGTGCTGATGGCTTTCCTCTAAATAGAATGTAAGTCATGGACATCTTCATGAAATCCACATAGAAAACAGTGGTAAAGTTAAAATGAAGAGGTTGTCTGACAGTGGACATGAATTTTTGATTGCAAGTTTTTGGGGATTTTATGTCTGTAATGGTAAGATACATTATGAATGGTAAGATACAGTATGAACTGTAAGATACATTATGAATGGTAAAATACATTAAGAATGGTAAGATACAGTATAAACTGTAAGATACATTATTAATGGAAAGATACAGTAAGAATGGTAAGATACAGTATGAACTGTAAGATACATTATGAATGGTAAGATACAGTATGAATGGTAAGATACAGTGTGAACGGTAAGATACAATAAGATACATTATGAATGGTAAGAAACAGTATGAATGGTAAGATACAGTATGAACTGTAAGATACATTATTAATGGTAAGATACAGTATGAACTGTAAGATACAATAAGATACATTATGAATGGTAAGATACAGTATGAACGGTAAGATACAATAAGATACATTATTAATGGTAAGGTACAGTAAGAATGGTAAGATACAGTATGAACTGTAAGATACATTATTAATGGTAAGATACAGTATGAACGGTAAGATACATTATTAATGGTAAGATACAGTATGAATGGTAAGATACAGTATGAACTGTAAGATACATTATGAATGGTAAGATACAGTAAGAATGGTAAGATACAGTATGAACTGTAAGATACATTATTAATGGTAAGATACAGTATGAATGGTAAGATACAGTGTGAACTGTAAGATACAATAAGATACATTATGAATGGTAAGAAACAGTATGAATGGTAAGATACAGTATGAACTGTAAGATACATTATTAATGGTAAGATACAGTATGAACGGTACGATACAGTATGAACGGTAAGATAGATACAGTACAGTATAAATGGTAAGGTACATTATTAATGGTAAGATACAGTATGACCTGTAAGATACAGTATGAATGGGAAGATACAGTATGAATGGGAAGATACAATAAGATACATTATGAATGGTAAGATACAGTATGAACGGTACGATAGATACATTATGAACGGTAAGATAGATATATTATGAATGGTAAGATACAGTATGAACAGTACGATACAGTATGAACGGTAAGATAGATACAGTATGAATGGTAAGATTTATCATTAATGGTAAGATACCTTAAGATACATTAATGGTAAGATACATTATGCATGGTAAGATACATTATTAATGGTAAGATACAGTATGAATGATAAGATACAATAAGATACAGTATGAATGGTAAAATACAGTATGAATGTTAAGATACAGTATGAATGATAAGATACAGTATGAATGGTAAAATACAGTATGAATGGTAAGATACAATAAGATACATTATTAGTGGTAAGATACAGTATGAATGATAAGATACAGTAAGATACATTATTAGTGGTAAGATACAGTATGAATGATAAGATACAATAAGATACAGTATGAATAGTAAAATACAGTATGAATGTTAAGATACAGTATGAATGATAAGATACAGTATGAATGGTAAAATACAGTATGAATGGTAAGATACAATAAGATACATTATTAGTGGTAAGAAACAGTATGAATGATAAGATACAATAAGATACATTATTAGTGGTAAGATACAGTATGAATGATAAGATACAGTAAGATACATTATTAGTGGTAAAATACAGTATGAATGGTAAGATACATTATTAGTGGTAAGATACAGTATGAATGGTAAGATACAATAAGATACATTATTAGTGGTAAGATACAGTATGAATGATAAGATACAATAAGATACAGTATGAATGATAAGATACATTATTAGTGGTAAGATACATTATTAATGGTAAGATACATATGAAACAAGAATTCACTTAAGCTGAACTTATTGTTTGAATGTCGTTCCCTGGGGAGCAGTGTGTGCAACACTCCAGAGACGTTCTATAACCACTAAACAGATCACAGTTACAGATACAATGCGGCTAGATTTGTCCTATCTTGTTCAGTAGAGCTACAGGCATTCCCTCATCTGGAGGATTGCAAACCTTGACAAAGAGGTAAAGATATATGAAGAACAGGAGCATTGATATTGAGACTCTCATCCTCACCTCCAGCTCATTGTTTATTTGATTGCTAATGACAAAAAGTAATATTGCCTATCAGCTGTCTGAGAATGCTCACCATTATTGCAGGACTCACCTGTAGCTTCGGGGGACAGGCTGCACACGGTGTCGTAACATGTTAGACATGTATGTTACTTATGGCTGCTGTAGCTTCTCCCTACCCACTTTCATGGTCCTTATTCTGCTCACTTCCAACCTTTTCAAATGCAGGTCTTTCATCTTCAATGCACATGTTTATTACTCCATTTTTCACACCTATTTTCTGCTAACTGCTATATTTAAAAATTTTAAGTAGCTAAAAAGATTGATTTTAATACATCCATCAAATTTTTAGGTGAATGGTTTGGTAAAATGAAAGAATTGAGCCGAGAATAGAATTTCACCTATATCCTCCCTGACACTAACAAAGAGGAAAAGAGTTTAATACAAGCAGATAGCAGGCTTATCTGCACATGTGTATTGATAATGTGACGCCCCCACTCACATTTTGACGTTCAACTGTGTAGATGCTTTGTGCAAATTTTCACTTCAAGACAGCGCTCGTTGGTCTTTTTAATGGAGTCCGTAAGTGTCCATCACTGCCAGAGAAGCTGCTGTGAAACCATCGCCAAGTCCGTCTCTATGCACAACCGTAGACAATGAGCCCTGGCATGGTAAATACAATAGGCATTACACTTAGTATTGCTGCAGCAAAATGATACTTACTGCTGCCCACTAGCCACCAATGTAAAAAAAGACCCCGTCATATGTAAAATAATTTAAAATAATGGTGTAGATCTGATTATTTGTGACATCCAAGTTGTGTAAAATGTGTCAGCTGCGCAGAAAGATGTCATGATAATGTCAGGATCTGCCTGAACCTGCACTGCAGCGTCGCCCCAGGATGCTGCTTTGCCTCTGCAGCTCCCGCATGCTGGACTAATGTTGGACTCTGTTTAATATTCGAGGCCTGCAGTACCTCTGGCTTACCAGAGGTGCTGCTATTGTACTTTTACCTTTATCCCTCACTAGCAGGAGTTAACCTTCTGCTTTTTTTAAATTGCTGCACCTGTGTCTCCTCTTATTTATGCCTGCTTCCCACAGTTCACCCTGCTGGTCATTGTTGTTACTGCTCTTGTTTCCCTTGGACTTACTGCGAGCTGCTAGCTGTCATCCCTGATCCTGGCTATTCATATCACTCAGCTAGTTCACCTGCTGTATTTTCTGCTACTTACCTGTTTCCAGCCACACCAGAATATCCGCTGTTCATATTCAACTATTATTTTGGATTATGTTTGTTCAATAAAACTATTATGTTTTTTCATTATACTCCGGTCTCCATAGCTGTCATTACTAATACCAGCTATTACCACAGAAATGTGACAGATATCACTGCACTTCTACATTTTATCATGTTCATGGGTGACATAATTATACCTCTCTTTATGCACCTTTGTGCTGCAAATACAATTCCGCACTTCTACAAAAATACATACATTTGCTTAGATCGATCTGCAGACTCTGATGGATGTAAAACCCTTTTCCCAGTCCTGCGTGTGCTTCACGATTCTCTAAGTGCCAACCTGCACCTATGAACAGAAGTTGGGTTTCTGCAATCCACTTGCCACACTGACCTCCTTCACTATTTGTTAATTACTTTATAAAATGCCAGTTTTCTTGACCAAGGTCTGATTTAGTGATATTTGCAGAGATAAGCAAAATTTTGTTCCAGATTCCACAAAATAAACATATTTCATTAGTGGAATCTGCCTGTCAGGACAAAACCATGCCTATACGTTGTGCAATACCATTTCTTAAAATAAATAAATAGAAAATGGGCAGTGTACCCCCTAAATACTCAACCAGTATACCAGGGATACAACAAGCTATGGTAAAAACCAGTATCAGCCTGGACATTGCAGCCTGTGGCTCTCCAGGTGTTGTGAAACTACAAGTCCCAGCACGTTTTACCATCAGAAAGCCAGCAGGGCATGCTGGAACTTGTAGTTTCACAACATCTGGAGAGTCACAGTGCTACAGTGGTGGCTTTGGTATCTGAATATCATTTATATATAGTACCATCAATTCTACAGAGAATATTTGTCATTCACATGAGTCCCTACCCCATTTCAGTCTACACACAGAGACAGAAAATTTGTTGTCAGCCAATTATCCTATTACTATGTGTTTGGAGAGTGGGAAGAAACCCACCAAACAGAATAAGAACAAGTAAACGCCACACAGATAAGGTGTTGAAATTGCACTCATGATCGTAGCGCTGTGAGGCAGAAGTTCTAACCACTGAGCCACAGTGCTGCCCATAGGGTTTGTTTTCAGGGTGGACAATCCCCTCTATACCTCTCATTGGTAACCTAAATCTCAATACTGAAGTACTTCTCATCACTAACATGGGTTACGTTTTCTTGAAAATATTTTTGAGCTCAAAATCTCTAGTAAAACCCACCCTGTAAGCCGCACAAAAATAGATTATACCCGACCCCACCACAATAACGAAGGAATGAAATGATCCGACAGGCAGAGATTCTGGTGCATGTGCTTATAATCTTTTCAAGTGTTCTGGAGCCATGAGTCAAATGATCCAACTGGCGCATGACTTAATACGCACAGGATTTAGAACAGAATCCTCCACTCAAGGAAAATGGTTCAGCTCTGTTGTTTGTATATTTTTCCATTGAAAGCAAAGTACTGAGTATGCATCTGTATTTTATCATTCATAACCCTCACAAAAAAAAAAACTATGTGAAGAATGTATAACTTAATAATATGATTTTGTAGTCAGGTCAAAACTATAAATTCTAGTATCTGTAGACACAATATTATAGTTTTAACTTTTTAAAGACACACACAAAAAAGAAAACTTAAACACATAAGCACAACTAGCGACAGAGTTAAAAAAAAAATGCATGCTACTTACCTCTGCACTCAACTATGCACCAGCTATGTGTTAAAAAAGAATATATATTGAGGGTGTAGCAATGTCAGATCTAATTCGAAGAGTTCTATGGGAGCAACCTTGCCCTTGCTAGACATGTTATGGTGGTGCCATTATTGGGATTTTTGGGGGCAGCCTCTGTACTTTCTGAGAAGCTAAACCGAGAAGTTGATTACTGGTTGGTTATGACAGGTTAGTAAAGTTTCCCAATATTACTGTTCATTCTGTAAAATGTCTATTCTGCATTGGATACATAGAAGTGTTGTTGAGAGAATTACAAAATGTAATAAAAATAAGCAAATCACTACAATAGTAGCAAACATTGTGTAAAACAGCCCACCCCCCAAGTTGAAGTCCATCATTGACTAGTAAGAAAACGATGACTCTCTAGACCATCAAGTTGAGCTGTTTTTATTTTCCGTAGGTCTAATAAGAGAGAGAGAGGGAGAGATAATATCCCCTTTTATTTATAGCTTCGGGAAGGGCAACTACATATGGATGATTTATTCATGAATGTTTTCTTTGGATAATCATCATGTTCCTATGTCAGACACTATATATATATATAGTAAATCATTGCACTGATATGGGGCCCTATGTCCTTCCACCTTCATCCCTTGTTCATTCAGTACTATTTATCTGACATCAACACCCAGCATGAGAAAGCATTGTACAGACAAATGATGCTCTTCAAGTGAGGAAGCTTTGTTAGAGAGGGATGAGGATGCACAGCAATAGTGACCTGAAGGGGAAACCAATTAAAACCAGGCCTGTCTATACTTAGAAACCAATGGGACATATAGTGGTAATATTGCTTTGCAGATCTGATCTATGGTTCTATTATGAGAGAGAAATGGAGCTACAGTTTGTTAAAATATCATTTCTCTCCCAGCATGCAGCTCACTCTGCTCTGCCCCTTGTACAGAATACTATTGTTATTTTCTATCCTCATGGCTACTGCTATGGTAACAGAGGTTTGTAGTTACCTATAAACAGTGTTACTGCTACATGCTTAAAGCTGTAATATGGGGAAATAATAAGGATGAGCAGCTGTGTTCCAGGCTGGTTTGTGCATAGAAAGATAGATAGTATTTCAGCGTAATGATGCAGTGATTGACAACATGCGGGTCCTCCGATCCTTCATCTGCGGCTACAGCTCGTTACTGATTTATTGTCAGACTTGTTTTTATAGATTGAAGATTAAAGATGTCTCTTTATTTGCTTAAATGTATTGTTTTAATTTATTATGAGATTATGGGTAATGTGTGGCCCTTTTGAAAGTTAGAGGGCCGCCATCTGGCCCCTAAAGTCTGTCAGGTTGTTTATCGCTGGTGTAGTGCCACGGATGGACTACTACAAAAATGAGCAAAGGTTTCTTTTTTCCATGTCGCTAACTTAGGTAGTTGCACATGGGATTTGTGACTGGCTTTTGCCTAATTTGTCTGCCTTTGTCTGCAAGAATGTCATATAAGGGGGAGACCTCCTGGACTCCCAAGAGAACTAGCAATTTTCCTGTGAGGGCTTACCTCATACTTGCCAATATTGGCATCGAGCTGTCTGGAAGGTGGCACCATCTTAGGGGCGTAGCCATGAGATTTAGGCCCCACCTCCTGTCAAAATGCTGTAAATTTCAGGCTATTACAGCAGGGGTGGGGCCAGGATGACGCCTTTAGCTCCGCCCCCACCCACTTCACCAACAAATATTTTTGACAACATTTTTGCTTTATTTCCAGTGATTTTCCTGCTGACCCAGTGTATTCATACTGTCTCAATGGACCTTGGTGCTCTACAATCCCCATCACGTCATGTTTACTGAATATGATAATAATGTACTTTCTGCATTTTAAATACTCATTTTCAAAACGTGTTTACAAAGAATCAATAATAAGAGTAGCATCTAACATACAGCAAAATAATACTTTTATGGTGCAGTTTGTAAATAGTGAAAAAGGACATTTGCTGCAGAAACATCTCCAGGGACAAATCTTTCCAACCTTGCAAATTAGGGACAATTGGTTACAATACAATTTTATTTCTGAACACAACATAGTTAAATGTTCTACAATGGGTGAAGATAATGACTTATACTTTGCACACTGGCACATTGCAAAATACCATTGTTTCACACCATCTCAGAGATGACAATAACTATTCATTTAGATGAATAAATGTATAAACATAAACTAAAAAAAGGGGAAATATATAAATATGATAAAAGCAACCAATGACACCTGGGGGTAAATTTATCAAGCTGCGGGTTTAAAAAGGTGGAGCTTTTCCCTATAGCAATCAATCAAAGTCTAGTTATCATTTATTTAGTAGATTCTACAAAATGACAGCTAGAATCTGATTGGTTGCTGTAGGCAACATCTTTGCTTTTTTAAACCCGCAGCTTGATACATTTACACCCTGGAATCACAGGAGTGTGCAAAGGTACATGTCTGGTGTGAAACTTACCCGTATCTCTTTAAATAAAAAAATGCACTGTAATACCTGACTTCAGCAGTCTCCTGGTATTGTGCCTATAATTATGCAGATGACAGAAGGTTTTATTTTTCTTTGTTTTTGGGTTTTTGAGGAGGCAGTGGAATGTAGGGAATTCATTATAAAAATGATAATTTGTTTGCTGCATGAGAATAAATTAGTGGTTTTTGGTTTCCTGTTAGACCTGATAATGATTTAAAAGATAACTTCGCCCAAAACGAAAACAAAAAGCAAAAAATAGTATCGTTTGTAGTTCAACAAGTTCTAACAAAAAGAACTAAGGAAAGGAAAGCAGTGATTGCAATAAAAACTGGCATTTGTCCGACAACAGGACAGACTTGGAATACTCTGCATGGCGAGAGGATCCAGAGCAGTCTTTACGGACTCTGACAGATTCATCTAATGGTGCAAACTAAGAATAACTTATTTTTTATTTCATGTAATTGACCATAATCTGAACACCTTTTTGTAATCATTTTTCATCACCTGTTTGTCCACATTGTCGAAGTCGTATAATTGGATGAATGAAAGTATATTGGTTTAATATTGTTTTGCCGTGCAAGTGCGATCCGTACGCCACGTAACACGTGGCGTGGTGCGATCGCACGGTAAAATACGCACGCACACACTCGCAATACAACATTTAGTTATTTATATAATTCATATTCATATTGGTTTCGTTACACTGTAATTTATGAGCAGATAATATTTGGTTTATTAGTAGTATATATATATATATATATATATATATATATATATATATAATGATTATACGTACACTTCAGTGATATATATATGGTTCAGGTTGTGGGAAAGGTGGCATGTCTGGTATCATACTGAAACCCTATTCATCAGCAGCTGTCCGGTGCAGTCGGCGAAGAGATCGCACATTGCATACTTTAGTTATTGATATTAGGGAATAAACCTTTTGTATGATGCTGGCTATGAAAGGAGCAGACCCCCTGGAGAGACGACCCCCACCTTTGGATTCCTTAGATTGAATCAGCCTATGACCTGTTTACCCTGGACCCACCCAACATCTGGACCTATAGAAACAATCTACGTCATCTCTATTGTTCACTGTGTAACACTGTACTGTATATAATCATAGCTGCACTCCCCCTGGCTCTCAGTCAACTCTGACACAGTATTCTAACAGATATACTGTCCACCGGGTCCCGTGGGTGCGCAGCGAGCGCATGCGATAGCATCGGTATGTATTTATCTTTTGGTATTGGCTGTACTGTACTGTATCATAATATAATAATGTATTGAATTGTTGACTATTTACATCTGCTAAAATAAATCACTTTGTGCTTTGGAAACACATACAATTGATTGGGCAATGCTTATTGGAAAACCATAAAATTACTTTAATAACATGTACCCTGTTTTGAAGTGAGTGGAGATATTAGACTGTAGCCAATACAATAATCAGAATGCTTACAGCAGCACAGATTGTTTTAGGAGATGAGTGATCCGATCTTATGAGAGACAGTGACCTGTCCACTCGTATTATTGAGTGAGGACAGTGGTGCAAATGACCGGGGCAGTGTCATGTGGCATTGTCATGATGTGGGATGGGAAATCATCATCATCATCACCATTTATTTATATAGCACCACTGATTGTGCAGCGCTGTACAGAGAACTCACTCACATCAGTCCCTGCCCCATTGGAGCTTACAGTTTAAATTCCCTAACACACACACACATAGACAGAGAGAGAGAGAGACTAGGATCAATTTTGATAGCAGCCAATTAACCTACCAGTATGTTTTTGGAGTGTGGGAGGAAACCGGAGCACCTGGAGGAAACCCACTCAAACACGGGGAAAACATACAAACTCCACACAGATAAGGCCATGGTCGGGAATTGAACTCTTGACCCCAGCGCTGTGAGGCAGAAGTGCTAACCACTGAGCCACCGTGCTGCCCGTAAACAAAATGAAAATGATACAGGAAGTCACAGACTGAGAGTTAATCTCTTGTCGACCTCATGTCATCTTAACCCTGCACTGCCGTTTTAGAGGACACCTTTTGATGTCATTGAGTGGTATTCAAAAACGAACCATATAATTCCATTTCTGGCACCCAGAGTAAAGAACATTGCTTTGAAAGTTAACACTATTTGAGCAATATGCGCTGTTTCTTCGTCTGGCAGGAAATCCTATGACATCACTGCAATGACATCACAAGGACTTCCCCTGGCAAAAATCAGTCCTAAAGCAATGCAGGAGAGACCTGTATCAGGTGTTTCCTACCTGCTTTATACTGACCATTGTGAGTGTATGCCGGAGGGCTTGCCCACCAGCGGGCCTTTATCTACCTCTGGCCTCTGTTGGTGAAAACCTACCATTCATTAGACTTCGTGCCTGTGTTACAGGTAGGGATGTGCACCGGCGACTTTTGAGGTCTCGTGTTTTGTGTTTTGGATCCGGATTTTCGTTATTTTTGAGGTTCGGATTTGTCTCGCAAAACACTTGACGAAAGGTCTCGGTTCGGATTTAAGGTTTTGGATTCGGATTTTTTTGCAAAAAAACATAAAAAGTTTAAAAATCAAGTTTTTGGGCTTATTTTCACTCCTAGGCTATTATTAACCTCAATAACATTCAATAACAAGCATTTCCACTAATTTACAGTGTATTCTGAACACCTCACAATATAGTTATTAGTCCAAAACGTTGCAACAAGGTATCTTTCTGGACTGCGTAGAGGAGTGGGTCACCACAATATATATTAAAAATGCTGAACTTTTATGAATCGCACCAATAAATGTACCTGGACTGCGTAGAGGAGTGGGTCACCACAATATATATTAAAAACCCTGAACTTTTATGAATCGCACCAATAAATGTACCTGGACTGCGTAGAGGAGTGGGTCACCACAATATCTTAAAAACCCAGAACTTTTATGAATCGCACCAATAAATGTACCTGGACTGCCTAGAGGAGTGGGTCACCACAATATATATTAAAAACCCTGAACTTTTATGATTCGCACCAATAATTGTACCTGGACTGCGTAGAGGAGTGGGTCACCACAATATATATTAAAAACCCTGAACTTTTATGAATCGCACCAATAAATGTACCTGGACTGCGTAGAGGAGTGGGTCACCACAATATATATTAAAAACCCTGAACTTTTATGATTCGCACCAATAAATGTACCTGGACTGCGTAGAGGAGTGGGTCACCACAATATCTTAAAAACCCTGAACTTTGAACTTTTATGAATCGCACCAATAAATGTACCTGGACTGCGTAGAGGAGTGGGTCACCACAATATCTTAAAAACCCAGAACTTTTATGAATCGCACCAATAAATGTACCTGGACTGCGTAGAGGAGTGGGTCACCACAATATATATTAAAAACCCTGAACTTTTATGATTCGCACCAATAAATGTACCTGGACTGCGTAGAGGAGTGGGTCACCACAATATCTTAAAAACCCAGAACTTTTATGAATCGCACCAATAAATGTACCTGGACTGCGTAGAGGAGTGGGTCACCACAATATATATTAAAAACCCTGAACTTTTATGAATCGCACCAATAAATGTACCTGGACTGCGTAGAGGAGTGGGTCACCACAATATATTAAAAACCCTGAACTTTTATGAATCGCACCAATAAATGTACCTGGACTGCGTAGAGGAGTGGGTCACCACAATATCTTAAAAACCCTGAACTTTTATGAATCGCACCAATAAATGTACCTGGACTGCGTAGAGGAGTGGGCACTGGGCACCACAATAAAATATATAAAAAACCTTCAACAGATCTGCATTACACTACACATACTGCTGCTCCTCCATCCTCTCCATCATATACATGTTGGAGTTTTAGCGTGTGACAACCTCTTGTTTTTGATAATGTCAGTGCATTTTGAATATTTTTCAATTTGCCCCACACCACTGAATGTACTTTATCTATGATACGCATCTATCTATCTTGACTGCGTAGTGTGGTGGCCCCGGTACACAATTTGGTACCGAGGCCACAATATAATTAAAAAACCCTCCACGTGTCAGAATTCCACCAAACAAGTATCTGGACTGCATAGTGGGGTGGCCCCGGTACCCAATTTGATACCGGGGCCACAATACCTCCTCCAAACATGGTACAGACAATTCGTCATTGAGATCCCAGACAGACAGGGTCAAAGTGTTATTGTTTGACTTTGTAAACCCAAAAAACTGTCCCTGTTGCACATAGTCGTGCAATGAAGACTGACTTTTTCATTTAAAGGCACGATCTTTCAAGTGTAGTGTTTGTAAGTCTAAGTCATATTATACTTTTGGTAAAATTGGTTTATTTTGTTCCTCTTTATGGTAATTAGTAATAGAATTAAAGTATGAAATAGAATTAAAGTATGAAATAGAATTAAAGTATTAAATAGAATTAAAGTATGAAATAGAATTAAAGTATGAAATAGAGTGGTATATAGAGTTGTAGTGTGGTATAGATAGAGTGGTCCACACAATATAATAATAATAAAACCCTCAACTGGTCTGAATTCCACCAAACAAGTATCTGGACTGCATAGTGGGGTGGCCCCGGTACCCAATTTGATACCGGGGCCACAATACCTCCTCCAACATGGTACAGACAATTCGTCATTGAGATCCCAGACAGACAGGGTCAAAGTGTTATTGTTTGACTTTGTAAACCCAAAAAACTGTCCCTGTTGCACATAGTCGTGCAATGAAGACTGACTTTTTCATTTAAAGGCACCATCTTTCAAGTGTAGTGTTTGTAAGTCTAAGTCATATTATACTTTTGGTAAAATTGGTTTATTTTGTTCCTCTTTATGGTAATTAGTAATAGAATTAAAGTATGAAATAGAATTAAAGTATGAAATAGAATTAAAGTATTAAATAGAATTAAAGTATGAAATAGAATTAAAGTATGAAATAGAGTGGTATATAGAGTTGTAGTGTGGTATAGATAGAGTGGTCCACACAATATAATAATAATAAAACCCTCAACTGGTCTGAATTCCACCAAACAAGTATCTGGACTGCGTAGTGTGGTGGCCCCGGTACACAATTTGGTACCGAGGCCACAATATAATTAAAAAATTGGGCATCAACTGTCACCGTTGTTTAATATCTGATACACCTAAATATGGACTGCACAGTGGAGTGGCCCCGGTAGTAAATTTGGTGCCGGGGCCACAATACCTCCTCCAACTTCCAAGTGTAGTGTTTATAAAGACAGACAGCGTCGAAGTGTTATTAGTTGACTTTCTTAACCCTAAAATTGTCCCTGTTGCAAATATTCGTGCAATGGACAGTTACTTTTTTATTGAAAGACTCAAGCTTTCAAGTGTAGTGTTTATAAAATATAAACAACAATACAGTAGTTTTAGAGCACGTCAATACCTCTTGTTTTAAATTATGACACGGCATTTTACTTTTGGTTTAATTTCTTGTATTTTTTTAAATTTGGTTTTACTTTTTGAACATGGCAAACGACTGTTGATTGGTCATATAATGCAAAAAAAAAAGGTCCAAGATGGAATTGTCCTTGGGCCCTCACACCCACCCTTATGTTGTTGAAATAGGACATGCACACTTTAACAAACCAATCATTTCAGCGACAGGGCCTACCAAACAACTTTGGCTGAAATGATTGGTTTGTTTGGGCCCCCACACCAAAAAAGCTATTCATCTCTCCCTGTACAGACTAAACAGGCTCTACTGAGGCAAGATGTCGTCCTCATCCTCAACCTCTGATTCCTCTCCCCCTACAGTGTGTACTTCCTCCTCATCACACATTATCAATTCGTCCCCGCTGGACTCCACAACCACAGGTCCCTCTGTACTGTCTGGAGGGCAGTGCTGTACTTCATTGAGGAATTGATTATTCATTTTTATAAACATCATTTTTTCAACGTTCTGAGGAAGCAACCTCCTTCGCCGCTCACTGACCAGGTTCCCCGCTGCACTAAAAACTCTTTCCGAGTACACACTGGAGGGGGGACAACTCAGGTAAAATAGAGCCAGTTTGTACAGGGGCTTCCAAACTGCCTTTTTTTCCTGCCAGTAACAATATGGACTGTCTGACATGTCTACTTGGATGGTGTCAGCAAAGTAATCATCCACAATTTTTTCTATTGTGACAGCATCCAATGCAGCGAGAGTAGACATGTCTGCAATGGTTGGCAGGTCCTTCAGTCCGGACCAGATGTTATCAGCATCCCCGCCAGTGCCTCTTTTGGGAAAACTGAGCTTTTTCCTCGCAGCCATAGATGTGGAAGAAAATGAGGGTGGAGCTGTTGGGATGTCACGGTCCTCTTCAGAGGACAATCTCCTGACCAGCAGGTCTTTGCACCGCTGTAGACTTGTGTCCGCCGGAAACAGAGACACAACATACGCTTTAAACCGAGGATCGAGCACGGTGGCCAGAATGTATTCCTCTGACTTTAAAAGAGTGACCACCCTCGGATCCTGGCAAAGCGTACGAAGGGCTACATCCACAAGAGCTACATGCTTGGTGTAATCGCAATGGCTTACCAGCTCCTCCCTCACTTTCTCCAGCTGCTTCTGCAACAGCCTGATCAGGGGAATGACCTGACTCAAGCTGGCAGTGTCGGAACTGACTTCTCGTGTGGCAAGTTCAAATGGCTGCAGAACCTTGCACAACACGGAAATCAGTCTCCACTGCGCTTGACTGAGGCGCATCCCCACTCCTTTGCCTATGTCGTAGGTGGCTGTGTAGGCCTGAATGGCCTTTTGCTGCTCCTCCATCCTCTGCAGCATATAGAGGGTGGAGTTCCAGCGCGTCACAACCTCTTGTTTGAGGTGATGGCAGGGCAGGTTCATGCTTTTTTGATGTGCCTCTAGTCTGCGGTAGGCACTGGCTGAATGCCGAAAGTGTCCAGCAATTTTGCGCGCCACCGCAAGCATCTCCTGCACACCCCTGTCACTCTTGAGGTAATGCTGCACCACCAAATTAATGGTGTGGGCAAAACATGGGACGTGCTGGAAATTGCCCATATTTAATGCCCGCACAATGTTACTGGCATTGTCTGACACCACAAATCCCCATGAGAGTCTAAGTGGGGTAAGCCACTGGGAGATAATTTCCCTCATTTTCTCTAATATGTTGTCAGCATTGTGCCTCTTATTAAAGCCTGTAATGCACAATGTTGCCTGCCTTTGCACGAGCCGCCATTTTGTAGTTGCTGCTACTGATGCAGCTGTTGCTGTTGCTGCGGAAGGGGATGCATCTACCCAGTGGGCTGTCACAGTCATATAGTCCTTCGTTTGCCCAGAACCACTTGTCCACATGTCCGTGGTTAAGTGGACAGTGGGTACAACCGCATTTTTTAGAGCACTGAGGACACTTGATCGTACTTCTCTGTACATTTTTGGTATCGCCTGCCTAGTGAAGTGGAATCTCGAGGGGATTTGGTACCGGGGACACAATACCTCCATCAACCCTCTAAATCCCACTCCACTAATGGCGGACACCGGGCGCACGTCTAACACCAACATTGCAGTTACAGCCGCAGTTATACGCTTTGCAATAGGGTGACTACTATCGTATTTTGTGGTCATGGCAAACGACTGTTGGACGGTCAATTGTTTTGTGAAAGACTTAGCGGTCTTACGACTTCCCCTCTGGGAAGATGACCGACTAACAGCAGCAACAGCAGCAGTGGCAGTAGTAGGCGTACCGCTGCAGGATTCCTCGGATGAATCCCGTATTGAGGAGGACTCAGTCTGGCTGCTGACTTGGGCTGCAGGACTGAATCTGATGGAGATTGTGGAGGAAGTTGACGAGGAGGGTGTTGCTGATGTGTATCCAACTGGACCACGGGATTTAGGTGTCCCTGTACCGATGAGGGTCCTAGCCCCAGTTCCTGAACTAACCACTGAACTATGAAGGTTATTCAGGTGACGTATAAGGGAGGATGTTCCTAGGTGGGCAAGATCCTTACCCCTGCTTATTTGAGCTTTACATAAGCTACATATGGCCATACATTGGTTGTCTGGATTTGGATAAAAATAACTCCAGACCGAAGAGGTGCATTTTTTGGTCTTCTGACCAGGCATGACGATGGGCTTTTTCATCCCATGGACATCAGCTGTTTCCCCCCCCTGGTGCCTCTTTTACAATAACCACATCACCATCCTCATCATCAAGTTCCTCCACAGCGCCAGCTACATCATCAATAGCCTCCTCCCGAGCCACCTGTTCCCGTACAGTGATGGGAAGGTCAGGCTTGACAACCACCAACATCCTTGGACTCGCCTTGTGGATTTGTGATAATTTCTCTTTAGAAGGCAGAGTTGTTTGCTGTTTTGTTGCTGACAGCATAACTCTCTTCAATTTTTTGTAGGGGGGGGGGGAGGAGGAGGAGGGCTAAGATCCGTGGGTGAAGCTGAACCACTAGTCATGAACACGGGCCAGGGCCTAAGCCGTTCCTTGCCACTCCGTGTCGTAAATGGCATATTGGCAACTTTACGTTTCTCCTCAGATGATTTAAAGTTTCTCTTTTTGCTACTTTTTCTTAACTTGGGCTTTTTGGATTTTACATGCCCGGTACTACGAGATTGGGCATCGGGCTTGGAAGACGACGTTGATGGCATTTCATCGTCTATGTCATGACTAGTGGCAGCAGCTTCAGCATTAGGAGGAAGTGGGTCTTGATCTTTCCCTACTTTATCCTCCAAATTTTTGGTCTCCATTATATGTAGCACAAGATACTGCAGAATGTGTGAACTTGGTAATATTGCAGTACCAATGGACTTATACTGCTGGATTGGTTTTGCAAATTTGGTTATAATTATTATATATTTTTTTTTTTTTTAATTTTTTATTTTTTTTTACTTTTTTTTTATTTTTAAAAAACTTGGGAATAGTGGGGAAATAACTATGCCCTTAGAAGCACAGAGCACAGGACACAGCACCACTGGACTGAACAGGACACGGCACAGGACCCAGCAGCACTACGGAACTCAGCAGGACAGAGCACAGGACACAGCACCACTGGACTGATACTGCAGAATGTGTGAACTTTGTAATATTGCAGTACCACTGGACTTATACTGCTGGATTGGTTTTGCAAATTTGGTTATAATTATTATATTTATTTATTTTTTTTTTACTTTTTTATTTTTTTTTACTTTTTTTTATTTTTTAAAAACTTGGGAATAATGGGGAAATAACTATGCCCTTAGAAGCACAGAGCACAGGACACAGCACCACTGGACTGAACAGGACACGGCACAGGACCCAGCAGCACTACGGACCTCAGCAGGACAGAGCACAGGACACAGCACCACTGGACTGATACTGCAGAATGTGTGAACTTTGTAATATTGCAGTACCAATGGACTTATACTGCTGGATTGGTTTTGCAAATTTGGTTATAATTATTATATATATTTTTTTTTTTTAAAATTTTTTATTTTTTTTTACTTTTTTTTTATTTTTTAAAAACTTGGGAATAATGGGGAAATAACTATGCCCTTAGAAGCACAGAGAACAGGACACAGCACCACTGGACTGAACAGGACACGGCACAGGACCCAGCAGCACTACGGAACTCAGCAGGACAGAGCACAGGACACAGCACCACTGGACTGATACTGCAGAATGTGTAAACTTTGTAATATTGCAGTACCACTGGACTTTTACTGCTGAATGTGTGAACTTGGTAATATTGCAGTGCCAATGGGCTTATACTGCAGGATTGGTTGTGCAAATTTTGTGGTAATTAAAAAAAATTAAAGTAGTTTTTGGTATTTTTTAAAAAAACTTTTTTTTATTTTTTTAAACACAGGGGAATATTAGGGAAATAACTATGCCCTTAGAAGCACAGAACACAGGACACAGCACCACTGGACTGAACAGGACACAGCACAGGACCCAGCAGCACCACTGACCTCAGAAGGACAGAGCACAGCACACAGCACCACTGTACTGATACTGCAGAACACAGCACAGCACAGCACAGCACAGCACAGCACAGCACAGCACAGCACAGCACAGAACTAAACAGCACAGAACTAAACAGCACAGAGGACCACCTAACACACCCTCCCTCTACCCTGATCAATGCCCGAGTGAAGATGGCGGCGACTAGCGGGGAATTTATAGGATCCGAGTATCGCGAGATCCGACAACGGGATTATGAGTCAGAGCCTCAGTTTCACATTTGAATTTGGCGCCAATACCCGGATCTGTCTCGGATCCGACTCGGATCCGCAACGTTCGGGTGGGCTCGGATTTCATAAATCCGAGTGCGCTCATCCCTAGTTACAGGTAGGGTCAAATCAGTCTGATTGTTTGAATTCAGAAATTCCTGTGTTATTCCTGACAATAACTATGGCTGCAATTGAACAAAAAAGGTTATAGTACCCATAATCTAGCTCTGAAAATACCTTCATGGAGTGTAAGAGGTTTAAATAATATGTTAAATTACAAACTTGTTTTTCAGTACCTTAGAATGAACTCTGCTGATATACAGTAATATACCTACAAGAAACACACCTGGTGGAAACACAGGTTAAATGCCCAGAAGCATTTCTGATCATACTCTCTTAGGAGCATGTTGGCGTACATCCAACTGTAAATTAGCCTAGTAATGCTTACCTTAGAGCGTATATTAATGTTATATTAATGCCTAAACTGTCTGAAGATAATGCCATAGCATTAGATGTCCCTCTGACAATTGAAGATGCCTGAGGTCCATATTGTTGTGTTTTCCAAGCCTGATAAAGACCCTACTGAATGTGGGCAGTATAGACCAATATCTCTATTTAATACAGATACATAAATCCTGGCTCAAATTCTTGCAGATCGCGTTTATAAAGTTATTCAAACCATTACAAACAGAGATCACAGGCTTTAAACCAAGCGTATCGCATGATCCACTACTCTCACCTTCCCTTCCCCATCTCCCTCACTAACACATCTCACATGAAACATGCAGCACATGAAAGGTGTGCTGTTTTATGCGTGCAGAGCTGCAAGAGAGGCAGACAGAAGAGTCTGCCTCACCAACGCAGCGCTGGATGGAAGGTAAATGTGAGGGCGGGATGGCTTAATGTATTCATTTAGGTTAGGAGGTGAATTCAATGGTGGGGGCTAGTTATTTAATGGTGGGCACTATTCAAAAGTGGGGTGACGTTGAGGCTATTTAATAGTGGATCCTATTAATTTAAGGTGGGGAAATGGGACCTTTAATTTAATGCTGGGTGGGGCTGAGTTTGGTGATAAGGAGGGCTATTTATTAAATGTGAATATGAATTATTTAAAGTCAGCGAAGGTTGTGGGAAATAGATAAGTTTATTAAATCTTAATGCTATTCATTTGTTACTGGGGCTGTTTGGGGAAGGGAAATAACTTTATTTATTAAAATGGTATACTATAAATGCAATGTTGGGGCGGGATGTTAAATGTTAATAAACCTGGATGATACTGATACTGATTGGACTCCTGGGTCCTGCAGCCAACATGACAGATGACGACAGCATGTTATGATATATTTTTTTTTGAAACAATACAAAATAATAATAAAACAAACAAAAATAAGTTGTCTATATGAGATAATCATCCTATCTAGTTGTGTTTTGCCCTGAATTATTACTAAACGTGACAAAAGGAGAATATTTTTAAGTAATGTATACAAGTGAGCAGGGCCTGCCTACTTGTCTACACAAACAAATAGATATATTGAGCAAGTGGCTTCAGAGGTTCCTAAACTTTGAAAAAGAGGCCTAAAAAAGTGTTTCGAAATACCAATTACAGTTCTAAGAACATATAACATACGGAAAACAAGGCAAGACCCATGTTTTTTTGTTAAGAAATTGTGTTAATAAACATCAAAAATTGTGGTGAAGTAGGGAATCCCTCGTAACGTACAACTATGTTCTATAACAGGGTTGTCCAACCCGCATGCGGCCCAGCACGCCTGTAAATGTGGCCCAGAAGGAGTTTTGGTTGTGGCAAGGGGGCAGCACTGTTAATGGAAAAAAAAATCCTTCAAAAAAAAAGAAAAGAAAATACTTACCTTGAGGTCACGTCAGCTGGTACTCCGGCTCCCTCCCTTGTCTCCTCCTCCGTGCGGTGCTCGCAGTGAATGTCGGGCGTGATGTCATCACGTCCTACATCCATTGCGGAGCGCAGCACAGAGGAGTCACCCACGCGAGAAGAACAATCAGCAGCACAGAATTGGAGAAAAAAGAGAAGAGGACAGGAGAACAAGCCGATTAAAAGGTAAGTTAAGGGGGATTTTTTTTATTATTTCAAGGGACGCTGACCAGTGAATAAAAGTCACCTGGTCCTGGAGCATCATGGACCTTATCTCCCTGCTACATACTTCTACTTGTAATACTAATGGGGCATTATATATTATTCTCTTTGGCCCATTTTAAGTTGTTATCCCTTAACTAACATAGTGGTGTAATTAGCAAAACAGGTGACAATTTGGGGTCACAGTGATGTATATGTCAGGTACCGCAGGCCTGGTCAGGGCCCCCTGATATACAATGCCTGACTTAAATGCACTTTATTGATATTGCATCGAAACAATACAAAAAGTGATTATAGTATAATAACTAGAGAGGATTTTTTTGAACAGCGCGATTGAAAGGTAAGTATAGGGGGATTTGAAAAAAAAGTGATATATATATATATATATATATATATATATATATCACTTTTTTTCTCATATATATATATGTTAACTATGTTTTCTATGGTTTTTTTGGATGATCAGCTATCGTTATTGTTAGTGTATCTTATGTGCGGCCCAAACCAACTAGTCGTATTCCAATGTGGCCCAGGGAAGCTAAAAGGTTGGACACCCCTGTTCTATAACATCTGGGAAAATAAGGATGGAATAAAAAATAATTTATTTTTACATTCCACCATAATGAAGCTCTACTACTCTGGTTATGTGGCATATGTGAAGTCCAACAATAGGTCCACATTTTGCATACAATGGTTTTTGTACCTGGACATTTATTTTGTCCACTTTATAATCTAAAAAGCACAAAAAGCCCCTCACCTAAGATCATTAATATAAACATCAAACCTCAAATTCCAAGTATTTTGCAATAAACAGCTAGTTCATTGGAAAAGACAAGACCCTCACCTAAAGCTCATTTTATCTTCTATCATGGTCATAACAGCACTAATAACTAAATCGAAATGGAGATGGTCGCTTCACAATCCTTTTCTATCACTGGTTTTAAAGAGTACATGTGAATTGTTGTAAATCTTTTCGGTCCAGACAATATGTATTTCAATGCAACCAGTTGCAAGAATATATTTTTCCCTTTGTAGATTTGTAATTATCGTGTGTCTATCTTGTGGCTTTAAACTTGCCTGCAAATTTGGACCACATGTTCGCAGGTCAAGCAAAGCCATGACATTTAGCCACAAAAGGTTCTCGAAATACTCACTCGCTGAATGTGTTCACTATATTTTCTGATCTTAGAAGCTTAAAATAGTTACTGCTTACAGATTTTGCTGGCCTCTGGTGGACATAACGAGGAATTCTCAAAACTCTGCGATATATGACTAACTATCCCATCATTTTATTACGAAGTAAATGGGAAACCACACAATCCGCCTACATTGCTTCAACTACCTGAAATATGAAGTTTCTGAATAAAAGTTTTTAGAAGCAAATAATTGTCAGCATTTTATCATAAAAAATCCCATATTCTGCAACTGCGGTTCTTAACCTTTTCCACTGAGATCCAAATGATGGGCCTGATTCATTAAGGAAAGTTAATTTAAAAAATTGAGTAAGTAGTCTCCTGGACAAAACCATGTTGCAATGCAAGGGGTGTAAATTAGTTTTCTATTTTGCACATAAGTGAAATACTGTCTGTTTTTTCATGTAGCAGACAAATACTTGATAGCTTATTTGTACACTGAAGATTAAAGTTGATATTTGTGTGCTACATGAAAAAACAGACAGTATTTAACTTATGTGCAAAATAGAAAACTAATTTGCACCCCTTGCATTGCAATTTGGTTTTGTCCAGGAGATTAGACTACTTACTCAATTTTTTTTACTTGATTTTCCTTAATGAATCAGGCCCGATATCAGTAAATTAGCTTCAAGACCCATTGCTCAGTTTATAATCAATATACCTGCTTCTTGTTTCTTTTCTATTGTCTAAACATTAAGGGCCTGACTTTGAGTTGCACGTAAAAATCTGACAGTTGTGTAAATGCCAAAAGCATCTGCATAGCAATTTAACAACAATCTAACTGACTTACGGCATGTCTGCCCTCCTATATGCGGCACAGGGTCAGGACATGCCACAGGTAAAGCTGGGTACACACTACAGAAATTTCGACCAACTTTTTATAACGAGCGATTTTACATGCGATCGATGGTCCGATCGCTCGGTCCATGGACTGCATACACACTAGCCTTGTTTGAGACGATAAAGGGAAGAGCAGCTGTCCCGTTAGCAACTTTTTACAGCTATATTGTCGTGAGCAATGACTGTCATTTCATACTCACTGTTGTGGATCGGTCGGAAACTTATACACACTACACAGCGGAAACGAGATTGTAACGAAAATATTAAACGCTACGACCAACCAAATGAGGCGACAATCGTCCATTTGGGCAGACTTTCGACCATCGTGTCACTACACACACTAACCCGACTTTTGAACGAGCGGTCGTATGTTGGCTGATTGAGCCGATTATTGGACAAAAACCGTGTAGTGTGTACCCAGCTTAAGTTAGAATGTTGTGGGCTTATTATGTAGACACACCTGGCTCCCACCTTTCACATTTAAGCAGTAAGAATATTGAGCACTTTCTACCATAGATTTGAGGATTTTGGAGTGTGCTTCCCCTTATCGTCTTCCATTGATCACTCGACTAAAGTTTGGATCTTCTACTGCTAATTCGTTAAGGCTGCCTTAATTCCTTCAATAAATGTGGCCAGTCATACTACTACTTACAGTTATGCTCCTCATGTAAGATGTAATCCAAATGGATCTGTCACCAGGGGCAGGCTGGGCTGGGGGGTAGTGGGGCATCTGCCCGCTGGGTTGGTCCCATAGTGGGCTACCTTGGGCTGGGTAACCTGGAATTTTTTTACATTGAAAATAGGCTGCTGAGTTGAGTCTTGCTAAAATTTGCCACCCCTCCCCTGTCTGTCACCAATTTAGCCACACAAAGAGCTACATTGCATGGATTGGATAGGATTGTAGTCATCCAATCAAATCTGTTTGCAATGGAATTGGATACAAACTTATCAGTGGCGTTGTTGACATTTAAGCAGAAAGGAGCTGGGAGCCACTGGTGACGGCTCGCATGTGGCCCTTGGGCCGTCTGTGGCCCATCGCTGATTTAAGAAATAAAACAAGCTGTAATGTGCAATAAGTGCAAACCATCAAGGGGCGCATCAGTATAAAAACAATTACCTCCAATGTCTGCCTCCCATAGATGGCAATAAATCAGCGTGTATCCACAAAAGCTCTACACTAGTAACGGAACAAGTATCAAAGTCCAGTGAAGAGTCAATAAAAGGAGATGACGACAGAAACAACCATTACTAAAAGTGCTTAACGTTTGAAAACACTAAAGGAGACTGTATTTACAGGTGTTGGGTACGCCCATTGCTGCTTTAAAAGCTTTTCACTCATTGCTATTTTTTGGTCGTTGAAAACGTTGTTGGCATAGGCAGTGGGGATAATACTACCACCGTCCTGTACAGTGATATTGCAAAAAGTATAGACTAGTTTGAAGTTGTATCTTGCTAAAATTTGCAGCAAAAACTAAGTAAAAACAAGACTAAATGTACATATGTTATGCAACATGGGAACCTTCTTTTCATTCTGAAAAAGTTGCACAACAGCATGCCTACAAATGTACAGGTAATCACAGACAGACATCTCTTAGTACATCTGTAAGGAAGGAGGATATAAACCACACACTTTGTTCAGTCAACCTGACATCTGGGAATCAAAGGCCCAAGTGTTGACGTATTATCTTTGGACATGAAAGAAGCAATAATATCTAGTACAGATGCAACCGGCTCCTGAGTTGCATTTGAAAAACATCTAAAAAACTAACTTCCAGGATGTAAGGTAGATCTTTTTTGTTCTCTTAGTTTCATGTGTGCAATGGAAAATGTCAAAAAGTGATGGTGCATACACACAGCATACTGTATGTCGCTCACCTAGACTGCGGAGTGACTGGACCTAGGGATAGTTTGACAAAGCCGCAGAAGATACCAATGCAGGGTAAATCTGCTGAGATTCAATAAAGTGATGGGTGCAATGGCTGTACCGGAAAATAAAGCATTTATTGTATCATGTCAGCAGATAATTTCACACATGGCCAGTCTACATGGTTCTCCATCATGAGAGATCAGATTTTATCAGGTCAGATCTTGGACAATCAAAAATAATATTTCAGAGCAAAATAAAGTACTTCTGCCTCACAGCACTGGGGTCATGAGTTTGATTCCCAACCATGGCCTTATCTGTGTGAAGTTTGTATGTTCTCCCCGTGTTTGCGTGGGTTTCCTCCGGGTGCTCTGGTTTCCTCCCACACTCCAAAAACATACTGGAAGGTTAATTGATTGCTATCAAATTGACCTTAGTCTCTCTCTCTATCTGTGTATGTTAGGGAATTTAGACTGTAAGCCCCAATGGGGCAGGGACTGATGTCAGTGAGTTCTCTGCACAGTGCTGCGGAATTAGTGGCGCTATATAAATAGCTGATGATGATGAATGTTTGAACAATGTGCGTAGCATGACCTGCATGTGGGTGGTCAGATTACATCATAAGGGTCAAATAATGTTTTACAGAGAGTTTCAGTTAAACATAGTTTTCTAACAGATGTGGCCCTTAAATTCTATGTATCATCCATTTCCCAAAGCCACCATAGACTTAATATATTGTAAATAAAATCATCTAACCCTTTCCATAAAAATAAAAAATAAAACTTGGCAATTAATTAGAGCGTAATATACCCACTTAGGCAAATTCAATCATCAGTCCTTCACTGGGAAAACTCAATGGGGCATATTCAATTAGCTTTTGGATTCGCGGTAACGCGCCGGAACAGCCGCAAAAGGTAATACACGGTACCGCAATAACGTGGATTTTCGTTCGCAGCCCATAGGGTTGCGAACGAAAATCCGCGTTAATGCGGTACCGTAATACCCGCAAGAATGCGCACTTTTCCAGGCAACGCGCGTTACCGCGAATCAAAAAGCTAATTGAATATGCCCCTATGTATCTTATAATTACATTTATACATCTGAACTATAATAACTTTATAATTACTTTACAAACACATCAGAGTTTGTAGAAGCATTCCACTCTGACTTCGGACATTATCACTAGATAAACTGTGTTAAAATTCTTCCAAGTTTTTCTTACGCATGGGAAAGTTAAATGTTGACTAAATGTACAACACACAACAGACTGCAGTGTGTGAATATGTGTAAGTAACATAAAAGGTCACACCACAGTGCATAAAAACATGTTTTAACATAAAATAAAAGAACAACTCTTACAAATATAATCATTTATAGAATTATTATTTTTTATTACATTAATTAGATAAAGATGCTTTCAATACATACTGAACATACAATGCGTTTTTATAGTATATCTTAGTTGCATAGAGTTGTTCTGTGCCAGATACTGACATGTATAGTGTGACTTTTAAATGAAAAGAACATGCTGTGTCAGTCATCATTATCAGTCGTCATTTACACCTGCCCTGTAGTGGGTCTAAATGATATGGTGAAAATAAGTGTACTTAGTAGAAACCCAAGAGTTGCTTTGGCCACAGAATCCCTTACTGTACATAGTCTATGTTAGATCGCCACACACACACAAACACACAAGCACACACACACACACACACACACTTACCACCTCTCAAGTCGTGGCAGTAGTAACTTAAGTGACATTTGTGTTCAGACAGGAATTCCATGCAATTGCTTTCAATGGTGTAATGTCAGTTTCTAGACATATATGCAGAGCTGTTTAACGCAAAGATAAAGACACACTATGCAAATGGACATACATCCCAACATAAATCAGGCCCACTGTGCTCACTTATGGTGAAGGCAGAGCCGGATTTAGAACTCATGGGGCCCTAGGCAGGAAACTGGTCTGGGGCCCTCTCCCTGAAACAATCCATAGCACTATATTTTTGAGGCATACCATATATAGTTAAGCAGAAGTGAAAGTATGTGTTGCCGCGCAGCGCCGCCAAAGGAGGTGTGGCCATACTACTGGGGGTGTGGCTTGCATCATTAGGGGTGTACCTAACATGTGAAAAGAAGTAGGCCACCCTCCTACAGAAAAAGGCACCCCTAAATAATTACCGAGAAGTCCCATTTTTTCAAGTAGTTGGGTCAAAACAACTTAATAAGTATTTAACTCAAGGCAGAAATACTTAAATAAGTTATTTGCAAAAATAATATGCATAAATCCAAGTATGTGCTCTTGTCACTTTTGTCCCTATATCATCACACTATCATCATCATCATTTATTTATATAGCGCCACTAATTCCGCAGAGCTGTACAGAGAACTCACATCAGTCCCTGCCCCATTGGAGCTTACAGTCTAAATTCCCTAACACACACACAGACAGACAGACACAGAGAGAGACAGACTAGGGTAAATTTTGATAGCAGCCAATTAACCTACCAGTATGTTTTTGGAGTGTGGGAGGAAACCGGAGCACCCGGAGGAAACCCACGCAAACACGGGGAGAACATACAAACTCCTCACAGATAAGGCCATGGTTGGGAATGATGAACTCATGGCCCCAGTGCTGTGAGGCAGAAGGGCTAACCACTGAGCCACCATGCTGCCCCACAATGCCCCTTCATTGCCACTTTTGCCCCTTCACAATATCAGCCCCTTCACAATATTACATGTGCCCCTTCACATCACCTCTGTGCCTCCGTTGTTTTACTTACCTTTCTATTGCCTTTTTCTCTTTTGTATTCCTCTTTTCTGGTCTTCTTGACTTCTTTCTTCTCCGGCGCGCTGCTCTTCTCTGCTCCTTAGTTAGTCCTCACTGTGGCCGGGAACAGATAAAAAAAAAAACAGTCATGTGATCGCACGGCAGCTCCCAGCAGTCTCTCCTCCTGTCTGCTACCACTGAATGTCTCAGTGGGAGCAGAGAGGAGGAGAGAATGCCGGGAGCCACCGCGCGATCAAGTGACTGTTTGGTTTTTTGTTTTTTTTTATCTGTTTCCGGCCGCAATTTGTTTTATTATGCCGGCGGACAGAGGGGGATGGCAGGTGGATGGGAGCGCCCCTCCGCCTTGCCTATCCCGCTCACCGCCGTCCCTGGGAGGGCCCTCTGCTGTCCGCTGGGCCCTAGGCAGTTGCCTAGGTTGCCTAGCGGTAAATCCGGCTCTGGGTGAAGGCGGGTAAATGGAGCAAACAGTATCCAAAATAGCAGCATCATTCACAACACAAAGACTTTCGGCTGCCAGCACAGTTAATAATATGTGTGTTGTTCCATTTCCATACCCATTTATATGCAGTAACTAGCTTTAAATAAAAGGCTAGTAAAAGATTGTATTTTGATGCCGCAGGAGGGGCAGGTTTTAGTGGTTGTATAAGTTAATATGTTTATAGTCGCTTTTTTATTGTATTTTTTTTTTTTTTTTTTTTTAAAGTCTTCACTTTTTCTCTTCTTGGTAAGAAAACAAAGCTACAACATGCTGGTTTTGTTTACCATAAAAAGAAAAATTATTAAAAAAAAAGTATTTCAGCATTTTTATGTGAACCATGTCAATATAGGTCATTGACAACTCCATATAAAACAATATAAAACAATTATGAATAATGAATTACAATAGAAGATTTTTTTCTCTTTCAACATAGAGATCCTACCATTGTAAATATCTAGTGTAAAATAGTTCTTTGAGATAATAAATGCATGGTAACATTTTGATATATTTGCTTAGAAGATATACCATGTATCAACACATCATCATTTTTATTCTAATTACCTTTTGAAATTAGATAGTTTTATGTTGTGACTGAATGCACTTGTTATTATAACAATATACCTCTAGAGGGCAGCAAAGAGACAGATTTCAAAACTTCTGTCTTCAATCCATCCGTTCCACTTTGTGGGTATTCTGGAATCTTTATATTTATAGGCCATTGTATTTTTAGTACAAATACTATTTTTATCATACCATTTCTTCAAATTAAATAAGTAAATTGATAATTACTGTTTCTGATGCAACATGGGGCAAACTTATATGTTTTATAACAGAGACCTTTTTTCCATTGAAGTATGAGTTCATGGTGTATTTTATTATTAGAATAGAGAATGTTTGCCATTCACATCAGTCCCTGCGCCATTGGAGCTTACAGTCCAAATTCCCTAACACACACAGTAGGGTACATATTAGCCAGCAGCCAGTAAACCTAGAATGTATATCTTTGGAAGAAAACCAGAGCACCTGGAGGAAACCAACGCCACACAGGAAGAACATACAAACTACAGACAGATAAGGCACTGCTCGGAATCAAAACCATGACCCCAGCGCTGTAAAACAGCAAAGCTAACCATTGTGCCACTGTCCTGGTGCAGGACACAATACTTGACCTCTCCAGCCCCCAGATCTGTAATCTGCTACTTTGAGCAGCATCAGGAGTCAAGTACACAGCACTGGCCCATAGTGCTTGAGCAGCTGCCCATCTTTTAAAGTACTTTTTAGGTAACAAGAATATTTATTAAAATTAAAAATATATATATCTATATATTAATAGCATAAGTACGACTATTATGACTGACTTATTTCTATGATGCCGTTGTCTGAGCAGGACACATTTTATACCAATTAAAGGTCTTGGGCTGTAGATTTGCAGAAAAATATCGATGTTGTAATCGGTTGCATTGTTTCAGAGTTATTTTGCATTATCCTCCGGAAAATGTGCACTTGCTGGTTGCTCTGGAAACTGTGACAGTTAGGTAACTCTCCTTGTGCACCTGCTGGGTGACGTGGAACATGGGACCTGCTGGGTGTTCTGGAAACTGTGACAGTTCGTTTTAGCCACTTATATCAGCGCGTCTTGGTGGGACCATGCCCAGCAATGTAACTTTGATGGAAGAACTTCTACATTTATTGCAGTGTAGTAAGAAATTATTTAGTTCCTTTAATATAGTGACTGATAATATAGTTATTTATTCATTGCACTCCATTGTTAAAGTTTCTACATATAATGTAATGTATAAAAAAGTTATTGAATTCTGTTAAAAAAGTATTTTAGTCATTACATTTCAGTTTAATTTAAGGCGGTTACTGATGGTTTTCTCTGGTATTTTATTTCTGTTTAACCAATTTTTTTTTAAATAAATATATTAAAATAAATCAAATATGTCACTCTGATTATGTCGCCTCCCAAGCTACCCCTATTATAATTCTCTGTCTACCAGAGGCCTCTCTCCTTAGTTAACTGGTGAGTGGAGCCATTTAATTTTATGTTCATTAAAAAACAATAATCATGTAAAAAAAAAAATCCAGTATCCCCTTCTCTGTATTATGAGGCTGACTGTTCAATGAGGAAGAGTGGGTGCTGGGCACTTTCATTATTTAAAGGGCAGTCCCTATGACATCACTATGTAATGTCAACCTGCTGAATTAGTCCTCACATACAAGGCATTAGCAAAAAAAGTAGTATTAACTCAATACTAAGACACACAATGCATAAATGTATGCATACATGGTCAAGAGGTTCAGTTGTTGCTCAGATCAAACACCAGAATGGGGAAGAAATGTGATCTAAGTGAATGTTTGTACCAGAGAGGGTAGTTTGAATATCTCAGAAACTGCTGATCTACTGGAATGTTCAGGCTTCTACAAATTGAATCTTGAAGTGAATGGGCTCTAGCAGCAGAAGACAACACCAGGTCACTCTCCTGTCAGCTAAGAACAGTAAACTGAGGTTACAGTAGGCACAGTCTGGGATGCTGTGTAGGGATGCAGAGTTGGAGATGAATTTGTCCACATTTGTTCAGGCTACCAGTAGAGACCATAAATATACAGCCGCACAATTCAGCCTGATGGCTGTGTCATTTGTGTGCTGTGCTGATCAACGGCACGGTTCTCGGATTCCAAGGAGAACTGAATCATTTGCAGGAACTTCCTCTAGTTCCTAAAAGTGATGAGGGAATCAAGTTCTTTGGTCCACTCAGAAGTATAAAAGGCCATCCATGGCCTAAATTCCTAGCTGACCTTCATTTACGAGAGGACTGATCAAAGTGAAAAAAAAGATGGAGGTTTTTGTGTTCTTCCAAGTGCTGGAAATTGATTTGCAGCAAATACAGCAGGATATTACTGTTACAACTCACCTGTCCTCGCTCCAGCGCCGAGATCCTCTCTCCCTTCCGGGTCGCGGCGGCACTGTCACATGACAGTCGAGGCGGGGAATTCAAATCTGGAAACTACTAAAGTCCTGCTCTGACGCCTGGACAGCGTCAGAGCAACTTCCTATGTACCCTGACTAGGTACTTCTCGTGTGTCTCCCGTGCACCAGCTTCTTACAGGCTTTTCAGACATTAACTCCTCGTGTACCAGACCCAGGCTTGCTGACTGCGTATTATCTCTGTTCCAAGTGTACCAGACCCCGGCTTGCTGACTACGTATTATCTCCTTTCCAAGTGTACCAGACCCCGGCTTGCTGACTACGTATTATCTCCATTCCAAGTGTACCAGACCCCGGCTTGCTGACTGCGTATTATCTCTGTTCCAAGTGTACCAGACCCCGGCTTGCTGACTACGTATTATCTCCATTCCAAGTGTACCAGACCCCGGCTTGCTGACTACGTATTATCTCTGTTCCAAGTGTACCAGACCCCGGCTTGCTAACTACGTATTATCTCCGCTCCAAGTGTACCAGACCCCGGCTTGCTGACTACGTATTATCTCCACTCCAAGTGTACAGACCCCGGCTTGCTGACTACGTATTATCTCCACTCCAAGTGTACAGACCCCGGCTTGCTGACTACGTATTATCTCCACTCCAAGTGTACAGACCCTGGCTTGCTGACAACGTATTCATCTCCATTCCAAGTGTACCAGACCTCGGCCATCCTGACCCTACCTTCCAGTTCCAGTGTTATCGTGGGCTACCTCCGAATCCTTACCTCTAGAGGCAGACCAGTGGACCGCGACCTGCGATCCTCCGCAGCAAAGCCCATCCCGCCTTGCAGCGGTTCTTGGCGAACACCAGGGGGTTCGTTAGACTCCGCACCACGGGCCGGCCAGCGCTAATCCATATTTATTACCTACCTTGCTACATATTGTTACAATTACTCACTTGCAAGAAAAATAGGAAGACAAATATAACAGAGCTTCGTAGAATAATTTAAAAATCAAAGGGATCCTGGAGGGGATAAAATTCCCTGTACTCAAGTTCTACCTCTAGAGACTTTTCTTTCAATTAATTCCCAAGACTCCAGAAGAAAATTTACTCCCAGATTGCTCCCACTGGTTACTAAGGCCTAGGACCCAAGTCCATACTCTTTTTTAGCTCCACTATTTTATTGCAAATGAGGCGATGTTGCAGGAAGCCCAAATAAAACTGAGTACACCAGAATGTCGAGATGCCTATGGCTAATGAACATGTAGTCTATCCTCGGGTAGTCCGAGAATAGAAGGTATTGGTTGGTGTAGCCTTCAAGAGTCAACAAGCTGGTGGTCAGGTCGCTGCTCCATTCAATGTGTCAACCAGTGCCCAGTTCATATCTCCACCCACAATAAGGTTCCCATCTTGTTTGCCCTTTATCTGAACTAAAAGATTTGTTAACAATGCTGGCTGACCCTGGTTGGGAGCGCAGGGGATAACAAAGGTAAACAATTGATTAAATATGATGGCCTTAACCAGGAGGCCTCTGCTGTCATCAATAGGGAACTTTGTTACCTCTGTCAATCGCAACCGCTTAGGGATCAGATCTATTGCACTACCGCTTACCGCCTTCCTTGGCAGCATACCCTTAAACTCTGCCACTCTTAGCGCTGTGTGCTCATGCCCTGCTTAGTCATATGCTCAGCGTACGCTGTTTTATTTCTGTATACCCGATATGATATGACTCTTGTGATGCTACTATGGGAGGTTTATTCCACAGTTCTTTACATTGGTAGCCCCTTTTAACAGACAGGCTAAAAAAATTGGCTTGGACAAACTAAAAATGAACAATTTTATAAGTATTCTATAAAATATATTGTTCTTTCCTCGTTCTTAGAAAGTAGCTAAATAAAGGATAGTGTTGTGATTTTACAAAATAGTGAACTTAAAGTGAATTAAAACTTACAGAGTAACCTGCAAAAGCTTTGTCACCACATAATGATGTTAATAAAAAAACTTTAATTTGTGTAACTAATAAAGCCTCCGCTTGTTTGTAATGTTTTCACAATTGATGTGATATTATTTAAACCATTAGGAACAGATCACTACTAATAGCATTAGTTGTTCTTCACATTGTCATAGAAAGATATTGATTTTTATTAGGGATAAATAGTTTTCAAAATGCCCCCGTAAATGTTCAACGGAGATATATTTGTCAGGTAAATAATACTATAGTTGTAACAGACAGCTATAGCATCAAATCAGTTATCACCGCTACTTATGTGGTGCTCTTCGAGATATCAGCATTATGTGTAGCAATATAATTGCAGTGGCGCACACAGGGGGGGTTTCTGAGTCTCCCCCCCCCCCTGCGCTAACTAAGTGGCCGCTATAGCTGCACTGTCCTATACAGCAGCCGCGGCGCTGTCAAAGAAGCGTCCGCGGCGGTGCCGTAGTGTATACAGCACCGCCGCGGACGCTTCTGAGACAGCGCCGCGGCTGCTGTATAGGACAGTGCTGAAGAAACGGAGCTGCTGCGCATGCATATTCCTTATTGATAACCGCAATTTGGGTGCTATTATCAAGGTGATAATATCTATATCAGTGGGTATATATATATATTTGCACCTCACAAGAGCTATGAAAAAACAATTAGCTGTCATATAGCAGCTCAATTACGCCCGAGTGATTGTGTACTAGACCCACACAGGTATACATGTAACTGTCTGAAGCTGGGTACAACACTACAGGCAAATGCTAACGGTACGATAGTTGAAGCAATTTTACCAATGACAGGTAAAAAAAAAAAAGTCCCGATCAGCATGCAGATTAATTTTTGGGCAGCACAGTAGCTTAGTGGTTAGCACTTCTGCCTCACAGCACTGGGGTCATGAGTTTGATTCCCAACCATGGCCTTATCTGTGTGGAGTTTGTATGTTCTCCCCGTGTTTGCGTGGGTTTCCTCCAGGTGCTCCGGTTTCCTTCCACACTCCAAAAACATACTGGTAGGTTAATTGGCTGCTATCTAACTTGACCCTTGTCTGTCTGTGTGTGTGTGTTAGGGGATTTAGACTGTAAGCTCCAATGGGGCAGGGACTGATGTGAATGAGTTCTCTGTACAGCGCTGCGGAATTAGTGGCGCTATATAAATAATTGATGATGACGTGTGTACACACTCACTGTACACGATTTACTGTAAAACGAAAAACTCAGATCAATATATGTCATTTTCAAAGATACATAGTATAGATAGGGGTAGCCGGTAATTGCAGAGATTTACTATGATCTTATAATAGTGCTCTTTGCGATCGTTTTGCGGATGTATGTTGTCAGAGCTCATACACGCGGCAGAATTGTAACAATATCATTCCATAGTTGAACGAGATCTTTAGTTTCAGTTTAAATCTCGTTCACCAATATTATGTGCTTTGGAACGCTAATCGTTCCTCACTGCAGGGCACACGCTACTGTGATATCGGGCCAATCAGTTGTTTATCGTCTGATTGGCCTGATAATTGGCTGAAAACACAGTAGTGTGTACCCACCCTAATGCTTTCATCTGATGGGCTGAACAATAGGTTTAGTATAAAATAAATTGTGCCAATCGGTTAGATTAGACGATAGATAATTTAGGCAGATTAGATTCTATCTTTTAATATATTCAGATTCATAAATGAATTAAGGAGTAGATGGGCAACAAAGAGAAGTGAATGTGGTGGCAAAGCGAATGCCGATACGCATTTCGCTTATGAGCTTTTCTCAGGTCAAGCCAGAGAGTTGACATGATTAGCCCAATATAGTGTGGGAGCCAAACCCTCTACGTGATGTCACACAAGACATCCAATCCGTTCGTTATTAGTGCTGTCAATAACTGATGGTGAGAGCTTCCAATCAGATCATGATAATATGAGACCACCCTCGATCATTTTAAAAAGTTGGCTCCTATACATACAGTTCCAGTGGACAAACTAACGACAGTAGAAATAAGCTTGTTAAATGAGCCTTTATTTCAACTGAGGTATTTGCAACCTTTGGTACAGAAGTTACCAACTAACCTTAATTATACTGGTCATTAAGTAATGCACAATATTATTTAGGATAATTCACACTCTTGACTAACCATTGGTTTCGTTCAATTGCAGCATAATGCATGGTATTTCATGGAATATCAGCCCTTAAATATTTGTTTGATAAAACCAATTATTCTTAGTCCTTAAAGAAATGTGTATGTAGAGATGGTTCTTATCTCCTTACCCATGACTTTTTCATGTTTCACCATATTTTTTATCTCCAAAAATAGGACGCAGCAATGGGGATTTTTCTCACTCAGATTTTCATCACACAGAGCTCCAACTATTAGAAACTGTGTTTTACCTAGTCAATTTTTATTCAAAGCTGTTAAGGTTATACCTTACAGATTTATATAAAAATGGTCAGAGTAGGTGTAAGAGCTACAAAAATAAAAGGTTCTTATTTTTCTTGCTTTGTCAATGAAAGCACGTGCTGATTTGTTAATTTCTTATTTCCATGGGCTTGCTGGAGTGAAATCACCTTCCTTTGCCTATGCTTAACGGGCTAAAAGCTTATTTGGTCCACCACGAGGAAATCAAATTGACTGTATTAGATCTTAATCTGAATCTCATCATTATTATGTACAGTATTTTATTAATATCTCTATTTTTTTAAGCTTGTATATTTCTACTTTTACAAGGTAAATGGTTTCAGCTTAAAGGGGTAAGTAGTGTGGAACCGTCCTGTGAGAGTCCCCTGCAGTCTGTCAGAGATAGGAAAACAGGAGTCTGAGAGACAGAGGGATTAAAGAGAGAGAGAGACGACCTGAGAGATTAGAGAAGACTTCACAGTGGAGAGTTAGATACCTTACCAGACCCTTGAACCGAGAGGAGCCATCTTGGATACAGATGCTAATCGATCAGTGTAACAGATTCTGGATACTATATTACTAATCTTGATTAGCGCTGGCTTACCTGAGGTGCGGAGTCTAACGATCTCCCCGGTGTTCACCAAGAACCGCCGCAAGGCGGGGTGGGCTTCGATGCCAGGAGTCGCAGGTCGCGGTCCCCAGGTTCGCCTCAAGATGTAGTACAGCGGAGTGAAGCGGTGGTAGCGGAGTCAACAAGCCGGTTCGGTACACAGGAATGGAGTCAGGCAGAATCAGAAGGCAACTCGGAGTCAACAAGCCAGGTTCGGTACACGGGTCACAAGAATAGGAGAATGGTCAGCAAGCCGGGTCGGTACACAGGGATTGGAGAGCCAGGGAAGTCAAACAGGCAGAGATCAGCACACAGGAGACACTGGAAACAGGAAGACACTGCAATCCACGAAGAGCAGGAGCCAGGAACAGGTAAGTGTTGCTCTGACACTCAGCGAGTGTCAGAGTGAGGTTTTTATACTGAAGGGGATTCAAAATCCCCGCCTCTAGGTTGTGGTCATGTGACCGCCTCCGGGTGCGGTCACATGGTCCTGAATGCGGAAGTGCGGCTGGACGGAGCGGCGGGGATCAGGTAAGTCCGTGACAGTACCCCCTGCCATAAAGGTGGACTCCGAACACCTAATAGGGTTTCAAAGGAAATTTTTTATGGAAGGATTTAAGTAGACAGGGAGCATGTAGGTCAATGGCTCTTACCCATGAGCGCTCCTCAGGGCCGTAACCCTTCCAATCCACCAAGAACTGTATGGCACCTTGAACTTTACGAGAATCTAGGATAGTTTTAATCTCGTATTCAACTTGATCCCGATCCACAGCAGGAGGAGGAGTTCTGGATGAGGTGGAGAATCTGTTGGTTACCATCGGTTTTAACAAGGAGACATGGAAGACATTGGGTATGCGTAAGGAGGGAGGCAGACTCAATCTAAAGGCTACGGGATTAATAATCTCAGATATAGCAAATGGGCCAATAAACTTGGGAGCAAATTTTTTACTGGGAACCTTTAAACGAATGTTCTGGGTGGATAGCCATACCCTGTCACCAACTGCAAAACTTGGAGTCATTCTTCTCCTTTTATCGTAGAATTTTTTGGAACGAGTAGTTGCTTGTTTTAAGTTTGTCTTGGTTTGTTCCCAAATATCAGAGAAGTTACGAACCAGAGAGTCCACTGCTGGAACTTCAGAAGATGAGACTTGAGAGAAGGTGGGTAGTCTAGGATGGCAGCCATACAGAACAAAAAAGGGGGAGTTAGAGATGGCCTCATGAAAATGGTTGTTATGGGCGAACTCGGCCCAAGGGAGAAGGTCCACCCAGTTGTCTTGGTTACTAGAGATAAATATTCTTAGAAACTTCTCTAATTCTTGGTTGGTTCTCTCAGTAGCCCCATTGGACTGGGGATGATATGCGGAAGAGAAGTCAAGCTTAATCCTGGATTTATTGCAAAAAGACCGCCAAAATTTTGATATGAATTGTGATCCCCTATCGGAGACAATATGTTGAGGACAGCCATGGAGGCGAAATATTTCTTTAATAAAAATATCGGCTAAGGAGGAGGAAGAAGGAAGGCCTTTGAGAGCAATAAAGTGGGCTGTTTTAGAGAAGCGATCCGTGACCACAAGCACTACAGTACAGGATTTGGAAGGGGGAAGGTCCGTGATAAAATCCATGGAGATCTGTGACCAAGGGTAATCAGGAATGGGTAATGGGAGCAAGCATCCATAAGGCTTCTTCCTAGAGGTCTTGTGTTGAGCACATTTGGAACAAGCAGCAACAAATCTCTTCACATCCTCCAGCAAGGAAGGCCACCAGTAGCTTCGGGACAATAAGTCCCAGGTCTTGCGAATGCCGGCATGCCCAGAGAAGAGTGAGTGATGAGCCCAGTGAAGGAGCCTGGTGCGTAGATGTGGCAAGATGAATGTTTTGCCTGGAGGACAACCCTTTTTCAGGTGTGTAGCTGCCAATACTTGACATGGATTTACAATGAATTTCTTATCTTCCGAGGATTCCATGTCAGCTGGATCAAAAGAGCGAGATAAGGCGTCTGCCTTCGTGTTCTTAGATCCTGAGTGAAAAGTGATGTTGAAATCAAAGCGTGAGAAGAATAAGGACCACCTTGCTTGTCGAGGGTTTAGACATCGAGCAGTGCGTAAGTAAAGCAAATTCTTATGGTCGGTATATATGGTGATAGGGAATTGCGCTCCTTCTAGTAAATGTCTCCATTCGGAGAGAGCCAATTTGATGGCCAGGAGCTCTTTGTCGCCAATCCCATAATTCCTCTCAGCAGGTAAAAAGCGACGGGAAAAGAATCCGCAGGGATGAAGTTTTCCAGAAGGACCTCGCTGTGATAGTACGGCTCCTGTGCCAACAGAAGAGGCATCTACCTCCAGGACAAAGGGACGAGAACAATCCGGCTGTTGAAGAATGGGTGCAGATGAAAAGAGAGACTTTAATAATATAAAGGCTTGGATAGCCTCAGAGGACCAAATACCAGCATCAGCAGATTTGCGGGTCAATGCTGTGATGGGAGCCACGAGAGAGGAGTACCCCTTGATAAATTGACGATAATAGTTGGAGAATCCTAGGAAGCGTTGAGTGGCTTTAAGGCCCGAAGGTTGGGGCCAGTCAAGTATGGCTTTCAATTTTGTGGGATCCATCTGTAGACCGGTGCCCGAAATAATATATCCCAGGAAGGGAATTTGTCTCTGCTCGAAGGTGCATTTCTCCAATTTGCAAAATAACTGATTTTTTCGGATACGAGAGAGGACCTCCAATACATGAGTACGATGAGATGCTAGATCTTGAGAAAAGATGAGAATGTCGTCCAAGTAGATGACTACAGATTGGTACAAGAGGTCTTGAAACAGCTCATTCATAAAGCTCTGAAATATGGCTGGGGCATTGCATAGCCCGAAAGGCATGACCAGATATTCAAAGTGGCCGTCTCGGGTGTTAAACGCTGTCTTCCATTCATCCCCCTCCTTAATGCGTATAAGGTTATACGCTCCTCTGAGGTCAAGTTTAGAAAAGATGGTGACACCCTTGATCCGGTCAAATAGTTCAGAAATCAGTGACAGTGGATATCGATTTTTAACGGTAATGGCATTCAGGCCTCTGTAATCAATGCAAGGGCGGAGGCCCCCATCTTTCTTTTTTACGAAGAAGAAGCCAGCCCCAGCTGGGGAGGCAGACTTGCGGATGAAGCCCCTGTTTAGATTTTCTTGGATGTACTCCTCCATAGCCTTAGATTCCGGGAGGGAAAGGGGGTAAACATGGCCCCATGGAATGGGTTTACCAGGTATCAGATCAATGCCACAGTCCCAGATTCTGTAAGGGGGAAGTCTAGTGGCCTCTTGTTGACAAAAAACATCAGAGAAGGTTTGGTATGGCTCAGGCAGGAGAGTCACAGGAAATTCTTGGGTACGTCTGGGACTATTCGGGGGAACCACTCTCTGTAGGCAGCGAGAGAAGCAGGACTGTCCCCAGGACAATATGTGACCAGATTTCCAGTCCAAGGTGGGAGAGTGGACACGAAGCCAAGGAAGTCCTAGGATGACTGGGTTGGTAGATCTCTGTATTACTAGAAAAGAAATCTTCTCCCGATGAAGTGCTCCTATCTGAAGTAGAAGAGGAATAGTGCGTACCAGGATGGACCCCTCAGGGATTCTTCCCCCATCAATGGCCATCAGAGAGATGGGTTGTTCCAAGGCTTGTGTGGGAATAGCGAATTGTTTAACTACTGTGGCAGAAATGAAATTTCCTGCGGCTCCGGAATCTAGAAGAGCCGACTGCGGGAAGGTCTTTTGTCCTAACTGAAGGGAAATGGGAATAGACAGGCAATCATTACTATTGGGAACTGACTGACACTGAGAAAAGAGGCCCAACGACACAGCTCCAGAACTCGTTAGGCCCTGTCGTTTCCCGAGCGTTTGGGACAAGAACTCAGAAGATGGCCACTCTCTCCACAATATAAACACAACTTGTTCCAAAATCTCCTCTCCCTCTCTTCGGCTGATAGGCGGGTCCTCCCAAGTTGCATGGGCTCTTCAGGGGGAAGAACAGGGGTTTGGAAGTTGGGGGCCAAGCGAATCATGCTACGCCGCGACTGTTCCTTCTCGGAATTACGTTCCTTGAAACGCAAATCAACTTTGACACAGAGGGAGATAATGTCGTCCAAAGACGTAGGGAGTTCCTGGGATACCAACTCGTCTTTGATTCGGTCTGAAAGGCCCTGCCAGAATGTAGCTACTAGAGCCTCATCGTTCCAGCGAAGTTCAGAGGCCATGGTTCTGAAGTGGACCGCATACTGCCCCACAGACTGGTTTCCCTGGCGGAGACGTAGTAAGCCGGAAGCGGCATTGGACACCCTTCCTGGCTTATCAAATATTTTCTTGAAGGTGGACAAGAAGAGGTTGAAGTTATGTAGAATGGGGTCGTCCCTCTCCCATAAGGGGGAAGCCCATGCTAAAGCTTGACCGGACAATAACGAAATCACATAGGCCACTTTCGTTTTTCCGGAGGGGAAGTTCCCAGGTAGAAGCTCGAATTGTATGGAGCATTGATTTAAAAATCCTCTGCAATTTTTAGGGTCTCCATCGAACTTAGGTGGGTTAGGTAACCGTTGCTGCGAGGAAGAAGCTGCTGCTGCGGCCTGAGGTACAGGGGCCACTGCCGGCCCAGGTGATCCACCAGCCACTAGGGTGTTCTGGACAACATCCAAGCGAGTGGATAGACTATTGAGGAATTTTAAAAGTTGCTCTTGGTTAGCTTCTTGCTTATCCATCCTTCCTACTAAATGCTCCAACAGATCTTTAGCTGTGGTATCCATGGTCAGAGCAAACTGTAACAGATTCTGGATACTATATTACTAATCTTGATTAGCGCTGGCTTACCTGAGGTGCGGAGTCTAACGATCTCCCCGGTGTTCACCAAGAACCGCCGCAAGGCGGGGTGGGCTTCGCTGCCAGGAGTCGCAGGTCGCGGTCCCCAGGTTCGCCTCAAGATGTAGTACAGCGGAGTGAAGAGGTGGTAGCGGAGTCAACAAGCCGGTTCGGTACACAGGAATGGAGTCAGGCAGAATCAGAAGGCAACTCGGAGTCAACAAGCCAGGTTCGGTACACGGGTCACAAGAATAGGAGAATGGTCAGCAAGCCGGGTCGGTACACAGGGATTGGAGAGCCAGGGAAGTCAAACAGGCAGAGATCAGCACACAGGAGACACTGGAAACAGGAAGACACTGCAATCCACGAAGAGCAGGAGCCAGGAACAGGTAAGTGTTGCTCTGACACTCAGCGAGTGTCAGAGTGAGGTTTTTATACTGAAGGGGATTCAAAATCCCCGCCTCTAGGTTGTGGTCATGTGACCGCCTCCGGGTGCGGTCACATGGTCCTGAATGCGGAAGTGCGGCTGGACGGAGCGGCGGGGATCAGGTAAGTCCGTGACAATCAGTGAGGATAAGTAACCCATGTTTATTTACTGTTTATTTATTTGGACTGAGCATTGTGTTATTAGTCAGGTAGGGAACAGGTGGGGAGGCCTGAAGAACATTGTATTATACCCTTTTGATGGCCTGAGATATAATAACAAGGGTGTAGTGTAGGGAAAGTTAGAGGACAGAGACTGAGTTTAACTTGTGAGAAACTGCACCAATTGCTTTACTATCATCTGCCACATGTGAGGACATTGCTGTGTATTGTTGGCTGCTAAACTCTTGCTCAAACTGAGGCAGAGAATGAGAGAACCATGTTTAAACCACCTCATGGCAGAAATTTCATAACTCTACATATCTGCTTGACTTCCAAATGTATTTCTATGCAATGTGGTTGCAAAGTTAAAGCAACTGTGATAGAACTGTGTGTGCATTGCTTGTGACAGTTATCTCTGTTAAATAGACATTGTGAGGCCACGTTAGAGGGTAAAGAGGTACCTTAGGGACAAATGCAGGATTTCTAGAGGGGGTTTTCCATTCCACACTGCCACGGGCAATGGTAGCCAACTGTCCTGATTCAGGTGGGGCAGTCCCAATTTTATGTGACTGTCCCGCTCAGTCAGGACTTTATTTCAACTGCAAAGATAATTGGAATGGATGTCCTGCTACACACTGTACTTGTTATTAAGGGTGAGCTGCTTGTATTTAACTGTAGTGCATGTTGCTTGACCTTAACGAGCAGTACAGTGTAAAGCGGGAGATACATCCCAACTATCCTTGCAGTCAGGATAAATTCCTGACTGAGCGGGCTAGTCACATAAAATCAGGACTGAACTCAACAGAATCAGGACAGTTGGCAGACGGTGCTGCACTCTCTACCTCTTCTTGTAGTTTTCAATACCTGTGGCTGCTGGTCTCTGAAACTTGGTTGCTGCTTGTCTGGTTCCTGGAATGTTGGAGCCCTGTTTAGTAAAAAAAAGGAGATACATAAAATATGGAAAGTCTAGCAGTGAGTGAGCCCATTTAGGCCTCCCTCCCCCAACTAACCCAGATGTTAAATCAATAGCACCTACGTTTAATAATTAGGCCTCCTTACCTGAAACCAGACCAATATTAAATTAATAGTATTCACATCTAATAAATAGACCTATTTCCCCCCAATTAGCCTAAGCGTTAAATAAATAGCATTCAGAATTAATAGACAGACCTAATTCCCCCCACCATGCCCTGACATTAAATTAATGGTATTCACATTTAATAAATACACCTATTTCCCTCCAAAACAGCCCCAATATTAATTAGTATTCCCATTCAATTATTAAACCTATGTCTCCCCACATTGTCCTAATATTAAATAATTGGTGTTCACAATAAATAAATAGCGCTCTTTCTCCCAAAACTCCCAGGTTAAATTAATATGTCCTAAACTACCTTGGCATTAATTAAAAAATGCCATCACACCACCTTAAATTAATAGTAATAACTATGACCCCACTATTAAATTAAATAATACTCACTATGAATTTATTTTGCCCCCAGCAGTAAATTAATGTTTCCCACCCACTACTAAATGATTACTACCCACCCTCACCAATAAATTAACAACCAGCCTCCCCCTTATTACAATAAGCCCTCACTTACCTTCTTCCATTTGGCAGGCTCTTTTGTCTTCTACTTCCCGCAGTTTGACATGCCGCCCGTTCTGTGAAAGAGAGGGACAGGGCGTATACCGCAGACGGGAAGCAGAGAGGGGGGGGGGGGGTCGCTTGTACCTCTTAGCTACAATAAATTAGAGAGGCCTGTGTATATTGTAGATTACCTACTAGTCAGTATTGTTCATAAGTGCCTTTCTTCAAACAGACAGTATGTTGTCAGTGCCCCTCCTCCATTCACATGAGTACAAAGTTCACTGAGGAGGACATTGACAACACTGTTTAAAACAGGCAAGTGACAGGAGAAGCGAGGGAGAGAGTTGGAATGAAACAAAAACCAGGCCCCAGGAATAATAAACCCATAGAACCTTCTTTACCTATAGCAGCCCCCTTTCCAAGGAACACAATATGTTTCAGAGTACTCAGGTGTTAACTTGTGGTAGCAGAGGATTATTAAACACGACTACTGAATAGGGTGAACAGGACACGGATGAAGGTTGAAGATGGTAAGAATAGCAGTGGGATGCAGTCCAAAATAGAGGACACAAGTCAGGGCGGGCTGAGATCCGATGCAGGGTCAATAAACAAGCGGAAGTCAGGGCTGGCTTTGTTCCATATAAATACTGGTGATAAAGGCTGAGGTCATGATTGGCAGAGTCCAGGGCAAAATCGGTAAACAGGCCAAGGTTAGCGCAGGAAAATGTCAATACCAGATCTAGAAAACAGGGAGTGGGCAAGGGCAGGAGAAACAGCAAAATCCAAGGGACGGTCTGGGTCACAACAGTAAGTCAATTCAGAGTAGTATTAACAGATTAGCTCAGTGTAATCTATAACCAGCTCAGGTGATAGACAGGAAGGGGGTTTTATTTACTGATGGACTAATGAGAGGGATAGCCCAGCGAGCCCTAACAAACAGCATCTTACAAGGATCACTGCTGCTGCCTGGCAACTGGCGAGACACCTGCAGGAGAGATCGAAGACGCTGGTTGCCATTGTCTGGCAACCAGCTGGGGCGGCGTCTGCCGAGTTCTATTAGCGATAGGACGCTAGTTGCCGTTACCAGGCAACCGGCTCAGTGAACAAATGGCGCTAGTATTAACACTTCTGTTTTATTTAACTTCACCCAAAACTTTTTTATTGAATTTTTTAAACTGAACAATAACAAAACATTCTCTCCCCTCTAAATAAAGCAACAAAGAAAGCTACAATCCCAAGGTACAGTATTACGAACTACAAAAATACAAAAGAGCCACTGGCCCAATGATGCCAAACCCGAAACAGCGCAGAAAAATCATAAGCAGATTACATATTACACATGGAGGGCTGAATGCAAAATAAAATAAAACTCACATGAGATAACCAACATATATAACATCATAACTAGATGAATATGCACAATTATATTTATGAATACATGAAGAAACACAGGTGATAAAGCATGTATGGGCATCGATAAGGAAGGAACAATCATATCGGGCACCTAAATGGAGATCGTCAGCAGAGTCTTCAGCTAGAGACATAAGGCGTACCGTGACTTAAGCCATTAGGACCATATATTATAATATTTAGGCATGGAAACCCTGGTCATGTGGATGTAATGTCCGTGGCCAACGTGTCATTCACTAGGGCTACCCTATTACCAAATTTAGGATCTTCAGCAGTCATCCATTTTCTGGCAATAGTAACCTTGGGCAAGGTCAGAAAACATATAACATACTGGGAGGATGATCTACCCAAGAGAAGATCAAGAGAGAGCCCAAATAAGCAAACCTTCGAAAACCAAAGGGGGAACCTGTATACACGTCTTTACTGCCTCTCAGAACTGCCCGTCCCCTGGAGAGGACCAAAAGAGATGCCTGAAATCAGCCGAACCCATGCCACACTTGGGGCAATTAGGATCTTGTCTCCTACCCAATTTCATTAGTCTTATAAGAGTATAGTAAACTCTATGCAGTAAATACAAATGAATCTGACGAAAACTGATGCATTTTTAGCACTGCCAAGCATGGTGCTCCAATCCTCTCTATACAGGGGCCCCAACTCCACTGTCTACCCATCTAGCTTTAAAATAACTAATTCTGATTTGAATTGGTCAAAGCATTTTAGGTAAGTGTTAGTATAAAGCTGACTAACTGACTGTACCCCATACCAAAGCAATGAGGGGAGCAATCCCCAGTTTACGTAGCTAACCCAACCGAGAGTTACCCCAGATAGGAGTGTCCTGATCTCAACCCACATAATCTACAGATTCATGCAACAGTTTGCAAACCAGAATTGACTATCTAAGAAGGGGGGGAGGGGTTGTATTTCTGGAGACCATGGTCCCCAGAAGGACGTGAAGCAGAGAGTTAAAGGTCCCTATCTGCCCATGTAAAAACCCACTAAGTGTGCCCCCCCAGGGTCATTCCCAACCCATCCTTTAAATGTGACAACAGGGCTGCAAAGTAATATATTTTAAAGTTAGGGAAGGCAAGGCAAAGGGCATCCAGGCCTATACGAGCCCTTATGTCCCCCCAGACCAGAGAGGAAAGATACCTATTAATCCGGGAGATAACTTGTCCAGGGATATAAGTAGATGCATACTGCAATGGGTATAGGAGTTTAGACTGTATAATCATTTTTATTAAATTTACCTGGCCTGTCACAGTCAGTGGGAACTTTTTACATGTATGAAATTTAGACTTAATGTACTCAATGACAGGGTCTACGTCAAGAGTGAAGTCAGGAATATTTGAGAAATCTGTATCCCTAAGCCTGCGCATTGAGGGGTATGCCTCTACAGAGAGGGAATATAATAGACAGCATAATGGGAAGAATCCTTCAATCCACAATTGCTTTTACTTAGTACTAGATATAGCTGGGTTTCTACCAGCATGATCTGTAGTATTTAGGAAAATGCAACGGAGTCTCTGTTGCAGTAATAGACTACTAATGTAGGTACCCATCTGACGGAGGTCACTTTGTGCTGGTTGATGGGCACCCACAATTTGATCAACATGTGCACGGAGAACCTCATTTTTGTTCCAGACATTACAAAGCAATGTAGCGGCGCTTATTATACATATACACATATGAATTATATATATTCTCTCCATTTCCTCAGGAGCTTAGAAAAACATTATTCCTATTGTCAGTGACTGCTGAATTTGACTTTTTATATTCACCCTGAGACATTCAAGTCTCACTTTGATATCTTATTGGTGAGCACTGTTACAAGGTATATTTTATGTAGTGTAACCAGGGAGGGGGGGGGGGTGCTCATTTTGTTCTCCCGGTATGGTTCTCCAATATTGCAACTGCGTCCGCATTACCCTTAGAGCGAACACATCAGATTGACTATTGAGATAAATCTGTGGGTCTTTACTAGCAGCTCTATTATGTCTACCTAGAATTCCTTGTATCTGGCAGGCAGGAATAAGTAAATGGGCTCTGTTGTGTACACTAGTCACAAAAACAGGACTCTGGTTGTATACTAGACATAGGAATGGGGTTCTTTTTTTGCATACTAGCTCCCAGAGTAGGGCAATACTTTATATTTTACCAACCATTTTAAGACTCTGTTGTGTATAATATCTATTAGAATGTACGGTACTTACAAAAATGGGGCTCTGCTTCCTATACCTGTCACCAGAATGGGACTCTGCTTCCTATACTTGTCACCAGAATGGGACTCTGCTTCCTATACCTGTCACCAGAATGGGACTCTGCTTCCTATACCAGTCACCAGAATGGGACTCTGCTTCCTATACCTGTCACCAGAATGGGACTCTGCTTCCTATACCAGTCACCAGAATGGGACTCTGCTTCCTATACCAGTCACCAGAATGGGACTCTGCTTCCTATACCAGTCACCAGAATGGGACTCTGCTTCCTATACCAGTCACCAGAATGGGACTCTGCTTCCTATACCAGTCACCAGAATGGGACTCTGCTTCCTATACCAGTCACCAGAATGGGACTCTGCTTCCTATACCAGTCACCAGAATGGGACTCTGCTTCCTATACCAGTCACCAGAATGGGACTCTGCTTCCTATACCAGTCACCAGAATGGGACTCTGCTTCCTATACCAGTCACCAGAATGGGACTCTGCTTCCTATACCAGTCACCAGAATGGGACTCTGCTTCCTATACCAGTCACCAGAATGGTGCTCTGCTTCCTAAACATGTCACCAGAATGGGACTCTGCTTCCTATACTTGTCACCAGAATGGGGCTCTGCTTCCTATACATGTCACCAGAATGGGACTCTGCTTCCTATACTTGTCACCAGAATGGGGCTCTGCTTCCTATACATGTCACCAGAATGGGACTCTGCTTCCTATACCTGTCACCAGAATGGGATTCTGCTTCCTATACCTGTCACCAGAATGGGACTCTGCTTCCTATACCTGTCACCAGAATGGGACACTGCTTCCTATACCTGTCACCAGAATGGGACTCTGCTTCCTATACCTGTCACCAGAATGGGACTCTGCTTCCTATACCTGTCACCAGAATGGGACTCTGCTTCCTATACCTGCAGGGCCTGATCAACCACTAGGCTGACCAGGCTGCAGCCTGGGGCGCTGGGTCCCGGGGGGCGCGGCACTGTGGGTATTTTTTTTAATTTTTTTTTCTTCATTCATTTTTTTTTTCGGGGTGGGGGAGGGGGGGGTCGCCGCTGGGGGTCGCCGCGGGGGGGTGGAGGGCTCGACGATCAAAAGCATTGGTGGTCAGTGGTTAGCAACACACAGCCAATCGCCAGGCTGCCTGTTGCTGTGCAGCAGACAGGAAGCAGGACGTCTTCACTTCTGCTGATCTGAGGAGAGGAGCGACGCTGGCACAACTACAGGTAAGTGAAGGGGGGAACTGCCCTGCATATCTATAGGGAGGGGGGGGAACTGCCCTGCATATCTATAGGGAGGGGGGGGAACTGCCCTGCATATCTATAGGGAGGGGGGGGGGGAACTGCCCTGCATATCTATAGGGAGGGGGGGGAACTGCCCTGCATATCTATAGGGAGGGGGGGGGAACTGCCCTGCATATCTATAGGGAGGGGGGGGAACTGCCCTTCATATCTATAGGGAGGGGGGGAACTGCCCTTAATATCTATAGGGAGGGGGGGGAACTGCCCTGCATATCTATAGGGAGGGGGGGGGGAACTGCCCTGCATATCTATAGGGAGGGGGGGAACTGCCCTGCATATCTATAGGGAGGGGGGGGGAACTGCCCTGCATATCTATAGGGAGGGGGGGAACTGCCCTGCATATCTATAGGGAGGGGGGGAACTGCCCTGCATATCTATAAGGAGGGGGGGAACTGCCCTGCATATCTATAGGGAGGGGGAGCACTGCCCTGCATATCTATAGGGAGGGGGAACTTGCCTGCATATCTATAGGAAGGGGGGGGGGAAACTACCCTGCATATCTATAGGGAGGGGGGGAACTACCCTGCATATCTATAGAGAGGGGGGGGGGTAACTACCCTGCATATCTATAGGGAGGGGGGGGGACTACCCTGCATATCTATAGGGAGGGAGAGGGGGGACTGTCATGCATATGTATAGGGAGGGAGAGGGGGACTGTCATACAAATCTATAGGGTGGGAGGGGGGGCTGCCATGAAAATCTATAGGGCGGTAGAGAGGTTGATATGTATGAAGGAGGGCAGAGGAGGGGGGCTGATATATGTGACTGGGGGAGTTTTGATGTGACGGGGGGGTTAGCTAGCTAGCAGAGTGGAGGTAAGGAAAATAGCTGCAAGGGGGGTGAATGCAGGGTGGGAGGTAAAGAAAATGGCTGCAGCAGGGGTTAAGGAAAATGGCTGTGGGGGGGGGGGTTGTGGTTAAGGAAAATGGCTGCAGGGGGTATTTAAAAAATAGAGCAGCTTTGGGGGGCAGAATCTCATGATTGTGTGATGGTCACATGGGTGTCTCAGCAATCACTAGAATACTAAATATTAGTGAGATGGGGCTGGTAGAGGTTTGTATTTGATTGACAACAAATATTCAGATATTGCTTATATATGCCTGTCCAATGGGGTACTTTTAGCTGGCCATAATGGAGTATTTTGTTTTAACTAAAGGGCCTAATCATTCAGGGTTTGCATTATAATACATTTTTGCATTTTCAAAAAAGGACGCCAACTTTCCAGAAGCCAGCGAGAGGATAACAAAGTTGCAAGAGAGAAGAGCAAGGACAGGTAAGAGACAATGGCACAATCTGTCTAAATTTGAATGCTGGAGAATACACCTGAACATTCATATTCAGGAGTGTTCCTATACACCTATATATTCAGAGGAGGGGGGGGGGGCGCTGCGGCCGTATTAGCCTAGGGCGGCCAGAACCCTTAATCAGGCCCTGTATACCTGTCACCAGAATGGGACTCTGCTTCCTAAACATGTCACCAGAATGGGATTCTGCTTCCTAAACATGTCACCAGAATGGGACTCTGCTTCCTAAACATGTCACCAGAATGGGACTCTGCTTCCTAAACATGTCACCAGAATGGCGCTCTGCTTCCTATACATGTCACCAGAATGGGGCTCTGCTTCCCATACATGTCACCAGAATGGGGCTCTGCTTCCTATACCTTCACCAGAATGGGACTCTGCTTCCTATACCTTCACCAGAATGGGGCTCTGCTTCCTATACCTGTCACCAGAATAGGACTCTGCTTCCTATACATGTCACCAGAATGGGCTTCAATAAGAGTTGGACGTACACCAGTGGTTGGCAAATGGAAGCAGAGTACAGAAAAACATGTTTACATAAGTGTGACATAATTAGATATGGACGCTGTTGAAGTATAACAACAGCTATAGGCTTAGTATTACTTTAGTGACTATACTAGATGGACAGTAGATGGCGCTGTATCTTACATTGTCACTGTGTAGTCTCTCTGTATTGTGAGAGTGTACTCTCGTCGATCTCTTTTGGTTAATTCTCCATGTAGTGACTTTATACCTGTACTATTCACTAAAAATTTTCCCACAATTTTTCCCTGCATATTGATGATTGAACACAGAAGCATAATCTGCAACAAGTTACGGGTCCGGATACTGCACACCAGAAGAATATAAGTAATCTTACAGTGAAATATGAAACTCGCATAGTGAATGTGAGTAACTTAATATTGTATTTCAAAAGGGAATAAAGAAAAGCCTTATATATGCTTCACCTTTAAACAAACAAACAAAACAAACAAACAAAAAACAACCCCAAATTTTCCGACGGGGTCTTTTGTCTGTATGTCAGTTTGCATGAGAAGGTTCATGAAAAAGAGTTCTGACTTGTACTCAGTGGTGGAATTCAAATAAATTAACAACCGGTTCTTTGCCCTAATGACCGTTTTAAGTATACAAAAAGATATACCGAAAGGTATATAACATTGAATCACAATAGGAATTAAATTTAAATATAGGTAATAAAAGGTAATGCCCTTCTTCGTCACACTGTGCCATGCTGCTTTTGTCTCCCTTCATACTCTGCCATGCTGCCTTTGCTCCCCCTTCACACTCTGCCATGTTGCCTTTGCTCTCCCTTCACCCTCTGCCATGCTGCCTTTGCTCCCCCTTCACACTCTGCCACGCTGCCTTTGCTCCCCCCTTCACACTCTGCCATGTTGCCTTTGCTCCCCCTTCACACTCTGCCATGTTGCCTTTGCTCCCCCTTCACACTCTGCCACGCTGCCTTTGCTCCCCCTTCACACTCTGCCACGCTGCCTTTGCTCCCCCTTGCTTCCATTCCTTCACTTACCTTTTCTATCAACTTCTTTCTTCTTGCTTGCCGTCTCCTCTCTGTGCCGCTCCTCACTGAACATGACGTACTCAAGCCCGACATTCAGTGCAGACAGAGAACGGAGGAGGAGTGCAGGCGCCGCGAACAGGTGAGTATTTTTTTTTTTTTTAAAGGACCCTGCTCCCCCCATTAACGAAGAGGGTGGACTCAGGCTGGAGCCACCGGTTCGCAGAACTGAGCCTAAAATTAGGTATCGGTTCTGGCGAACAGGTGGGAACCGGCTGAGTCCCACCACTGCCTGTACTGTATAAGACTTGCATCATTTGTGGGAACAAGGTAAGTTATACATAATATCATTACACTGTATAAATTCTATTATATTCAAAAAATGTATCAGCTTTAAAAAGTAATTGTTAGGGGGATCTCCATTAATCTATATTAAAAATTATACATGAAAACCATGAAAAGACTTTTATTGTACCTTTCTTTTAAAAAGGGAACTGCTATGAATCGGTCATCCAAATTCCTTCTCTGGGCATTAGAAGCTTACGCGTCTTCTTGTTGGCTGATGATGTGAGGAGGTCACAGTAAACACATGTAATATAAGAGTATTTTACACAGGTATACATATACATTAATTAAAGATGAGTGATATCACACAAGGTTTGTACAACCATTGAGTTTACTTGTCAGCATCAGGGAAGTGCAGCTGGTAGCTGCGTAGTGAGTAGTCATTTAGAAGGGGGTGCAGCGCTCCCAGTCCAATACCGCTGGGTCCCGGGCTCTGACACTTCATTGTTACGGTAAAAACTGCAGGTAGTGGTCAGTAACATCTAACAGACAGCTCTCAGTTATTAATAGTGTCAGACAAGAAACAAAAAAGTTTCCTGTCTGACATAACACATCAGCATGCTGGAAGACGTTTGCTAGATGTTATTGAGAGCACCTGGGGGTCTTACTCATATCAACAAGTAATAGTGGCGGATCCAGGGGGGGTGATCGGGGCGATTTCCCCCCCTAGCAGGGGCTTGCTGCCGACAGCTGCACACTGTGCAGGTCGGTTCAGCAGTGACAGTGTGCTGCCCGGCTGCTCTAATTGTGTTTTAAACACAATCAGAGCAGCGGGGCAGCACACTGTCACTGCCAAGCGGACCTGCACATAGTGTGCAGCCGCCGACAGCCTTAGAAATCAGAAAGGGGACGGGGCCTAAATCGTCCCCCCTAAAATCGCCCTGGGTAAAGCAGTTGTCTAGATCCGCCCCTGACAAGTAAGTGGTAGAGCTGGTCTGCTCTACATGAACAATCAGATTGGAGGTCTGCTATACACTAGCCAAAGTCTGCCTGCGGACAGTCCTGCCTTCTGAAGGGACTGTTTTTGTTGACCAAAAGGCTGCGCTCTCACACCAAAATTGGTGTTTTGGGGTAAGGTTCGGAAGGCCTAGGGTAGGGGCGTTGTCATCTTGGATTCCGTCCCATGATTCCTCCCAGCCAATCAGGGGATAGCAGCCTCCACTTCAAGTTTCCCTCCAAAACCAGTTCCTGGGAGCTGCCATATTTGGATATGGTCACCTGATCCATCTCAGAAACTCTGAGTGCTGCTTCTACCAAGCTGACCGCAGTATCCAATAAGGAATCAACAACTACTATAAAATGACTTCCTGGAGCCCTTAACTGTTGCCAGTGCAACATTGTTATTTCAAAAACCAACCTGGTTCCCAGCAGTCTGCAATCCTTTCTGTTGTTCCCGTTCAGACAGTGCAATCTGCATTCTGGTTCCATTATCCAGCATTCCGGATCCAGCAATTCAGTTCCTGTCCGGTCTCCTCTACTAGTTTATCACCACATGTTCCTGTCCTTTCACCTGCATGCAGAGGAACATAATCAGGCCACCCAGCTTTGTGTATGTAGTCACCAGTCTATCTCCAGAGACACAACCTAGTCTGCGTACGGACAGATCCTCAGGCGTGACACATAGTACTTAGCTAGGGTGGGCAGCATTATTCCCCCCAAGTTTCTTGGGCAGGAAGAGTATGGACTTCGTCATTGTGGGGGTTTCCATCAAGTATAAATTGGACACCATAGCTTGGCGCTTACAAAAATAAAGAGCGTAATATGAGAATATTTGTGAATAAATACATTAGTTGCGGAAGGATTAACATTTTTACGGCTGCTTATGATTGGTCCTAACGCTCACACTCTATCGCTATTTAAAGTTGATGAATGAAATTGATTTGCCGGTTCTGTATTGCCCCGGAAAAAAAAACCAGGTGCTTATAGCAGCCCGGGGAATTTGGCTGACTGCAGAGACACATTAGTGAAACATTTTATGGTGTTTTTAGCTTAGCTTTAAGAATGGGTTATACATGCCCTTTAAACTGTTGCAAAGATGAGGCATGTAATGCTTTGTTGAACTTTAACTGCTAATGATACAGTCAGAAGTATTGTAAACTGTAGCTTTAGTAAAGTAACCATTAACAATTCCAAACTGCCCACTTTTTGTGTATCCAAAATAAGCTAATGAAGTCAAATAAACAAGGCGTTACAATTTATGTAAACATAATTTGCAAATACCAAACCCTCCTCAAGCTTTAACGATCCCTCGTTTGCACGACCAAGTGAGACAACTTTTGTTAAAGCAAAAACTCTCCAATAATGAGGATTGTAGTTCTAGAAAAAATGTTGGGCTACTTAGCAATCACCAAGCTGTTACATAAACAGTAACGAGCGGAGATTTAAAGCATTTATGTTTTTTTTCTTGTCATAGATAGACAAGGAATTCACAGCCAGCAGGAGGAATCAAAAGAAAGACAAATATTTGATACCGGATTTGGCACTCCATATTAGTATTGGTACCAGATAGGGCTTTGTGTATTATACTTGATACCAAACAGCATATTACACTCAGTTACCAATCATGGCAATGTGGCACATCAGTTAGCATTGTTGCCTCACAAAGCTGGGATAATGAGTTTGATTCCAATCAGGGCCCCCCTATATGTATGGTTTGTTACGTTCCCATGTTTGGGTGGGTTTCCTCCCACAGTCCAAAAACATGCTGGTAGGTTAACAGACTTCTGACAAAATGGACCCAAGTCTGTGTATGTGTGGCCTGGAATTTCGATTGCGAGCTTCAGTGGATCAGGGACTGATGAAAATGGCTATATATCCTCTGTACAGCTCTGTGTAATATGGTTGGTGGTATATAAACAATAATAATGCATGATATGACTCTGTATGTTGCACCATTTGAAATTGTTTAACTTTCTAGGTATCTCACTACAAGTCCCAGCATGCTCTGGCACTTCTAGTTCCACAACAGCTTGAGAGCCACAGGTTGCCAAACACATCTTAGACCATAAGGATACGTCGCTTTCCTCCATATTACCATTTTATAAATAATAAAGCAACAATTAGGGGAGGATGTCCATCAAGAATATTTTCCATAAAAATGTGTTCAAATGTTGCAAATTTAATGTTTGCTTCAAAAGTTATAAAACGGACTTCTGGGTGGGTGGGCCTTGAGAAAGATTGGGTTTTTAGTGAGCTCCCTGGGTCTTTTCAACATACGTGCCTCTTTGATTGTCACCAATGACCCCAACTTGCCACCATCACAAGAGGAATAGGAGCAGACAAGTGGGTTACTGAACACCAGCTCCCTGCGCAACTTCTTTGCCCGGAATCCAGCTCAGACATTTTTGAGTGGAAGACGAGGCCGACATCTTGGATGGGCGGCCTAGCAGAAACTGACTGCCGAGATCTGCACCTCCCCTACATAGCTGTCCTGTGACTTGCACCAGCTTGGGACTGCAGTCTGCTACTACTCCCACTGGAGGGACAACTTACCTTGTTCTGGAACTGCAGTGGTGCGGTGATCCTCATCCACTTCTCGTGGAACCCTATGGCCTGGTGTGGACATTCTTAGATTTACAACGTGATCACCTTCAGCTGGGAACTATCATATTAACCTCCTTTAAGCATTGGGTGGTTGTGTGTGAATCCCTGCACTCAATTCATGCTGCAATGACTTTCCCCCGAACCACTAGGGAGTAGGTGGTAAGACTTTACCAAATACACTGCCCTGAACCATCATACCGCTTTAATATCACCTGTTTCTATATTCCTTTATTGCATTTGTACTTGGGGGGCTTTCCCAGCCAGTTATTGGAAACGTTTTTGACTAATTTTTCTTTGTCTTTGAGCTGGCATTACACTACTGTGAGCTTGAAACTAGCAGTTTGGGATCCCTATTTTTTTTTTCTTTACAGCGTGTGAGCTTTACTTGTACTTTATACCTAACTGCAGACTACAAAACTTATAGCCTCTTCATTGACACTTGGACTAGTGGCCCTGCTGCTTTCTATTACCGTACTTATCCATGTTTGGTGCCTAGTACCAATTGGATATTTTCCGACTGTGTTTGGAGGCTTGAGAGATGTTAATTGATCTACATGTCACTGCAATATAGCCTTCGGACTCTGTTAGCCATCCCTACCGTGGATCTTAAGGTGCAAGCTGGACGTGGTGCCATCTACATTATCCGCTATTTTATTTGGTGACTTCTGGACGGTTACCTACCACAGGCTCTGCAGTCTTGTTCAATCCTTTGTGGCTGTGTAGGGTGGTGGCGTTAACATATCTACAAGATTTTGACTGTTTTCTCTGCAACTGTACTCCCATTTACATATACATTTATATGTTGTTGTTTTTTTTGTGTGTACTTGCCTTTTAGCTATTATATTGTTGGCTGTGCTTGTTTTTTTTATTCAATTATTCTATTTGGGTGACCTGCCAATCTTAACTCCTGCACCTTTATTATGGATAGCTATATGGGCAAAACACCTGACTCAAAAAAGGGCAAATCACCACTAGATGTCAGGCACAGAATAGCCCCCCACCTCCCTCCCAATAGTCCCCTTCACTTTCCCTAATGGATTCTAACCTCAGATTCTTTACTCGTGCCTATGGTCGCAGAGACTGTCAAGGAGATGTCACTCTTTTTTTTTTTTTTTCCAAAACGTTTTATTTGCATTTGCAAACACAAATAACATAGTAGATATTCAATACATATTTTCAAATAGCGACATGTGTCATAGAAACATATAAATATATATATATATACAGATGTCACTCATTTTAATGCCCATTGAACAGAAAGGGATGGTATACAATCCACTATTGCCGATGCAGTGGCTCAATTAGAATACAATACAAAACGCATTACCTCCTTGGAGTCCAGAGTCAGTGATGTGGAGAACTCAACAACATCCATGCAAAATATAATATGCTCCGTGGGTACAACGATTGTGACACAGATAAATTAGACGATTTGGAAAATCGTTATAGACGTATTAACCTTATATTTATTGGTGCTCCTGAATCTGTAAAAGGTCCAGGCCTCCTGCGAGATAGTACTGACAGGAGGCTGAAACCAGTTATTGGCAAGTTTCTCAATTATAGGGACAAAGAGTCCATTCTGTATTATTTTTGGAGAGTAGGCTCCCTGCTGGCGAGGCTCCAAAATGTTGTTATTTCAAGACTTCTTGACCATTGTCTCCAAAAACACGTAGGGACTGCACCTCTCTGCAAGTGCCTCTTTGAAAGCCATATCGGCTTTGCCTTGTTGCACACTACAAAATTCTGATTAACAAGAAACGGTCGAAACCATTTTTTTTATAATCCCGCTAGTGCAAGGGAGTTTATTAGACAACTGATTATCTCTGATCATCATTTAAGTCACCCAGAAAAAGAAGGAGTTTGGAAGCAGGATTATTTTGGTTTAACAAATTTTTATGTTCCTTCAACTTGTATTTTCAGCCTACTTTCTAGTTTCATGCTGTTTATTATTTTCTTTGTCTCTGAAGTTTTGTTACCTAGGTGCGGTCATACCAATTTCTGCATGAGAGTGGGCTCTCGCGCTGCTTTCTGGAACAGGGTGAGTGTTGACTGTAGACTTATTATCGTTCTTGTAATCTCAACTAGGAAGAGTATTGGTTGATGTAGACAATGCCTCGCCATCGCTAGGTTCACACAATGTCTTTACTAGGTTCCATATTGTCTCCTGGAATGTGGGAGGTCTCAATACAGCGGTTAAAAGGAAAACAGTTATGACCCACCTGTCATCTGACGTGGCCTTCCACCAGGATATACACTGGAATGGTGCACAGGGAATGACCCTTAAGAGCACGTGGATTCGGGATTGTATCTCAGTTCCTTATTTGACAAAAAAGTGATGTTGTAATTTTACTTAATAAAATACTTGACACAAAGTATAGATACATACTTCTACATTTTACTAGTGATGGGGTAAAATGTACACCATTAAATATTTAGGTTTCTAATATGCCCAATCATAGGTTCTTTACAAAATTGTCCCGCTTACTGCTTTAGAGGGAGATCCCCAACCGCACAGTCAGCAGAGACTTTAACACTGTCAACAACCCCCGATTAGACAAATCCGTTATTCTGTCTTCTCATCCTGGCACTGGCAGGGAAAGTGTTAATTTTTTTCAAGAGTTGCCATGGTCTCACGGACCCTTGGAGGCTTCATAACCCAAGCGATAAAACCTGTACACTCCATTGCCAGGTTCATCATACGTTTTCTCAAATAGACACTGGTTGACCTTGGATCAGTTGTTCTCGAGAGTTAGCTCCCGCTAAATTGAGTACATTTTAATATCTGATTGTGCCCCTATTTCCATTTCCTTGCGTACTTGTTTCTCAACCCATAGATCTTGGAGATTCCCATACCTGAGTCATTCCAACGACTTTGCTGAATATCTGAAACATAAATGGTTAGAATTTGTGGATGGCTCTGTATCATTTTGGGAAACTTCAAATGCGGTACTAAAAGGACATACCATTGCTTATCTGGCCAAAAAGGAACTCAAATATCAAACCAAATATAATCACCTCCATACTGCTGTGAGACGTGCCTTTAAAGAATACACACAATGCCAATCTGCCTCTAACCTAGAAATTTATACGAGAGTCAACTCCTCGAGAGTCTCCTCACTTATCTCTTTTCTGCACAAGATCTGCGTCTCTCATCTGCACTCATTACGTGCTTACATTCCCAGTTACATAACTTTTCTCGGGCTGCACCCAATTTGTGAAATTCCATCCTTCACACATAAAGACTTTCCTCTAGTCTTCAAACCTTCAAATGTTCTCTGAAACCCCACCTCTTCAGGAAAGCTTATAATCTTACTCAACCACCCCCTTAACCTCACTAGGTTACCTCAATACCTCCCTTTACACAGTTAATTGGTTACATAACGTTATTGTACCGAATTTAGCTATGTCAATAAAGTTATTTTGTAACTTCTGCCGATCTCAGAATGTGGAAGGGTTCATTTCTTCAGCCAAGCCTCGTTTCCAAGATAGACGAAAGTATTCATTTTTACCGGAGCCTTGATCCGGAGATAGTATAGACTATAAGAAGGTGTTACATATAGATTTTAGTTAGCCTTGAGAAAGACTCACAATATCAAGTCGAAACGCGTTAGTTATTCAGATGGGAGCCTGATTATCTTTGTATCCCGATTCTGACATTTTCAGATGCGATTCTTTCAGAAGAGTCTAGTACGAGTCCTATCATTACCAGTATTTCATGTTTTAGATATGTTTTGTATGCCTTTTTTTGTTTTATTTATTGAAGCATTTTTCATGTGATAAATGCTTAATAAATGATGATGCACTAGATCTCTTTACTTTCCCTCATTTTATGAACTGTGGTCTTCGGCTGACTCAGGGGAAAGAAGTAATGGGATATTTTTACTGAAAAGTTAAACACCTTTGGAGTTATTGTAAGCATAGGCCCTGTTGGGGACATCACGTGTGAAAACCACAAGGAATATAGGTATTTCTAACCTGCATCTACATGGTGGAAAGAAAAGCTTTTGGGACTATTTGGTTCTGGTAGCTCTGCATTTCATTATAGAGACATACTACACTATTATTTTCTTTGTTGTATGAGTTTGCATTTTAGATTGACAGAATATTCTGTGCAAAAGAAGAATCCCATTAAGTGAAGTTTTATTGAGAAGAATTGTATTACAAAATATTTTGTGAGAATCCTATCATCATCTCGTGTGCTTAAGAGTGAGCGCCAAGTATACGTGTTTATTTGAATATGTAGCACTTAACCTCTTGTATCTAACTCCCATTGTCCCATAGATTGTAAGCTTGCAGGCAAGGCCTTCTTACCTCTCTGTCTCTCTGTATTACCCAATATTGTTTTATTATTGTGTTTGTTCCCAATTGTAAAGCGCTAGGGAAATTGCAGGCGCTATATAAATAAATAATGAAGGATGAGAGTCTCCTACTCTCCAATGGGCAGACAAAAATTGACTATACCTGAAATCGGTATTATAGGTGGGAGATTAAGGCAGTCAAGGTCTTAGCAAATATGACAGATTTTGTTAATACAAAACCTGACTACAGGGGCGAGACATGTTACCACCTCCGAAATAATCTGTCAGTTTCATTCTTTTTATGAAAATCTTTACTCAGGTGCTCTTCTGCACATGCATAGACAAGAACTCTCGGAAGAATGGATTGATTAACAATTGGAAGGTGTGGTAGGTCTCCCGCATTAAATATAAACTTAACAGTAATCATTTATTTTATTTACCATTGATGGGTAATCCAGACTGTCAAGATGACCAGGCTTTGGATCTATTTACTATCTGGAATTAGGTCATTGGTAGATTTAACAGAATTATTTTTATTGGGGTATTTAAATGGTAAAGGAAAGGGGTACAGAAAAAAGAAAGGGAATGGGGAGTGGTACATAGTGGGGAGCAGACAAAACACAAGATACATACAATGAAAAGGTAATTGTTAGATTTAAATACTAAAAAAAAACCACTTACAGTTCCACAGATTCTTGGGAGATTTCATTTACCCAATACACATATATTTGCAATTCACCAAGCCCAATACTAGGTGTCCACTACTCTTAAATTAATTTCCGCTCAAGTTGGTCCAATGAGTTGGACTTGGTGATTACTAAACCCCTTACAGGCTGTAGGGCCATAACTAACTTTTCTAAAACGCATTCCGATCTTATTGGGCTGAACTCTTCCCACATGTAACACAGGACAGTATCTTTAAAACTCTTTTTAAGATGCTTTTCGTAGCAACAGCAGGAATTATTAAAAGCAGTTCCCTGCTACCTCACAGAGTACTGATACCTAGCAACGCCCATTCAGTCGAGAGAGCAACATAAGAAGATGCATAGAGGTATGTTGGTAGACTTGCTGCTAAATCTGTTAATGTTAGGGCATTCCCACATACAATGGGAGAAAGAAGCATCGGGAGCATGACATTTTAAGCAAATACTAGAGTCCGACAAACCAATGGTGTATCTACGGTGTAGGGATAAGTATCCTCTGTGGAAAATATTCTAAAACATTTCCCTATATATGCTGGAAGTTACGTATTAACTAAAAACTTAAGGGAAATATTTACTAAACTGCGTTAGAAAAAGTGGAGATGTTGCCTATAGCAACCATTCAGATTCTAGCTGTCATTTTGCATAATGTACTAAATAAATGATACCCAGAATCTGATTGGTTGCTATAGGCAACATCTGCACTTTTTCTAACCCGCAGTTTAGTAAGTATACCCCTTAAGTTTTTTGGTTAACTTAATACGTAACTTCCAGCATATATAGGGAAATGTTTTAGAATATTTTCCAGAGACTACTTATCCCTACAGTGTAGACACACCATTGGTTTGTCGGACTCTAGTACTTGCTTAAAATGTCATGCTCCCAAAGTTTCTTTCTTCAACTGTATGTGGGAATGCCCTAACATTAAAAGATTTAGCAGCAAGTCTACCAACACACCTCTGTGCATCTACTTATGTCCCTCTCTCAGCTGAATGGTCGTTGCTAGGTATCAATACTGTGTCCTCACAAATGACGAGAGGTAGCAGGAAACTGCTTTTAATAATTCCTGCTGTTGCCAAGAAAAGCCTCTTAGAAATGTGGCTACCAAACCGGCCACCACCTATGGATGTTTTTTGCCTTTAGAATTGACTTGCTTGAATCCTCTTTGCATAAGGAAAAGCCAAAGGGGTATAAAAAAAATGGGTTTCTGCGGGTTTGAAAAAAAATGGAGATGTTGCCTATAGCAACCAATCAGATTCTCGCTTTCACTTATTTAGTACATTCTACAAAATGACAGCTAGAATCGGATTGGTTGCTATAAGCAACATCTCCACTTTTTTCAAAACCAGTTTAGTAAATGTACCCCACAAACTTTTTTGAAGTGTGGGAAAGTTTTATCGTCTTCATACCAACTGCATTAAAATCTTAAATTTCTACATGCCCGTTAATTTTGATTCTGATATTTCTACCCAGTAACTGTACAATTGGCTCTCATGTAATCTTCAATTGTATTTCTATGGTCCACTGAATCAAATATAGTGAATTCTTATGGTCTCCATCATTCTTGTTGGACTGTACTTGTCTTCATTCCTTTTCTGCTTCAATAAAATACAAAAAAAAAAAGTTGTAAAAATAATTTAAATGTTGTCTTCAATATTTCTCATCATCATTTTATTTCACAGTTGTCTTTTTTTCCATTTTGTTTAACTGTGATTGAATCAGCTTTTCACTTCATACTCAGCACATAGTGCACTTTTTTTTGTATTTCTGATTTCCCCCTCCATTTTAACCCCTCCTTTGTTTGTCTCTCATCTCATCCCCTCTTTTTCTGCACTTTCCTCCTCCCTCTTTTCCTCCTTCCCGTCTCCTTGTTCCCCCCCCCTCTCTCTCTCTCTCTCTCTCACTTCTCTTTACTTTACTTTTCCTTTACTTTACATCCGGGTTTTTTTCCCTAGGCAATGGGAGCCGCATCACACCCCGTTCCTTAGGCAAAGTGAAATAAATTCGCTGCACCGACACGTGAAATAGTCCTCTCTTTTCCTCGCTTCTCTTCCCTTCCAGGGGACCCTGGGGCTCCCCGTCCCCACGCCAAAGAGGGGGTTCTCTGCTACGGGGGATGGTTTGGCAAACTTGCCGACCGCATTTAACCGAATAATTGCATCTTCTCCGTGTACCAATCACAACCCACCCCCCTTCTCCCTCCGCTCGCCGGCCGCTCGGGCCCTTTTTTTTTCCCTTTTGAAAACGTCACAGGGGCCTGTGTGTGTGTGCGCGCGCGCGCCCGACACCCCTCCCTGCTTAGCGGATAGGACCCCGCGGGAGCGCGCCTGATAGAGAGGAGAGCGAGGGGGGGAGTGCGGCGGAGGGATCCGGCTCCGGGTGCACTGCGGCTCGGGGAGGGAGAGAGTTCTTCTTTTGCCATCACTTTCTCTTTATTTATTTATTTGCCCCCCCCCCCTCCTCCTCTTTACCCGACCGGGGGCAATTAATTCTCTCTATTACCCGGTGATTGCCGCTTCCCCCCCCCCCCTTCCCTCTGTCTTTATTCTCATCTAATTCCCCCCCCCCTCCTTCTGCTGGAAGGGGGGCAGAGGGCTTGTAGTGAAGGGGGGTGCCCCCCCGTGTTATTTACCCCCAGCCTGCGGGGGCCGGGGGGCTGTGAGGGAAGATGTGGCGGTGACAGCCTCTCCCCCCTCCCCTGAAAGAAGAGGAGGAAAAGAGAAGAAAGAAAGAAGAAGAAGAGGAGGAGTGGGGAGCAGTCCCGGCGACCCCCACCCCCAGGACCGGGGGACTCCTGCAGCAGGTGTGGGCCGAGGGCTGGTGGTGGCAGAGGAGGAGGAGGAGGAGGGGGGTCAGGCCGGGTGGGTACAGGGGTGCTGGAAGTTGGGAGTGAGAAGTAAGGCTGAGCAGGCCTGGGAGCCGGGGAGTGTGGTGCTGAGGGGACAGCTGATCAGTGTGAGTCTCCCAGACACTAAGTGTGAGTGTGACCAGGAGCAGACACTGTCCTGCTTGTGCCCACATGTGGGATATTATATATACACTACTTCTGTCTGCACAAGTGTATGTGTGTGTGTGTGTGGTGACAATGAGGGACCTGTGTGTGTGTGTGACACTGATTTAAAGTTCTTGTGTTTACACCATGAATAAGCACAACTCTGACTACAGACGTGGGACAATAACAAGGGGACCTTAGTGTGAGTGCACACTTATCTCACTGGACCTCTTTGGGATCCAAATCGCCCTCCCCACTTCCAATTTATTTATTTTTTTCTATTGGGACAGTTGCACAGATTGGATAAAGTCCTCTATTGGCTCATAAAAGTGTAGCACTGTGTATGTTAGTGTTTTGTGGTATTTGTTGTTGTGTGTCGCAAGCTACTGTTTGTATCGTCAACAACATTTTTTTATATAGCGCCAGCAAATGCCGTAGCGCTTTACAATTGGGACTCATTTGTATATGAAAATCTGAATTGGGTTGTAGGATAGTGTAAGGTATAATATGTATTTCCTATGACATACCTAAAGTTTTCTACTTTTGTCATTGGCAGTGTTGGCACCTATGTAAATATGTCTGTTGTATGGGATTATTTTTGTGATACAGATTTTAAGTAGAACGTCATAGAGATTGAACTGGTCAAAAATGTTTGTCAATGATAAGTAACTTTTATGAGAGTGATGGTGCATAAGATTGTGTGACCCTGGGAAAAAAAATCATGTGAGTGAAATAACCTAATTTTTGTTTATAATAGCAAATCCATACATCGTTTTTGATGGTTATTTCCCAAATCATTTCATTCTACTACACTTTATAATGACCAGTGCTCCAGAAAATGTCTTGTATGCTCCCTCTTTATATCTCCTTTTTTCTTTTTTAATACCATAACCACTTATCACCAGGTGTATTCTTTGCACAAAAGTGTATTTAAAGGTATGAATTTCTGTACATGTCACTCTATTTATAACATCGTCCTCACTACATTCCTGTTTTGGCCTATTTTACGCTAGAGATATATAGAACCAACAAAAATGGTAATAATTTTTATTTATGTAACACTTTTTGGGAAATATTTTTCTTTTGAAAGATCTATGGTATTTGTGCGGGGTTTATAGTATTTAGACTTTCAGTTTACAAGTGTGTAATGCAATAACTACACTTGTATTAAAAGAAAGTAGCCAAGTTTCTTTTGTAATGTGAGGCATATTATACAAATTGCAATCCATAAACGAATCATCAGATGCATTACTATAGTATTGGTGAATCTGTTTATAAGAGAATGATTATGGGAAAGTTGTGACTATGTAACAGGCTGGCTCAGCTATGTCAATATATTTTGTTTTGTGACTTGGGCACTGAACACATTTTATCATAACTGCATTGGCTTGTTTTGGTGTGTTTTTAGGTAATGTTATAATGTGTAAATGTCTTGAGTGTATGTTTTTGTGACTTTCCACTTATTTATACATTTCTAGAAATGTGGATTCATTTGTTTACATCTGAGAGTATAGCTTTTATCTACTCAAAGAGTAGACCTCTTGTACTTTGTTACTTCTATATTCCCTTTCTATGTGACAGTGCAACTTTAGTACGTGTAAATAATTGTTTGTACAATGTGTAGCAGTGCATTTCCTAGCCTATGCAGTATGTATATTTACTTATACTAGTCTTCTGCTTTCTGAAGTGGACATGCCCGTGTGTGTACATATTTTTATAATAATCACTTCAATGCTCATTAACTTGTGTATTATAAGCTATAATGCATCTCCATACTGTAAAGTATTACAGATATTGGATCTCCGAGGTGATGTCTATGACCTATATAAAAGCTCTCTGCCTCTTTATACGGTCACGGGACTCCTCAGTGACCTATAATCTGCTTTTTAATTTACACATTTAGTTAAGGGTTTTTTTGTATTTTTTTTCTTTCTCTTGTATAACAGCTGGAATTGTCGGCTTTCTGTATATTTAATAATATCTCTCATACATTTTCATTAGGAATGTAGACTTGCACTCGCAGAGTTAAAGAGCGCTATAAAGATACCAATGCACAGTTGTATCACAACAGAATTAGCCATGGGGGAAAATTCAATTGGGCCCGTTACTGTAAAAAGTAATGCGGCCTGCGCACTATTACCGATATTACGGTAATAGTGCGCGTAATTACCGTTGATGTGGTAATTTCAACGTTGTGAGCAGAAAGCAGAGTTACTATTACCGTATTAACGGTAATAGACTTAGCGCCCCGTTGTTTCGCTTGGAATTGAATTCCTGTAATGCAGTATGTTGTTTTTTATTTTTCTTATAAATTTGCAGAACCGGTTGACATATCTTTGCTTCCCTAGTGACCCATTACAGTAACAATAATTAAGCACCCCTCTTTTGGTTGTGCACCCTTCTCCAGTTTAGAAACTAATTAGTAATGTGCCTTTATTTTACTGTATATGATTTACGTAGTTTGCATCAGTCGAGTTGGTATTTGGACTTGAGAAGCTTTTGTAAGGGAAGCTGCTGCAAGACTTCAGGGTATAGGGATTGGCAAATATATCTATGTTCCAACTAGTCATGATCAGAAGCAAATATTTAGATCTATATTAATTAAAAAAGTAAATGAATGCCTGTGACTTTCATGATCACATTTTGTTGTCTTATGTGAATCGCTGCCATCTTGGTTTACCAACTTCCTTCTCCCACCTGTCCTCTGCAGTTTGCCTTCTTTATTCCTGATTGTGGATATCTCCTGGGTTGTATTATTGTTTTTTCCCTTTTGCAATCACAGCTGCCATTAGAATACTAAGGAATGTGCTGCTTGCTCCCTCCACCCCCTTCCACTTTTACAGGGGTTTGTAGAGGACATGTGTGCTGTGCAGAATAACGGCTCATGTTCTGAGGGGCTTTGTGTGATGAGAACATGACATTCCCTAATTTCTATGAAGAGACTTGTGATTGGCCTGTAAATGTGCTGGCCTTTGTGAAACAGAATTGTCAGCAGCAGGGATTTGTGCAGGAAATAAGCAGTTGTGTCTACTTTTTTTCCCTCTTTTCTTTACAGGAAATCTTAAATCATGTTGAGGTCTAGGAATACGCAATTCTGCTCTTTCTATATGTAACTGCTGGGAGGTAGCGTTATCTATTTTCCTGAAATGTTGATTTATGAAAATATATAGAGGGTACAATGTAATGATTTTTGTTTTAAATTGTTCAGGCATGCTAAATATTTACTGTTGCATTTGTTAGGCCTAGCCATACTCCTAGACAACTTTACTGTGTACAGTGTGAAGCTTTTCAGTGACTGCAATGTATTTCTGCACACTGCAATCCATCTGGCACACAGAGGGCTTTGAAGGGACAGGTGGCTAAGAAGTCCGTCCGATAGCTTGTTATTTACTTACTGGCATGGAAATGAATTTTATGTATTTCAGTGCTGGGAGTGGCTGCAGAGTCTTTGTCTTTTCCATGTTTGATCTGTGTAGCATCAGTACGTATGCTAGAGCATGTGTAGAAAGATGCTAATGCATGCCAGGTTGCTGTACAGGACATTCTGTTATGTTAGCACATTTGGTAGACTGAGACTGTTTTGCTGTAGTGTTTTTTTTTTTTTTTTTCTTTCTTCAGATGATGAAAGTGCATAAAGGCCTTGCATATCAGAGAACAAAATGCAAGTAACTAACTGATTTATTCTTAATGTGTCATTAACTCTCTAAAACTGTGCAATGTCCATTTTGTTCTTAATTACACTAATTTTACATTTTTTTTTCCCCACTGAATACTGAATGTCACAGAATGCACAAGTCTCTTAATGAACACTTTTATAGATACGTTTTTTTGGCTGGAAGTTTTTATGAGCAAACCTTAAAGTAGCAGAAACTGAGCTTGATCAGTTGCGCTGTAAATGTGATGATGTTATTGCTAAAAACTTTACATATATGGACTAGTGGTAAGTGTTATAATGCAAAGTTGTATAAAAGCTGACTGGTGGCCACAACTAAAATGCATGTATTATACCACTTTTTCATACTGCCGCCCTGGCAATATTCAGGGTTTATGAACCGGTGACCGTGCAGGAAACCCTGGCAAATTACAGTGTAGACCGTGTTCACACTGAACATGGGCCTGCCTGGGTCTCCCTGGCAACATCACAAGAAAAGCTTTGATTGGCTCCTCTTGTTATGTGGGTTTATTTCCCTCCCCAATAACTTTACATAGGTTTCGGTGAGACCCAGGTTGCCAGGGGTCGCCCCAGCAAAAACCTGTGTTTTGGAGACAGTGTGAATGGGGTATAATAGACGTTTTTGTCAATGTGTAAGCTGCACTCCTATACATGGTTCATAAACACCCCAAATACAAGACATGCATCTGAGATACAGCTTGTGCTTTGAATGGGGTCTTTCTGTTAATTTACCTTTCCTGGACCCCCAACATTTTGGGTATTGAGCAGGGTTCTGGTATTTACATATAGCTGGGACAGCCGTTCCTCACCTGTGGTGCTACTTGGGTTACTCCAAAGCAGGAGACATCCAGTGCGCTGGCTGCTGAATGGAGGAGTGAGTTTGTATAGAGGATGCTTTTACCAAAGAGATCAGTGATGAGTTTTGGCAGCAGTGATTGTGCATCGCATACATCAAGCTGCACCGCAGGTAAAACGCATTACTTCTAGCTTGAGGAAAAGGTAGTAACATGCTAATGCCATAGAGAAACAAGTAATATGATAGGGGAGGGGGGGCTTTGAGTGTATTTGATTATGCAGCAAATACAGTAAATGCATGTGCCGTGAGAACATATTATGATGTCTCAAATTTAAGAGTGAAATCTTTATTAAAGGACTGTAACAACAAACACCACTATTAAATGTGCCTACATCACAAAACCAAACATAATTTAAGTGATGGACAATATTTCATGCCGCAGTGTACAATATTTGCACAATTACTCCTCTCTGCTCGGCGGTATGGTTGACATTTTTGAAACTCTTCCATCAAATATTTTCTCTATTCTGCGTTGGGGTGTGAAATTGCGCATGTTTGTGTTGTGTTCCAAGTCCTACCCTGAATATACCACATCACAGCAGAAATAATTGACTGTTGTCCCAGCCTTTCATAGACTATAAATTCTGCCAAATGTGAATTTACAAATAAAGGGCCCAATTTATCTTAAGTTGAGTTTTTAAAATGAGCACAGAACTTGAGCATACATGCACCTGTATTCAAATACAAGTGGATCTCAAGATGCGTTTACATTTTAATATGGGTATAAGTATGCTCTGCCTAAACCAGTGTTGGCTAACCTGTGACACTCCAGGTGCTGGGAAACTACAAGTCCCAGCATACCCTTCCAGCAATAAGCTGCTATATACTGGCAAACCATGCTGGGACTTGTAGTTTCACAAACACCTGGAGTGTCACAGGTTAGCCAACACTGGCCTAAACAGTAGTATATAGACAGACAGAATACATTGCATGATACAGACATGCATATGGACAATGTCAAGTCTCATCAGAACATATGCAGAAAAAAATATTTTATAAAAGTAATTACCAACTCGTAATAATAAAATCATTGCTAAAAATGCGCTTTGATTTTTTTTTACAGTAAATCAATAAATCAGGATGTTACTGCGTATATTGTACATACAATCCATTTTTATATTGGATCTTTGTATAAGGGAGATGGTGGTTCAACAGTGGCAAAACTGTTACTTTCAGGGCATAATATTTATTTGTATCGAGCAATGTAGCTTACCATTAATCAATAAATAATGTGAAGCAGTACTGTAAAACAGAGTAAAAATGCCACTTTGTGGGGGAGGTTCAATTGGCCGCGATGCTCTCAAAAACATTGCGGATGTTAGTACTGTAAAAATATATGCTTTTTTTTACTGATAAAAAATGCCCTTTGTGTCTCTGCGACCATTCCAGAGACACATTGTGTGTTTTTTTTTTTTTTCTAATTGAATCTTCCCTTATGTTATAAGATTGATAGGAATCACATTATAAAGGTTTGTAAAAGTTTAGTGATATTTTTAAATAATGTATCAATAAAGTGACTATTCTAGTTTTTCCTCAACATTTGAAAAGTTTATTAATTTCAGAGATCATTCTAAGCATATGGAGTAGTTTACATCTTATCCAAACTATACGTTGCTGTGACAGGTGCCTTAAGTAAGGCTGGCTGGACTTAAGGGACATTGGATCTACTTTTTGTTCACTCACTGCAAGGTCATCTATCGCCCTCTTATTTCTGTGCAATGCAAACTGGTACCCTATACCACCAAACAAAGCAAAAAACCAGTTAAACAAGCCACAACTTTAGAAAACATTCATCACCATTGTTGTGATGGGAGACCTGGGAGAAGAAGGTCTGGGGTTCCTAGGCAACATCAGCTATGAGGGTGTTCTAGCAACTCGCCAGGTGTTAAAATGGGGAAGAGTAGGAGGGGTACATGTAAATTTGGTATATTGTTATCTAATTGGGCAACCATTGAACCATGTGTTGACCCATTGTCCCAGATAAAAATCTGATAAGTCAGGGTTGAAAATCAGGTTGGCTAATGATATATATTGGCAAGTGTTTGAGGTCATTGGTCAGCGCAAAAAGGATGGGGAAGGGCTTTGTGATAAAAGTGCTCGAATGGGCTGGTCTGTGCAGTGTGGCAAAATTTAGGTACAGATTTAACATTTGTGGCTGGATTGAATGACAAGATTTGACAGCAGTTGTAGAGAGCGGTTTATTTATTTTGGCTTGGGACTTCATCTTCCTTGTGAAGGTTGTTGTTTTTGTTGGATTGGAATTACATTGTCACAAAATGAAGTAAAAATTGGGTGTCTTCATTTGCAGTGCCGCCTTATGTTTTATGCCATTACTCCTCAGACCTTGAAACGGTCTCATTTTTGGCTTTAAAAATAAATATTTACAGATAAATTCTATACGGCAACACTATGTACTTTAGGGCTCATACTTACACAACAAGTACGGTGGCTCAGTGGTTAGCACTTCTGCCACACAGCACTGTGGTCATGAGTTCAATTCCCGACCATGGTCTTATCTGTGAGGAGTTTGTATGTTCTCCTCGTGTTTGCGTGGGTTTCCTCCAGGTGCTCCGGTTTCCTCCCACACTCCAAAAACATACTAGTAGGTTAATTGGCTACTATCACAATTGACCCTAGTCTGTCTCTGTGTGTGTGTGTTAGGGAATTTAGACTGTAAGCTCCAATGGAGCAGGAACTAATGTGAGTGAGTTCTCTGTACAGGGCTGCGGAATCAGTGGCGCTATATAAATAAATGGTGATGATGATGTATGATGACATACATTAAAATAAGGGGGGGAAAAATCAAAATAGTCCATTGAATGTTTGACCCGTTTTGTTAAATATTTCACCCAGACCTGTTTAGCTGAATTATATTCCATGTTCCCTGAACACTCACTAATGCAAAACCTAATGGTCTATTCATATTTTATCGATATTTATGTGATTTTTTTTTTGTTTGTTTATTTATAAATGCAGTTTTTTAAGCAATTGGATTTTTGGTTTATTTACACCCCTTATTAGTGATTGGCCTGATCTGAGTTAGGACGGATCTGACTGTTTTAAGACTCCGTGGTTGGTCAGAAGACTTTTCTATTAAAGTTGTTTTATGTATTCTGTTCTATGGTTGATAAGAATTGATAGTCTAATGTAACTGATTGGTCAGGTTGTGGCCAAGAAACCTCTGTGGTTTTGTGACTGTTTGTTTGACAAATACTTATTGGCTAATAATATCCCACCTGCTGTAATCTGTGATTGCTTACTCCTTTGACTTGTTACATTAAAAACCTTGAAGCCTAGAGCCACAACATCTCTGACTAAGTCCTTGGCGTCAAAAAGCTTAAGGGAAGTGACTTGGCGTTTGAATTGCACTCAGAGGGCCTCATTTAGAGTTGGGAGCAAAGCAGAAAAAGGAGCAAATTTTCACTTTGGCGAAATCATGCAGGTGGGCGGGTAACGGGGGTGGTATGGGAACTGTTGGAAGGGTGCGTGTCCTAGCTCAACGCTAAATCCGTCCATTATTTATGTGCTGCATGCAAAGTGCAGACAGTGTTTTTACTGAATGCAAAAAATAAATGCACCCCTTGCATTGCAAAATGCTTTGTGCAGGAACAATTTTGTTCCTCCTCTTTGCTTTGCATCTATCTCTAAATGAGGCTCAGAGTGTTTCACTGCACTGTATTGCATGGAGTAGGAGTATTTCAGCAGCTCCTCACGTTGGTGGTAACACGAAGTGTTTTCATGTGTTATTTTCTACATAATAATAATACCAGAACACCAGATTAAAAATAATGCAAGCATGAAATAATCTGTGTATGATGTGTTTTTAATAAAGTGTTTTTAATTGCTTTATGGAGCACCACCTTCTGCTTTTCCTCCTAGATTATTGTGCCCGAGGAAACAGCAGGCTAATATAGGGAAGCCACGAATCTTAGAAGGATTATTTAGATACACACATATACGGACACTCCTAGGGGAGACACCTGAGCAGCTATTCTGTTTAAAATAAGTTTCTTATATGCATTATACTGTGTATATGGACTGTATATTTAATATTTTCCGGCTTTCATTCTATAAGAAATCACCTTAGATTGTTAAAAATGAATGCAAATTTTTTTTGTCCTGTGGCTGCAGTTGAATCGCATAAAACTTGCTTGTGGGGATTGCAAGGAAGTAAGTACTTGGCATGTCTGGATTGTATAGTTTGCAAGAATTTCTATGCACAGGCAAGCTTGTGCTCTAAGTATAGAGAAACATCTATTTACTGCCTGTATACCTGTTGTGTTCTCCCATGGTTTATGGATGTAAATTTCATATACATGGTTGTATTATCATTGTGACTGAAGTTCTTATCTGGTCTCCTAGTTTGTGTCTGAGATCTCAGTGCCCCCCTCCCCCCCCCCCTCCCCCCAAGAAAAATGTCACACCCGCATAATTGTGCATGTATTTTTCATTGCTGTTGGTCTATTCTTTGACTGTAAAAAACTTGATCATAAAATGTGTTTGTATCATTTTCTATATAATATCGTACATCTAGTAACAAACATGGAGAAAGGAATGTAAGATAACTTTGTATTATGCAAAGTTTGGTGGTGTTTGGGAAAAAAAGCGCTATGCTTTTCAATCTCTTGCATTTATAACTGCAATATAATTTAAATGGCAAGCTGTCTGACAAAAAAATCCTTGGTTGCTGTTCTGTGTGTTTTTTTTTTTTTTTTTTGCATCAACTTTATGCTAATGCTTCTTTTTTAGTTTGCTTGTGTTTTATTAATTTTATCTGTGATTTGTTGAGTAAAGGTTTGCTGAATATATCTATCCAGGTATAGTGGTTGCTTTATTGGATTATTGTTTAGTACTTGCATCTGATCTGTATTGTTTCATGTTGTGTACCGTTTCAGTGCATATATAGCTATCTGCATCCACATATGCACTGTGAAATTGGGTAAAATGGCATGAGAGCGAATGTGCGCTTTAGACATCTTTTAGATTAGGCGTTTTCATGAGCTTTTGATGTCTTGTGCCTTTACCACTATACCCTTTTGTACCAGTGGCACACGATAATGCGTGAGAAATAGATCCTGCTGCATTCTGCAATTTTAATAGTGCTGTTATCATTTTACAATGCAGTGGTGGAAACGAGCCCTAAGAAACCATCCATCCTATTTTTAATGCAGTTCTCAGGCGTTTGAAGCGGTGTTCTCATTTTTATTATGGATAATGTATAGGTTGCGAGAGAAACTATATTTGTTTTACACCTTGCAAGCAGCTATTTTGTGAGCTGAACAAATAATCGTGTGAATGCAGCCTAGTTATTCACTAGGATCCAGCACATCATGAATATCAGGCCTCAAGAATATTAGTCAGGGGCGCCTTGATGTTACTGGTTCCTAGCAAATGGATACTAGTTTAGGTCAATGTTTAGTTAAGTGACCTATACTTTAAACTTTTGATAACTATGTTAATAAATAGACATGCCTAGCCATGAAATTTCTGAGGGCTGCTAATCATGCTTCATCCACATGCCTGTTTTATCCATGTGCTGATAACTGTATGTTTCTGTTCCCGAATACTCTAAAGGTGCCCATATATCAGCGCTTGACAAAATCTGGGTGTTTGGTTTCCATGACGAGTAGAAAATACACCCTGGTGCCTTGTCTAAGGGGGGAGCCCGGCCATTGCGGGTACCCCTACCTCTCCTCTCTCCCGGTTGCAGACTTTGCATGCCTTGGTTGGATCTCTCACTTTGGGGTGGAGTCACTGGTGATACAGTCTGACAATGAAATCTGCTGCACTCTTATTCACCACCAGACTGTAACCCACATACAGTACAGCATAGCACTTAGTCCTGCAGGATTGTTGCTGCTGCCTGTCCAGCGTGCTCTGGGGCTGTGTGTGGCCTTTGGTGTACTCTGAGCTCTCAATTCATTGGTGTCTGTGGCAGCTGGTGGAAGAGGCGAGGCTGTGGGCCCTTGTTCATTGTCATGCTGCTGCAGGAGGGCTGTGTGGGTAAGATGTCGCTAGTGCAAACAAAAGTTCAAAGACAAATGCACCACCATCACTCGCAAGTGAGAGACCTGAGAGTCATTGCTGGCCATCGCCTGTTGTGCTCTCTGTCTACATGACATCTGTATGTGGATAGTGACATAAAGGGAGATATTGGAGCTCGGCCTCTCGTGGACTTTTCCCATTACTTTGGTCTTCTATTTTTACAACTCTTAGTGAAGTTTGTCACACAGGTGACCAGCATTGTCGTGTGAAGTTTCTCTTTAAGTTTTGTTTCCTCATTGTGTATCAGCAGGCATTCAGTAATTCTTAGTTTGATGTGATTTTCCCATGGGAATCCATGTAGTGCAGTGATGATTTGTTGCTCTGGCTTCAAACTAGGTATTTCTATCAGTATACCTTGTGTCTCCAATTAGCTGCAAAGTATTACAGATCTGAGAAATATATTATATTTGCTATTCATGCCAGATCTCTGTTCTCTGTTCAGTTTGGTGAACAGAATTCTAATGGAGACGGAGTAGGTAAATGAAAGGTACATATCCACCAACTGCTTGCTTGCATCACGTAATTGTGTGGGTCCCATAGGAGGCATGCCAACTTACCCAGTGCGAGGAGCAGGACACAATCAAGAGGAATTGTCCCAAAGGGGAGAACCCCAATGATGCCCATGTCATATTTAATCAATGGTGCTTCTGAATCCTTTGCCTTGAAATAGATCAAATGAAACCTATGTCAGTCCATCTAGACCAGTGACGGGCACACAGAGCAGGAACTCCCTCTTTCTCTGTGTGCCCGTACAATGCACTCCCTTCTTCAGGTATGCCATGTGACCTCCCTACACTGTGCAGAGGTGGATACGTGACGTGGGAGTCAGCTGCTCCATTCTAAACAGATCACCGCTCACCTAGACTATTAGTCAAAATATCAGTGACTGCTTCCTTTGCTACTTGCTAAATATCACCGTAAACGTACTGTGTTCTACAACTGTGATCTGCCCTCACTGCTTGAGTCCTTGCAATTTACGTTTCCTTCATCATAAAAAACAAAGCGAAAAACGGTGCAAACAGAGCAGATACATTAGACCTTCACCTGCGGCCCCCCAGCTGACTGCTCACAATCTTATCTGCTTAATAAGCACATAATGAGGCAGTACAGGGGCAACAGACTTCAGTGTCACATGACCTCCTCTGTACATACCTGGATGAGGAAAGGGTGCAGTGTGAGCTCCCTCCTTCCTCTCTTCGGCCCCTTTGAAGGCCAATCTAAGCCATGTTGCCCATCACTGCAGTAGGTCCACTAATACATAGAGAAAATAGGTGCAGGTTATTTAAAACATAATGGTTTCATCATCAGCTATTTATATAGCGCTACTAATTCTGCAGCGCTGTACAGAGGAGAACTCGCTTACATCAATCTCTGTCCCATTGGAGCTTACAGTCTAAATTCACTAACATACACACACACACAGACAGCGAGACACTAGGGTCAATTTGATAGCAGCCAATTAACCTTCTAATATGATTTTTGGAGTGTGGGAGGAAACCCACGCAAACACAAGAGAACATACAAATTCCACACAGATAAGGCCATGGTCGGGAATCGAACTCATGACCCCGGTGCTGTGAGGCAGAAGTGCTAACCACTCAGCCACCGTCCTCACAAAGTAAATTTTCGAGTGCATGCTAAAATAGCTTTCCAGTTTTATAAATTCCAATGAATCTCTAGGGCTAGTGTACTCTAGTAATCTGCTGTTTAGTTTTTTGTTTTTTTTGTATGTTTTTTATTTTTATATGCTGAGATAATACCCTGCAGGACATGTATGAAAACTGTCCTGTAGGTAACTGATAGAAAATGTGCCCATAGTAACCAATTGGATTCTCACTATAAGTTTCCTATTAGATTATATAAAATAAAAGCAAACCTCTAGTTGCTATGGGCAACACCACCTTTTTTAGTTACCTGATGGATAGTTTTCATTAACATACTTTTTCATATCATTATATGTTTATTTGTATCATGACCCCTTCAATGTATGTAGCGCTCTGTAATATTCAAATCCTTTATAGTGAAATAATAAGAATGGTCCCCACTAGGTTCACAAGATGTTTTTATTTGTTTTTTTATTTTTGTCCGGCGTGGTGTTTTTTTCTTTTTTTTTCTTTTTATAAACAGGTTTGAGATTTTCTAGCAAATAACCATTTTAATTGCTTCTCCATTTTAATTTTACAGTTAAACAAACATATTTATGTGTGTGTGACACTTCCTGTATCTTAAAAGTATACTTTAAGATAAAGTGTGTGAATAAAAAGTATAAAAATATCTTGCTGCAAATGTTGAGACAACGCAGAACAGATGTCCCATCAATTTAATGTGCAGCACATAAAATTATAGCATCTCTGATTTGCTCATTTTGACACCTGCTCCGAGAAGGCAGTTATTTGTTTTTTGCTGTTCATTTTTGTTCAGCTTGAATTACACTTTGCTTTATAGTAACTGTTACACGGCCTGTTCTTTGACTTGTTTGAAGCTCAGACTTGTATTTTCTTAACATCATTGAGAGCTGGATTTTGTGATTAAAAGACTACTCTTTTTGCTAATGCTACCTGGACAAGTTAAAATCTTAATGTAATTGGTCAAATTATTTTTATTTTAATTGTATTGCCTTGTATGTCTCTTCCCTTCCAACTCTCCAATGTGATTGAAAATGCACACAAGACTACCCAGCAAACCTCACTATGTTTCTTATGCTGTACCTAAATTTGTGGGATTGTGTGATCACCACACATACAATAATTCGTTCATATATTGAGTAAAAAAATTTCATCTCATCCAATGTCCATTTTAATGTCATCTGACTTTCTTCTGCTGATTGAATTGTTTTCTGTGTCTTCCATATAAATTACAATTTATGTACGGTTTAATCGAACTAATTGAACAGCCAGTTTCACGTGTGAGGGGACTTTAAGATCATTAACATTATGACCGGCCTGTGAATGACATTTGAATGCAGAAGTTGCTTTTTGTTTTGTTTGTTGAAAAAACAAATTAATTCTGTTATTATATCCACCTTTTATCAGATTACCTGTGCGTGTTAAACTGAAATTCAGATTAGCCTTGATAGAAAGTAACAATAGTAACAATATGGGTCCCCTAGGGACAAACACCGAAACTTATACCTGAATGAGCAAAATCTAGTTACACCCATATTAAGTCCATATATAGGGAATGAGACCCCTCACCCCCAAAGATGCACAAAATACACTGGCCCCTGATGTTGGTTTAATTGGCAAATAATTGTCCTACTTGCTACAGTGTCTGTTTCATCCACAGTTTGTACCCAATAGGGCAGAGGACTAATTGCATCAGTAGTAATGCACCAAAGTGATTCACCACTGGTAGTGATTGCCTCACTGGGTCTCTTTTGAAAAAGAACAGTCGTAGCTTTCTCAGTGGGTTTCAAGGGAACACAGTGGAATATAAAATGATGTGACACAAAGCAGCATTTAACTGTAATAGGTGGTAAAACACAAGTTTGGGATTGAAATAATGAGAACGTATTTAATTTCAGCTAGGTTTCAAATTGAGAAATATGCAGAAAAGTTAAATATACAATGTAGAGATACAGCATACTGTCTTAATCTGATGTCTGATTTGTAGGGATTAGGAGGTTTGCTGAGTAGGGAGAGAAGAGGTTAAAATAAAATGTGCACTACAATATTTCCATATAGAAACAGTTGACCTTGCCTATGAAGCACACTGCAAATCACCTTGGCTGTGCATCTGTGCTCCTACATGGTCCTCACAGCGCACTATAATGTACTGACTTTCTGCTTTCACAAGTTGCTCTGCAAACTAGAAGCGCACTTTGCTTTGATTGAAAAAAATAAAAATCTGTGTCCCACTGTGAAAATGATGCATGAAATGCCACATCCTCCTTTAGAACTCCCCCTTTCATTAAATACAACGTTTCTGTTTTCTCCTACAGTACTGCCTGGTTACACTTCATTTATGGCTTAAATTAATTGTGAGTGAGGGGACATTGGTGCTGCCTGTTTTAATGTGCCATTTTTGTGTATTTTGTCTTCTCTCCATCTAGGTATGATTTGTGACCATTTTAACACTAACCACTTTTTGTAGCTACAGAATATTAATGCCTCCTTCACACCCACAACTAATGGTAGTGCATTATTTCCTCCTGTAACTTAGGGAATCCAAAATGAATGCCTTTCAGTAACTCTGCCCATCAGCATTCTGATTCAGTGAAACACAGGGAAGGTCTTAACTCTTCCTTAACCAAGAGTTTAAATAAAGTGAAGACAAATCCTGTTTCTACAACAAAATGGCAGCATGTGCCATCATTAATTAATAAGCACATTTTTCATTAGTACAGTTGGAAAAGTATTCTCACAACCTATGCTAAGTAACCATTTGGTATTTAGTGACTCATTTATGCAAACAGAGAAATGATTTGCATTTTCATTTTTTTCTTGTACATGGGACATGATGGCAGGGCTAATTATTGTTTTTGCTTCGCAAACTCTGTAATTATACCATAAAAATCTAATAACTGCCTAATTCCAGATTCCACTCTTTTATTTTCTAATGACTTTCATGTTGAATTTTTATTCAGTGTGATGTTGTAGGTTAGCACTGTTGCTATTAAATATTTTGTTACCGTTTTTTAAGACTGTTTACACCCGAAGAGATGTAAAATTTTTGTTAGCACCTTGTTTTGTATTAATGGTTCTATGAGACCTGATGCAAATCACTTTGGATTGACTCCTAAACAGGTTTGTTTTTAAGGCTCCCGGTGATAAATGGGCAGAGGATGTAGGAGGTGCTTTAAGGGAGACGTGGTTGTTGATGCTAAAAGGTACGAGGGAGGCTGCGTCCTGTTGGAGATATCAACAAATCCATATTTATATCTTCTTTAGGGTATACCTTTCACATGTATGGGCAGCCATTGTAGCTCCTGCTCTTTTTTGCATAATTTCTGGTCCCGTTCGATGGTTAAACAATGTTGGATTTGGTTTGAAATTGTATTCAATGCACACTGTCAGGGATTCCACTGCTGTATCCTAAGGGTTCCTTTTTGGGATCACTGTGGAAGAATATTTCAATAAATATATATGTTTATTTTTAAGAATTCTTTATTTTGAGTGGTCAATAATAAACATTTCAACAATATAACAGCAGAACCACAAGTCTAATTTATACTTACAGAGCAATATAATTTAAAAACAGCACTGCAAAAACAAAATTATTTTAGAAGTAAGGCGAGGACAGGGTTTGTGGGGGGTGACAGGAATTGTGGGGAAGAAATCTGTCCTTGTTGACTTGTATTGAAGAAACGTATAATGTGTCTTGTTAGGGAAGGCCTACAAGAGTACACGGGAAAGTGAATGAGGAAAAGGGTATGTAAGAGGAGGGCTTGTTCACCACTCAAGGGGTAGAAGGTGGGAAGCGTTAAAATTTGCTCTCAGCAAAGAACCAAGGGGCCCATACTTGATTAAATATGTGGCTCCTATAATAGGCGATCTCTTCCATGGCTGCTATAATTGCCGAGAAGGAAGTAGGGAAGAAGCTTCTTCCAATTTTTAGCTAGCACAGTTAGCAGCAGCTAGGATATACAATGCTACTTTTTTTTTTATTTATTTTTATTTTTTTTATAGAATTTATCAAGATACGGAGGGGTGGAGGTGATTTGGGTAACGGAGAAGGAACAGCCAAGGGTCCAGACTTATCGTGTCCTCATGTAGTCTATTTAAAAGAGCATGGATTTTGTTCCAGTAGGGGCTATTATTATTGGCTGACAATTGTGAAGTAGGGTGACCCTCTGGCCACGTACCCTCTAACAGGCAGGTGAGGCATTTACAAAGTCTCACTGGTGTATTGTACCATCTGTAATATGACTTGTAAGCTGTTTCCTTAATCTTTGTAGAGGTAGAATTTTTAGTGATTCCCAGTCTCCTGTCCTCCCAGACCCTCCTCATCTGGCGGAATAAATATCTTCAAATATATTGTTATCTGACTTCTTTCGCTAAAGTCATTATAAGTATGAAGTGGTTGGCTGCTGAGCCTCTCTTGTATCAAAGCTGGTTGTGTTTGGTAAATACCATTAATCATGAAATATTTATGTACACAAATAGAAAGGAATGAATACCATAAAATTTGGTGCCCCTGGTATAACTCTTACATGATCATTGGATGAGGAAGCGGATACCCATCCTCATTTTTATTTCTGGGGAGCACTTAGCCCTGTGCAGCATACTTACTATGCGTTTTGTGTATTTAAACACATTTAAAGAGCTGGTCATCTATCTCCTGTATTGCTGTTTACACATATTTCAATGCAAAATATAACTATAATACATATTGATCTGTTTTTTTCATTATTAGATGCTTACTAATGTGTATGTGCACTTAGCACTTCTAAATGTTTAAGGTATTGGTGTACTCTTGCTGATGATTTGAGTTGTTTGTAAGTTTTTTTTGGTTTGTTAAGACGTAAAAGCTTTCAATAAAATCACATAGGAAAAAAAAAGTACAGGTTGGTTTTATATAATGGAGCTGGTAATAAGCCTAGAACAGAAAAACAGACGAACTAAAGCGATATAAGATACAGATTCTATGTGTTCACCTGCCGGGTACATTGGAGTGCTCCCCCATTCCGCAGTTTAATTTGCGCAGATGTTCTGTTTAACATTTTGCAGCTTGTGGTCAGTGACAAAATTGCTCCTGTCCACAAAAGTAAAAAAAAATCACCTCAAAGTAATGATTACTAATACATTTGCACCACCTACTTGATTAAACCCTTTACTTGTTTCTCCTAACAAAATGCTTGTTTGACCTTCATATGTCTTCTCTCATGCCAGTAAATGGACACCAAGGGCTAGATTTACTAAGCTGCGGGTTTGAAAAAGTGGGGATGTTGCCTATAGTAACCAATCAGATTCTAGCTTTCATTTATTTATTACTTTCTACAAAATGACAGCTAGAATCTGATTGGTTGTTATAGGCAACATCCCCACTTTTTCAAACCCGCAGCTTAGTAAATCTAGCCCTAAGGCTGACTTTTTATGTCAGGTGTCCATAAAAATAAGCAAACTATGTCACAATATAGGATGAAATGGCTTTTCCTCTGCATCTCCAATTTTTTTTTTTTCTAATTCATAAATGAGTAAACAAAAAAAGCCAAACCATTTAGTAAAACCTATGGACGGGTCTTTTTCTCCTTGTATAAGGCTGTGCAGATATGTGCCTTATATCCTTCTACTGTTTCCATGTTTCAACAAGAGACCTAAGGAGACAGATTCTCATAAATAATATCTCCCAACTGGATCCTTCTGCTCTGTCAAAATCTGCACCTCTCATCCACTCTCGTTACTTGCTGCCATTCCTGGTTAGTGTTTTATTTCGGGCTGCGCACACACTGGAAATCTCTCCCTTGTACAACTAACGTTCCCCTAGCATCCAAACTCACCTTCAGGTAAACTCAAATTCACAAAACGCCTTTTTAAACTCCATATATTATTCTACCCGATTACCACAATACAGCACAGTTCACAAAAGGCCTATATATTTAATTTATCTCTTTTTCTACACAAGCTTGCCTACTGGGGGCTTCTAGTGGCCTTCTGCAAACGTATATTGTGGAACTAAAGTGATCCTTTGCTGAAATAATGGAATAAATACTGGTGATGAGCTACTGGTCTTACGTTCAGTAGTTGTCCTCATAGGGATGCTGACTGCAAACCTGGTTATGTGTCTATATGTAAGAGGTATGTGATAAAGAAAGTACACCTTCTGTGTGTTACATACCAGGGCATAATGGACAATCCTCTAGTCCTCACCAAATCTTTAAAGTTGATAAATATAATTCCATGTGACAAATAACACAACAGATTATGTTGTCATTATTTATTAAACCAATAATAAGCCAACATGGCCATGTGTGAACAAGTGCATCCGTACTGCTTCCATAACAATAAAGAAGGTAATTTGAGCACACTATGACTACAATCTACTAAGACACATCTGAAATGACACTTGTTTGTTTCCACACTACCCCTGCAGTTTCCCACTTCATTATGTTTTTTTTTCTAAAGAGCTCCTCATAGTAACTGTAGAATGACTACTTCATGTAACTCCTCTTACATTATTGGTTTAGTTTTCCTTTCATCTACATCATTGCGGTCTTAAGTTTTTACGTAAAGAAGGCCTCATGTAAGAAGGACTGTGCTGGAAGCTGCTGTACAGCTAGGGGTTGTAGCATCATAGCTCTGCCCCTTGCCTGAGGGCTGCTTTGTTGCAGACTCTTTCCCCCGGGTTGCATGGTTGGTCTCGCAGCCCAAGCTGAAAACTTATGTATTGGAGGGATGTGTGAGTGGGAGAACCAATAAATAGCAGCAATCCCAGACATTGCGGCTTCTTATTGGTCCTCTGCTCACACCTATTTTCTGCAACCATTTTAAAATGGTCTAATAATATTCACTTCTTTACGTGTTAATACAGCTTCAAAGATGATGGAGACTGCGTGTAGTAATGTTTAAAGCCACACATACACCTCTTGAAGTCCGCCTGTTGGACATCCTAATCTGCAGAAGCATGTGAGAAACTGATCCAAAGCTAAAAGTGAACTACAGTTATATACTATACTAATATGTATTGGTTCAAATACATTTTCTATTGCTTGCATTGTGTGGGTGTGGGTGTGGGGGGGGGGGGGGTTGATGCCCTTTTGTAAGATTGCACCCTCGATTCTTGTGATCTGATTTTGAGCTGTACTAGAAGTGAAACAGAACTGTCCGCTGTTGCTTCTGGCTTTTCAGCGTATGAGAGCTGCATTTTGTGTTTGAGCTGCAAGCCTTAAATGATAAAGGTATCTCTGAAACTAGAAGCTTAAGGAGAATGTGCCTGACGGGATGACTGTATACTCTGACAGATTGGATGATTGAATTGCTGTTTTCAGATTTGCGACGTCAATGTGGCCAGTCTAAACACTTATTAATATAACATGCTTGTGCATTGTTTCACCCATTGAACACAGATGCTTGGATGGCTCCTACTTACTTAGACCTTTATGTGACTGCTATATTTTTATTATTTTTTTATTTCCAGGTTAAGGCCAGGTGTCAATAGTGGGACTAACTGATGGGCTAAACCTCTTTTTTTTTTTTTTTTCCCTGACAGATTTAAGTCCGCAATAATTTTTGTTAGACCCAGGACTCACAATTCTCTAACTGGCTGCTAATTTAAAGTAAAAGTTGGTTTATATGAAACCATTAATACCACACACAAATATATATATATATATATATATATATATGTATGTTCATGTATCAGGAGTATACTGAGGATATATGAGGCCAGAGAGAGATTTTCCTATGTTTGTAGCTCTGTTGAAGGACATTGCAGCCAGCCTATGTCAGTTACCTTTTACATGAAATCAGAAGATGTAAATATTATGCCAAAGTATGGAAAATGTTACATATATATTTCTAAGTGTTATCAGCAGCTTCTTTATGTAAGGTGTTTTTTTTTGTTTTTGTTTTTTTGTATTTTGGGTTTAGTGTCCTTTTACCTGTATTAGCCATTTTCAGCATGGCAGAATTTTTTGGCAAATTTGGACACATTCCTAGAGCTAGGTAGTCCCGGTTTTCTCACATGTGGATTTTTTTTATTTTTTTCACATGTACCCCTGTGTTATGGTAAATGTTTATGAATTGGGACCTGTCATGGCCTTTACATTTCACGTGTCACTAATAACTGGTTATACTGTAACAACCTGGTTAATATCAGGGGAAGCTAGTGAGAACATTGGTTTCCTAACGGAGGAGCACATTTTTACATTTTGGCGCACAGAGAGGTCCTAAACTTTCCTTGCAGAGACTTTTTTTTGTTTTTGTTTTGTTTTTTACCAACTAGAACAAAATCTCAGCTTTTATAAATGAATAAAAGTATCCCACAGCTCATCCAGTCTGCACAACGGTGCCACCTGTAATAGAACATGTACCAGTAGCAGCAGGTTAGTCGTATTGGTATCGGCTTTAGAATAAAACGCAGTTGTTTGGTTTGGAAATTTACTTTGGGCTTTGATGAGTAGAAAGGAGACTTCTGGTGGAAAATGACCTCTAATCAGGAGAGCTGCGGGTGATACCAGTCTGTTGACCACCATTGATATACACATTTTTAATGATTGCCTTTACTTTCTGGCACCAATAATTATAAACCTTTTTGTTCTGTAGGTTTCCATTCTGTGCAGAGTGACGTGTGTAGGAGCTGCCGGATTTGGGGAGGCAAGTGAGGAAACTGGAGAAAGGAGGATGGAGCTTCAGACTCTACAGGAGGCCCTAAAAGTGGAAATTCAAATTCACCAGGTTAGAACTCTGAATTCATCCCCATTGATCATTACAGGAAGTTTGGATCAACCAGTTTTGCATTAAAAATATATATTCTTTTATGTCCAAGACACAATAACCCCTGTGTGAAAGGAGACTTTTTTAATATTGAACTTGAAATCACCAGTGTGATTTTTTTTTTTTTTTAACACTGATGGTCAAGAAAACAATTCATGTAGCCGTTTCACTCATCAATGAACTTAATCAGCTGTTCAGTCCACTATTAACGTGTATGAAAGGTGCTAACCTTGAAAAGAGAAAATAGCACTTGCTTTCAATTGACAGCAATTGCATCAGTGACATCCAAAGGCTAAAAGTAGGTACTGCGCTCCAGTAAAGTAATAAATCACTAACGAATAGAGAAGGCCTCCATGTTTTCAGTGCGGATATTCGAGAATGTAGCCTAGACCCAGTGCCCTGTCAGAGGCTGCCTATCTACCGTATGTAGGCCACTGCTACATTTAAATAGATTGTGTGTAAAACATTTTCATTTAAATTGCAGAGTTCTGTTATACATTGTTTTACACAACCTGTTTAATAAACACTGTTGTGCGCCCCCTCCCTCTTCAAAGAGGACATCTTCTCTACTTGATATATGAACAGTATTGCATTGCGCTCACCTAACACAGTTACTTATGGTTGTCCAACATTTAATCTACAACAAAAATCAGTAAATCATGGTCGAACCTTCTTAAGATGCAAAATAAAATATTGTATATGTAGGTTAATCTGAGCTTAGTAACATTCAGGGAAGCTGCACTTTGCATTCAGACATTGTTTCTGCTGGTCTGTACAATGATTCTGGTTTGGTTGTGTCTGCTGGAGTCATTGCATGCAGCGCGCTGACTGCAGCTTCCAGGAACGCTCATTCTTTCCTGTCCAGAGCGCCTTGGCTGATAGGTTCCCAGTATCATCTTAGTCACATAATGCAGAATGTGCCTGGCCCCGCTGTTGGTCCAAACCATTTTATCAATTGCATGCCTTATCATTTCAATTTTATTACAGTGGTTGAGATTTAATCCTTGATTGGAGTTATGAGATATATAGAAGTGACACAGAATTATATCATTCCTGTTTCAAGATCAGCATAAAAGCAGCTCTGGTAGAAAAACAGCGACAGTGAATATGTTAACTTAAACTTTTATACTTGTAATGTTGATAATGGAATGTGCCCTATATTTAAATGTAAGGATGTTGTAATCGGCAGTAAAATCCTTGGAGACATATATGAGCTCTTCTTGTATGGAAGAAACAATGCAATGTATGGGAAGCTAGAGAAGTATCTGTCTGTGTCTTCACTCCGCAGCTCCACAGTTTACACTCTGCTACCCCAGCACGTTATCTGCATGGCAATAAATAACTGCTGTTAATGGAACTTTCATGAATGAGATCTATGATCAGGTCCGTGTTCATTCAACACGTTTGAGCTGGGAATCCTTTTTTTATTTGTCAATATTCATCCTATGCCCTAATAGCAGAGCAGTGATTTAATGCTCTGTGCACAACACCACAAGAGTTAAAGCTTTGCAACTGTTGCCTGACAGTCCTTTATTATCAGTAGGCAATTGCTCGTGGATAGTTTCAGGACTATGTAAGCCTATTGCACAATACTTGCTTACAATTTTGCTACACTTTTGTAGACAATTTGGGATAGACTATAATGGAAAGTAGTGTTTTGTAGACCCCCAAGGTGTATTGGAAGTTTGCCCATCTGGACCATGTTTACTGAAATTGGACCAGTCAAGCCCTATATATACCGCTCATTTGCTTTACCGCTTCGTTCACAAAGGTCATCCATGCACTAAGCTTGTGGTGTGTGAGGCCGAGTAATACTGGGAAAAACTAACCAAAAACATTGTCTTAAAGACTACAAAGCAGGTTATTCCTGGTGGAAGTGGGATAGATTGGGAAAAAAAAGAGTGTGAAAATTGGTCTAGTCCAGTGGTTCCCAAACTGTGCACCTAGGCTCCCTGGGGTGCCTTGGAGATCTCACAGGGGTGCCTCGGCCAGGCCCAGTGGTAAGCAAGGCGGGGGACTACTTGGTAATTATTTCGGCTTAGGAGAGCCTTGAACTGAAAAAGTTTGGAATCCACTGTTCTAGTCATAAGAGGCAAAATGCATCTGGTCCTAACAGGGTTAAAGAAAGTTATATAGAAAACAGAAGATGTGTACTCAACCCATCAATGTCTATGTACTTTGCTATCCACTGAATGTATGTCATAAGGCTAGGATGTAGTATTGTTCATTTTATTCCTTCTTTGTATTACCATTCGCGGAAGAATTGTGCACAGACGCTGTTTACAGCAATTGTCATAGAATCCTTATACATTAACTATGTAATCTAACGTGCAAATGAAATCTCCTTTATACAATAGCCAATATTAAAATAATTATAATACAGAAAGGAAAATTAAATTACCGTAGTATACTCTTTATAATAAATGCAATTAAATGCTGTAATAAAAATTGTCTTTTATCTGATGTGGTAACATTAAGACAATGATAACCTTTTCTTTTTTTCCCACCAGAAACTGGTTGCTCAAATGAAGCAAGATCCACAGGTAAAGATGTTCATTTTTTTTACTGTTCTAAAAATATTGAGCTGGATTTTGGTAATTTGAGGGCCCTTTCTCTGTGATTAATTGGTATATAAAAAAATTAAAATGTGCTATGCCTCTTTTCTTGCAACCAAATAAAGTAAAAGGAAATTTGAACTACAGTAATATTGTAACTTCTGTATTTCATGGGTTGCCGGATAGCCGCTAGGTGTCGCGTTTTATGGGTTGCCGGATAGCCGGCTAGGTGTCGCGTTTTATGGGTTGCCGGATAGCTGGCTAGGTGTCTCGTTTTATGGGTTGCCGGATAGCTGGCTAGGTGTCTCGTTTTATGGGTTGCCGGATAGCTGGCTAGGTGTCTTGTTTTATGGGTTGCCGGATAGCCGGTTAGGTGTCTCGTTTTATGGGTTGCCGGATAGCCGGCTAGGTGTTGCGTTTTATGGGTTGCCGGATAGCCAGTTGTCTAGTAATCCACGTTGTCATTATATGATGTGTGAAAGAAAAAGACTCATTGGGGGACTTTTCTGAAAAGTTTCTGGCAAAAAATTGGAGCTTACAGTCTAAATCCTCTAACATAAATACACACGTACACACACGCGTACATTTTTGATATCGGCCAGTTAACCTACCAGTATATTTTTGGATTGTGGGAGGAAACCGGAGCACCCAGAGGAAACCCACACAAACACAGGGAGAACATACAAACTCCACACAGATAAGGCCATGGTTGGGGATCGAACTCATGATCCCAGTGCAGTGAGGCAGAAGTGCTAACCACTGAGCCACCGTGCTCACAAAGTAAATTTTCGAGTGCATGCTAAAATAGCTTTCCAGTTTTATTAATTCCAATGAATCTCTAGGGCTAGTGTACTCTAGTAATCTGCTGTTTAGTTGTTTTTCTTTTTTTTTTTGTTTTTTTGGATGTTTTTTTATTTTTATATGCCGAGATAATTTTTTTTTGTTGTATATCCAAAAGCATTTTAGACATGTTCATAAAATATCCCTCCATTTTTTTCTTAAAGGCTCATAACCACCTAAGAGTCTGTTTTTGCACATGTGTTTTATTTATTTTGTTTTTTAAAAATGCAGTGGCACATGGCAAAATACATTTACATCCCATATTGTGAGGTGTTTTTCTTGTCTGTTGTGCCAAACCTAGATTAGCAGTATAGAGTACTTAACAAAACAAGCTTGCCATATAGAATCTATTATTTAGTCAGAATAATTCTTCTGATTATGGTCAGAAACTAGATTGTGTTATATGGTGAGGGATTTTACAGTGAGATTTGGCACAAAAGATAGAGATTGAGCATGTTGGAAGGTGGCGCAATTTTATCATAATCCAGAACAGGCCTGTGCAGGGGATAAGTACTCAGCCACAGCTTTTTCAATTACAAGACTTTACTAACAGTCTAGGTGCATTGTATTGAGAATATATCAATGTGACCAAATGATGCACTGTAATATAAATAACAGCGGCACTCTAAGAGCACTTTGATTTATCTGAATATATTCATATGCTCTTTTGACAATCTCAGAAAAGTGTAATGCTGTAACGTTCCATCATGTCTCCTTACTATATTTATATGTGACACACAAATACAGCTGAAGCAAGCAGTATTTTAGGAGGAAATAAAGGAATAATACAAATTAAGTGGCTGGGCCAAATGGGATAGTAAGTCTGAGGTTATGTGCATTTCATTCACAATACAGATTTGCTACATATTGCACTGACAGTCTGCCTAGAACCTTGCATCTAGTTGAGATCTGCGGTTAAATAGTGCCAAATAAAATTGTGATAACCTTCAGTTTTTAGTGCTGAATGACCCCCAATATAAGATTTGGAGGGGGGGGGGGGAATCAAATGCCAAGACATGAGTGCCAATAAGTTATCGCTTCAGTTTTAGCATGTTTAACGCAAAGTTTATTTTTATATCTTTAAACACTGTCTTACGCCCACTAGTGGTGAGGAAGAATAGGCCATGGTTATGTCTTCAGAGCAATCTCTCAGTACTACGCTCGTGATTATCTTATTACTGCTAGTTCACTTACTGCATGAAGATCTCATAGACCTGCTTAGGAATTGCTCCTATTCTCAAAGGTTCTGTTTTGTTCTCAGAATGCAGACTTGAAGAAACAACTCCACGAACTCCAAGCCAAAATCACATCTCTGAGTGAAAAGCAGGTAAGGGTCATATGATTTAGAGATCAGTATGAAAGTTCATTATGTTTGTTTTCAGTCCTAAACACTACCTGAACTGTAAACCTACTTGTGAAAGGACGTGGAAATGATTCCATGTTCTGCTGTGATTGGACAGAAATTACTCTTACATCGACTCTGCTCCTCAGGAGGTTATTGCAGGTCTCTCCACAACTATGACAGAAAAGCAGTTTACGTACAACACAACTTGTGTGTCAAACATACACACATTAACTCTTTATTTACAGCTTTTTCAGACTGTAAATTGTAATATTTGAAGGTTTGGCCATGTGGTTTTGTCTCCTTTTACCATTTATACTTTTGATTTTGAACTCTGTGTATGAGCATTGGTTGTTTTGCTGATCTCATTATTAGAGAAGGGTTCTGTCTGTAATACCCACCTAACAGAAGCCCCTGCTGCTTTATTCTATGCTGTCATTTAAAGGAGTGAATACAGTTTTTTAACAGTGCATAATTTATCTTTTTCATTTTTGCTATAATTGTATCCAGCATTATGTATGTATGGATTGTTTTTCTAGCTCAGGTTGTTCCCCTGTGGTTGGCTTCCACACTTAGTACAGAGGTAGGAGGGTGTCTCCCTGTAGAATCTTACCTCTGTATACTGGTGCTTAATTTCCCTGCAGCCATAGAGGCTGCCGGCCAGAACAATGGTGGCAACTGATTTACCCTAGGAGAGAAGTTTTCCTTCTTGTATATTCCAACTTTATTAAGAAGTGATCATTTTATTCACCTGTCTACTGCTTTCATGGATTAAAATTAATACTTAAACATGTAATCTTCTCTGCATCAAGACAGGATTAACCGTTTAACATGGTGCTGCAACATTATTTGCCACAAAGTAAAAAAGCAAAACAAAAACCTAATGTAGTATTGGCTGCCGGTCAGGTTGTATTACATTGTATATTGAAAGGGAGTTGGTGTTGGAACAGCTCTGACTACTATCTTTTTAAATGGAATGGATACATCGGTAAATAAAAATAAATAAATCAAGGTCACAAGTAAATTAGAGACAAAGCTAATGTCACTGGAATTAAGCTAGATAAAAAACACTAAATAAATGTTTCTTACCTGTGACTGGTTGGATCGCCAATACTTGTAGTATTGTACCAAGCAGGATATATCTGGTTTCTCCTGCTCAGGGGGGAGGGGGGGGGGGGGGGGGTTATTCAGGCTAATGCTGATGTTGTCAACGCTCCTCCCCTTTGAAGTCCCCCATTCATACAAATGAGAAGATTACAGGGAAGGGTCTGTGAGCAAGGCCACCTTGTGCAGGTGGTCCGTTGCATGCACTGAGCCACTCTGTTGATCGGTAAAGCGCAGGTAGAGGAACATTTTTTTCTTTTTTTCTCATGTAATTAAAAATACATTTTTTGTTTTGGGTGTAATTAGCTATTTATCATTTTTGCACCTTTAGGAAGCAGCTTTGGTAATAGCGATAGATTAGGAATCCTCTTTTCAGTTGTATTAAAAAATAAGTGCACTCTTCACTTAAGTACGTAGCTAGTTTCATGATTCCTAACCTAGGAACCAGAAAAGACTTTGCATACGATTGATAACACAGTAACCTAAAAATATCATTTACTTTTGGAATCTACCTCATTTGCCTAAATAACATGCTGTTCACCGAATGCTCATTATTAACTAGTGAATCAGATTGTCAGCCTGCTAATTGAAGTCTTTCATCATATGAACATTGAAGGATGTTGACAAACCTTAATTTTTCTATTTTTTTTTTTTTTTTTTTACCAGCGTTTACAAGTTATGTAGGCTACAGTGACAGTTATGCTCCCTGTGTCAAATCTGCATGTTCCCTCTGCCAGGTAGTGCTGTGTTTGCAGTTGAAAAGAAGTTCAAACAACCAAAGACTTCACAGTACTGTGGCCATGTTCACCAGTCACTGTATAAACACATGTTATAAATAAGTGTAACACCCCATAGATTGTGAGTTACATTGGAATCTTGGCACATCCTTATATGTGTTAGAGATCCGGATAACGGCACAATTGCAGAAGCCTGAATTAAGCTACAACATGCAAAGCTTTTAATCACGATGTCAGCAGAAAAAAAAAACCTCCTACTCTCTTTTGATAATACCAGATGAAATGAATAGATTTTAGTGATATTTTATAAATGCATCGCTACATATCAGGGTTTTGTTGTGCCACTGTTTGTATTCTTTGAGGATTTTCAGTAACATTTACAATAATTAATGTAATGAACCACGTTAAGCAGTGATAATGGAGAGCTTAGTCTGTTTGGTGTAAATGGTTTATTTCCCTTCCTACATTAAACCTGTGCAATGACTTTCACCTCTGTGCTGCTGTTGTCTTGCCAACAGTGTGAATGTCACTTCTGCCAAATCGAAGATCATTTTTATTAAAAACAACCAATCGAAGCAAAGCATCTGTTTCCACTAAGTGCATGTTTGTTTGTTTTTCAACCTCTTAGTTGTACATCGAAACAGCCATGAAATTGTTCATATCATCTTGCGGCCAGCTTATGAATACCACCTGAAGTTTAAGGGCATTGACCAGAGGCCTTGATTGTATAATATTGTTGAAGCATTTTTATGTTCTCTTCTTAAAAAAGAATTTGTAGGTTAATGTACTGTTCTGTCTTACCCTAAGGTTGTACTGCAGAAGTACAGTTTTAATTGATTTTTTTTTCCTTCTCACCCTCTAACAAATGGCTAAAGGCTCCCTTATGGTTCTAACAAGCTATCGAATGTGGTGCTGAATAGGCCAAACAGCTGAAATGATTTTGCATAACAGTTCTGTTACGCTGACCACATCATCGCCGTTCATTGTTCTGTATATTAATCTATCAATCTCCAGACTGCAGAGCTATTCTACTGTGTAGGAGGCTTGCAGGCCAATCACACAACCTGATCGTCTTGGTGATATCGCCTTGCTCAGCTTTGGCTATATTCTCCATAGTATGGAACCGCATACTGGACTGATTTTAGTATGAACACGTTAGGTGTATTATTTATCTTTGTAATGAAAGAAGCTGTTGGTATGACACAGATTATGGTTTACCAAGCAATATATTGGATTGGGAATACTTTGTTTTCACTCTCTCGTTTATGGACATTCCTGACTTCATACTGACTTTCCTATTGCACAAGAATCCATGCTGTTCATATAATTTGTTTTTTTATTTTATTTTTTACTTTTAATTTGTAACAGCTAAAGAATAAAACATGTCACAAAACGATGCAAAACATAGCATCTAAATTATTTTTTTTATTTTTTTAAACTCTTTATTTACAAAGGAAACATGAAAAGTACAATCAACAGATATAAATTATTTTTATTGCAATTCCATGTACAAAGTGACCCATTTATTTTCAGCACTTTCACCTCAGACAACAATCTCTGATAATTTGAAACCTAAACATAACAATGTCTGCTTTTAAAGTAATGAAAATAAAAGCACTTAAATTTGTATTTTCAGACCTTGGGGGCTTTTAAGTGGGCTGCAGTAATGTTACCCAACTGTGAATTTATTATAATGGTTTAGGAATGTAGAGTCCTATTTTATTCAAGAGCAGCACTGCAGGACGCCAGCATACACTTAGAAATACACAGAAATGGACTTCAAATATTTATAACTTAAGTCATCCGGGGTGCAGCTGTACACAGATTCTTTATTTCCTTGGCTCTTGTTTGATAAAGTCTGCTAGATCTCTTCTTTACCAGCATTGTGACGAGTTAAGTATTTTGCAATTAAAGTTATACATAGTTATAGGGCAGTCTAAATAACTGGTTGTTAGGATGGTTTTTTACACCACTGACAAGTGTTTTCTTGATAATAAAGTAGTCATGCGCAGCACCATATCCACTGGTGAAGTGTTCCCCCATGTGTGTGTTATGTTTTATATTTAAAAAGGTGAGGATTTAAAACCCTTTTTATGGGAGGGAAATTGCCCTGACAAAGCTGTGGCTAAACCGCTAGGTGAAGAGCGGATTGTGAACCAGTGACTGACTCCCATATGGTGTTGTGGATTTGCCTAAACCTTACTTAATCTATCAGAAGGGATGCGGGCAGATTTCGGTGTATAGCTACAGTACCCGAAGTGATCTTAGAAGAAATAGTCATTTTTGTAAGGACCCTTCATTTTTTTATTTCCATGTTCTGTAAATCAATCTGCAGAGACTTTTTCTATATATTTGCATTTGCATTGGATTCAGCTGCCATGATGCTTTCACTTAGCAGGTGCAAGAGCTCAGTTTCGAGCATATGAAATGATTTTTTTTTATATTATTGCTGCAATTTCTTGGAGGTAAACACATTGCATTGATCTGCAGACGACCACGATTGTATTGTGCTGTAAAAGCCACGCTGCATATATGTTAATTACGGGTACACTGTGTGATCATAGCCGCACTTGAGAGTCTCATTACAGCCACAGTTCACCAGATGGTTCTATATAACCTCCTCTGTACTTGGTATTCCTGCAACTGTGATAATGCAAAGCTTACATAAGTATAGTTGTAGAAGGAATCATTCCTTTATTGTACTATGTACATTGGCAGGTTGTTCATCTCTATAACGCTGTCAGTTGAGGCTTTCTGTATCTTTTTAACATGATGTAACTTAGCTGTTGGCCTGTATTGTCCTAGCGAATTACTAAATAAATGTATAATATAGAATATCTTTATGGTTTGTATGTGAGCTCTTGTATCGCTATGGAATGTCGGAATTGATAACTCCAAATACCTTCATTCGTGTTACATGCTTGTTAGTCTGGACATATAATGCAACTCCTCTTAATTCTATTTCTCATGAACTATAATTTCACTATAGTGTTAGTCTGTCCATTAATCAGCATACCAATGTAAGTTCATGTGGATGTCTTGCTATGCCTCTGTGCGTAGGGGAATTTTGGGCTGTAATTTCATTTTTACTGTCCGTACCCAGCCAAGAGGGTGACGTTAGAAAGCTCTCTGTAGCAGTACAGTGGTGACCCCCTGCAGTGGGCCATTTCCATCTCCCTGTTCACTCGTCTATGAACTGATTGAAGTGCTTACACTAGTTGACATTATGCACATTTTTTTAAAATCGGTGATGCTGGTTTGTAAAGGTACATAAGTCATGAAATAGACTGGAAGATAAAAGCACCAGATGGCTTATTGAGCTTTGCAGAAATGCTCTAATGGATACAAGTTTTGCTTTCTTTGTTTCATGGTAGGAAAGTGCAGGTACAGATGCCCTGTCAAACAAACTAACTTAATAAACTACTTTTGGTGTGAAATTAGGTTTTCCTCACTGCTGTAGTACAGCTGTAAAGCACAGCATCCTGTCTGCACACATGAGGAACCTCTACATATACACACATGGTCCAGGGCATAGTGCAGCAAACACTGGCTGCATGAAGGGAGGTAAAAGTAATCTAAACTGCTGTTACCGTTTATTTACAGCGGTATTAGTTGAATTGAAAACAAACCTGATGGCTGCGTGGTGAGGGGTGGGCTGTGTGTCTCAGATGGTAACTGACTGAGGGGTTACTCTCATCCTTTGCACAGATTAACAGCATCATGTTTGCATATAGTACACTATAAAACACAATGTATTTTCAATATGTTATTCATTTACTGTATAGAAACCACCAATATCAACTTTAATCATCAAGAAAATTGATATTCATGTAATACATTTCTTAACTTGTTTACACTGATAAACCTGCTGACTGAGGCACAGTTGTGAAATTACTGGCAAACCGCTGACTGCAAATACGTATTACCAAAATGTCCCTATATTATCATCTTCTAGGATTACTGAAAGGAGTCCGCTGTATAGGGCAGAAATGTCTCCCTCATAAAATTTAAGCCTTATCGCAAATATTTAGTTCTAATAAGCTTCTGAAACCCATAACCAATACAATATGTTTATAAAGCACTTTGTATAAGGGATCCTACAGGCTAGGGCTATATTAATTTGCAATGAGATTTTATGTGATGACAATATGGATGTTTCAATATAGTTAAAGGGTCCTGTAATCAGCTGAACCCTCACAGTGCTGTTATCATTGACCGCATTGGGGAGTGTAGTGGCAGGAAAAAGGTCAGGCTACAATGGGGGCCTGGCTCAGATACACCCAAGACTTTATTTTTATTGTTTGCTATCTATCAATATTTTTATTTTATTTGCTTTACAAGTGTTTCCATTTTAGATGGCAAGTACTCTTTATCAGTGTGTGCGGCAACTCTGAGATATATAAAGAGCTCTCTGTTCCAATCCCTGTCAATGGCATTTAATTGATGCCCCAGAACACCTTGCGCATGGCCTGGCATTCTGGAGCGCCGAATGTAAACTTAGAGGGGAACTGATCATGGATGAAGAGGGCTCTCTAATAATGTGGACTCGGCTGTGGCATGGAAGCACAAGAGGGGGAACTGATGTATGATCATTTGCCTTCTGAGTAAATGTGAAGGAGCAGAGCAGCGTTAAGTGAGGAAGAGGGGTTAGTGATGAAAGTACTAATTAATGATGAGGTTATTGATGTGAGTTAATGATGGATTTCATTATGATGGAGGGTTAGGGTTAATGTTGTTGCAGGAATTAGGGGTTAATGATGACAGAGGATGGGGAGTTAATTATAAGTGTAGTAATGATTGTAGGGCCAGTTTGATGAGGGGTACATATTGAGAAGGTGAGAGGATGATGAATAGAGTGGGCAATGGTGATTGGGGCTGGGTGTATGGAGTTGAGGTGTGAGAGGGATCATAGAAAATAGATTTTGTGGTAATGGTGTGAGATGAAGACCAGGATTGACTTGGTTATTGAAGGGGATAGAGAAGGATTATTATGTATATTAATGGGGATATAATGCCTGTAAGAGGGGCGAGCTGTGTGTAAAGAGGTGGTATGTATATGGCTCGTTATTTATTAGCCCATGATCTATAAAAAGACTTACATTTTCCTGACTCCTAAGTTTTTAGGCTTGCCCCTTGCTTGTAAAATATTTTAAAGCCCTGGTGTAGCTCTTCCTAATATGTACAAAGGTGAGCATTCATTATTTTATATTGATTAATAGAATCATAACAGTATATGGAGATCGTCTATAAGAAAGAAACTTTCATACTACATAAAATGTTCATGATGGGTCCTTCACTGTTGTGTAACCGTGTAGTTTTCCATGTGTGTTCCATTTTTAAAATAGATTATTTTCCTGCCTTCCTGCATTTTTTTCCTATGTATGTTGCTGAAAATAATATATATATTCTCTGAATCCTATTACCTATATCATTTAGCATAGTGAACACATAGTTAGAAAAGCAAAAGTCCTGTATTTCTAGTAGGCAATGCCTTCCTGATCAGAGACTTACATAACTAGAGCGAGATTGTATTGTAAAGTGTAACTTAAGCTCAGTTAAGGCAGCCTTGCTTGTACCATCACCTCTGTGTGAATGTCTAATGTGCAGCGGTTCTTAAGATTCAGCCTTATTCAGTTGTAGGAAGTATTTTCACACATAACAACTTATAGACTTTTTTATGCTTTTTGTACTCTTGTTCATGAACTATTGTTTTCTGAAATCACAGAAAGCTACCGGTGATAGTCACTCAACAGGCTGCAACTTCACTTAAGGTGCCCACAAACAAAACAATTCTCCTGTTTGATCCAAGAGTCAATCCAATTTAATCTCGCACACAGGGATGGCCCTGTAAGATGAGGTCCAGCCATACATTTTTCCAGTTAAGTAGCCGGATCACTTATGGCTTCATTGCGGCCTATCACCACACGCTTTCTGCAATGCCTAAAAAATTACCCTGTAGATTTTGATTGGATTATTTGGCACTGCAGTCACTATTTAGAGCCACATGATACAATATCTCGTCAATTGCCCAATATAGGCAGTGGTGGTATGACAGCATGTGTAGCCAGCTTTACAGTAGGACAGGAGGTCTAACATTCACAGGAATGTGCTTTTTATGTGAGCAATTTTGTTTTTTTTATTCAAGTATTTATTTGGAACAGTCTTGTTCAGGTTCCCAGACTTCTATCCAAGCGTTTTGTCCAGCAGTCACATCTTTCTTGATTCCCAGTTCTAGTGCTTTATTCTATTAGCCTGGTCGTATAAACTTTTGCTGTCTGCTCACCCTTAGATTTTGACCAAATTGCATCCATTGAACTGTGCAAAGTCTGAACGTTAATTTGGCAGATCTGATCATTTTATTTGTCTGATGACCCCCATCAGCACGATTTTAGTATTTGGAAAAATGCGTGTGGACTCCAAACGTTGCAGTTCTGTTCATGTGATACCTGATTAACTAAACCCACACAGCAGGCCTTCTGACAGAACACACCTATCAATGATCTTTTTACAGCAGCTATACAATACTGAAAAACCATCATGAAAAACACAAATTATTTTAAACTTATTTTCGAATACAAAAAACTAATAGTGTATTCTCTGCACAAAAGGCACGTTATGTTTTATTTTACGTAAATGCTAAATTGAGGCTTGTGCTTACACTATGTGATGAGTCTGAGAGCTGAACACTAAAGCTAGGCATTTAAAACCCCCTTCAGCTCCAGAAAATGTAGAAATAAAATATTTTTCAAAGGATAGGTTGTGGAGCTTTAAACATGCCACATAAAAGCATGGATTGCACAGTAATGTACTATGTTGCTCTGAATTGTAATGTCAGGATAAGTACCCTCTAACCAGCAGTATCGGCAGACTGGGGCCCCGCACATCACTCTCTGGAGACACAAATCAGCGCACTGTATCATAGTAACCATTTCACATTCAAAACACCAGAATCCACAAGTTTATATATAACAAAAAAAAAAAAAGTATTTATTAAATCATACATTTTCTCTCCTACGAGAGCTAAACATAAGCAAGGCTGGTTCTTCTGCAACTAACCATCTTCAGGAGGGTATAAAAATATATATTATACAGATTACATTTTTCATAACAGAAATAATTCAGATGGAATACAATTTACATTCTTATTCCCTCTTCTGTCACCATATGGCTGAAATCGTTTAAAGTCTCTGCTTCTCTTCAGCACTAGGAATTAACCTGTAAAACTTTGTAAACCATATTTGCCTAGTAAGCTGTCATTTCTCTTTAAAAAACAAAAAAAAAAAAAAAAACTCATTGGGAAAAAAACTAGTACTGGGAGTTTGCAGCAACTTTTATATCTGACGTAAGTCACTGATAAACCTGCTTTATGTATGATTGGCAATGCGCCTTTATTCTTTACAGGTCCCCCCAGTGCCAGTGGGGGCCAGAGGAAATATTGGGATGATGGTATCTGGTCCACTGGTTTCTATAGACTTGGATTACAGAAAGGCAAATTGAATCCAGTCATGGAGAGAACTATTTTGTTGTAGCCACCTCCTTTGGTAATTGTGTACACAAGTATCATATGCTTTCTCCTGTTATGTAAAGTTTCTAAATGGAACAGCAATATCTGGCTACTTTGTAATCCATTTGTAGAAATGTGATGGAAACGCTGACCCTGCAGAACTTGTAGATGGCAAACTCCTAGCTTAGTGCAGCTTCTACAGACCTCCGTGATGAACGCCTGACTGTAATGTACGGTTACGTTTTAGAGTTTGCCTTGCTGGGCCTTTTGTGCCTGACCAAAGCTCCCTTCTTATTGCTTTATCTGGAGGGAATGCAGGAGTGACAAGGCCTCTGCAATCTGGCTCCTCCCAAGCTTTATATGAAACCATAATCCCAGTTGCAGTCTTGATCGTGTTTACATAGAAATCATTTAGAAACTCCTCTTCACTTTGCATGCATGCTGTGTCAATCCGGCCCTTTCTCTGTGGTAAAGTGTATAACGCTCCTCTGCCCAGGAATGAAGTAAGATTGTTTTGCTAAATTGTGGCACTAAAATAACAGGGGGTAAATCTCAATCACTGCTGTTTGCTTGTTATCCTTGCAAAGCAGAGATTTCTAATATAAGAGAGTGCAGTATATTCTGGCGTAATGAGTTCCTATCAGATATGTAACATAATTGTGTTTTTGTCTCTTGTGATAGGCCCTCAACCAGGATGTTTTTGTGTTTTTCTTTTGGACGAGTTGCAGATCATAATAGAATTGTGCTGCTCTCACAGCAACTGTTTCTCTCCTGATCATAAAGTGTAAGGGATTTAACATGGATACTGTTCACTCCCCTGGCGTATTCCTCCAAGTTCGTTGCTTCCAGATATTTTATTTTGCAAATACACTAATGTGTGTCTGGTGAGTTTATGATGTTGAGAAGACCTAGAATGCAGCCGCAACGTGCTGTGCATGACAATCACATTCTGCAAACCTGTTGTGACAGTGGTTTTAAATACTAGCATATTAGGAGGGGGTGGTATGAATCTGTTAGAGAGACAGGTGCCCTGATTACTTATAGCAGTGACCATTAAATCTCCACTGTCATTACATAGATGTTATGCCCAAGTAGTGCTGTGTCATGCAACTGTCACCGAAAAAGTTTACTTCTGATAAAGTGGCTTAATTTAAGTCTAAAAATGCTCAATATTCCTGCTGCATTGCTTGCTAAAAGGCCACCTCAAATGATAAATATTTTTTTAAAACTGTTTCAGATACGTTTGAGATGCTGCTCTTGTAATGGTATAGCTTTTATTGGCATTTAATTGGAAAATGAATGCGCAAAAAAAAAAAAAATACAGCGCTTCCAGCCTGAAAGAATAAAGAATAGTTATTTCAGTGTAAACGTTTATTTAATTTGATGCAGCGCCATTTTCTCTTCTATACTCATCAAAATTATAATTGTTTTGTAGTTTGTGTCTGGCCGAATCTGAAGGAGCTAGATGTTGGTGCGTTGGCCGGTGTTCAAACAAATGCGTTCATTCTTCAGCTGCTGTCATCTGATGGATCTTGATGAGATGTTGGTTGGGAACGTCCATTTTTCTGGGCCCATAAATGCTGTGAATGATTTGTGGACAATTGGGTCTAAGACAACCTAACTGGCGTTCAGAATTGCAGCATGTATGGGCACCTTTTAATCATGGTCACATAGACTTGCTTTGCTTTAAAATAGGGATCTCCTAACTTTTTAGCCATCTTTGTTTCAGTCGTGGAAGTTGTGAACTGTTCCTCAAAAAATTGAAAACCTCTGCATTATAATGAGTTAAAACCAGCCCCTAGGTTTCTTAGTGCCCCATAATTTTAGTTTGGGTTTTTGTAACCTCTTACTAAGCTGCCAGTCCAGCTAAAGTGACAGCATGTAGTAAACTTGACTAGTCTAGCTATTCACTATGTGCCCGGCCACGCTGACATCGCTGGGCGGCCGGCACACTCAGACCAGCTGCTCAGGTAACCGCATGGGTTCCAGCTAAAGGACCCAACCAAAGGCTTTCTTGTGGGGAGGGATAATGGACCAGATGTAGGGTTGTCAGAATGTGTACAGCAGCTTTTAAAGGCCCTAAATCAATTTACTTTATGTAACCTTAATTACTGCTGTTCTGATAGTTTCTTTTCCAAATGTTTCTGTTAATATTGACTGTTCAAACATACAAACACTAAATATTGCTGCGCTTCAATACATTGATGAGAGTTACCTGTCAAAACTTATTGCAAATGTATATTGTCAGTGTTGTGCTTTGTAGCCAGCAAATGATTATGTTCAGTACCAGCTGTGAAATGATTTACAAACGCAGAGCGAGTACTTTAACCATAGCAACAAATCTCAGTAGTTCACATCTGACTATAACACAGGTACTGATCTATAGAATGAATGATTAATTTATCTTAAATAAGTAAATTCCAAGCTGGGACTGTTCTTCCATGAACAGTCCCAGATCATGCCAAAAGTGTCCCGCTTGTTTGATCTCTATGGGCTGAATGGCCGGTTCTCCTCCTATTTGGCCTCCTATATAAGTGGATAAGCTGGACACAAGGCCATGTGTGGCTAGCATTAGAATCACAATTTTATTTTCCAATTCTAAAAGTTCCTATTTCGTGCCCGTCTCTCTGCATTTTTTTAACTTTGCCTAAATGCCTTCAGATGTAATGCCAACGCTAGTTGATTGTAAAGGGTAATGCAAGACATAACAGTAACAGAAATATTTTGTCCTTAAATTTTATTTCACTCCAAAAAATGTCTTGCTTAATTAATAAGCAAAGTAATATAGTGATATAATATAATAGTGAAACTTCCTGCTTTCAGTGGACTGATGTGTTCAGTGTTTTTGTTACCATAATGTACTTTCGGTTTCATGGATTTTCAGGGCTCCTTTTGGCATAAATGCGGTGACTGCTTTTGTTTCATCACAGAATTTACCCCTTTCACTGATGGACCTAGTGTACAGGGATTGTAGTTATGGTGATTTTGAGATTGCTGACTGAGAGGGAAAGACTTGTTTCATTGTCATTTTGTTTCTCCATTTGCACAGTGGGTAGGATTGCTTTGTAACCTTTTTTTTTTTTTTTTTTTTTCTTGACCTGATATGAATTATGCATCTGCCCTGGTTTAGTTGGGATGGGTGTTACATCACTCTGTTTCTCAATTATACTTTGAGTAATATTCATTTGACTGGGTAGTTGACTTTGATTTTGTTTTTATTTGAAGCCAGAATCCCCAGGTCATCAGAATGTGGTCCGTTAAGTCAGCAGAAGAGCGGAGATGTTGTTCTTTGTTTCTATATGAAAGTCCTGCATAGAGAAATAATAATGTTCTTGGGCTACATTGGAAAGAGGGATCCATGCTGGTTGTAGAAAATGCACTCGGCAACATTCTAATGGCTGGACAAGAATGTATTCAGCTCCCTGCACAGCTGTTTTATTTTTATTTATTTTTTTTATATCCCTTCAAACTGAAAATACAAGTTGGTTTATGTAAAACCGCATATCATAACATTCACAATATATAAAACTGTCTAGCCTGAGAGCTGAGCGACAAGATCACGGACCGAAATCTGTGGATCGGCACTTGGGATGGGTGTCTGGATTACCTGTGGCGTCATTGGAGTCTGTTAGGGAGGTTCGCAAGATGAGGGCACAATCAGGCCGAACGAGGGCATCTTTTAATCTCATTAACATTATGCAAATCAGTAAATCGAGCATTGTAGTTGTTCTGGGATCACGTGTGGCGATATTGTAGCATGTGTGATTTCAGGAACTTATCAGAACAGAGGTGATTTGTTGTTTGTTTTCCTGTGTACTGATTTCCATCCTTTGATCCCATCAATGGACTCTACAGTATGTCTGAAAAGGCTGGCCACCGCCGAATATTAATCTCGACAACATAACACCTGTAAATAGATTGTCAGACACCCTGGGTTCTGTCAGTGTTGTTATCTCTTAGGTTTTATATTGTGATCCGTAAATATGGGTATTGTTGTATTTACTATATATCAGCATTTTGGGTTTATTTACTTAAATGGCAAATTTTAAAAATGTCACAAATGTTGGTGGCAGTGGCATCTGTTGGGTGAAGCTATGTGTCTAGAGACTGATTCATTTGGTTCCCAGACCCATGATATTTACATACCGTGTTCAAAACTGTACACTGCTTCCTTACTAAAACGGGAGATCCAAGCTCTCCTGGTTACAAAAGAAGGAAGAAATAAAAAATGGGAAATATAAGATTTTTAAGCAAGAACCATCTAAAACACCTCCATGTATCTGTCCCTATAACTCCATGAGAGCTTGATGTAAAAGTACACATATTTGGTACTCGGGAGAAGTATGAATACATAGTAACACATTTCTGAGATTAATCTATTTAGAGCAAAGTAAATGGGCATTGTCACTTTCATATAAAATCACATGTAATAACATCATCATTATCATCATCAACATTTATTTATATAGCGCCAGCAAATTCCGTAGCGCTTTACAATTGGGAACAAACATTAATAAGACAATACTGGGTAATACATACAGACAGAGAGGTAAGAGAACCCTGCTCGAAAGCTTACAATCTATGGGACAATGGAAGTTAGAAACACAAGGGCATGTGCTACATCATATTGCACAATGGACCAGCCAGACTGAAAAGGTAAAAGTACTGAGTGGGGTGTGTGTGTTGCAATGTTGGTCAGAAGGTTGTTGTTTTGCGTTAGCTGTGTAGAGGATGGTAATAGGGTAATCTAGGGAGATTAAGATGGTGGTTGAGGAATATCATAACCTTGTCTGAAGATGTGGATTTTCAGTGAACGCTTGAAGGTTTGAAGACTAGAGGAAAGTCTTACTGTGCGAGGGAGGGAATTCCACAACATGGGTGCAGCCCGGAAAAAATCCTGTAGCCGAGAATGGGAGGATGTGATGAGAGTGGAGGAGAGACGTAGATCTTGATAACATTCTGTCTTTTGTGTAAATAATTCACAAAAAATAGCCTTGAGTCTTGTAATGCTACATGTGTGCAGGGAATTGTTTGGTTTTCAGAAACTTTACTAAAGTGAGTTGTAACTTTATTTAGCTAATTTAGGGAGTAACTGAAAAGTTCCTTAACGTGTTAGCTCTTCAGCACAATGTTGGGGGCGACAGCGTTTTCTTCTTAATAGTGAATGTGAGAAAGGTCTAAAATTACTAAAAACCCCAGGGCCCTATTAGTTGGTTTTGGTTAACACTTTCACGCCCATATGTCATGCATGCCCAGGTGGGTCCTGCTGTAACAATTTAGTCTGTGAGGACCCCCTGGTACGGGGAATATCAACCTCAGTACAAGAGAGCCCACAGCTGGTTTCCACTATACCACGTAAATCATGTTGATACCCATGCAGCACGTCTGGTTAGCAAAGGTGTGGTACCTGTGTATTGGATGGGACACAAAAATCCACCTGTACCCCTCTCTCCAGATGTACCAGCTCCATGCTGAGTGCCTATGCTATTTAACAAGTTTGGGACCCCTGGAGTTTCAACTGCCACCCAAGTGGTTTCCGAAGTCTCCTGTCTACAATACCAGAAGAGTAATGAAAACACACACACACTATATTATATTATATCCTGTCGCAGTCCAAATGGAAGGGGAGTCCCCACTAGCAACCAAGACACCAACCCCCACAGCTAACTACGAATGGCCATCACTGAGTGTTCGAAGCCGGAAATAAGCAGGCCTCCCTTTCACCACCAGCCAATCATAAGCAGCAAGACAGAAACCACTTGTGATTCACTAGCTGTGTAGTGGAGTCCTGGAAAAATCATAGCACTGATCATTTAGCAATGGGTGTGTTAGTGTGCTGGTTTTCACTATTACACGCTAGTGGTGTTCCTGTTATAGTGGAAACTAGTTTGAACTGTCTATCACTGGGCCTTCTAGCCGATTGTTTGGTTTGACAGGAATTGACTGTTATGTATACCTCGAACATAGTTGTCATTTGTTGTAGAAAGAATAGTATGTATACAGTGTGCACTTTTCATTCATGACTGCTTATTCTGTGAAGTGCCATCTGGTGGCAGAAAAAATGTAATGCAGGTAAACTCATAATTTCAATATTATGCTTTGGGAAACACTTGGCATGATGCTAAAATAGGGTAAATGTATGAAGCTGCGAGTTTCCGGCGTGTTTGAAAAGTGGAGATGTTGCATGTAGCAACCAATCCGATTCTAGCTATCATTTTGTAGAATGCACTAAATAAATAACTAGAATCTGATTGGTTACTATAAGCAACATCTCCACTTTTCAAACCCGCATCACATTCTCTTTTACATCATGTGGTGCGTCGTTTACCTGGGTAAGAAATGGCAACAGGATGCACTATGGGAAGAAGGGAAGCTGGCAGAGGCAGTGTGATGCTCTGGGCAATATTCTGCCGGGAAACCTTGGGTCCTGGCATTCATGTGATGTTACTTTGACACGTACCACCTACCTAAACATTGTTGTAGACCAAGTACACCCCCTTTATGGCAATGGTATTCCCTGATGGCAGTGACCTCTTTCAGCAGGATAATGTGCCCTGTCACACGGCAAAAACTGTTCAGCAGTGGTTTGAGGAACATGACAAAGAGTTCAACATTACATTAGTGTATGATTTGCTAGGTTGAGTGGGCAGCTAATGTCTGCTTTTTTAAATTGTCTTAAAATTGCATGTGTTCATGTTGTTTTTAGTCTGTTCGTTTTTTTTTGTGACGTTTTTTTCTGTCTTGTTGGCAACAAATGAAAAGCTTGTAGTAAAACTGTATCTCTATATCCAGCCAAGCATCTGGAAGGATACATTATTGGTTTAACAAAAAGAGTTGGAGCTCTGTGTACTTTCATTATTCTGTGCTACTGGGGGCCCAGCAGTGAACGTTTTATCAGGTGCACTTAATGTAGTTTTGTATGTTATTTTGCCAAGATATTTTTTTTTTTTGGTCTAATTTTTAATGTGTTGACAGAAGTGCATTTAGAAGGTAGATTTATTTCATATAAAAGTGACAACTCTCCAGGTGTTGTGAAACTACAAGTCCCAGCATGCTTTGCCAGCAGATTGTTAGCAGATAGCTGTCAATCTGCAGGCAAAGCATGCTGGGACTTGTAGTTTTACAGCACCTGGAGAGCCACAGGTTGGCCAGGCCTTCTCTAGGATGTTAACATCTAACAATTTAAACATGTCAAAATAATTTCCAGGGTTTTTGCAACTGGAGTGATGCAGATAAGTACATCACAAATTGTGCAGTTTGTGTTTGGTGCCATTAAATATCCCATCATAACTTGTTAACTGAACATAGAACTAACTTCAAAGATCACTTTATCTTTGCATTTTAAATTATAGATAATAAGAATAGTGACCAGTAACTGTATCCACTATACAGTAAGATGAATCTTATTTTGCATTTGGTCAATATTAAAAAGCAAAAACATTAACATTTCCAGTGATAAACATTCCTAGGATAAAACCTGGGGCTTTCCCTGTAAATTGAGGACAGTTAGCAGTTTTGTAAGACTCCCTGCATATGTTTGTGAAATGCATCATTTTAGAGTGAGGTTGGGGGGTGATTGAAAACGGAAGACTGGTTTCCTATTGATACCTTCATATATTTCTTCAGTAATCAGCATGTGGACAGGGGAGAGGCGAGAAGGATTTTTTGATTAAAGCCTCCCTTCTATTGTGTAACCAGCTGGGGGCTCGAGTCTACATTAGTTGTATTGTACTGTGATGATTTCTGGAGAATGACAAACCTGGTAGATGAGAGAGGGGGAATCCTGGTAAAGTGCTGACCAGCAAATGCAATGTTCCTACAGGACATAATACATTTGTATTTAACTGGAACAGTAGTCCGTCCGTCCGTCCCCCCCCCCCCCTTTGTTATGTACATAGGCATATTGAACTGCTGTCCCCAAACAAGATACCCTCATCAGGATTGTAGGAATTCATTCTGTACCCTTGATATATACATTGTAAGCATCAAATATGAATTGTTTAACTAAAATGCTTTTGTATCCTCTTATTATAAATAGTAATATTTCCCTATTTTTTTTTTTCTGTCCCTCCTCATTAGAATGTGACAAAAATCCTCCATTTCTCACTGTATATGTAAACAAGTGGCCTATTGCCATAATACACACCAATATCTCCCGGATTCATAATCATGTGATTATAGACTGGAGAGCAGCCGACCATAGGCTGGTGTAGAACGTAACCTAATGTCTGTGAACCTAGTTTCTCTGTAGATGCTTAGTGTTGCCTTACTATATTGGTGTTCTTGGTTATATACAGGGATTGCTCCAACTTGGGCTTCCTCCCTATGCTTAGGAACATTGCTAGGCTGTGGCATCAGAGGCTCAGGCTCCCAGTTTTAAGCTCTATATGCCAGTTAGTTTTTAACATTTTAGGGCCTGATTCGTTTAGGAAAGTTTAACAAAAGTAAGGCAAAACCATGTTGCGTTGGAGGGGGAGGTAAATTTAAAATGTGACGGCAGATTTATATTTGCGGTAGGACATGTCCTAGATCAACTTTTATATTTCAGTGTACAAATTATCTATCAAGTATTTGTGTGCTACATGAAAAAACAGCCAGTATTTTCGGTATGTGCAAAATAATAAAATAATCTGCACCCCTTGCATTGCAATTTGGCTTTGTCCAGAATACTTACCCAATTTTTTGCTTAACTTTCCTTAATGAATCAGGCCCTTAGATTTTTATTTTTTTTAATATATATTTGTATTTTGCATTGACAGCAATTTGTATAATATGCCTGACTCCAGCAGCTGTATTGTTATAGTAAATAGAAACTAAAGAAAATGTTGCCAGCCGGGTGGGGGCAGTGTAATACTTTGCAATAATAATGATAAATGTTGGAGGTTGTTGCACACATGTCCGGACTGGACAGACTGGTGGTCAGTGGTGTAAAACACACTGCTGGCTGTAGTGCTCACATAGTGCCTGTTCTGATAGGGAAGTCAATAGTTTATTCTGTTATAATCGGACTCTTTTGGGCTCCAAGAGCCGGGTGACACGTATAAACATCCGGGTGGAGCACCCAGGAAATAGGTGCTGGGGAGAATACTGTACTTAATTGTTTGTTGTATTGGAAAATACTTGCGTTTGGTATTACAGATTTAACCCTTTGAACTTGTTCTGACCAGATGTCCATTAACTTGTGGTTTTATTTTCTAGTTATGAGGCTGACTGAGCAATTTCCCTTTGACATCTGTGAGGGAAAAATGTTGTGAATGAAGAGAGGATTTGTGGAATTAACTTCTGTTACATGTGCGTTTCTCATGTTTCTGAAAGCAGCTCTGGATATGTTTGGGCACCAGTTTGTCTCTCATAGTAGTGTTCATAAGGAAATTGATCATTGGTTTAGGAACGTTTTACCATCGATAAGTGTCTTTGGTGAGTGACCCGACTGTGTTTCCATAGAAACCAGTGGCTGACATACTCTTCCCTATTGTACTTGCTGACAGTAGTGAGCAGGAAGAGTGAACAGACTGGAAACGTGATTGACAGACAGCTGGAGAGTTATGCTTGATTGTCTCTCTCTCTGGAAGGTCATCTTTGATGTTCTCACTGCCAAGTCCATGAGTCTTGTGTGTCCCGGCTCCGTGCAGTGCAGGTGAAGCACTGTATGCTCTAATACCACTGCAGGGTATTGTGCTGCTAGCAATGACTTAATAGAAACAGGATGAGCCACATTCTAAAAGTGTGACTGTGGTATTAAAATGTTATAATACTGTGGTGGGCACAACCACATAAGAAACCATTCATCCTCTTTGTAATGTGTTGTTCCGCTGTTAGTGGATGAAATGTGAATTAACATAAGTGTGAATGAGTCCTTAATGTCACTGATTTTGAATACGAAGTTGTATATTTTATTATGTGTTAAGCAGTGGAAACTGATTTTATCCAATTGTTTGGGTACTATGATTTTGCTAAAAAAAGTAAAATAAAGCTACATGCTGTGGAATAACATGTATTTACTATCTGGTATGTAGTTAGTACAGCGGTCACATTGAAAGTTGCTATCTGCATACTGGGCCCAACAACCAGTCACTTGCATTGATAAAACACGGCAGACTTCCATTTACTGGCTGTGAATGAGGGCTGCTGGTGTTTTATGGCTCTGTCCAGCATTTCTTGTGAAGACTGTCAGATAAACAGACATCCACATAAGGCCACATTGTGCATAGAATGCTATCATTTAATTGTTTTGTCACACTGTGTAGTCTGTCACCAATAAAAATGCCTTTCACTGGAGGCATCGATGTAATGAAAAGGCAAAGTGTATTAAATGTGATGTGTAATGCAGTGAATCACTAGCTGGCAGAGTAATCTCCAAGTCATTTATCCACCTGATTGTGCACTTCATGTATTTCGCCTTCCTTCTTGTGTTCATGTATAATTGAGCTGAACATGTCTGAGTTGAGTAACAGAGCTGTATTGGGCTTTTGCTTAACTCTGCAGTATTAAACTGCTCCCGTTGTCATGTGCATTGCATTTGCAGGCTCCAAAAAGCCTTATCAAATGCAGCCAGTTGGTGTTGCTGTTGTATGAGACGCTCTCATGCAGAAGGTTAATGGAGCAATAATTATAAAGCAAGATGAACTGTTAAGCCACTCCATTAGTTTACACCTATGTTGTGAATAGCAAGTGGTCTGCTCTTTTGAACATTGCTTTAAAATCCTATACAAATAAGCTCATCTGCTACTCATGCTCGAATGGTGAATCTTTCTGTCCCTAGATATCTAGCCCTTTTTTCCCCCCACCAATTTAAGTGTATTGCTCGTCAGTCTGTCACATTGGTAGTGGTTCTAGCACTATGAGATTAAAGTGCTTGTTTTTATATATATTTACATTTCAAGCAAAGCCTGAAATATAGGATACAAATTGGGCTTTTATCCATCCATAGTAATTATCCCACAGCTAGGGTGCCTGATTGCTGGCTTGTGAGAGCTGCCAAGTGCAGGAGGCTGATTGGCCAAGCGCATTTTCTGTGATGTCACAGAAGTTCCTGCAGCCAGTCCAGTATGTTCTGCTATACAGCAGTCTAGCATTTAAATATTCATACAGAGCCATGTGACCTCTCATAGTTGAACCGTATTTAAGCAATGCACTTACATGTGTTACATACATAAGCATACGCTTCACCCCTGATCAGGGTCTGAGAATAGTAAGGTTAATTTGCTTCTCATATTGTTACTGAAAGCTACATGTCATTTTAGTCACACAATAACTGATATAAATACATGTATCACTTTTAGCTATTGTGTTACTGCATGTTTGTGCATGTAATCATGCAACCCTATTTTCATACCTGTCCCATTTTATATATGAATAAATACTTTTTGTATTGAAGAAATTATAAAAATACACATTTTTTCATTGTTGTGCCCACTCTTTGTTTCACACAATTGGGGCTCATACCAACTGCCATTTTTAAATACATTTAAAAAGAGATCCTACACTAACAATCATTCCTTCTAGTGTTACCAATGCCATTAGCATTTTTTCAGAATGCTGCATTTTTGCTTTTAGGCTTCCAGAGTGCTCTAAAACGCGTTAGTGTGTTACCCAGTCTGCTGCTACTTCCAGTTATAAAGATTCTATCTTACTTTACTCAAGGTCTGACACTGTTATAGGGCCCAAAAAAAAGCTGTTGTTTTTTTTTTTTTATTATTTTTGCACATTTTTTATTTTGCACATTTGCCATGTGTAAGGCACCTGCTGCTATGTGCAGAAAGCACATACATCTCTGTTTACATAAATCAACATCTCTGTTTACATAAATCAGAACAGAGCCCAGTTTAATCCGTGGACACATCATGTGAATGCCTTACTTGTTTGCTTATTGCACAACACACCTAACACCTTGTGCATTAAAAGTCCAACAGCTGCTTAAGAATCAGTTATAACTGTCTTGGTATTAGCAGCTGAGGCTCTCTCCTACAACAGTGTCATCCAGTTGGTATTAGTCTCAGACACTATTGCCTCAAAACTAGCCAAAAATCCAATCTGCTTTGCATAAACTGTTAAACGTATGTGGAGAATAATCCGAGAGTCGGGGTCTTTCTGTTAGTTATGCATAATGCTGTAGGCATGCAAGCCAGCTGACCACACTCAGGGTAGCCAGCTGACCACACTCAGGGTAGCCAGCTGACCACACTCAGGGTAGCCAGCTGACCACACTCAGGGTAGCGAGCTGACCATTATCTCTGCTGTATGCATTCAGATGCAAGGTTTGTTCACTGTGGTACTGAGCAATGCTTGCTGGCATATTTGTGCTCTTTAGGAAGGTTTGTCTTATTTTCCAGCAGCAGGCGGGTGCAGTAACTGTGATGCGACGCCTGCTCTCACAATCCATCTTCTGATTGGACTTCCCCTCTTGTTAGAACCATCTGGCTGTATCATTCTTGCAGCAGCCTGCTTCCTACTGTTCCCTTCTGCTGAGCTGCCTCAGCCTAAATAAGGGCTTGCATTGTTGTTGGAGCTCACCAAGGCTTACCAATAGGTCTGTGGATACCAATAAAGTTTGCTAAAAGAATAGGTGTTCTTATCCCCACTACAATATCTGCTAAGCCTTCTGCAGAAGTTATTTGTTGGCAGCCGGCTGGCTCCTCTGCTAACTCTTATTGCCAGGCCACCATCTATATTGCATGCTCTTCATTATGCCCCTGTGTTTTCCTTTCAGCTGCAGCCACTGCTCCTCTCTCTGTAGGAATAAGAGGGCTGGATGATGGTTTGCACAGCTGGTTATAGAACTCTGACAATCATGTGTGATGGATTTGATTTGCTTTGTTCTGAAAGCTGTTTTTCAGTGTTTGCCTCAGTGTTCATATTTTTGCGATGTAAACTGGTCCTGACCAGATGATGTTGCATTGCACCCAGCAAATAGAGTATACAGTGTGGATTATCACAGAAACTGGACTTGTCACCTACGCAGTGTAAAAACTAAATAAATAGAGCCATATCTTATGAGAGAAATTGAAGTGTTGTATTGAATGAGAGGTGGTTATACACGGGTAGGAGGTTGGACTTTTGATGTGGTGAGTTACACTTTTGCATAAGGCGCCTGTACACAATCCTAGGTGTCTTTCTAGATTGTGGAAGGTGAAGAGAAGACTTGTGCTACAAACCATCTAGACATACTGTTGCAAAACCAAGGCATTTGCAATCTACTTTTTAAATGAGGTCCAGTGTAGGCATCCAGTTAGTAATCATTCTCTATACCAACTTGCTTAGAGCCAATATCTGACAGACATCATGAGTATTAGTCTGGCAGTATTTCATTAGTGTCACTGGTTTCAGTAGGATGCATACTGGTTCAGCCCAGCAAGTGAATGCCTCCTCTCTGGGTAGGCGACAGGTTCACTAGAACATTGGCCTAATTCAGATGAAACCTTAGCAGTGATTGTGTTGGAAGTGATCTTACGGACATGTTAGTATTTGTATTTCTGCTATTTGTATATTGCTGTCTCATTCCTCACAGAACACCCTCTGGTCAGAAGATTGCTTGACTCTTCTTACTTTATATCAGAGCTTTGAATTACATGGCACACTTCTCCACTGATCAATTCATACTATTATCACTCCAAAAATATGTTTAGGCCATAATGTTGCCTTATAATATGTGTACTGGAAACCTGTTCCTCTTACACATGTAACGTGCTTTTACTATTTACCTTTATAGAATTGTATTCTGTCTTACAGAAACTCGTAGTGGAGCAGCTTCGGAAGAATCTTATAGTTAAACAGGAACTCCCGGACAACAAACTTCTTATCCAACCTCTGCTACAGCTAGAAAGCAAACCGCCAACACCACAAGTGCAGCAGCCGCATCAGATACAACTGCAACAACTCCAACCACAGCAGGTTTCACAGGCGTCTGCATCATCTCTTCCAGGCCTGAGTGGCGCACAGGTGAGTAGCTGTAACCACATCCGTATCCTCTCTCTCCCATATGTAATACAAGGTTTCATTTCCTCTGGTCTCCCAATTTCCCAGACTTGCCTGCGGTATATTTGAACCAAGTGCTAATGATTTTGATAATGATGTGCCATTGCCATTTTTAAAGAAATTTGTTTCTACTCCGTGTATTGGACCAAAACATATTTGCTAATATAACGTGCTGCATGTGAGCTTTTTGGCCGAAAAATCCAGCACTGCCCGGCTCCTGTGAAGTCCTACTGTTTACAGTGATTACTGTGGATCACGCCATTTATTTGACACACTGGCTGCTCCCACCATGCTGCAGGCAGCTTGATTATGTCATTATTTCATGATTGTACATGTAGTTATTTGCCAAATGCGGTCATCACAGCTCAATGGGCAATGACTGTGGTAAAGATACAAATCCACAAAACTAAGATCCTACAAAAGGAGTCATAATATTTTATAAATGTTTACCAAGACTGTTTATGGTAGTCAGCATTAACTTGCCAAATGTGAGCTGCATGCAGCAAAAATTCCTAAATTGATTCGTTTTGTTGTACATTATTTTTATTCAGCAAATTATTGATGGTCATGTAAACATAATTTGACATATAGCTATTATTGCCGAACAACCTTTTGTATAGGCAGTTTGTTTTTCTTGATATTGGTGGGTAGCTTTGTTTTTAAGCAAAATTGCAACCCGCTGTTGAGGTGTTTTATTTAGAAATGTGGGGTCTTGGGCATGTAGCAGCTATGGCAGATGACTGTGCATGCAGTAAGTCACATATACTGAAAATGCTGATATTTATTTAAACATGGATTTATATCCATCCCACACTGTGTCGCAACAACAAAACTGTCCTTGGACTGAGTTCTGCAGCTTCAGTACCACTGAATATCAGTTGTGCTATAACTGTAGGACAAAATGAGAAGAGGTAAATTCTCGAGAGAACATGCACTAACTTCACTCTATTTTCAGAAACAAGTGTACGATGAAGTGGGAGTTAGGACGTAACATGTTATGTGATGGAATGCTTCTAATACTTGTACTTGCAAATAAACAGAGGAGAGATTAAGCACAAAGTCAAAAGCACTTTAAATAAAATCCATGATCGTTGGCAAGAAGATGCTTTTTGTTTAATCATCAGGATTTTAAGATCCAGATCCGTTAATAAATTGAGGATGTTATTGCAGTATAAGCCAAGCCAGCACGCTACACACGGCGGATGCTATCTGGATAATTGTAATTCCAGGGCGGAGCCAGGGAATCTCCTCTGACCCCAAACTGCAATGTATAGACTAGTATTAAGATACATAAACATTTCATGATAAGATTGCATTGTTGTGCAAAGACAATCCCAGGATTTATGTTGGAGCCTTTTCATTGGCTTAAATTTGCTTAAAGTAGGTTTTGGTTGTCACATGTTGTTAATCTATATAGCGCCAGTAATTTCTGCAGCACCGTATAATATCTAGTTACATGGGATATTGCATATGAAATTATTTAAAATGCTAGTAGAGAGATCTGTATATGTAAAACTGTTCAAGTAACCACATCATATTGAAAAATCGATGGCAATAAAAGTCTGTGGTCCTTTTAAAAAATAAAAACTTTTGTAGACGTCTCCTTTACAAAGGGCAGGATTTCTCAAATGCTCATGCATTCATGAACTTCAAATATCCTCCATGTGTTCCCTCTTTTGAGGATGGATTGCCCTTTCTTTGTATCTTGTCTGGTGATAGGTTGTTTTCCGTATTCAGAATTCAAGAATTTATAATGTCCGAAGTGTGGAAAGAACATAGACTGTGACTGTCTTATTTTAATCTGTGTTTTTTTTTTTTTTGTTTTTTTTTTTAAATTCTTTTATTCCCTCTTCTCTCAGAAGACTGTCGCAACAGCCTCTATGATCACGGCAAAGACTCTACCTCTCGTGTTGAAAGCCGCAGCAGCATCCATGCCCGCTTCTATGATGGGGCAAAGACCAACCATCGCCATGGTGACTGCCATAAACAGTCAGAAAGCAGTCCTTGGTTCTGACATACAAAGCGCCGCGATCAACCTGCAGACATCTAACAAGATCACCAGTCAGGGAACGGAGACCTTTCAAATAGTTGCAAAAAATGCTGTTACTTTGGTGAGTGATACTTCTATGTCTTTGTGGTGCGTGATGCATTATGCGTGTCTGGCAATCCCACTGGTCAGATACTTCCCAATGTACTAGGGTTTCATTTTTGTATAGCAGGTCCAGGCAACAACTTCTCAGCATATTAAAGTTCCCCAGTTCATCCCACCTCCTCGGCTTACTCCTCGTCCAACATTTCTTCCACAAGTGAGTATACTTGTTCTGCTTCATTTTTCTACTGTTATTTATGGAAGTGCCATAGAATTATTGTTGTTATTGTTATTATTATTACTTTTATTTTATTGCTAAGGCACCACAAGAGTTTTGCAGTCCTTGTATATAGGGGGTTAGAACAACAAAATTATATAAATGCAAATCACAAATGTACACGATTACAGAAGGAAAGAACTTACATTCTATAGGGGATGGACGGACAGAGAAAGGGAAACAGAGTGAGGAAGCAAAGATGGGAGATGCAGAGACGGGAGAGTTAGGAGGAGGATTGGAAGGCTTGAATGAAAAGATGTGATTTAAGGGTACGTTTGAAGGCCTGCAGACTGGTGGATAGTCTAATTGAGTGCGGGAGTGCATTACAGAGATTGTAAGCAGCGCAGGAGGTGAAGTGGCGGACATTGTCAGAGCGGAGTAGGGGGAAGCGGAATGGTAAATAGGTTGTATGTATAGGGGGAAGAGTAGGGGTTAAGGGCTTACTATGCGAGGGTAAGACATTTGAATTGAATTGTCAAGCGGACATGTTTGTTTGTTCTAAAAAGCTGGTTTGATGTCAAGTGAAAGTAAGGCAGTACATTGTGGGCATTATAAAGGTGATCCTTTCTGAAATAATATTGCATAAATGGGTTACATTTCATACAGTACGAGATAGAAATTCGGCACATTATATAAAATATTAGTGTCAAGTTTCAGTAAGTGAAGAGCTTCTTTTACATTGGTGTTGAACAGGCAAAAGGTTTATGTTCAGACATCAGTGGGTTTTGGCGCATAGTCCTTTTGTATTCTAAATATGGAGCAATGTATGCTCACGAATCTACTTCATAGATTTATCCTAAGTGTCCTTTTTCCAAATAGACAACTGTTTCCCTGTTTAGCTGCAGTCATGCCTTGTACCCATATCTGCTGAATGGATATATTCTGTTGTGCGTATGATCACTCATCCTGATCAAGTGTATTTATCGCAGGTGCGGCCAAAACCAGCAGCACAAAACAACATTCCCATCGCCCCTGCACCTCCCCCCATGCTGGCAGCTCCACAACTCATCCAGCGGCCAGTCATGCTAACCACAAAGCTAACACCCACATCCCAGAACTCTATCCATCCCGTGCGCATCGTAAATGGGCAACCCACTGCCATTTCCAAAGCCTTCCCCACAGCACAGCTCACCAGTATCGTGATAGCTGCACCGGGCACAAGACTGGCGGCTCCACAGACTCTGCAGCTTCCAAAACCAAACCTGGAGAAGCAGGTGAGTCTCTCAGAGGAGCCCTAGGGCCAAAGACTATTTTAAATGTATGAAGTGTCTCGCCGATGTGGATAGTACTGGTTAGACTATGCGTATGCACCATGTGATTAGTAAATGTGTTTTGTGCTTTATACACACTGGATGGGAGCATATACAAATGACTTCTAACTTTCATTTGTAGGAAAACTCCACTAATGTACCCTGTTTTGTGTGTTTGTTTTTTTTTATGTTTTGTTTGGCTTTTTTTGCACTTGCCACTTAGCATAAAATTTGACATAAGAACAGCTTGGCCATCTAGGCTGCCCAATTTTTAACCTATGTCAACCTCGAACCCTGTTTGATCCTTTATTCTTTGTAAAGATATCCTTATGTATATCCCAATCATGTTTAAATTGCTCTACTGTATTAGCCTCTGCCACCTCTGATGGGAGGTTATTCCACTTTTTCAATACCCTTTCTGTGATGTACTTTTTCCTCACATTTCCTCTGAACCTACCCCCCCCCCCCCCCCCCCTGTGCCAGAACATGAGGACATGCACGAATACTTCTCTTCCTTTGTAGAATGTTTCCCTCCTGCACCTTGTTATTACCCTTGATATATTTGGAAGTTTCTATCATATCCCCCCTTTCCCTTCTCTGCTCCAAACTATACATATTAAGATCTTTTAGTCTTTCTGGGTAAGATTTGTGCTGTAGGTCAATCTCTGGTTTTCTATTTTATGGGCTTTCTTTTTGCTAATTAAGGTTGTTTTAAAATCCGCTCTCTGTCAAAAGTATAGATGTCAACTTAATGGTATTGGGTTTTCCAATTGTATTTTTTTTTTTTATACATTTATTTGTAGATTTATGAATGATTGTATATTAGCGTGTGTGTGTGTGTTTGGAATGTGCAAACTACATAGATATCAAAGTATTTAGGATAGTCTAACTGTTCATCATTTTTTTTGATCATTTTAACCTTTTTGATTTTATTTATTCCGCAATATAAAACGATGAGGAAAATGTCTTTATGCAGAAAATAACAACAAACAAACCACAAAATATAATGCAGTCATGTGAATGAGACCTCATTACTGTGAAGATTTTTACAAAGCGTCTACTCTGAATGGTTTAAGAATAATGCTGACAGAAGCTCAACGAGTAAATAAAAAAACAAAAAAAAAACAAACAAATTTGTCCCTAATGTGGATGAGCAAGTTGCTGGCTCAGCTAAGGGCCCCTGTGGCCATAATGGTCCCACTGCACTCTAGAAAATTAGTCTTGGGCGAAGTTCTTCTTTATTTGTGTACTGCTGGTTACAACTAAATGTTGCAGCCTCCGTGCTCCACTCAGATGTGTGAATGTGGTACATGGAGATATCTATATTAGGTCACAGCAGTATATGACCTGCGCGTTGACCGACCTACAATTTGACCAACCTGCACAGACGCACATAGTCGGTACCCCTGTAAACTTTCCAAGTTACATTATAAAATAAGGTATATTTTTTTTTTTTTTTTTTTTTTTTTTTTTTTTATTGAATTTAGAGCAACTAGCTAATGGCAAGAATCAATAGAAGTCATCCTTATTCCCTATATAATGCCCATCATTTTAAAAACATATTTGCTCAATTATTGTATTATAATTAAATCTGATCTGTCCTGAAAAAAAAATGTATTAAACTGGTTTGTGTGGGTGGAAAATAAGTTTTCTCTTTCATCCAAACTGGGGGACACTGCTACCATGGGCTTGGATGAGGAGTTGGTCCCCTCATACAGCCCATGGTAGCAGAGTCCCCCAGATGGAATCAGAGAAACAGATTTATAGTTGGTATAAAAATCCTCTTATTTCGGCCGAAACTAATGCAACACCAAAGTGTTCTGTCCTTCGGAGGTGCAAATGTGGACCAGATGCTTGGTGGCAAAAGGGTCAAAGGGGGGAAACTCTGGGAGGGTTTTTCAGTATATATTTTTAATGTCTCCGTGGTGGCACCTTTTGAATATATTGTGCTTGGTCAGCTATGCTCCCCACAGAAATCTATAAGAACAACACACCAGGAGCTCCATCCAATGGCTTCCTGGGCTGTCAGCTGGGACCAGGAACCTAGCACTCATATGCACAAGGTGTCCACATAAAGAGAACAATGATAGTGTGGTGAAACTGACCTGGTACCTGAATGTAACTTTGTGCTATCACTACAACTGTTTGGTAACCATAAAGAAACCACAGGGTACTTCCCTTTTTAAACAATTTAAATTGTTTTGTAGTAAGGCTATTCACATATAGTTATATGTAGATAATAATTTGTGGAAAATGCTCTGCAGATTTGGTGTTTGACCTTTAGGAATATAGGATTAAAGCCTTCAGATGTAAACATAACTTCTTTCCCATGAGCTGGGAAGTTATTGATCCAAGGTTACATTAGCATATAGTCCTGGGACATGGTCTGTATACGCTCTGTGTTCTACTAGACTCTGCATAACCTGGGATGTCTGTTTTCCTCCCAGACAATTAAAACTCAGGTGGAAACCGAGAAACAAACTGAAAGCAGTACGGCAGTACCACCTGCCCTGAAGCCAAAACGAGAGGAAAACCCACAGGTAGATACAGATGAAAAGAAAATAGCCTGAATGTGTTTTTTTTTCTGAAGTCATAAAGTGAAATGGGTGTTTTTCCTCTTTCTCATAGAAACTTGCCTTCATGGTGTCACTAGGATTGGTAACGCACGACCATTTAGAAGGTAAGCAGAGAACCCATACATGTGTTCTTACAAGAGTTTCTCTCCATCCATCTGGACGGGACAGGTAGACAGTGGGGTTCCGTTCCTGCTTAACCACCCTTTCCACAGTAGGAAGCTCTGCTAATTATTTGCCTATGGCACAGAAAGTTAGGGGCATGGGCTATTATCCAATTATCCATTTGTTTCTATCAGGTTCTGCCTTACACCTGTAACTTACTTGGGTAGAGGCCTGGGTCTCTCCAGCATTCACTCTGGACAATGGGAGACCCTCTTTCACCCTCTAGTCTCACTCTTCCTCCCCTGTTTTCTTTTTCTTTTTCTCTTTCCCTGTCGTCTTTCTCTCTCAAATAGAAGCCACAATGTCACAAATGGGTCGTAATGCTTTGCTTTGTAAGCGCAGACCCCAAATATACATACTACGTTGCTTGTCTGATTCTGCACATAGGGTCCAATTTAGAGCTTGTTGCATTTTGCACCCTGTACATATGTACAAATTGTGTCTCAAAGGTTGCGGACTTAAGTGTGTTTGAACTTTTTAACTCCATTGGTAATCCTTGGATTCCCAATGGAGATTCCCAAATTTAAATGACAAATAAGAAATCCAAATAAATGTCCACAACTTGTCATAATATGACTGCAACACTCAGTATTATAAGTTGGGAGTGGTCACTATGCAAGCAGCCAATTTGAAGTAACTAGGTAGGGCTGCTGGGAACGCCATCATCACCACCACATATGACCTTGATCAGGAGTCGGACACCATTTATGAGTGTGTCTCTTCAGACATTGGTGAGGTGACTAGTGAGGCAAACAATTGAAAACTCATCTCTAAAGAGGATCTAGGGGGTCTATCCAAAGAGTCTGTCAGCACACTGTTAAAGGTGGTTTTCAGCACTCTTTGAGTCCCAGACCCTACAACTAATCTGGGTCCAACAGCCCAACTATTCGGTTAGCTGTCTTGACCTCCTGGGATGAAACTTTTGAGTAAGTGGGCAGACATGCTATAAAGGTGTCTCAGGAGTCTCGCCCTAGAAAATCTATTTTTCACACTAGCCAACTCTTAGCAGCCTGGAGAGCTCTTTGGCTGAAGTACTAGTCTGCTGACCCTAGTTCCAGGAAGTCCTTAGTCTTCCCTTAGCAGGCATGTACTCCTCTGGCACACATCTAGAGATGGTAATTTCTTACACTCCCCTTATAGCTCATGTACCATATGAAACACTTTTACTGCTAAATAACATACTGTATTCTTTACGCTAACGTAAATTTTTATTTTTCACAGAAATTCAAAGTAAAAGGCAAGAAAGGAAAAGAAGAACAACCGCCAACCCTGTATACAGCGGGGCAGTATTTGAACCAGAGGTGGGAAAGTCACTTTACATAATTACATTATTTGTTTTTCAAATTGACCTAGAAAGCTGATGTTCACACACATACGTGTCCATTTGATGGTGACATGTACAATCAAGCGGATACTCAAAACATTATTTCCTGCCTCTCAAAGCCCTTATTTCAGTGACGCACATAGTAAAGGAGCCGAGTAGATCGTTATAAGACGTCTGTTGATCATCTGTCTATGTAGATCGATCTTGTCCATAAAAGAGCCTTGTTTCTATCTCCCCTTTATGAATAAGTGAACACTGTATAGAAACCTGTATGGTTAAAGGTCCACATTATTGCATGTTTCGGTTTATACAACTGAATGAATGGAAAATCATACGTGTGAATCTGCCCTAAAGCTGTTTAACTGAAAATTCTATCTGGTTAAGTTAATTAAGTATGTAATTGCATCGATTTGAGACACTGCCAATTTAATATATACATACTGTAGTTCTCCCAGCATTCCACATTTGGAAATTGGCACATTTTAGGTGGCAAATAATCTATTGGTGACCACTAAAACAATGACATCCAATTGTAATTTGTTGCAGGATGAAAAATCATTTTGACGTATGTGTGAGGTTATTGGTTGATGGTAACGTCGGCCCACCCAGTGAATGACCGTATCTTATTTGGCCAAATTGTTTCTAGGTGTGGCCATTTGGCATTGGGACCAGTCTCATGGATCACTACATGTGTGACCAGGTTTTAGGCCCTGTATATCAAGTTGCCTGTTTTCCCAGGCGGTTTGCTTGTACACCTTGCTCATTGTGCGCTGCATTTCTCTGGTGCAAACTTGGCACCTAAAAAAAATCCAAAAGAGCGGCTAATGCCAGCGTTAAAAATATGACCCTTTGCTTAAGTTTGCAGAGTTGGAAGCTTCTCAGAGTTTCCCTACCTCTTGCTGCTCATTTACATGCAAGCGTTGTGCATGACACTACAGCTAGATTATTATGTACATGTGGAAAACCACCATCCATCACGAAGAACATTCCTCTGCAAAGCGCTAGATTGGCTTGCAAGGGAAGATGCACAGGCTTATATGTATAGATGTTCATGTGTGTTTGTGTGTATTGCATATATGGCCAGGTGTAAACACAGGTAATATTTAGTCATTTCACATGTATATTGACTGCATCAGAGTTCCCCCAGCTGACTTACCGATTATCAGAATTTATTTGACATATATCTTCAGCAATGTTATTGTCTTTATTTAAAATTAAACAGACCTTTATGCTCCTTTGCAGCGTAAGAAGAGTGCAGTGACGTACCTGAACAGCACAATGCATCCAGGAACACGGAAGAGAGGTAAACCCTCGGTGCTCTCTCTGCTTCCCTGTCCTCTCGCTCTGTCTCTCTGCAGCTTGGCGTCAGGGTAGTGCAGGCTTGGCATTTCTGGGAAGCTTTGGGACCTTGTTTTACTTGCATGATACTGCTGGTGGTGTGCTACTAACCCTGTTGCCTACAACTCCTTGACTGTAGAATATGCCCTCTGCATCTGCATGTAGACTTCAGTTAACAGAATTGAATGTCATAATCCTTCTATACTTTGCAGTTGGACATTGTCGAGCAGCTTATTACGTTAGGATATTATTTTTTTAATCACAGCCACTTTCTGTACAAGCATTGCTCAAATGCCATAGCAACTAATCCGGGGTTGGCTTTTATCTGTCTAGAGCAAATTAGGTGATATAAGCAATTCTGATTGGTTGCTGTGGTCTAGTGTTGGTAAATGACCCTTACTTTGTGTCCTCTTCAAAATAGTTTTTGTTAAATTTTTATAAAATGTGTTTTATACAGCACATGAGATATTACCCTGGTGTGGCAGACACTGGGTATTTTCAAATTAAATGCTTTGAGAACTACTTTTCTGGATGGCTGTTTGTTGCCAAAAAATGTGTCCCTTGTATGGCAGAAAGGTACATAGGCATGGTTTAAGTGTACTACCGTTGCTGCTTCTCTATCCTTGTAAATATGAGAGATGGCTACACCATGTGTTCTTATGCCTGATGAAAATAGAAATGTGATTCAGGGAAAGAACTGTGAACGCTGATTGTAATGTTTTTGCCATCATTGTCCTAAAACATCTCAAAGTTTGAGATCAGTTTAATGCACTGGTCTGTGAAGTCTCTTATCCTGGAACAAAACAGCAGGTGTTACTGTTAAGTGTTTTATTGTCCAAATTTGCTGCCTGCTAGCTTTGGGGACAATGACTCTCTCTCTCTCTCTATCTCAGCAGACTGCAGATTTATATATATTTTTTTTCTTTTTAATTCCCATTTTTGTTCCTGGAGAGTTTGTGCACCTGCTGGGTTATTTGTCCTCTGTATCTCATCACTTATTCTTATTCGTCAAAATTCCACAGCAGCAATTCTCTTTCCACGTGCTGCAATTATTATGTTTGGTATTTTCAAATACACAGACTGGTCAAGTGACAGCATCATCTTCACTCTTAGAGTGTGAATTTTTGTGTTAAGGTTTATTTGTGTGTAGAAAGATTTCCCTGGTGTATGTTTTGTGCATCAGGGTCACTCATATTCCAGATCGCTAGTGCAAGCCAGAGCAGCCTTTTCCTAACGAAGTGATGACTAATTAGGGAAATCCTGGTACATTGGTAGAGATCAAGACCCTAGAGAAATCTTGTTTGTGTAAATGTGTGTATGTATATACACTGCATGGCCAAAAGTATATAGACACCCCTGCTAATTAGTGCTTGGCCGTTTCAGCCACACCAATTGCTGACAGGCGCATAAACTCAAGCATACAGCCATGCAATCTCTGTAGTCCTACATTACAACTAGAAAGGGCATAATGAAGAGCTCAGTGACATTCAGCATGGTGTTGTCAGGATGACACCATTCCAACAAGTTAGTTTGTTGAATTTCTGCCCTGCCAGAGCTGCAACTGTCCAACTGTAATTTTGTGATTTGGGAAGTGGAATCGTCTAGGAGCAACAACAATTTCGCTAAGAAGTGTTAGGCCATACAAGCTCACAATGCCAAGTCCTGAAGTGTGCAGCGTGTACAAATAGTCTCTCCTCACCACAGAGTTTCAAACTGCCTCTGGAAGCAATGTCCGCACAATAACTGTTGGGAGCTTCACAAGTTGAGTTACCATGGCCGAGCAGCCTCGCACAGCCCTGTGATCACTACGGGCACTGCCAAATGTTGACTGGAGTGGTGTGAAGAACCATGGTCTCTGGAGGGACGAATCACGCTTTGCCATCTGGCAGTATGATGGACAATCTGGGTTTGGCAGGTGCCAGGAGAACACTTCTTGCACAAATGTGTACTACAAACTGTAAAGTTTAGTATTGGAGAGATAATGGTCTGGGGCTGTTGTTCAAGGTTTGGCCTGGACTCCTTAGTTCCAGTGATGAGAAATCTTAATTCATAACCGTGCTTACCGACACAAAGCGAGGTCCATCAGAAAATGTTTTTTCCGAGTTTGGTGTGGAAGAACTTGACTGGCCTATGTAGAGCCCTGACCTCAACCTCATTGAGCACCTTTGGGATGAACATAAGCACACAACCTCATTAATGCTCTTGTGGGTAAATGGATCTGAATCCCTGCAGCCATGTTCCAAAATCTAGTGGAAAGCCTTCCCAGAAGTGTGGAAGCTGTTACAGCAGCAGAGGGAGAACTAACTCCATATTAATGTCCATGGATTTTGAGTTAGATGTTCAGCAAGTACATATCAATGTTCGGGTGTCCACATATTGTTTGGCAATGTAGTGTATGTGCATATGCACATAGATGGGACAGACCTTCGTGCACATTATGTTGCAGCTGCCCCTTGGTGGTAGTACTGCAGTTTGTGATTGGATGCTTTGTTCTGGAGTCAAATCAACAAGAAAATGAGTTTATTTGTAAAGATAGCACTCGCAGGACTTGAAAGTAAAAATGAACTTTGTCACATACACCAATGTGCTTTTCATGCACTTTTGATATGTTCAGTCTGAGTCATGTTCACCATTTGATGAATACAGATTTACCAGCACTGCAAATAATTAATTGAACCTTACGGACACTGATGTGTACTATTGTCAAGTTCAACCTTAATGCTGAGTGGAACTTGCATGCGATACAAAAAGAAATGTTCTTATCAGTGTGCATCCAGTGTTCATTCTGTACAGCTGTTGTCCTGCCAGAACGCTCCTCGTGGCTTCATAGCAACCTGTTTGTTGTGCCAGTTGAGCTGCATTTACCAATTGCAGATCACAGCCCAGACCAAGCTTGTGTACAAGTCCTGGCAAAGCAATCTCTTCAGTCGTTTTCTAAGATCTTTATCAAGATTACAAACTCAGAACTGAATGGATAATTCGATACCAGCACCAAGCTGAAAGCAAGGGCTGGGAGTGAAGTGGACAGAAAAATGAAGGGTTAACCAGCCAGAGAAAGGAAACGAGGATACAGAATAATTACTTAAATATGCAAGTTAACCGTACTGCGCATATAAAAACCTGGCAGAGCCAATAACGTATTGAAGGACATCCAAAAAATGTAGCCAAAAATGAAAATAAATTGCAAATTGAGCTGCTAAAGACACGGTTAAGCTCACATAGGTAATAGTATACAAGTGTACTACCCTGATTAATTGAAGCAAGCAAAGTTTAGTTCAGTGGAAAACCAGGGCAAAACCAGGTGTCCAGGTCCTCTTCCATGTTTATGTGGTTTATATTCAATCAGTATTTGTCATAAGGATGAAAGCGGCTGCATTCTGTTCAACAAAATATCATGTTATTAGATTGTCCCCATATTCCCCCAGTGGCTCACTCTTTTTATTTGTATTTTATGTTCACTTTGTCTCCCCTGGTGTCCCCGTCTCACCTTGTTTACGTATGATGTTGGATAGTTACATGATATTCAGTTCAGAGGTTATAGCCTTGATAAGGATCATTGAAAGTAAAGTGAAAAGTAACTTTGTTTACAAATTAATAAAGTCCTGTGAATACTGTCTAATATATATATTTATATCATTTTTGTAGGGTATGCAGATGTAGCCAAACCTTAATTCCTATATAGTGACCCACACGCTTTCCTCAAGGGCAGAACATTTAAATGCCAAATTTACTTTTGAGCCCTATTATTACATAGTTATTGTTCCAAACTTATCTTTGTTTCATCTCTCTCTTGCCTGACACTCCCTTCAATCCATTTATTATTCTTTATGGTTAAACTTTCCTAACACACTTATGTTATATTCCTCTTATTCATCTAACCCCCCACCCCTTCCAAATCACTATTTTACAACTCTCTTCTGTTGGCATTCATCTATTGTATTTCAACTTTTTTCTTGGTCTTTTTCCCTTAATCACCTGGGCTGCCCTGCTGCCGCCCCCCCCCCCCCCCCCCTACACACACACACACACACACACACACACACACACACACACACACTTTACCTGGGTCGGCCTGCTGCTGTACTTGCTTCCCCTCCCTCGGTTTACCTGGGCCGCCCTGCTGCTCCTGCCCCCGCTCGGTTTACCTGGGCCGCCCTGCTGCTCCTGCCCCCGCTCGGTTTACCTGGGCCGCCCTGCTGCTCCTGCCCCCGCTCGGTTTACCTGGGCCGGCCTGCTGCTCCTGCCCCCTCTCGGTTTACCTGGGCCGGCCTGCTGCTCCTGCCCCCGCTCGGTTTACCTGGGCCGGCCTGCTGCTCCTGCCCCCTCTCGGTTTACCTGGGCCGGCCTGCTGCTCCTGCCCCCTCTCGGTTTACCTGGGCCGGCCTGCTGCTCCTGCCCCCTCTCGGTTTACCTGGGCCGCCCTGCTGCTCCTGCCCCCGCTCGGTTTACCTGGGCCGCCCTGCTGCTACCCGTAAGGTCTTCCCACTTCTTCACTGTGTGACAACCAACACCTCTGCGCTTTCAATTTTCTTTACATCCCACTTTATTGAGCTCCTGGAACTCCACCACACACCTCTCCCAACCTCTCACCTCTGCCATCTGGTTTGGGCTTCCAACTGCTTTTTAACTGTGTAACAACACTTTGTCGGTGAACTATTTCCTTATGCTGAGTTGTAGACATGTATTCTACAGTAGTATACAAACACACTTACTATATGCTGGCAGCAATCACTGCGGAGATATGATGGTGAGCTTTTGGGTGCCCAATCCAACAATTTGAACTGCCTAATATATTTGGTTGCCAGTGCAATGTTGTCTGTGTGATTTTGACGCTTGTTGCTTTTTCTTCTGCATCCTATCTGCTTCTCTTTATTTTTCTTTTAGCTTTTCCTAATAATTACTATCCTTTTTGACTCTATAATATTGTATTATGATTATTTTCTTCATCTGCTGCATCATTTCCTTTTCCATGCTAGCCAATGAGGAACACTGGCCAAAGGTATGTAAACCCCCCCATTTTGTTTCTGTTCTTTTTGTTTGTGTTTATTAACGTATAGGTCGTCCTCCCAAATACAACACGGTCCTGGGTTTGAGCGCTCTGCCACCCACCTCCCCTCCATCCAGTCATCCTGATTCCCCCGAAAGCGAAAAGACACAGATCACATGTAGTTTCCCTGCAAGTGTCCTGCCTGTGTCCCTGCCTAATCCATATTCCACAGACGTAAGTAACGCCTTATGAAGGGGGCCCTGCTATCACATGTTAAGACCCACTGTCCTGGCGCTGCCAGCAGTAGTAGTGTGTGTGATGGGCGGAGCTTTGTTAGTTTTGGAACACACTGGGGCTATCTTGGAACACATCACTGGTTGCTCAGTGATTATGATGGAACTGCATATATATTGTGTTAGTATGTAGTATTTGGCATTCATGTTTAGGAGACCTATTGCTGCTGCAAATATTCTTCTTTTCTGGAAATGCTTATGCAGCATATGGCTTAAAGGGGTTGTAGACCCTCGCTTGCTGAGGCTACTTTTATCAGCCAGCCCCAGTGAGTTTGGAAAGAGCAGGGGCCGCGGTGGGTCTCATACGATTGCTTGTGAGCTGCTCACAACCAGGTTTATGCTGTTTTTATGGCATTGAAAATCCTCTTTTCAAACTTACCACACCCGTCTTAAGAAGCAATGGCAAGGGATGTGGGGGTACAACCAATTTAAATGGCTTAAACAGATAATGGTTAACTTCAGCAAGCGAATAATAATTATACCAGGCTGTACTTACTACTATGTGCTAGCTTTAAAGTTATTAACTATAAAGTATATTGGGCCATGCATAGACATGCACAGCAGGCCAAATACATTAATTGGCAAATGTGGGATCATTCTCCCGGAGTTGTTGCTCAATTCATAGCCATAGCTTTCTTGTAACCATTGTAAAATGCATGGTTGTGTACAATTGAAAAGGAAACTTACCTCTAGTTGTTGGACTGTCTAGCTAGGTGAACTTCCAGTATTGTTGCATAACTATTCTTCTACATATTTCAGTCTGTAAATACTGTTGAACTCGCTGTTCTTTATACTCCATTATTTTGTGGTATCTTTGTTCTCTTCACTTTGATCAGATGGCTATTGCTATATATGTTTCTTTAGAGCGGTCTTTCCTTCTATGTTTTCCGCAGTATAATGAACTGCCCTAATGTTTGAAGGTTCCTCCTGATAGAACCAGGAAACTATCCTCTTTAAGCTCAGTATAATATAACTAGGTTTTCTCCACATCCACCTTTAGACAGTGATGTCGGCATGATACTAAACTAGAGCAGGTCGTCGCTCGTATGAGCAGAGGGCTGTATTATAAAACAGAAAGTAAAGTGCTTCCATTAACAGAATGCTCTCTTCAGCATGCTAAACATGATTAATAGCTATTTTTTTAATGTCATATAAACATTAATCACATATCCTAAACTCACATTTTACCAAGTCCTTCATAATGTCTTTAAATGTTTACTAAGTAGCCTTGAATTTTCTCTTATTTCCTTTTCTTCTACAATAAACTGATACTTTGATTGCATTTTAAGCCTGTGGTATTACCTGAATCTCTCTGAAATACATATGGGGCCACATGTAGCAACGGTTGGAAGATCCTATTCTAACAGTACACTAACTTGTGGGTGCTTCTCTTCTCTCTGAATAGCCTCTCCAAAGGAGACCAACACCAGGCCAGTGAGGCATTGCCCCATAGAGGGGGTATGATACCGGTCTCTCCTGGCACCTGCAGACAGATCCATTAGCCATGTACAATGCTCTAAAAAGCCACTGGGTTGTGGCATTGACTGTCAGGTCTGCAGTGTAAATGGATTTTTCTAAAAGTCCCTTGTCCTTTTGCAGAGGCTTATTGGAACTTTTTCCCCTGAAATTCTCCTTCTGTAGTTTGCACTGTAAAAAAAAAAAAAAAAAAAGACAGCCAGTTAAACTTCCATGATGGTCTGTTTCTTTCTTTATTAAATGACCTACCCTGCCGTGTACTCTGGTCTTTGAAATCTAGCGCTTTTTGATTCTCAAGTCTAGTCAAGTGGACTAACATTTATGGTGGGCTAATGTCTTTTTAGAGTTTGTGATCATTATCCCTGTAACTAACCCTTTGTAGTCTTCTACTCCTGGTTATGTTTAGGGGACTCTCCTTGTGTCCTCTCTTGTTTCACGTCGGTATGGTGTCTATGTTGGCACGTGTTTACATACTAGCTCATGTCTTCAGTTGTCTTAAGGAGTGTGAGCAAATGGTTTTTGAGAAAAAAAATGAAAAATGTACGCTCAAAGTTAAGTTTGTGCATGGAGTAAGCAGCAGCATTTTTGCATATGGCGGCTGTAAGGTGTGATTTGAGACTTAACTTATACTTTTTATGTGGCCAAAATCATCATCTTTTGTGAGGGGTTGAAAGGAAATTCCATTGTATTTACCTCTTATAGTAGCATCTACACTGATGTAAATGCAGGAGCTAGGTTGTGACTGTCAGTAAGTTACTGCAGTCTAAAGGTTTCTGTAAATACTACTGCTGGGATCTCTGCTTAATGTTTCCCTGTGTCTTCTTTGTTTTATGTCATCTCTCTATACATTAAACATTCACAAAGGCACCTATACTTAATCACAGAGAACTTGTTGCAGAGTTCCAAATGCTGGGATTGCTCTGTCTGGGGTTTTTTTTTTTTTGTTTTCGTTTTTTTGCAGACTTCCTATCACATGGGTGACACGACTTTGTGTGTCAGTCTTAGGACAGAAAATATCAGTTCTGCAGTTACAACATCTAGTACATTTCCCAACTTGATAGAAGACATAATTTTTCAGGCACATCTTGTTTTAAATGGGTTATGAAAGAATAACTCTGCCTTCGCTACAAGCTGCTGACATGAAAGTAGTTCCGTGAAGCCATGCCTGGCATTTCTGCCTCTGCTGATACTAAGATGTAAAGGAACCTCTATTTCTTGTCATGGATTTGGTGGTGGACATGTTTATTAACACCATGACACTCTCTAGGACCAAGGCTGCCCTTTTCCATCTCTTTCTTCTGCTTTTCTGCTGCAGGACTTTGCATTGCTTTGCTGGGCATTGCAGTGCATTAGACGCTTCTTTTCTGTACATCAGTAAAACACCCCCTAGGTGAACACACTAAGTGTCTTTTTTGCAGTTCAGAAAAAATGAGGAAGGGCGGTTGTCAGATTTTTAGGCTGACCCCTCTTTTCGCCTCCTCTCTCCTGTGACTCCTACAGGCTGATATCCATGAGGATTTTTGCAGCGTCTGCAGAAAGAGCGGACAGTTACTGATGTGCGACACATGTTCACGTGTTTACCACCTGGACTGTTTGGAGCCTCCTCTGAAATCCATTCCCAAGGGCATGTGGATATGTCCCAAATGCCAAGACCAGGTACCGTGTGATAGATATAGGTAGCAGGAATCCACCCTATCAACTATTAAATCACATAAAAAAACCTTGCCCCACTGTCCTATTATTTTATAGAACTTCAGAATTTCCTTGTAATGTCTGATTTAAGTGAAATAGTGCGGCAGCCAGGAAAATAGTGTTTCCTTATGGGAAAGCAAAAAATTTCTTTAGAACGCCACATTATTAACGTGGTTTCATTTATTAGCGCCTTTCACTTTGGGAGAGATAAACAAAATGGTTAATTTTTGAGCAAAGTTAAATTATTTTCCCTTACAAGAGCCAGTCCTGCCGTCACGTTAACTTATTGATAAAATTAAAGGGGACAAGTTACTAATTCATTGACCTGTGCCATTATATTATACCCAGACGATATTTTTAAAGTTACACAGCAGTGTAGCATAAATAGGACATTTAACCACACACAACTTCACAGCACAGTATCAAAGTAAATCATTATATCTAATGTCTTTTGCCACAAATTCAACCTGCAGTCCTAGTTAGGTTGCCAGGCCAGCCATTTAAATCCTTATAGATGTGAATTACCCATGCTACATGGCTACAATTGTTTAAACTGCTTGCTTACAGCTCTTACTATGCACCCATGCAGCTTTTATTGCCATTTGAAAGAAATCTTACAGCATGTCTCCTATCGTACACACGTGTGGGTGCAGTTAGTGAATGTCAACACTGAAGGATTTCTCATGCAAAGCTGCTGTGATTGGCCATGCATTCTACGTGAGCCACCTGGATTATATACATATGTACAGAACTCTGGCAGCTGTGCCATTTTATTATATGGTGTGATTGGTGAATTTATATTTTTATGTGCAAGAAAAACTTCTAGAATGCACCTGGAGCAAACGAGCTACCAAATGCATGCAGAGGTATGTAGGTTGTCTTTATCCGGTCACCTGTACTTCCGTCATACACACACATACTGTTCTCTGCTTTCTGCTGGCAGTTGTTAGGATTCTGTTGCTGATTTGATTACTGATTTTTGACTGGCAGATGTTGCGTCACTGCATTATAAAGTGATAACAGGAAGTTCCTAAGTAGGTGATGTGGAAGGGGGGTCTTGTATTGTGGCTACTGAAGTGAATGTCCACAATAGTGTACCATGGCTCTGATGTAGAGGTTTAAGAGGAAGTATAAAGTCTTCTTATATACTGGATTTCTGGTGAATTCTGTGAGTAGTCTCTGTTAGAGAGGGAGCTGCCTAATTTAATATTTATCACCAGAGAAGTATTTTTTACTGTTGCGCTACTGCTATGGAACTGTTTGCTGTCAGCAGGCTGATGGAGGTTCTGCAGCTGTAATATTTACTGCACTTGTAATAACGTCTGAGAGAGGGACCTCGCTGCAATTTGGGAATCTGTTTATTTTAGTGTCTAGTAACAAACCTGCCATGGGAAGTGCTGCATTTGTTATATTTAGTTTTGTTTTTCGTTTTAATGCTTATCAGTGTTACCAGTGACAATAGATGTGTCTGAATAGAAGTTCGTACCCTTTTACATATAGGACAGAATATGTAACTTAGTTTGTGTGATTTGGATGTGCTGTTCCTAGCATCTAGCATGTGTTGGCAACTCCATTGTTTAATTCTTATTATATATTTTGATTTGAAATGTTTGTCAATTGCGGGACTAGTAACAAACAAGTTGGTTCTGTAGGAAAATCTAGCACTTCATTATTCTGTTATATTTTGACTAGTCTGTCCAGTTGGTTGTAGAGGCTATGTTGTATTATTATTGGATTTTATGTTCATTCCCCCTAGAATAAAGCTATACATGTTCAAGAATAGCTCCATTAAAAATGATGTTGCATAATACAATCATTATGAGTTCTATAACATTCTGGGATAATAAAGTTTCATTTTTAAGTATCCTTCTAGTAAGTTGTAGAATTCAGCAATATTTTCATTTTGTCATTTTGCAAAATAATTTTTGAGTGGAGTTGTTGAAAGTCCATTGTTTGGGGACTGTTGTTGAATGTCATATATCTGCTATGTAAACCCCCTTTCTGTTTGAAAACCAGGGATATTTTAGAATTGTAAATCATGGAGATGAAAAAAATGATTTGTGTGGCACATACTGTTTGTAAATTCAAAGTAATCAGTTGCACAAAATTAATGGTTTTCTTTTTACAAGTGTATGTGGTAGTCCGTGTAGTGTTTTGGTGTGAAATATTTAAAACTAAGAATATCTAAACTTAAATGTCCAACACTTAAGTAGACGGAATAAGTTATTGCACTGCATAAATTCTTTAATTCAGGCAGCATATATTAGAATAACTATCAATGGGAAGGATCAGGGCAGAACATATAGACTACATTCAATGTCATATACTTAATAATCAAGTTGGATGTACCTGGCACTGTCTATCATTTAACTCAGTCTGTGGCTTCCTGCTGCCTCCATTCTTCTCCTCACATCAAGGTGACACACAGAGGAGCAGGAGGTGAAGATTGAATGTTATAAAGTGCAGACCCTAGTTGTACACCTTTCTACAAAAATGAAATCGTACAAAATCTACCGTCAGAGTGTGAAATTCTTTGTAGCATGCCACTGCAAACCTGTGCCCCCATGTCATACTTGGGAGTATTGTAGGTTTGCCTGTTTCTGTACTACTAAGGCTATAGCATTTTCCTACGGACTCTTATGATGTGAATACTACTACAGTCGCCATAACTGTCCCGTTAAGACATTAAACTGTACTTGCAGATGTTGTTCTGGTGATCTGTAAAAAGGATGTGTTTCGGAAACAACCCAGTCTTCACACTAGTGCTTTGCTTACTAAAATAAATTGGATTTGTGTTCTGTTTCCTGCAGCACTTCCATGTAAAGTTATAGAGCTGACTTGTGGATTTGTGGAGTTATGCATTTTGAATGCCACGTTATAGATGTTTGTTAACACAGTTCCTGAAATGAGCAAACTTTGCAGTTCTTAAATCGGCCACACACAAGGGTATCTTGTGCAGATCAGATCACTTGGGCTGATTTACCAAACAACTGGATCTATACCTGAATAGGGCATGCATGTGACAGCCATATTGAGCAGATCCAATTCAGTGTAATTAGATTAGCAAGATCATTTTGTAGTCCACACATGTACTAAATTTGCCTGGGTGACAACAGCCAAACTAAAGTAGATTTGGCTCATGTGAGTAGCTGTAGCATACATTTATAATGTAATCAATGAGTCTGTAACATACAGTGTGTTATTGTGTGTTACATACAGTGTGTTGATTTTGTCTAATACTTAGTTGTTGATTTTGTTTCTACTGTGTAGTTGAAGCATTTGATTCCTCACATGTATACATGTTAAGGTATTTTGGCTTGTGTTGCTCTTCCTTAAAATATTGTTTTGATATGTTTCCAGATGCTGAAAAAAGAGGAAGCAATTCCGTGGCCGGGAACCTTAGCCATTGTCCACTCGTATATAGCGTATAAAGCAGGTGAGTTTAATGTGTCCTCATTCTCATTACTGGCAGATGGGCAGAAGCTGCCCACAGCTAACCATACACACAGTCGTCATCCTCCTTCTTTCCTAGCCAGGAACATGAGATGTATGATTACAGATTTGTGGTCAAATAAATTATTTTCGGAGACGTTGAAAAATGAAATTTTAAAAAAAGTGACAATCCTTTTAATTTTCAGTATGGGCATTTTTAATATAACACGCGTACATATGAGTTCATGCAGGAGAACGGTGCTATATGTGATCCACCCTTTATCACTAGGACTGCCTGTTTATAGCTACCTCGTGCTCTTGTACAATAACCACGTTACTTTTATCTGTTAACGATTTTACTTCCTATGTATGATAGGGGTGGTCTCAAGCGATACATACACTTTGAGATGTTAGAATGTTGTTCTAATCTGTGGAGCTGTGGAATTGGTTTAATGTAGTAATCCCTCCTCCCCAGTGCTGGTTGGGGGACAGGGCGTATTGGTAAATAGACCACAGTATTATGTGGATTGCTGTAGTGGTACAGTACAGCAGGGTATTGTTATGCAGTGAGATAAGAATGAGATAAACGGACACAGTCTGTGGGGTTTGCATACAGTGAATATTAATACAGCATATGAAACTTCATGATGTAACATACAAACTAGCACAAGTGCCGCCACCTATATTGAATTGACAGTGCATAAACATAGGTAAACTTAAGTAGATGCATATAATACAATGCATGGAATATTGCAATGATTCAGATCAGATATTGTAGAGACAAGGGTATAATAACTATGTGGTAAAGATCCTATATAAGATCAATATTATGGCTACATGTGTCCAACAGGTCTTTACAATAGAGGGGCCCAGAGTAGTTCATGGATATAATTATGTCCAGAAAGAGTAGGAGGGCCGCCAGTGAGCACTGGTTAAAAATAATTTTTTGGTGATCGAACAAACAATAGTTTATGTAGTAGTCAGTACAATGGTGCCAGTTCCTGTTTAATGGAATGTGACAATGTTGTGGTGGGAATCGGTGTTAAGCAGTCTCTCAGTACTGAAAATGCTCCTGAATGGTGCGCCCTCCTGCTGATGATACGGGGCGAGTCCACTTACATCTCTGTGGTATTGTGCCCGGGATCCCCGGTCCCCCGTGGTCCCTTCTGCCTCTCCAGAGCGAGGATGGGTGTTGGATCGGCTTGACTTAGCCGACACAGTTGCTGGATGGCTTGTGAAGAACCAAGCGTGCGCACGGGGTGATGGTAGTGCTGTGTGAGCTGTGGTGTCAGTTCAGAAGTTATATACAGAACTGGACAGTGTAGATTGGTTGGATCATTTCAGACAAGCAACACAGATGTCATTCAGTTTTGTTATGAATGTGTGACTTACTCAGGGAATGTGCTGGGTGCAATATTGGCTCCACCCACTTTAGATAGCTATAGACAGATAGTTCTAGTGATAGTGCTTTGGCACAACAGTCACATTACTTTTATCTGTTAACGCTCTTAGTTCTTATGTAGATCTATGGATTAGGTACACTGGTTCTATTTTGCTAGTCTTATACCCAGTGGTCGAAATGAAAAATTAGAAGTGCTGGTATGCAACATCCACTTTGTAGAGAACGGCGGGGGGACAAAGGTTTAGGGATTTTGATAGAGCTAAATTAATTTTAGATGCATTTTAACACTTTATAGTATAATATAAAACCTATTAAATGATGCAAGGCTATCCACCATGTGTCCCCCACCTCTTCTGTGTCAAATCACCTCTCCATCATGTCTCCTTTGTGTACTTCATTTTTCCTCATATCTCCATATTAGAATAAAAGTATCCAAAACATCTCCCTTATATCTTCCATGTTATCCTTTATCGTTCCCTGATCAGTTTCCTTTCTCTGTTCCTATGTGCACCTATTTTCCATGCAGGTATCCCCTGTCTCCCGTGTCTCGGGCATGGCGTCCACCACCTTGCCTGCCCCGTTTACCGACGATCTTGGCTGTTTGCGCAGAAGTGGGGCGGAGAAGTGCTGCTATACCGCCCCACTTCGAGCACTACTTTTACCCATTTATTCATTATCTGCTGCATTAGTCATATTTGTCATACACTTATAAATTATGTTCTAGGACACTAAGAAATGATTGTACTTCTCTCACAAGACTGAACCCACTGTAAATCCTGCTTTTTTTTTATCCCTTTTTAAAGCAAAAGAAGAAGAGAAGCAGAAATTACTGAAGTGGAGCACAGACCTGAAACAGGAGCGAGAGCAGTTAGAGCAGAAGGTTAAACAGCTCGGCGGCTCCATAACGGTAACTATACAACTACTGCTGCTGTAACTATTAAACTACCAGGACATACACAACCGCTGTCACTCACATTCCTGGTCCATGCTACGTGCAGCCTCTACATCAGTTGTGAGCACTGGAACTACTATGTAAGAGGGAACCATTGAGCCAGTTATAATGAGAGAGCTCTCCTGAAATGTCCCAACCGTCAGAGCCTGTGGTTTACAGCTAAGCTTATGTTGTTCCATGTAGTAACATGCTTATAATAAAAACAAAAATGTTTTTTTTTTTAATATTTCCACATACGTTTCATTAACTTCCCATTAGTTCACAAGACTCTAGTAAATGTATTTGGCCCTTTACATGTTTGACGACGTTGAATAAATATAGGAGTATGTTTGTGAGGTGCAATAACTGTATGAAAACAAAAACAGGTGAAACTATAGTTTGATGTTTTCCTCCTCTACACCTCTATATAATCCAAGTGTCACCATCTCCTTCTATCTGGAATCCATTAGGTTGCTCTTGGATCTTTATGGCTGGTCTATGTGGATGATTTTGACCTGTGATTGCAGCAATCTATAGTCAAAATCACTTGTGTGTCCTAGTCCTTAAAGATGAATTAAGCAGAGCCACTATTTGATATATACGTTGATTCCAGCTTTTGGTTTTAACTGAAAAGGCCGGAATAAAACCCACTGAGGTCTTTCCTGGGGTATTCAGTTAGAATCCAAGTAGTTTGACATGCGGTTCCTCAGTGAAGGTGCCTGTGCTAGTGGCCGAGCAAAGTAATGTACGTGCTGTATATTCTGAGCCTGTACTGATTACCATCGGCTCTTCTTACTCACCTCTGCCTGAAGTGTGGCTGAGTGTTAGCCGTGGTAGTCAACTAATGAGTGGGGGACAAAATACATTTTGTCCCCCACTCATTAGCTGAAATATTAGTTTTATTTAACAAATTCCTAGGACAGCTAATTTTAGAAGCTTTATACTGTGCAAGAATGAAATGTAATCTTATCTAATTCGCGGTCATAAGTACAACAGGAACAAGCGGTTTCATCCATTTGGCTGATACTTTTTCGAGGGTGGATCCTCTCTGTTTTGTATGACTCTGGGGCAGGGGATAAGTCTCCTCAGTAAAGGAGGTAAATGCTCGGTACAGACTGGTAGATTCACGTGCAGTCATAACTGAAATGTTATTCTTTAGATATTTGACCTGTTGTGCTTCAATCTATCTGTAACTTGGTGTCCGCTTGTTCCAGAAATGCATGGAAATGAAGAACAGCATCTTGTCCCGGCAAAAAGACATGCACAGCTCTTTGGACAAAGTGAAACGTCTTATCCGGCTAATTCAGGATATCGACCTCACCAAACCTATTAACTCAGAGGTGACCTCTAACCACAGCCAGGACTGCACTGCTACTGCCAACAGCCCCCTTCCCGACCCCAACCCAGTCACAGCCTCCTTCCCTTCACCCACCTGTGTCCAGAACTGCAACCAGGCAGAAGAGACTAAGTGACCCCCTTCTTGTGAGCGAGGGTACTAGGAAAAGACAAGCCGCGTCTGAATGGTTCCTGGGAAAGACTGGACCATAGCCATCCCAGGACAGGGACGTAAGCACTGGAGTTTTGCCAATCAACCTTTTATTCTGTGTGTTCCACGTGTGAGCTGACATGTCCTGCCAGCACCATGCCAAGTGACAAACAGAAACAAATCTTTAACTTTACTCTCTATCTTACACCAGTGTGTGCCTGCAGCAGCCTCCGCAGCAACCATAGATATCAATCTTTATTTTTTCTTTCTTTGCTATTTTCTTAAGGTGGATGTGTGGACATGGTGGGCTCCAGGGAACTCCTCCTTCTGCAAATCTTATGTTGAGCTATGGAGGGGGGCATACATACCGGTCCAAAGGCTAGGAAAACTTCCCTGTCAACTAAACTCAGTGTGATGTACCAAAAACAAATCTAAAAATATATGCTTGACTTTGATTGCCTGGAAGCAGAAGCATGAAGGGAGCTGGGAGGAGGAGAGTGTGCTGAGTCAGTATTTTAAGGTTCTTCTCATCATGTTCCTGTACGTCACCTCTTGCTGAGCTCTATAGTAGAAGTATACACAGCGGGGGTGTCCTGCCTCACGGTGTAGAAATAGGTAGACAAATGTTAGCTGTGTTTTTTGTTTTTTTTGTTGTTTTTTTTTAAAATATGTGCCAGCATCTCAATAAGAAATGGAAATTGGTAATTTACCAAAATAATGTTTTTTTTTGAAAAAAAGAAAGTATTAGCAAAGCAGACTAGACTGTCCTGGGTGTCGCGTGCACCTCACAGGGACACAAGGTGTGTTCATTGTTGTCTTCTGGCTGCAGAGCCCACACGTTACAGATGAATTTCTGACACTACTCGGCCAGCGTGTTCGATATTCCCACTGGAACGCTCGCCCGTCTAACGCAGCAGACAGGCGGTTTACGTAGGACTGTTTTAAGGCGCAGGGAGTAAGTCTGTGAATATTTGAGGGTATTTCGTTTTTTTCTATTCGTTTAGTGAAATAAGGAGGCCCAGGTACAAAATATTACAAACACGTCTTCCTAGTGTTGCTAGAATGGTAAGATAATACAGACATTCATGTGCACTTTTCATTGGATCTGGATGAAGAAGGTTTACTATATTCCTCATGGTCACTGCAGTCCTTGTGGACCACTAATTGGGTTGCCAGATTGGCTAGAATTAAAAGGCTGGTCTAATATATATTTTCACAGCACTGAAGGTATTAAACGACCCAGTAGCGGGATATTACACTGATAGAGAAACCTGTCCCAGTCATATGAGCCCTAGAATTGAAAAGTGCTCTTGTTTGACAGTGAACCTGCGTTTCCCATTCAGTGTTAGTCTCACTGTGGAAGTGTTTAATATCTCCAGAACACTACGGTGTTCTCCTTGGATTATTACTGCTTTCTATAATGTCCATGTGCCACAGGCTTTGTGGGGATCAGTGGTCGTTAAGGACGGTGTGAGAGCCATTACCAGGTGGTTTTATTTCTCACCTTTTTAGTCACGTTATCTAAACTGGAACTCGAGTGTGTTGCATATTTGTCATGTGGTTGAGAGGACCCATTTTAGCAAATCTATACACAACAGAACAAAGTCTCTGAAGCCAGTAGACCTGAAAATCTAGCCTTCCAGGATGCAATGTATTGCTCACATTCTATTGTAATTCTTATTTACTATTTACTTGGTATGCATATTATTTTTTTTTAATGAATTTGGCTTCAGAAGACTGATCACACATTAAATCTGTGGAACACAAATATTTTTTCTTTCTGTTCTAGATAACAATAGTTCCTAGTGGCATTCAGGGAATCTGAACACTAAATTATCCAGTGTGGCTATAAATCCTACCTGCTGCTTACAATTGTCATCATAACACGCACCCAAACTTCATCACCACAACGATCCCTAGATGTGTATTGAATACACAAGTCCGACTCTCATAATGTGGAGAGATTTATCTAATTTGGCAGTGGAATAGCAACAAAATACAGTCCCTACCAGAGATAGCTGGTAGTCCATGATCATGTCCTGCTTCCTAGAGCTGGTACAACCTTACTAACTCTATAAACACTTTGGCTGATCAGCTGCTTCCAGCGTTTATTGATGCCTATATCTTAGGCTGGTTCCTTAATGCTGCATATGTTCAACCACTTTTGTTCTTATTCACCATCATTGAGTATATTGCAAACTATTCATTGCCCACTGACCTGCGTGCTGCTGAAGACAAACCTAATAGTAGCTATGTAAGAATTATGGGACATGCAAGCGGCCCACATTTCACTTAATACATTACTTTTCAACTTGTTTAAAGCTTTCATTTATTCAATGCTTTTGGGGATATTTCCCACAATCCAATCTAAGATTGACTTGGTGCATCTATACTTTGTAGCTAGGTTTTGGCCAAAGGAAGTTGATGGCTGCAGATACATTAGTTTGCTGTGCACTTCTCATTGCTTTCTCTTACTACTCCACTTTCCTGGGAAAAACACCCATAAAAAAGCCCTGCAATGAGGATTCATTTCTGTGTGAGAGCTCCCCGCAGGAATGGATGCAGTGAGCACGGTCCAAAGTGCCTTATTGCATTACCCTATCATTGCAACAGTAAGCTTCATCGTGTACTCGTACATGTCCCTCATACGTAACATAGATGGTTTGGCTTTCTTACCTTTTAGGATATATGGCACACAATGGCCCATATAATAGTAGTTACTGAATATGTTGGTTAGTATTTCACTGCTCGCAGACATAAGTGGATGGATCGGCTTTGTTTTGTTTTGTTTGGGTCTCAGTCAGGTTATGCCTCACCATGATGATCAGGATCCAGTGCATGCATCCCTGGTACTGAAATATATAATTTCATTATATTGGAAAGCATTGCCCAGTGGACAGGTGTGCTAAGCTAGCTTGTGGCCATGTCGTACACACAAGGTGGAGGCAGCCGTTGTGTGGGCTCAATGCAGCCTATCAATTAACTAGAAACTAGTGCCATCACTGAGCCATGAGGCTACGTCTCAGTAAGTGATGGGTTGTATCATTATGAATCTCGGTTCTCACCCCCATAATCAACACCAGCCCCCCAACACATAAATAAATAGCTGCCTCCACTGTGCATAGACGACAGGTAACCTTTTCAACCCAGCTGCATATTGCCTCAATTAATAGCAAAGCTATTGGAAGTATATATGGTTAATTCCCAAGAATGGCACCCTTCAAACCTATCATTATATGTGGGAAAAGCTTTAGGTGGGTGAGGGTAGGCACACATTGTCAGCAGTAGCGACTCCCTCTTTAATATGATTTGTTATCTGGTATCTCAGCTGTGAACTCTGTAAGAATCTGGTTTGTTCTAAAATACTTTATAGAACCTGTGAGCTTGTGGCCTGGTGCAGCTCACATTGAAGGTCAATGCAGTGTTAGTGGGGCAGTTCTCCCTCTGCTCTAACAATATCCCCTTCCCAATTAAATACAAGGGCTTTTCCTGGATCATATAGTCCTATGTTTCAAAGTCAAACAACGTGAGAAGTTATCTCTGTTATCTAGCACCAAGCAGTTGGCCGAGGTATCTTCGCCCCTCTCTCCTAACTCTACATACAAGCAGTATCACTAACCTCAGTATCCCATCCTGTGTTTTTGCTTCAGATCTCCCTGACCTTGTTTACATTGCAGTAGCCCCCTTTTTTTTTTTTTTTTTTTTTCCAGCCTAGGAGCAATAGTTAAAACAAAATAATAAACTACAGAAGACTTCCAGATAGTGTCTGGTATACATATACTCTCACACTCTGCTCTGTGAGGAAACACTCACTCTTGTGCTGCATTTTAGGGTTAAAAAAATAATCCGTCAATTGTCAATATCATAACTAAGAAAATATTGTAACATACCTTTTTTTCTATAGAAAAAAAATTGTATAATTAAGTTTTCGTATGGAATTGAGAGGCGTACCTTATCTATTGTACTGGGAACTTTTTTTTTTTTTTCATTTTCTTTCTTTTTTTTAAATATACATTATATTTTTTTCCAAGCCCAATGGTAGTGATTTGCAAATACTCTGCCTTCTCTCTGTAAAATTGGAAGTCTGTGTTTTCAGTTTTGGTAAAACTGTGCTTAGAGTTTAGGGAACTGATAGGGCTGGGTGGGAGGGGGGTGAACACAGAGCGTCTGATCAATTTGTATCTATTTATTTTAACATTTTTATTAAATAAAACTGAATGAAAACTGTGTGTAAGTCGTGTTTCAAGTCTCTCCAGTGGGTTTGGATGGTGGGTACAGCTGTAGCTCTCTAATCTCTGTAAGATGCTTGGTGATACATTGGGACAACATACACAAATCTGCTTTTACACAAATGACCATTAAACAGTGTATCAAGATTATTTTGCAAAACATAGATTTTCTCAGCTGAATTAACTATTGTCCGGCTTCCTTACGAAATTAGTTGTTTTTCGTAGCTCGTCTCTACAGTAATTTTTTTTTTTTTTTTGTCTTCTAAATATGGAGTACTTATTTAAAGTGTAACTGAGCTACAATGTAATGCATAGTCTTTAAAATTGACCTCTTGTTGTGCATTAGTTAAGCCACGCTTTACTTTTTAACGTGTGTGTGTGTGTATATAGGTATAATAACCTGTAAAATATAGCCTTATATTTGGAGAGTAGTGATGTCACTCCTGTAAATTATATCTTTGTATTTGGAGAGTAGTGATGTCACTTGTACCACTTGACACATTGTAAAAGCATTCTACGATGGAATGTATAACTTTTTCACTGACGGTAAAGCACATTTTTGATATGATCACCTCATACGAGCAACTTGTTTTGTTTCCAGTTAAAGTTTGTTTGTTATAAGGAATAATATCTTCTACTATAAAATGGAAGTATAGTATTACAGGTCTCGGAAGTCTAAGGTGACGTCTAAAAGTACAGAGGCCTTGTGCTTTCATGTGGCCTCAACTCCTCTCAGACTTCCAACCTCCATATGTTTTATGTGCAAGGTAAGACAATATTAAAGACAGGTTATATAATATCCCTCAACGTGTGCATGTAGTAATAGCGCCATTTTCTGGACATTACACCAACTTATTCCATACAGTAAGGAGCCTGTTTGAAAAGGAGTGAAATTGCGGAATTCCCACTTTCATTTCTACTTCCCATTTGCAGTATTTATGACCGGCCATCACTGCTATTTAACAGCATTAATCATTTCTGTGTAATTGTTTTAATTTGTGAAGAGTAATCTTGTGTTTTTATGCCAGCAGGGATGTAAAGAGCTGTTACTAGTCCACAACCAGAAGCTGGTGGCAGTTGTTGGCTATAGGAAGTGAGGGCAGACGGAACCGGATACAAGGTGTGTGTCAGACGACTGGGTAGATATGCTGTGGTGGGGACACAGTGAAGTATATAGGATGGAATTTTATATATATATATATATATATATATATATATATATATATATATATAAATTCTCAAATGTGATTGGTGGCCACTGCAGCAATAATAGGTGGACTTGGAGCAAGGGCAAGTTAAATTGATTTGGCATTAGGACATTTTATTTTGGGTTCTTGCCCCCTTTACTCTTTTTAAAAATATTTACCGTTGTATTTTTACAGCGCAGAGACCCTTTCCCATAGCCTGTGGGCTTCCTTCACACTGGGTCCCTGCAGCGTTGTGTGTGCCGCCTTTGTTTCTCTCATTCCTGCAAATTTGACAGCCACTGTCCTTACTACACAGAGAACTCTGTGTAACCTTACACTGACTAGAGATGGGGTGGGGGGGACTTCTCAGTCGTTCCTCACAGCCCGAAAGACTTGCCAACATTTCCTTAGTAACAAGTAGGTTTTTTTTTCCGCATTATTTAAAAAAAAAAAAAAAAGAACTTGGCAGGGGGAAGACAGATCTACTATACTACTAAGGGGGCCATTCTCCTTCAGGTACAGTTGGGCTTTTCCACACGGAAGCAGCCAGTTTTCTGCAGCAGCGGTGACATGCTCTCTTCTGGTACCATCCTCTACAGTAGGCTGTTTACCACCTGTTTCTACAGAGCAGCGGGCACTAGTTCGTACTTGGTGACCATATTTACTGTAATCAGTATTGGGCTTTCCCAAAGTGCGATATACAAGTATATATTTTGGACTAAATCCTTTTTCTGTTTTTAATAAAGCAGAAAGCCTATTTTATTGCTGGACTTGTATAGATATTATTTGGTGTGTGTGATATTATTTTACCATCAATATATCAGAGAAAGGGACTTCCAAGACTAAGGGGTCCTCTGGAAAGTCTGTGCAGCATTATATTTGTGCCAAATGTAATTATAAATGATCTTGTGGACAGTCTGCCCCGGATGCCCTGTACACCGTGTCAGAGTGCCATGATCAGTGCCGACGGGCCCTACAGGAACCAGCTTGGGCTAAATCACTGATGGCATTCATAAGTGAATGTTCTCAGGTTATGACTCGGTCCAAAGTGGTAAGTGAACCTTTTACCTACACATATTCCTGCATCACAGTCTCGACTTACCACTAGTGGTGCCTTTCAGGCAGGACTGGCTTTCATGTTAGCTGAATTCGCTCAGGGTTTGACTAGGGTTTCTTCCTCATTGGAAGGACTCCTTAGTGCTACCCCATAGCAGAACAGGCAAGTCATGTTCCTGAAACAACTCAGAATATTGTTTCTGGCTCTGATCTCTCCTCTGAAGAGGATGGAGTTCATGCAGGAGGCTGAGGGGAGGACACTTATAGTGTGGAGGATTCTGCTAGACCTCAAAGTGTGGATTATTTAGTCCTGGGTGTACAGCAAACATTAGGATTTGCAGAACATCGGGTTACAGATTTTTCTGATTTCTCTTTTTAAAAGACAGAAGAAGCAGATTGTCTGAAACCATCTCCATCTTTCCAGACAGAAAACAGACAGAGGCCTGGTATGAATCTGACAAGAGTTTTATGTGCTGGAGAAATTTATAACCCTTCTACCCCTTACCATCAGAAGAGTCTTTTAAATGGGAAAATTCTCCAAAGTAGATCGTCCCTTTGCCAATATATCCCAATCCACCACTTTACCGATGCAGGGTACAACCTCGTTTCGGGACAGTACAGACAAGAAGTGTAATTTTTCTCCTTAGGATTTGCATATATTGCAGCAGGAAGCTTATTGAGATCAGTCATAGCTAGGGCCTTGGTGAAAAAGGCCATTAAAAAAATGGGTGGAACAGTTTTCTATAGGCCTAGGAGCAGATGTGTCGGTCCTGGCAGAACACATTCAGGAAGCTTCAGACTATTTAGGTCAGACATGTCTGGATGCCGTTTCGGTCACCACCAGACTTTCTTCTCACAATTGCGGCTAGGTGTTCCTGGTACGCATATCCAGAATCTAAATATACTCTGTAGTAAATATTGTTTGATATTGCACTCTTCGGCTTGGAACTGGAGCAGATTATTTGGGTAGCTATAAATAAGAGCACCTTATTCTCTGTTACCAGTGCTAAACCACAATCTAGGTCCTTTCGCTCCTCAGAAAGTCAAGGGCAGCTGCAGCAAGAGGGCAATCTTCTTCCTTGTGGAGGTTCTTACAGAGGCAGGGGGCCTAGCAGATGCGAGGCTCCCAGACTAACAAGAGGTTGACCCACCACATCACTGTGATCGTTGAGATGTTGCAGTCAGTGATTGCGGGCATGGAAAATGGTGCGTTCTTTGCGCCCCTCGTCATAAGATGCCTACCTTCATGTTTCCATATGAGTTGTGTATCCATGCCTACTTTGTTTTCTGGTGCGCACCACACACACACACACAATCGGTTTTCGGGCTTTGGCCTGGCTACTGTCCCAAGCGTGTTGACCAAAATTATGGCCAACGTGGCAACTCTCCTCTGTTCTCAGGGCAACACAATTGTGAAATACTTGGATGATCTGCTGTTAAAGGCGCAGTCAGAATCTGCCCTCGAGCAGCACATTCTGCGGACTATCCAGATTCTAGGGAGACATGACTGGATTCTTACTCTTCCCAAGTATTCCTTGATTTTAGCACAATCGATGAGGTTTCTTGGCCTCAACTTTGACAGTGTGTCAGAAGGTGTTCCTCCCAGAGGACAAGGTCTTAATCCTCTCCATTCTGATCAGGTCTTTGCTGGCTAGATGTGAAGTGTTTATTTTCTGCTGCATGAAATTGCTGGGGACCATGGTCTGTATTCGAGGCTGTGTCTTTAGTACAGTTTAAATTGCAGACCGCTTTAGTGTGAATGTCTCAGGAAATGTCAAAAGTCCACCCTTCAGCTGGACAGGCAGATCTTCACTTTGTCAACTCAAACTTGGTGGTTAAGTACTACATCTCACAAAGAGTGAGTCCTTCCAAAACTGGGAGTGGACCTTAGTCACCACAGATGCCAGTCTGTCCCGGTGGGGAGAGGTTATAGTCCTCTTCAGGTCCAGGGACTCTGATGGGCAGTAAAGACTCCTAATGCAACCAATGTCGTGGAGCCAAGAGCAATCTACAGAGGCCATTTGCAGGGTCAGGGGGTCCTAGCTGGAAATCCCTTGAAAGTCCATTTGGACAATGCAACAACTGTAGCCTACCTGAACCATCAGGGGGTGCACATGCAGTGCCATGGCAATGCGGGAGACAATACTGATCATGTCCTGGGAGAAATGTCATGTTCCAGTGACATCAGCCACATTCATTCCGGGGGTGGAGATCTGGAAGGCGGATTACCTCAGCCGAAAGGGGGGGGGGCTATCTGTGAGAATGGTTCCTTCATGTAGAGGTGTTTGCTCAACTGATACAGCGCTGGGGTCAGCTGGAGATGTAGCTCATGGGCTCACGTCTGACCTTTAAAGGTTCCTCCGTTCTGCACAAGAGATCCTAAGTCGAGGTACATGGATGCAATGACTATCCCATGGATATTTTGTCTGGTGTACCTGTTCTCGTTGATCCCCATGTTCCTGTTGGTGTTAAAGAAGCTAAAAAGAGTGTGGTCCACATTCTGGTGGCTTCGGATTGGCCACGCAGAACGTGGTACTCGGACATCCTAGAGATGTCCATAGGTTCACCGTACCGCTTGCCTATGCAACCTTCTGGCTCAGGCTTCTCTTCTCTACCACTCTTTAAGTCGTTTGGCTTTGACGGCGTGGCTACCGAGACCATGATTCTTCGGGCTAGGTATATTTGCACAAGGCATGCAAACTATGATTAAGGTGAGGAAACTATCTTCTGCAAATTACTACCATGTTTGGAAAGCATATATTCAGTGGTGTGAGGGCCACAGTGTTCACACTACCAGGTTTAGTCTTTCCCACTTATCCTTTCTTCAGAAGTTGTGCAGACCTTTCTACAGGGGGTCCCTTATGTGCAGCCTTGGGATGTTAAATTAGTGGTCAGGGCTCATACTAAAGAGCCCTTTTCAATCTGCTGATCTCTGCTATGTTACCTGGAAGGAGGTATTTCTGCTTGCTATCTCTTCCGCTCGTCATGTGTCTGAGTTGGGGACTCTGTGCTGTACTCCAATTTTTCTGTTTTTTCCATCTGACAGGGCAGTGCTTTGCACTAAAGCCTCTTTTGTTCCGATGGTGGTCTCCCACTTTCACTTGTACCAGGAGATGGTGGTTCTGTCTTTGTCCCGTCTCCCAACTTCTGATGCATCTTTACAACTTCTGGATGTGGTTTGGGCCCTCAAGTGCTTTGTGGACCGAGCTGCTTCAGTCTGCAAGACTAATGACCTCTCCATCCTGTATGATGTGCATAATTGTGGTTGGCCGACATCTAAGCAATCTATTGCATGTTGGCTAACATCCACTATGCGCTTGGCTTTCATTGAGGTAGCTAGATCAGTGCCGGTTGGCTTAAAAGCTTTTTTTTTACCAGGGCAGTTTGTACTTCCTGGGCGGTGCGTCATGGTGCTTCAGCCGAACAGTTGAGCGTTGTAAAATCCATTTCTCCAAGTCCATTGGGGAACACTGCGCTCCGTTCCTTTGGTTGTTTATGTTATAGGCATTTCTGTTACACCTAGGTTTTTTTTAGACCTTTTAGGGCTTTGTTATAAAGGAGGATGTTTCAGATGGGATGGGCATAGTAGGGGAGGAGCTATGCTGCAAAGTGCCCTTGCTCCAAATCCACTTACTAAACCCAGTTTTCGCTTTTTCAAAGGGGAAATAGCCAGACATTCCACTTTAAACCTTTTTTTTTTTTTTTTAAAGGCTCCTGATGAACAATAACCATTTTACTGTCAGAGGTCACATGGAAGTTCCTTCCCTTGTTCATTCAACAGATAGGATCTACATAATCCTGCATTCCAGGGCTGTCAGCAGAGGGTTCTGCTGAGCCATTCAAGTAATTCCTTTCTCCCCTTCTCCTAAACTGGCTCTGCAGTTTGTAGATGAGGAAACCAAAAAATTTAAAATTCTGTACAGAGGTAAAATGTCAGAGGTGAAAGCTTGCAAGTCAACTAAGCTGTGCAGTGTAGGATGCTTATTAATATTACATTTAGATAGCTGTGGTTCAGTACAAATGATGCATCTAAAAAGCTTTTATATGTTTAGAGCTTAACTGCAAGTTGCCATGTAAATGCAGTGGTAATACAAATATCTGAATGTATATAGCTGGGGAGATTACAGGAGATGGGCGAGGAGCATTCTCACTACACTTGTACTGGATTAGTACAATTGTACAACTGCGTCCATTTTTCTTTTCTACCGTTTAATACATGGACAGTTCCTATAATCTATGTTATTTCCACCATGAGTTCACCTCTTTTTAAAAAGCTCCAGACCACCCATTCACCACAGGGTAAACAATCCAAGCCTGTGAAATGAGTGCATAGTGGATATTTGGCTTTAAAAGGGCAAATTCTTTAAGGGATAATACTGCAGGGAGGTGAAATTCTTCATAGGCTCTACACACTATTTTATTTTCTGTATTAATGTGAATAGAAACAGCTTGTCAAGTAAGTTATTGTGGGGTTTTTTTCCAAAATCACACCGTATTGCATAGAAAACGTAAGAAATGGTGCAGAATTTTATTGATATATTTTTTTTTTGTAAAAATGTCATCAAGTATCGGACAGGAATCCTGTCCTGGCAGCAGTAGTACACCTGACTTCATATCAGACATAAATAAATAAAATATATAGCATTGTAAAATCAAAGCCGGAGCATTGGTCTCTCTAAAAGAAAAAAAAAATCCAGTGATGATGACTACATGTCGACATTATCCAAACGATGGTGACATTTTGTTGATTGTCTCAAGATTCCTCAGAAGGCAAAAATATAAAGTCAATTGAAACAGAAGGTCCGCATTTTCAGCTGGTCTAAAGAGGCACATACGGTTCCCTACAAAAACGCAGGTTCTCCTCTTTAATAAGGCAGTGGCGCCTAATATTTGCTATAGGCACAGAGTGAAACAATCCACTCAACTGTACAGCTCTATGACTGTGTTGTCCATGTTAAGGCCTGAAGAGGACCAATCTTCCCTCTCCTTTGCGATTGGCCGAGGAAACTTTAGTCCAATGTCATCTGCTCCTCTCAGCTGCAATATATTTGAGAGCTGCAGACCCATATCTTCTGGACAAATCCTGGTGAAACTCTTCTTTTAGTGTTTGCACACAGAGGCGATAGTTTTCGCTGGAACGGAACTTGGAGATATCAAAGCTGGGAGCATGAGGCATGTGGATGATGAAGGCATTGGGAAGAACCACTAGTTTATACCCCTGGGAAGAGAGAACAAGATGTGAGTGTCTTACAGGCTTGTGACTGGGTACAACATTAACAACCATAAGTCAGTGACTGTACCTTGGCATCTAGCTCCATAATGTGGGACACTTTGTTCCAGCCAAAGCCCAGGAAACGCTGGTCATACTCAGGACAGTCTCGTCGTACAACCACATAGGGTTCAAAGTTTGGTGCCCAATCAACGTGGTATGGAGTAGTCGCTGTTCTCCACTTGGCATAATTGGTTGGAGCATGTCCCTTCTCCCACACATGGAATCTAAGAAAAGACCACTGATGTAAGTATAGCTGCATACCAAACCATTTAAACACTGCTCTCAAAATATACAGCATAAGACAATTAGTCACTGCTCCCAAATTATTTTTCCACAGAACATATGGTACAGTACCATACCCTTCTCTGTATACTGAAGAAATCCTGCAGTGACTTTATTTCAAAAGTTATTCAAAAAATATTTAATTGCTTTTTTTTTGTAAGTATTTAATCCCCACACTGTAATATTTTGTAGAGTCACCCTTTGCAGCAAATAACAGCTTTAAATTATTTTTGGTAAGTAAAGCAAATCTGCCCGGAAGAAAATGCCAAAATCACTCCTAGATTGTGGTGTATAACCTCCAACTAACCTGACCAGTTTTCAAAGAGAGATTTAATCTCAATACAATTGAGAACTTGTGGCACTAATGGGGGCATTGTAGCCCATACACCTTTCCTCCTTGAGCCTCTCCAATGTGAGTTTGGCCTTGTGTTTGAGATCATTGTTTTATTCAGTTTAGCAGAGCTCCACAGCATAATACTGTCACCACCACAATACTTCACTGTAGGTATGTTGTTTTTGAGGTGTGGGCAATGTTAGGTTAGATTTGCGCCTAACCTATTGCTTGGAACTTTGGCAAAACAAAGTTCTATCTTTTGTTTCCCATATAGCAAGTGGGTTATTTTCATGCTGTGATATGGGATATGCTTTCTATATGGTACATTTTGACTAATGGCTTCTTTCTCTTGTACGTACAGTTGGGGGACACTGCTCATCATGGGATAAAGGGCACTGTGTGGAGTAAGGCCCAAAAACACTATGTTTGGCATGCTCCGCTCCCCTCTATGCTCTGGCTAGACATATTTACTTATTTTTACATTTAGTGCCTCTTGAGGTAGGGTACGTTTTTAGCGTTCTTACATTTTATTTAATAATGCATGTTTTTGTGTACAACTGTGTTCACAGGGTCAATACCGCAGCTGGCGGGAGAGCCTCTATTGCCTGTTTCCAGAATCTGCTCCAAAAACATAGCAGCCAGTTAACCTACCAGTAACAAAATTGACTTTACTCTCTCTCTGTCTGTGTGTGTGTGTTAGGGAATTTAGACTGTAAGCCCCAATGGGGCAGGGACTGATGTGAGTGAGTTCTCTGTACAGAGCTGCGGATTAGTGGAACTATACAAATAAATGATGATTATCAGATGTGGTGTCATGGGAAACTCACCCGAGCATGGATGCTTCCATTGTGAGTTTGGCAAAATCCACTATTATGCCACTTCCTAATGCTGCTAACTTAAGACATCACAGATAAGAAATGTGAGGGGATTCTGAAATCCATTTATTTGGCTTTAGGTGCCTCCGCCCTATAGTGGCTGCATGGGTAATAAAAGCTGTTGAATGGGCCATTTTCCTCAGTGACAGCATTCAATCTGGAGTGCTTAGAACTGATTTGTCAACCTTGGCAGACCACATTGAGGCAGCAGAATTTTTGGGAGAGGCGGTGCTTGTTGCAGGTCAGGGACTGCCCTGGACTTCATCTTTGGCAGTGGCAGCTAGACACACATTGTGGCTTAGAACTTGGGAGGTAGATGCTGAATCCAAGAAAGACCTAGAGGCATTGCAGTATGATAGCTCAGTATTATTTGGTCCAGGCTTAGAAAAATTCATCTCTCAGGCCACTGGGAGACTAAGTTCGTTTCTTCCAGTGGCTACTCCCAAGGCAAAGTACAGGTATTTTTGCACCTTTCGTTTTGTCGGCAGATCTAGGGGTGCTTCCACAAGAGATAATTCCTTGACCTCTCGGGACGGGGCTCAGACAGGCTTGGACCTGGGACGCTTCTGCGGGGTTTCATGGTTACAACCCTTCCTTGAGAAGGAGCCAGGAGCATGGGCTCTTGAGGTAGCCATTCAGTCCCTGTTGGCGTCTGGAGAGATTGTCCTGGTTCCTAAAGAGCAATAGGGCTTGGGGTTTCACTCAAACCTTTCGTGTGCAAAAACAAGAGACTTTTAATTTCATCCCATCCTAAACCTAAAGTCCCTCAACACTCACTTGAGGGTACCCAGCTTCTGCGTGCAATCAATCTGTTCTGTCATCATTTCCATGGAGCAGAACAAGTTTTTGGCATCATACGATATCAGGGATGCTTATCTTTACATACCCATATGGGGAGGACACTACAACCGTCTCTGGTTTGCTGTGGACCAGTCTCACTTCCAGTTCAGGGCTCTTGATGACTGTTATGGCAGCAAGTTTACATCAGCGGAATGCAACGGTCCTGCCATACCTCCTGATCAAAGCAGCCTTGAACCCTCCACTTCAGTCTCGTCTGCGCCTGACAGCAGAGACCTTGCTAATACAGGGCTGGGTCATAAATTTCAAGAAGTCCAGCCTGGTGCCCACACAGCGCATGGTTTTCCTGGGACTTTGGTTCTTTTCTGGAATCAAAAAGACCCTCTGGCATCTGGTATCGAACAGACTATTCAACGTCAGGTGAAAACATTGTTGTCTCCAGGGTGGGTGTCCATCCTTCAGAGCATGAAGCTGATGGGGGTCATGGTATCTTGTTTTGAAGCAGCTCAGTTTGCACGCTTCCAGTCCTGCAACACGAGATCCTCACCAGATGCAAAAGGTTGGATCTCTGCCTAGAAACACAGTTCTTCTACCTGTCACCAACAACCCATCAGTCTGTGTTGTGGTGGACTTGGCCAAGGAATCTCAGCCTGGGAGGGCCCTTCTTCGTATGGGATTGGACCATTGTGACTCTGGATCTCCGGTTGCAGAGCCTCTGGTTCAGGGAGGAGATGGTTGCCCATCAATGTCTTTGAGTTAAGGGTGATCATCAATGTGTTTGCCCAAGCACAGTCCCGGCTATGGAACAAACCCATTCTGATTCAGTCTGACGCTGGCATGGTGGCATAACATCCATCACTGAGGCCATGAATGAGGCAGCCAGGATCAGGATGTGGTCAGAGCAGGTTCCAGCCATTGCAGCAGTCTTCATACTGGGCATGGACAATTGGGAAGCCATTCACCCAGGAGAGTAGTCCCTCCACCTAGAGGTGTTCACTCAGAGTGTGCACAGGTGGGGGTCAACATGATGGTCTCATCTGAACTTCTAGGTGAACAAGTATTATGCCAAGACAAGGGAACTTCAGGAGTTTCTAGTGGATGACACGACTGTTCCTTTGACTTAGAGGTAAAATGTACATCAACTTCCAAGTCAGAAAACAAATGTCTTCTAGTAACTACCATCGTAGCTGGAAGTCTTCCATTGGTTGGTGTGAGAAAGAACAGGTTCAGACCTTCTGTTTGGCGAGTGTTAACATCTGTGACCAGATGGACCGCCTATGCCACCCTGGCTGTTGCTGGAAACTGGCTGGGCTTACTTTGCCACCGTTCCCTTTCTTTATCCCAAATGTGCCATCTAACCACAGTAGGAGGAGCTTAAGCTGCAGTCAAAACTTGACTCTTTCACGGCATTCAGAACCACGTTCCTTCTGGGTAACTGTCGCTGCTAGTGTACCTCCTTGCTGGTGCACATGGGCTGGTACCCCCTGACCGTTTCCTATAGATCAGGGTTGCTGTGGCTGGATCCCTCCTGGCCTGTCACACTGGCCAGAGCTGCTGGGTAGCAGGCAGAGCGGTGGTACCGGAACGATGGGTCCAAACCTCAGTATAGTCGGGAATAGATTAGAGTTGTGTCTAATCTGTAGGTCATAAGGAATTTCAGCATGGAAAAAGTTGTCAGGCAGGTATTTGAAGCAAGTGACGTTATTAGCTCCAGTAGTCCTAACAAGGACAGTTCACACTGTTTTAAGGTACCAGTGATCAGGTCAGATGGAACAAAAATGATACATTTCAATACAAACCAGTACTGTTTTAGACTTCAAGAGGCTGCCTTACCCCCTGTGAGACTGTGTCAGTTCTTTTTAGTATCAGGATGCACTATGTTTCCCCAAACATGGATTTAAATGCAATTTATACTTAACCAAATGTACACTTATCTTTGATATCCTAAAACTTGCTGTGATTTCCTGCATCCTGTTTTAGAGACAGGAGAAATCTAACAAAGTCTAATTAAACTCTCCTGTGCCTTCAGCTGTGTTGGACACAGATTAACATGAGGTCCTTTCTTCCGACAATGTCAGAAAACATTTCCTCCCCTGGCATATGCCTCAGCAATAGAGTGGAGGAAATGCATTTATTTCTAACGTGGGAATTCCCCCAAAAAAATTACAACCCCCAAACAAGACATTTCCATACAAAACACATCCCAATGTAACATAATAAGTGCATTTGCAATTATATACATTGGTGTCTTCATCACTAATTGAAATACAATAAATTATTTCTACATGATCCAGCCACAACGGTCCTTAGGGAGGGTCTGGATAAGGGGCTGCGTTTGGCGTCCCTTAAGGTCCAGGTTTCGGCTCTTTCAATTTATTTTCAGAAGCGGCCGGCTCTGTTACCAGATGTGCAGCCTTTTCTCCAGGGGCTCCTAAATGTTCAGCCTTTTGGTTCTCACTGTGTTACTGAAGTTGCCGTTTGAACCACTAGAGTCCATTTCCTTGAAACTTCTCACCTGGAAGGTTTCAGGCAGGCGTGTTTGAGTTAGCGACTATCTTAGTGCACTCCCTTCCTGATTTTTCCCAAAGACCCACAGTACTGTGTACTACGCCTTCTTTTCAGCAAAAAATGGTCTTCATATTTCATATCAACCAGGATATTGTTATTTCTGTGTTGCCTTGATCTTCAATCTAACAGTTAGATCCATAAAGCTCTAACCACATCCAAAAAGCAGAAGAGAACCCTATGTAGACTGCACAGCTTCAGTTCGGAAGTCTGAGTTTCCTGGTCTTGTATGATGCCTGTAAGAGTGGCAGGCCTAAGGCTCCAAGGGATCTCCGGTTCCTGAGGGCCTTACTGCTCACTAGACCAGGTTGGTTATTACTTCCTGGGTGACATGGCATGGGGCCTCGGTCGAGCAGCAACCTGGCCTTTCGTCCACCAGATTCTGCCGATTTTGTGTCTTTACATGAAACTTTACTGCCAAAACTGGCATCTTTGGATGCAAAGCTCAGTCTGAGCGTACCCATAGGGGCAGATTTGAAATGTTGCCCAACTGTATGTACAAAAGAAAATATACATTTTCTGGTAAGTACAAAATTCTTATCTCAACACAGTTGGGGGACACTGCAACCCCATCCTTTTTGTTCTGATTGTTCAGTTGTTCTTCTGTTTTGCCATCTCTTGTGGCTTTGTAAGTTAAATAACTGACATATCTGTCCAGAGGGGGCATAGAGAGTAAGGGAGCAGGCCAAACAAAGGTGTTTTGTTTTAGTCTATATCCCATGGTGAGCAGTGTCCCTCAACTGTCTTGAGAGAGAAAATCTTATTTCTGTGTCACCCTCCCATTCAGGGCAATGTTATGAAGAGCTCCTATCACAGATAGTTGGTGACACTCACGTTCTGAACTTACCCTGAACAGTCCGACCCTCTGTGGCTTCTCTTACAAACCTGGATACATTACCCGAATGGGTAGTTTGATGCAACTTCCACTTCCAGGTAACTGAACCAACTCTATTAAGACACACTAATATTTGGATATTATTTGTATTACTTTATCTCTAATTTTATTTGGGATGATTTCTAGTCTTTGGTTTCACAGCCTGACTAATGCTCCCTGTACTGTGGGGTTTTTATCCAGAACACCAGTCACTAGCAGAGGCCAAGTGTAATGTAATTGTGCCCTTGTTTAGCAAATTGTTTTTCAGCCGTGTAAGTTTAGAGCTTCCCCTACACCGGAATTTAAATATTTATGCAAACATTTTTCCTTAAGATGTTTTTGTAATATAAAACAGTCACCTTAAAAGAAAAAAATAATAATTTTGAGTGTCATTGCTTTGTAGTAAAAGCCACAGAACAAAATGTTTTCAGTAAAGGGAAAGAAGTGATCATGAGTCTGAATATTTTTTACAAGGTACTGTATCTACATAAGTAGTGGGAAATATTTTCTTTAATGTTTGGGCTCATACACACAGGCACTTTACCTGCTGTGAAAGCTATATCCCAATAAGGGATTATTAAGCTTTAAGAAGTATATGCTGGCACAAGATATCCAATCTCAATGCTGTATTAAACTAGGACAGAAGACAATAGGACATCCTGTATCCAGATCTGGACGGTGTCTGTCTGTCCGTCCTGGACCACTTTATTTAAAGGCTTCAATGATCCTTATTTGCAGCAACTGTTAAATTGGGGAAAACTCTGTATGAGGCTGTGAATGTCTTCACATCCAAAAAAGCTACAACTAAAAATACACTTATGCTTTTAAGAAGAACCAGTGATATAACCGAGCTACAAAACACTAAGTAACCAGCTGTGTTTCAATGAATAGTTTTGCTGTTTGTAGTGGGTACAGGGGAAGGGTTTGACTTTTTTAATCCAGCAACTGAACCTTTAAATAATAACCATAAAATATTTCACATTGTAGACATGAAAACGTATGGGTAGAGGAACGCAGGAGTCCTGCTATGACCTGGGCTCCATCTTACCGGAAGGTGTAGAGCGCCCCCATATCCAGCATGGAGAGCAGATCTGCTTTGGATTTGGGGAAGGACAGGCGGTAACGGAGCGTTTCAAAGGCCGGAACTACAAGAGCTTTCTGGGTGCTGGCCAGGTCTTCCTGTATTATGGATTTCCTGAGAAAGGAAGGTGGGGTGTATTTGTGAAACATGACACGAAGAAAACAGCTACATGAGAAAATACAGAAACTAAAGCTCAGACCACAAACCAAAGTCTACCAGTGGCCAAACGATGATCTACAATAGCTGTTATTATAGGCAACTGTAGAAAAGGTGGTGTTGCCCATAGCAACTGCTCAGGTTCTATTGTAATTTTTCTAGTACAGTGTAAGAGATGAAATGTCTGATTGCTATGAACACCAGAGTTTACCAAACAATAATATTTTAATAAAAGTAAAGGACCATTGGCCCTGTTTTATTCACAAATAAATGATTTTAGGTATATAAAGTATATATATATTTTTTCTTGTATCACTTGGTCATTTATGCCGATGAGGAACTTTAGTGTTAGATGCCACGCAGCATTAGATTTTCAGCCCTAGGATTGGTGGATATATTTTTTGAAGTGTGGTGGCAGAAGTCTCACGTCCTAATTATCGCTCTACATTAACCTATTACAAACAGTAATTGTTCGGACAGACGGAAATTAAGGTAATTGGGTTACATTTCAACATGGAAATAACTGTTTGCGCTATTGAATGCAACACAGAGACAGCATCAGTAGCTGCCAACTAAGAGATTAAGGTCACCTGGAGGAGTGGAATTACCCAAGATGATCCGTCCACTCGGCCAGAGTTCCCCAAGCTGTCCAAATTATGACAGACCAGGACTTTCGGTTCCCAGGCTGAATCAAATAATAAAACTATAATAACAGTGCAGATACTGACCTCAGGCTGTCATACAGTCCATACATGGGCAGGAAGTCTATGTCGGATAAGAAGACATAAGGGGTCTGAGCGTTCCTCAATGCCACATTTCTCAGGAGGTTCACTGGGTAAAGCTGACCTTCCTTGTAGACTACATGGTAGCCGATGTTGGTCCGAGACTGCAAAACCTCGGAGGCTTGAGCGTAACGCAGAAACTGCTGAGCCTCTGCATCCGACAGATACAAGGCCAGGCTCATGGGGCCCTCCCAGTGCCGGCAAATCAACTCCAGCATCTGCAGTCTAAGAAACATACACGTCAGAATCACAAATCTTCAGCCCCCTTCTATATACACCGTTACAGTACGTTCATGCATCCAGCACCTCTTCTGGAACTCACACCACCATTCACTTATTAGATTCACTATATAACAGTGCATCATGGGCCACACTAACCTATCCATAGACAGCTGTGCTACCAACGTGACATCATTAGGATCCTCTGCCAGTGGTTGTTGTGGGAGGAAGGAGAGGTGGACACGATGGGACGCTAGACGCTCTCTGCGGAAGTCGTAGCAAAAATCTTCCTCATCCAGTTGTTCCAACACAGCCTGCACATAGAAGACAGCCAAAGGAGAAATATACTTGTGGTTAAATTAAAAAGGCTGAGGGTAGCTTTAGGAAATCGCAAAGCACACTTCCGTATACTAAAATAATTTAAGGATGTGGTTTACAGCTCTATTCATTTTAGAATAGTTTAGTGCTGGACAAGCGCAGCTTAAGATTAGGTGCGAACAGCTAACGAAGGTTAAACAACCCCTTTACCCGCCACTCTTCCATTTCTACCTCTCATAGCACCCTGTAAACCTGAGTAAGGGCAGAGCTGTCTAAGTTGTGGCCAACTCCATTGTGCATTAGACTTTACATGCTCACTAAACGAATATTGTTAGCTATAAATATAAATAAGACCCTCTTTATGTAAAATATCTAAATAGTATATGTTCTATAAATAGATGTAATGTTCTATATATCTATAATAGTCCTAGTTTTATAAAAACGTGAGGGGGAAAGCTGAGGATCACCAGAGTTGTCCGGAGATGGCAGTAACCAAAAGGGAATCATTACAGATAGAACTTTGGCTTTAAGGCCAGGTATCCACCGTTGTTGCATTAGTGTTTTTTTATTGCTAGGAAAAAGTGCACATTAAACTGCGTTTGTTACAGTCATCATTAATAGTGTTTGGAGATCACTGTAGGCTTCCGTCATGTGGTTACCCATGGGGACAGCGCAAGGTGTTAGTAAATGTTAGTAAATCTCATGCAATGAAAAAAAAAACTATAGAAGGAAGTGGAAGAATAGCCACATACCCAGTGGTATTTTACTATCAATGGTTTCTAGTGTCTGACTTGCTTTTTAATGTTTGTAAACAAGTCTAATTTATTTAAAAAAACAAAACCAAGTCTCCATCCCCTCACCTCCGGTCCTTGTTCTTTGTCACTGGGGCAGCCGATAAGTTCTCTGCGCAGGAGACTCCCGTCGTACTCTAGAAAGGTGACATACAGCGTCCTGAACAGCTCAACGTGTTTGTTCTTGACGCGGAGCTTGTGGGGAGAATTCCAGTGAATCACCTGGATGGCAAATGGGGAGGAGACCGAACAGGAAAATATAAACCTTTTTTTTTATTATTATTTTCTCTTTCTTACAGAGGAAACTAAAATGTCACAAGTGAGATCACAAGAACTCAGACTTTGGTCAGTGCACAATCTGCTATAAGTGCATTTCGTTTAGAATCTAAGTGTAAATACATTCACATTAAACTCTACTTACATTAAGTAGACAGAACATATAAAAGATATTTTACATTTAATACATAAATCAGGATGTTCTTCATCCATACTGTACATTCAATGTGTTTTTATAGTCCATCTTACTTGCCACTAATGACACACATACGACTATGCCGTGTTGGTCATCACTTACACCATGGCCTGTAGCTGCTGTAAAGTATACAGCTGAAAACAGACGTACTTACAAGAAGCCCAGGACTTGCATCTGCCCTGGAAGGTCTACGGCACAAGTCATAGGCAACTGTGTAATAGTGTAATTCACATACGGACATGAATTACATGCAGTAGTGTTCATTGGAGAAGGTGCACTTCAGAAAATGAGTAGAGCTAGTTCACTCAAGCTGCACTACACAAATAGATGTACGTCTGAACTTGAATCAGCCTGGCCAAATAAATTTTAAAAAAAATCTAAAATACAATTTGGCTGATATATAAAAGTGCTCCCACAGTTTTTTTTGTTAAGCAAATATTTTTACTTCTAATCACAGTGCAAGATATTTCCCTGTGCACTGCAGACGTCCTAGTAATTACATTAAAGCATACTACAGTCAGACACTCACCCAGACAACAGTCTGTACTGATCTGTTTAGTAAACAGTGAAATAACTCACATCCTGGTCGGTACGAGCGCGGTTACATACACTGCTGAATGTTAGTAGTAGCTTAAGAAGAAGTGGTGGTAACATAACACAGATGCAGTAATGTGTAGAGGACAGCGTTCTACAGGGACTGTGAAAAGAATTGGAGAGGCTGCGGTAGGATATTACAGAGAGGCAGGAAAGAGGAAATGGGAGATTACCACCAATCCGGCATCGACAAACCCTCCAACTAAAATCCGAATTTCTGCCAAACTGATGTGAAAATAAACAGACTTAGCTTGAAGCCGACGCTGGAGATCTCCGATTGGATCACCATGTTGACAGCAACTTATCCCGATTGGACAAATATTCGCCACTGCAGCTTGTCGTCATCCCAACATCTGTCAATAGAAATTTAAAAGCGGCAATGTGGGGACCCCTAAGGTTAAGCGTTTAAACACTTAACCTGACATTTCCGCTTTAAATTTCTATTGACAGACGTCGAGATGACGTCAAGCTGCAGCGCCGAACACTTCTCCAATCGGGATAACTAGCTGTCAGCATGGTGATCCAATCGGAGATCTCCAGCGTCGGCTTCAAGGTAAGTCTGTTTATTTTCACATCGGTTTCCCAGAAATTCGGATTTTAGTTGGAGGGCTTATCGGGGTAGTGCAATGAAGAGGATGTAAAGAGACAATAGGAGAATGGGGAGATGTGGGTAGAGTATTAGAGAGAGAGGTAACGAGACTGGGCAGATACAACACAGATAACGAGACTAAGCTGCAATGTGGCAGGAACTGAATGATTAAACAATCTCTGTATAGAAATGTGCAATATGTTGGTGTTATATAAAGGTTAATAAATACAATATACATAGGCCGTGTTGGTCTCACCTTGAGGTCAGCTAGTTCACTGTAGCATTGCTCAGAGCGCGTGTGATCGGACAGCTGCACGTTCCAGTAACAGGGGAGCTGATAGACCAGAGTCGGTGAGCTCTTTATAACAGCATTGAATATATCCTGGATATGAGCAGACACAAGGTCGTTATACAGTAATGAGCGATGCCAGACACTCCGCAGTCTCCTCATCCTGTTCTCACCTGGTCAGCAAGTGAGGTGCTCAACATACTCATCAACTCTCTCTCAGCAGTCAGACGCCACATCTCCTCCCAGCCAATCAGACGCAGCCTGTCCAGGAGCAGCAGGATCACCCCTGGAGCAGAGAACCGGAGTCAGACAGGAAGTAGTATACGATACAGAGAGTTGCATGTTTGTCATCAGTTATGGGAACAAGAGATAGAAGTTTACCTGTATTGAATCCACGACCCAGAGCCGGCCAAGGTTTATGGTTCTTCCAAAGATTCCCCAGATACCAGTCACTCTGATTCTCCACCAGACCTAGAACCTGTTCCCCTGAGACAAAGACAGAAAGGGGCAATAAGCACTAACGCTCTGAATGAACGAGTTGGTCATCTCAGGGCTGGAATATATCTGTAACAATGGAATACCAGCCTGTGGAAATACGGCTCAGAGACAAAAGCCTGAAGCGAGATCCACAGGGCAGAGGCCGGACCGTGGATTACCTGTGAACTTTCTAAAGATAGCCCAAAGCTCAGCAATGTCTGTGGCGAAAGTGATGTCAGTGTCAAGGACGATGACCTTTGACAGGTCAGAGGGCAGTGCCTTCGTCAGTGTCAGCTTCATCAAGCCGTAGATTCCAGAATAATGTTTGTTTGGGATCCAGGAAACCTCAGGCTGTGGAGAGAGAGTCATTGTGTAAGAATATAAATTCAGAAGTGTACATGAAGTCACATTCTGTAAGATTGTATACAGCCAGCACACACAGTATTATATATTCAGTATATCATCATCAGCATCTATATATACAGCGCCACTGATTCCGCAGTGCTGTACAGAGAACTCATTGACATCAGTCCCTGCCCCATTGGAGCTTACAGTCAAATTCCCCAACATACACATACAGACAAACAGACTGGGGTCAATTTGTTAGCAGCCAATTAACCTACCAATATATTTTTGGAGTGTGGGAGGAAACCGGAGCACCTGGAGGAAACCCACGCAAACACGGGGAGAACATACAAACTCCACATAGATAAGGTCATGATTGGGAATTGAACTCATGACCCCAGTGCTGTGAGGCAGAAGTGCTAACCACTGAGCCACCGTGCTGCCCATAGTATAAAAAAAATAAAAATCCTGACCGATCAAAACCCAATACCGCTGTATAGGAACAGATCTGTCAGGGTAGTGAACTGGGTCAGCCAATCACTTCCATCAGTATGTGGAAGGTCAGCGGTCAGCCAGGGAATGAAGAGAGTCTAGGTACGAAGTGTAAATCTATGATCCTGCCTGGCTCCTGAATTACCAGGGCAATAAAAATGTAAATCAATTTGTACATTGGGTAAAGGAGAAGCAAATCTCCAGTCAATGACCACAATTAGTATCCTGCAATAACTGTGCACTTATTTTACAAAAAGGTTTAAGGTTTACTTCCGTAGTTTGATGACAATACACCGTTCAGCCGTGCAGTACAAGCAGAGACACCTGGCATCACATCTGTTCATCTTTACACAGTATTTACCTTGAGATCACTGGCGTTATAGAAGCTAATCTGCAGGGACGGAACCATCCAAGTATTGAAAAGGTTGCCCAAAATACGCAAAGCAACAGAGTCTGTGATCAGGTGGAAATGTAGCGGATTCCTCCTACAAAAGACAATGAATGATCGACACACAAGATCAGGTAACAAAACCCACCAGCATTAGGGTATTGTCACATCAATCTAATGACTTATCAAGACATTTGGAAACACTCGGGTGCAGGAAGTTGCTGAATATTGCCCAAAATACACATTACAAATCATGTATGCACAGAACCCCTATTATATACAGTATATTGCTGCTGGAGGATTCATAAGCTTAGATATAAAATTCATTGGTCTGTCTGTTTGTTTGTTCATCTGTCTGGTTATATATTCAGACACCCCTGCACCAATTGGGATAAAACCAATGCACATTCATGTTTTGCAATCTATACAATAATTATCATTGTACAATATGAAATATATGGCTTTTCAAACCACTTTTTCTTCTCCAATATAGGCGTTGGCTGTAGAGTAAATTTGAATAATTGGAAAAAATACTCCTCAGATAGGTATAAGAAAAAAGAAATATAATATCTTAACAGAAACATGGGTATTGGTAACACTTTGGCAATGGAAGAAATCTCTCGTCACCCGTGCACCTCACATAAACGCTCACGTAGGAAAAACTGAACACTAATACATCACAATGTAAATCTATAGACTGCCCTGGGAACTACAGACATCACCTATTCATTGTACTGAAATCATGATTACATAAATACCCTGGAAATGTAGTATTAACCAGGGGTATGTCTGTTTAAAAGGTAGGTTCGAGCCCCCATTCTTTATTCATTGTGGAGCTGTATTCTGCAGCCTTTACTTGGATACGAGAACAATCTCAGCCGACGCTATAAATTATTCCAAAGTCACTCGCTGCCAAATTTCTGTGAAAGTTTATCCCACATCCAAACTCACCCACTTTTATCAATAAATAAAATGCTTTAAGAGCAGAGAGAACTATTGGCCACTTTCTTTTTTATCGGTTTAATATATTACAGTTTAAAAGCAGCTCTTTGTGTTGTCGTTATATACAGCCCAGTACTGTCCACATCATGAGAGGTAAACATGGCAGCCCCCAGTCAGCAAAGGCTAGAAACAGGGAGCGGGACGCCTTGATGGAAACTGATTTTACGTAAAGGACACGCCATTATTGTAGCTCTGGAATACACAACCTACCGGTGGAACAGTATAGATTTCACCAACGTCACCACATCTCTACTGCTGTTATGGCCGGCACAGACAATAGCAACATGAATAAGCTAAGAGAGAGAGAGAGAGAGAGAGAGAGAGAGAGACAAAGATGGGGAGAATTAATACAAGGGTGACAGTGACATTACTACAATAAATCTAATAAGACGTAGATACCAACTGTCCTTACTTTCCAGGAACAGACCCAGTATGACCAGCTGTACAGCACAGTTCCACTTATTCTGCAGACTGCAGGTCGTTCTAACCATCCTTATGGCTTCAAACGTCAATAGATGTTTAGAACACAAACAATTCCATTATAATCATGTTCGGTACACGAGTCATATTAGGGAGGGGGAGCACCAAGTGCCCTCTATATATTACTGTACATTAGGTGCTGCGGGTCATCTGCCCAACAGGGACATTTTCCTGGAAAGGATTTTAAAATGTTAATAATTATGATGTTTATATTCTGATAAACATCAAACATAGTTCTGCATATGGGAAGATGAAAAAAAATACACAGGGCCATTAAAAACGCAAGCACAGAAAAGTACATAATAAAACTGCAACCACCTCCTCTATATAATATATGTATACAAGTGGAAAAGGCCAACATAACTAATGCTTTTGATTTATAAATGTAGAGATCACTTGGTATGTATAACAATATTAGGTGTAAAGGAGATGCAAGTACACATTGACTCCAACTTAGGTCAAATTAAGGGGTTCACAGTCTTAAAAAAAAAACAACCGATCTGACACTTTTCCACAAAAATATCTTGTACCAAAGTGTTGCTGAGAATTGCACCATGAAGCCAGTTGTCAGGGAGCAGATTGGTTTATGCCCAGTGCCGGTGAGACAGAGAGGAGTCTGGATGGTGCCGATGGATCATCAAAGCAATGGGCATATTATACAATAACATCAGAATAGGAAAGTGTTTCAGCAGGACTAAAATTTTTATTAAGCGTGGAAACAACAGATTATACAACAGAGTATACAGTTTTCTCAAGTCTGGTATTCGAAGCTTTAGGGTGGAATAAAATAAATAAAATATAATAAGCAACCTGTTGGGATTGGTGTGCTCGGCTGACTGCAGAGGGGAAAGGTCATTGTGATATATCCTAATTAAAAAAAAAAAAAAAAAACCAAAAAAAAAAAAGAAAAATCGGATAAGAGCATTATCGAATTCATGGATTTTATATTTAGTTACAAAACACATCCCAGTGGCGCACGCAGGGGGGGGTTTCTGGGTCTCCACTCCGCTAAAAAGTGCCCTACATATCGGCACTGTAGTATACAGCAGCCGCGGCGCTGTCTAAGAAGCGTCCGCGGCAGTGCTGTATTGTACAGAGCAGGGGGCATATTTAACAAATCACAGTAGTGCACTATTGTGCACTTACCGTGGAATTAAAGTCCCGATGTGCCCTCCGCAAATTTATTAAAGGTGCATCGCAGCAGATATCATGGATATCTGCTGCTTTGCACTCCTGATCGTTTTTGCGAGCAGTCACCATTCAACAGAATGGTGACTGCTCCTGGCCGCAATCTAACAAGTCCCGGAAAAAAATTTTTTCGGTAACTTGTCATGGAAGCTGGCGGACATCATCCTAATTGAACAAATCCACTGCTGTCAGCTCTGCACCGACGAGCAGAGCTGGACAGCGCATGTGTGGAGGTATCACATGATCCCTCCCTGTCACTCAGCGCGCTCTCTCAGCAACGATAGTTGCAGAGACAGAGTGGGGACTTTGTGCGCATGTGCACTGCACATGCGCAATTGAAGGAAGAAGAGGAGATCCCGAGACAGCGCGTCCAAAGAGGGAGGTAAGTGTGATTTTTTCTATCACAGAAACAGCAGTTTTTCGGAACTGCTGTTTCTGTGTTCCCTTTTTAATAAATGTGATGAATAGTTCAATCCTTATCCTTGCGATAAGGATTGATAACTATTTCTCACTTTTGCCGAATAATGATAAATGTGCCCCCAGGTCTCTAGGAATTATTTTTTTTCCGGGGGAGGAGGAAACCCCCCCCCCCTCTTCCTCCCCCGAAAAATCCTCCGTGCGTCCCTGCATCCCTTTAAGAGGCCAACTGTAAAAAAAAAAAAATGGGTAAATATCTTTCCAGTAAAGAATGAGCTGCAGGAATTCCAGAGGTAGAAGAGGAGGGAGATCACTAAACATGGGAGACATTAACAGCAGCTATACAGGTCACTCACCTCACATTTCTCAGTCAGACTCCTCTGCACACACCGGCTGCTGTTGTCTCCCTCAGTTCCGTGATCCTCACTCCGAAGTTCTCCCAATTGGTGCCGAAGCCTCAGGTTCTCTTCCTCGGCCTCCTGCAGTCTGATTTCCAGGTCTTGCAGGGAGGGGGCTCTGGGAAGCAGGCGAGGAGCTGCGGCCGCTGGGGACAGTCCGTCTGGGGGAAAGAACGGCATGTTGGGATGGGGCTTACAGGACAAACAGCCTTATATGGATAGCCTTGTTAAGCCACGAATTCTGGGGTAGAACTAGACTTATCTGGGGCAAGTGCAAGAGTTACAATGAGGTCCCTCAATTCCCTCATGGTATATGGATTTACAAGTTATAAAAGAACAAGGTTTCTCAGATACCACATCACAGGCAGCCCACAGCTTGCACAGCATATGGCAGAAGGTCACTCGGTCACACGTCTTGTATCTATGGTAATGGTCTGTTTCTTAGACTGTGAATCAATTACATACATGAAACATACAGATCTGTAGAAATATCAGTTTGTTTTATAAACCAACTAATTTTCAGTTTATAACAAAATAAAACATAACCCTCATCCTGATACAGTCTCTATTAAAAGACAAGGTTAGGAAAACAGAGCTGAAAGCCCTGAACACAATGCAATTACTGGCCACTCACATCCTGCGTCGCCCACGGAAAGGTACAGCCAGGTGACGACGGACAGCAGCAGCACACTGACAGCCAGCAGCCTGGCCTTACTGCGGCATGGGCAGAGCATGATGTGACAGCAGACGGTCCAGGTTCGGTCAGGTGGGGAAATCCAGAATCACCGCTGGCAACATCCTATAATCTGGCAATTAGACAACGAGAGGTTTCATGGTCACAACAGAATACCGGACAGATCAGGACATTGTATCCTAGGAACTTGGCACCAACGCAAACAGATTAGATCGGCAGAAGTTAAATATTAAATCAAAACGCTGCCAGGCGACATTCTGCAGTCAGGAGTGATGCAGAGGACACTAATAACTGGAGGATTTAATCAAAGTTCTACTGAAACATCAACAACTTTATTCCACAGCTGAAACTATCTCCGATTGTCACCTACGACCCATCTAAGACAGTAGGACGCGTCATTATCAGCATCACTGAACCACAACAGGAGAATCCCTGGCCATTATGTTTCTGCATTAAGATCAAAGCCATCACACAAAGTAACTTTAAAGATTTAGAGAGATCCAATTATCTGCACCGATGGCTTTATTGAAGATTCCCAGACATCTCTATGGGAAACTGACAAACCGTGTCGGCCAGTCTCAGTGCTAACCTGGTCACTGAAAGGATGGAGGGAACAGGTACTTGAGGAAAGAGAGCACTTACACACGTCTGTTGGTAGTACGAGCAGATATGCCTAGTGTGAAGCAAATTGGGTCCTTTTAGTAGATTTGCTTAAGTTACAAAGAGGTTTTCTGTGCCACAGCCAAGCACCCCCCCCCCCCCCACACCCAATAATACACACAATTCCCTTGCTGGCAGGGCTTCAGTCAGAAGCCCTGCTGAGGAAACAGTACGTTCACGCACAGCCACCCCCACAGCCAGCTGACCACCTCTGCGAGCAGCAGACTGACTCCTCTGCCCATTCCTCACACCTAGCATTTGGACGTCACCTCCTCTATGGGTTGGAAGAGTGTCGGCCATTGAACACTGTCAGCTGGGTGAGCACAAGCTCGACCATAGAGAGTAGGGTGAAAGGGGGAATTAAGACAAAAAACAAACAAAACACAAAAAACAAACATAAAAAAAAAACTAGTCCTTTAAGTGTTGCGGCTAAGACAATACAGGCAGGATTCTCTATATCATCCATTGGGTTGAATCTCACAGGTGTCCACGCTTTCATCCTCCACACTGATGGAAAAAAATAGCTTTTGGATGAAGGATCTATAGCATTATTTTCCACCCTTACTGGTGTCAGAATGAGGTTTCAGATGGATTCCTTAAATTCTACATCTGCCTCCATCGCCGCCCCTCCCCATCCCACATAATTCTGCAGGAAAGAGTCCTAAACAACATTGAATGTATGAACGTGATACTAACTGTTCGCTACCATCTTTCATGAGTAGACACGTCGCTCTATCGCATGATGCCAACAGACAGGACCTTCCATTAAACCTCTAGGTGCTCCATTAGCAACATCCCAATGCGGAGAACTTATCATTATCAGTGCATTATAAAGTACCAGTCTGCTTATTCCCTCTCCTACACCTTTCACTCAGTCTCATTCCCTTCAGTTACTGTTTAGTTGTGATATTGTCTACATTTTGTGCATCATTAGTCTGTACACTATGCTGTTAATACCTCTTTATGGGGTTCTCTTTCTGTAAAAAGGTTAAATAATAAGTTTATAAGATAGATGAAGAGAGGCACAGCGTGCCGTCTGAAACCTCAAACTTAGGAGAATAAAGCCTTGAAGAACTTCAAAGCTGTGTACGGATTTCCTGCATCATTTCTTAATAATAATTCTGCCAACAAATAGGGACAAACGGGAAAGTCGTGTTTGAGGATAATTATTTTTCGGAATACTCCACCACCCCCATTTTTAAAGTGTTAGTATATATATTTATCAAATGGAGTCATAAAAAAATTAATTTATAATAATATCTATTCAGATAGGAAGCCTATATGTTCTGTGCTGCGATTCAATCTGAAGCACCACCGAGGTTCTTGTATTCTCATCATCAACATTTATTTATATAGCGCCAGCAAATTCCGTAGCGCTGTACAAAATCTTCTCATATAAGTGTTTGCTAACCCCCCCTCCCAGCCACCACTTCCATGCTGCAGTAATTATCACTATACATTATTACCAGACACGTTAGAGGGGAGGGTGGGATGGAGAATAGAGAAGCAGGAAGGTGGGGACCACACTAATAGCTGACTGCTGTGTGCAAACAATCTCAGTAAGTGTCAGTTACGACTGTGCAAATGCTGCTTTGTGACATCACACGCGTACGTTTGCTTGTTTCTAAGGACAAGACACAGGATTTGTGGGCTGAGATGACCCAGTCTGTGTTTTACACCTCTGATGGGAAGAGAGGAGACGATGGGATTATCAGACGCTTCACCCCTATCCTGAAAACATAAAAAAGTATTTAGAAAAAGGCCAAAATGTCTCCTCACTTTCTTCATTAATTTAACCACAAAATTTCAAAAACAAACACCAGCTTCATTAAAGCAAACATTTTTCTATTTAATCACAGTTTAATATCTCATAATGAAATATATTAATCAAAGTTTGGTACAGACTCCTGTTCTCACCGTATAACTTTAGGATACTGATGGGACAGTTTTCTGCAGTTTTTTTTGTTTGTTTTTTTAATCAAACCTGAATAAATATAATTTTTCCTTTTGTGATTTTAAACATCTACTGCAGCAGAACAGTTAGACTTCTACCAAGTCCATGGAGTCTAGTGATCGTACAAACCCTCAACTGAGGTCTACAGTCACTGGCTGCTCCTTGTAAAAGAAGATTGGTATTGATGCATTAGTGGAGAACTGCAGGTAGGTTCCCTAGTACGTGACAGGTACAACTCTGTGTCCCTCCAGGTTGTAGTACGGTCTGTCTAAGATGAGAGATATACACGTCTTGTTCTAAGATTATGTACAAATAAAAGGGCAGTTTCAAGCAGCCAGTGCCCAGCCTGGGAGCCCTGTGGCTTCAGAGAAAATGACTTCTAGATGAGCATTATAATAGGACATTACAGAGATATCTCCTATGTGTAGACAGAGGCCTGGATTCTGCTTAAATAAAGGCACCAATAGTGTTTTCCCTTCTCCCACATTATCATGCTGGGACATCAGGTCTTGAAAGTAGAATTTACAGAACGTGACAGATTCCCACTTGTGATTGGGTGATGTATTGTCTGGTTCTCACTAAATCTGCCCATATACTGGGTGACCCGGCCTCTCTGTCTGACTATTGAGGCTGGATGTCTATCAGATTTGACTGTACACCTAAAGCATGCGCTGGGGTCCAACATCCGGATTATACCGAGCACTATTGGCACGGTCGGATGATGACCCCCATACATTGTCAGATATGGCCCTCGTCCGACTACATCAACCTTCCAATCCGACATAGATCAGTATAAGCCGTCTGTTCAGGTCCACACACGCCGAGATTTGCAGCCAATTAGGTCTGACGTGGCCCATCTACAATGTGTCAAAGCTTTCCCTCAGCTCACAGACTCTTCTCATAAGTGACTTCACTTTACCACATAAACCTCTGCGTCTTACAAACAATAATTGCAATAGTGTTACAAATGGGAGATATTGATTGATGATAGTGTTAGTATAAACTGCACCACAACAGTGGAGATACACAAAACACACAATTACAACCAAAAACAAAACAAAAAAAAAAAAAGGTCAATTTTCTCTATAACATCATAAATCGTTAGTGTTCACAAATAACAATATTTTTTCTACGTCAGATACCCTGTAGTGCAAATAGTATAATTCATACTATCCCCTCTTCACTAATTTCACTCACTCTCCAAGTACTTTATCATTGTGGATTAAAAAATAAAATAGATCAGCATTTGTGTTGGGGTGAGGGCAAATATATATATTTATGCTCTTAGTTTGCCCTTTAGCTCTTTATGCCTTTGTATATCTTTGCTCGTTTAGCCTGTACATGCCTATCTAATTGCTGCAGGTAGGACTCACCAACACGCCCATGTGTCATAGATATATAAAAACTTGAAAAGAGAAATAAACCGGTGGTAATCGTTTTTACGATTACCACAATAACGACACAGAGAACTCCTCCAATTAAAAGACGAATCTGTAAAAAAAAACGATGTCGAGAAAAGCAGACTTACCTGTGTACCGAAGTTGCAGGTGTCCGATTGGCGCAGGATGCTGACCGCAAGGGAGTCCGACTACTGAGGTGTCCGTCAGTAGCCTTTAACGTCAGTGCGACTTCTATTCCTTTTAATTTAAAGCGGCAATGTCAAACTCCGCAGGTTAAGTGTTGAAACACTTAACCAAACATTGCAGCTTTAAATTAAAAGGAATAGAAGTCGCACTGACGGTAAAGGCTCCTGACGCTTGCGGTCAGCATCCTGCGCCAATCGGACACCTGCAACTTTGGTATACAGGTAAGTCTGCTTTTCCTGACAACAATTTTTTTACAGATTCGTCTTTTAATTGGAGGAGTTCCCGGTGTCGGAATATTCAACACCAAGGATGCGTACCCCCCCCCCCCCCCCCCAAGAAAACAAAACAAAAAACAACAGTTTGAATTAATGTCCCAGTTTGATCAGCATGGTGGTTTCCAACTATAGTGCAGTGAGTCCCTCTTATAGGTCTCATTATTTAATAAAACACAATACAGCCTGTGGCCAGGATTAGACCTGTCCTTCACCTCACGTCACCTGTGCATCATGTTAGAGAGTCACAGAACTAGTATTAATAGGTGTACATTATAGCACTATAATGCCCTGCTGCACAGAGGAAGGCAAACCCTCCACACCACTGGAGAGGACAGAATGGGTATTTACAAAACATTTCTAAGTCTCCCTACCCCCACCTAAATACATATATTAAAAAAAAAAAAAAAAGAAATCTGAACTCTACAAATTCCTGAAACGCTTCCCCAGCCTGGCACGTACTCCCTCCTGTACTCTGTATCTTAATTACACCACTCAGGGGCTCTTCGTGGGTTTTTTTGCAACCTATAATCCATTAACCAGACTTTTCTGGTTACAGGCTCGTTATAATCCCATTGGAATGATTTAGGGAGGGCAGATTTGCTTATTCAGTTTATGGCCATTGTAAAATTGCTGTTCTCTGAGATCTCTCCAGAGATGGGCTAAATTATGTATAATTTAATAAAAAAACTTTCTTTCTGAAACTTGGAGAATAAGTATGTAGTGCTATCCAGGGAAACACGGTATTTGTATGTATAATACAATAAACATGTAGGCACCGGCTTGCCGATAGCAGCACAGTGCCACTGAACATTATATTATATCTTTATTCATTTTATATAGCACGTACAATTTTTACTCGGCGCCTCATGTCCAAATGAACTTTTGGAATATGCTCCTCTGAGCAGGGTTTTCACTGTGACACCCAGAGGAATCATCATCAACATTTATTTATATAGCGCCAGCAGATTCCGTAGCGCTGTACAATTGGAAACAAACACAGTAATAAAACAATACTGGGTAATACATACAGACAGAGAGGTAAGAGGGTCCTGCTCGCAAGATTACAATCTATAGTTATTATATGAACCTTAAAATTCCCTCCCCATTGTCCGCTAAAACAAATCTGTGTGGACGCGTGACCTATAATATACTGTATTTTGTAGTATATAGGAAGCGGGGAACAAAGGGCTGCATTTTTCAAAGGAAAAAAGAAAAAAAGTGGTTCACACTGTACTATGGTCATAAAAGGAAGATATAAACTCCCACTCTTACACACTTGAGTAATAATTGAGATAATTAGGTAGGTAACTCAGACATCAGGAGGGCACAAAATATTTTTAATCTCCACAGATACCAAGAGTTCTCATGTTGGCACATGGCGTACATTAGAAGAGAGCCTGGAAACCCGCCAGCCCCAACAGACTTGGTTAGCGGAGACCTAATTCACTGAAACACATATACAGCCAACCAAACGTAAAAAACGATAGCTCGGCCTCAAGATTTAAAGATGTAACGTGAAGTAATTTTCCAACCTGTCGTTCCCTGACTGCACCAATATACAAGTACCAGCAAATCTCTCCTTACCACAGACCTGAGTCTGTCATTGGCCCTGTGAGAACTGGTGCGAGATTGGGTCACAAGATATGGCTGCATTGTACATACCTGGGGCTCCGGTGTACAGTGCCTGGAGGAGGGAGAAGACTTATGAATAGGTTTGTGTGAGGAGAGGGGGGCGGAGGTGTGCGAATAGCAGAAAGCATTCAAATGTCAATAGTTATTAGAGAGAGTTATTAAGGTAAAGTTCAAGGTCAAAAATTCTACTGCCTGGGAACAATGAAATCTTTAACAAAAGTACTGGCTCTAGGACAGGACCCGGTGTAAGATTCCTCTGCCTGTGCTTCACAGATTAAATAATCTAACTTTAAGTCAAACTGCACATTACAGTAATATGTAAAAAAAATTCCAGAGAGCCATAAAAAACAGCATTTTACACAATTACAGTCGTCAAGTTATAAGCAAAGCTTTCCCTCCAGACATAAGAATATTTTTTATTTACACCCAAGTATCCAGCGTTGATCGAGCACTATAGACAATGTACACAGCGGACTCGAGTTACCAGGATGCTCCGTATCAACATATATTTATATAGCGCCAGCACATTCCATAGCGCTTTACAATTGGGAACAAACATTAATAAGACAATACTAGGTAATACATACTGACAGAGAGGTAAGAGAACCCTGCTCGCAAGCTTACAATATGCGACAGTTCATGCACACTGAAGTGCTACCTAACTATATAACATGAAACAAACATACTATATTACAGTGTATAAGATCAGCACAATATACAAATTCATCGAACCCACAACAGGTTACAGGCTGTGAGCAGGGAAACAGCGGTGTGCATATCCTGTATACTGACCACTTAATTACCAGACAGGTAAACATAAAGGGAAATAAACTATAATTGAGGGGTTAAGAAGGGGTGGGGTTGCTTTAATTGAACAACCTCTTTAAGGGGTCCATAATATATAGGACATATGCAATGCCTCAATCATTACAGCGGATAAGATCTCAGTAATCAGCGTCACAAACACCAATAACACACATATAAGTAAAGGTAACATCCTTTGTAGGAACGTATAACATCCCAGCTTCCCGCTACACAAATATACAAAACGCATTAACGTATTAAAGGGCAAGATTGGAGGTCAGTTGGAAAAATGTCCTACTCTGACATGCCAGCATATTACAGACGTTGTTATATATCCATACATTATTTATACCCACCCACACATACACAGAACAACTTACACACAAAGCAATTGTCTGGAGGATCCAAGTGTAAGAATCTCCCTTTGTTTAACTTTCCTGGCACCAGCGGCTGAAAACATTAAATAGGAAATGACAGCTTAGGGACAGGGAGCGGATACACTCGCACACTTTATATAAACCTGACTGTGTAGTTTACCTGGCAGTGTTACACACTGTTGGCTCGCAGCGAGGAAGTGCAAACCTAAACGTTTGTTTAGTACTTATACTGTCTTTTCTCGGTAACAATTACTATTAAATAAAAAAACTTCATATCGCTGTTTTATACATCTTAAAATTTCCTCAATGCAACCTCAGGGCACCAGTGTAATAGGAGATAGCTGGGTTTGTTTTGGGGGTTCCTAATCCCCATCAGAACCGGGAACCGCTTTCCAAACAGACACAGATTCTCCAATTCACACTACTCCATATAGGATTCTTAACCCTCTGTTGCCCGGGTGGAATGTCTGGGAGTCCACAGCTTGGTGAAGTTGTGTGTGCAGAGGAGTGAGTGGGCTTCTCTCTACACCTCACACTCGGGGGACCAGTGTCACTCACCTTATAAGGAGCAGCCCAGGAATAGGATAATCCTGCAGAGGGTAGAGCTACAGATTACACACAGGCAACTTGTACTCTTACAGATGTCGCTTTGGTGCACAAAGAGGGAGGGGGCAGATTTAAGCCTCCTGCTTGTTAGCTGGGTCCTGGCTTCAAACAGAAAGGGAAAAGGAAAAAAAAAACATTCCGACCCCTCCCACACCTGCAGAATCTGAACAAGCCCCTTCCCCACCCCCCCCTTCCTCATCCTGACCTCCCCCAATAACCACCTCCCAACACAATACAGCTCACAGTCAGGAGCTTATCAGAGTCTAAAGTCTCACAGGACTCGGAAACAACTAGACTCCATGTACAAGTATCACACTGTATAAACAGCATCACAGATCGCTGGATTTACAGAAACTGGAACCTCGTTCTATCGTCTCTCAATCTAAATCAGGCCTGTCCAACCTGCGGCCCTCCAGATGTTGTGAAACTACAAGTCCCAGCGTGCCCTTCCAGCTATCAACTGGTTGTCTACTGGCAAAGCATGCTGGGACTTGTAGTTTCACAACACCTGGAGGGCCGCAGGTTGGACGGGCCTGATCTAAATGCATCAGATGTCCTGTCATTTAAAGATCCCGGGACAGAGGTGATACTGCACAGAAATAAAGCTATTTTAACGATTATAAATCACTGTACACATTTCTATGTACAATCTGAGCTCTCCAACATCTTGTTTCAATGAAAAATATGTTGCAGTTTTTGCAACAAAGTTCAGTGATAAAACATTCTGCACAGGAAATGTTATTGTTCTGACTATATCAACATGGTATCTTTGTATCACTGCTAATGAAGGGTATCAAACTATGAATGTGTTGGCATTATGGTGTTTATACATTATTCCCATGTTCCAAATATATACTGGAAAGCTAAGGGTCCTCTACCTAAGTTGTCCCTGGTGTGTGTTTGCGGGCTTGGGATAGGGACGTGGGATTATAAACTACAACAGGAACGGTGTCTGAATAATGTTCTCCGACTGCTCAGCTCCGCAGAATATGTCGGTACTTTATAAATAAGGTGCAATAACCACATTTAATTTCTAATATCTAGACCAGGTAATTGTAACCTGCAAATAAAAGTACAACTCCCAGAATCCTTTGCTCACCGCTGTCCAAATACACGGGACACTAGAGACGTTACAGGTGGTGATTAGAAAGTTAAAACCTCTGACCAGCAGAGAATAAAAACCACTACTGCAATCTCCCAGCAGACAGCACACAGGAGAAACGTCCACATAACGACCATTCTGCTGTAGAGCGTGTGAAAGGATTATATTCAAATAAAACTCACATTATAAAAATGACATGATTTGTAAGATTCCACTACTCAAAAGTTATAACTTGCTAAAGAGAAACAGTAGTCAATATTATTCATTTTAAAAAAATTAAACAAAAATAATGTCCACAAGCGGAAATCTTCCATTAGATCTTATGCTGATTCATTTAGTGTCCCCAAGAATAATCAAGGTTCTCTGACCAAGGTAACTTCTGACCATACGTTTTGCTGAACACAAAAGGAAAAAACAAATAAAATAAGAATAATTTTATCTTACCCTTTGGCACAAAATACAAGTTTTCACTAGTGTTTTTTTAATGCTAGTAAAAGCATGTAAATGGATCCCATAGATTCCAATTACCCCGCACCCACTAGATTTTGCATCGTAGCATAATTATCTACATAGCGTTCTGCCTCATTATTTCACATTCACTGCATCAAAACACAACTAATGGCCATGTTTTACTAAACAGTTTTAAAAGATAAAATAAACAATGATACCAAATAATATATATTATTTAGGCCATTATGTAATAAGAGAAAATATATATAGCAATGTTTTCTATAAACTCCTACATCAGCAAACACCCCTCATTCCAGGCTTCAATATGGCTTCCTAGGCAGCTGCTGTCATCGGTCTATAAATGAGACACATATACGGTCCCCACCAGGGGGCGCCTCCTCAATTACCTCAAACTTATATTGGCGGCAATGTGCTCAGACTGGCTTCTTTGCACACATATGGTGGCACTGCCCTAAACTAGCCAACCTACAGATTGACGTCAGGGACCCGATATATGAATTGCAGTTCAATTGTCACCTCAGTATTTGGCTCTACAGCTCCCCATCTCTGGGAGAGATAAACAGGTCAATAATATAATTAATCAGTACTCTCTGCCAGATTGGGGCATCCTACAAGGACACTAACCAGCCCCCCTGTGCATGCCAGGATTATCAAGTGAACGTAACACAATTAATTATGCTTCACAGAGGTTGGCACCCTTGGATTATCTATTTTACAGCTGCCCACGTTGCCACTCCTAGGCCATAGCTGAGCAGATCTCCTTTCAGCGTAGTTCTACCCAGATGCATTCGTAGACCTCCCAGTCCCACTCCTCTATGCATCACGCTCCGATTCAACCTGACCTCTCCCTGGTTCCTTCTCCTATCCCCCATCTTACCACATACCCTTCACCCAAACCAACATATTGCAAAAACATTGTGACATAATATAATCTGTACAGGATGATACGATCATTGTTATTGTACGTGTTTGTCATTTATTAAAGAGGTTCTTAAAAAGAATAAACAACACACCAGCAACTTATAAAGACATGATGCTGCGAGTTTATATTCTGCTTTATATAATGTTTCCATTTGTGAAATTAAACCGTGAACAAGGTGAAAAAACGACTTTGTTGTCACAAATCTATCGCTCATCTTTGAGTTTCATGACAGTTTCCCTTTAACTTTAAGCCAAGCTTGTAGTTAAACACATATAGAGATGGAGGAATGTAACATCTGCATGTGTGGACAAGACATCCCACCAAATATTTCTCCTAAAACATCCTGGAAGCCATTGTTTGGACAAGAGCCAGCCAGCAAATTAGTACTTGTGAGGTACCCCAGGGGGTTCTGGGAGAGGTGTGGAGCAGAAGAATGTGGTGCATATACATATCTATCTCTTTGCCATACTAAATACATTTCCGTTTCTCCGACCCTCCTTCTGTGCTTTCTAGACATGCATTTCTATCATCAGACAGAGAAGCGTTGTTTATTTTGATTACCCCAAGTTCCAATATATCTCTGCTGCATTTTCTGCTTAGCATTCACATTACACCCGAGATCAATAACTGCACAAAATTATTTTTACCTAAAGGACTGATGCCAGTGTGGGCAACCTCTGGCAGTCCATCTCTTGTGGAAGTACAAGTGTCATGGCCTACATGCACGCTGGGACTTATAGTTCCAGAGCAGCTGGAAGGCCTCACGTTCCCCCTCCCTGCTTTATACCTCACTGGAGCCTGAAGATCTGGAATTGGAGGAATAGGATGTTAAGAGGATTATTACAGTGCACGTATTATTTTCCATGGTGGGATGCGGGCAACTTCTAAAGAAACATGCTGGTAAACACATGGAGTGGAGAAATGGTTTAAGCACTTGAAAAAAAAAAAGAAAAAAAAAAAAAAAAAAAAAGGTTAAAAACAAAAGAAAGATTTTCATTTGTCGACCTCTCCATTCTGTAATATATTTTCTCTTTTGTAGTACTATCATCCCATAGACTTTATTTATTTGTTTTGAACACATGTTGGTGCTACAATAAATAGCTTAAGTTTTACAAATAATAAATACAATATATTATATACATATTACATTATTGTCTGACCAGATATAATACTGAGCTGGAGGAACAATCTGAAATACAGAAAATAGAATTGGCTGTGGTCAGCTTGTCCGGTCAGCACAGACATTAAACTTAGCACAGGAAAACCTGTCACTTTTCCTCACACAGAGACATTACACCATGCCGCTCTCTCACTCCTCTCCACAGTAGTTTTATTATTCAGGACTGCGCACACCAGAGCAGGCACGCCCACATTCTTTCTGCAAGCCGCCATTTTGTGAGCTGAACCAATCTTCATAAGGACACCGCTTTTACTAAGACATTGTTAAGTTCTACCAAAATTTCTCTTAAAGTTGTAACAGCATCTAAATAGAGAAATCAGGAAAGATTAATGGCCCCCCCTCCTTACTCTACTAAATATATTGTCTTTACGTCTAGCTTCTTAAGGAACCCATGACATGACTGAGGCAGGAGGCCTCACGACTAAGTGTCCGTCCCTCATTCCCATGGAACCAATATGCCGGACACTGGTTCAGCTCACAAAATGGCTGCTTCCGCTGTGTTTTGGTGATGGATACGCTTTACAGAGAAGCCAGAATAATTTTTGCCACATAGAACGTTCTCTTACACAATCAGATAAGTAAAAAGTAAAATTAACAGTTCGATTCGCTGAAGACTTGCACGATTGCTGGTATTTTAACGTTCTTGAGAAACAGGCTGAGCCTACTTATAATCACACGGTTGCCTTGTGACAGCTCCATGATGGATTTAATAACAGATAACCATCTATTTTTTTGGTTTTATTGTTGAATATATAAAAATATAATAAATATATATAATAAATATATATTATTGCTTGCAATATAACATAGATCAAGCCAGGGAGGGGAGGGGGGAGTTATAAACAATGCTCCATAAGCAGCACTACCATGAATGAGGGCAGCATGTATATGTATAAGTGCTTTTTTAATGAGCTATTTTGGAAAGTGACACTTTGCAAAAAGGGAGAGGCCTAGAATGTCCTGGCCCCGGGACACACAATCCAAGTTTCACCACATGACAATTAACAAAGTAAATAGCCTCAGGTTAACCAGCCATCTCTGTGACTGGAGGGGAGGCTGATTCATCAGCTAAACTCGGTCACACCAGTCTGACAGACGCTAGAAAGTTATTCATCACACTTTCCCCTCCACCATTGTGCCATCTTGCAGCTGCTGAGTGCATCCAGGTCAGGTTATTGTTAGGGGCACAGAGCGGGTGTTTGTGATAAAACTTGTAGGAATCCAATATTTAAAAAGGTAACAACTCTATAAATTGGAGCATAAAAAGTTCAAATAAACCATCTAAAACTGTACAATCACAAATACCTGCTATGCAGCAGCAGAGACCATTTAAAACGATAGCATCTGTACATAGGGTACATAGGGTAACAGCACGATAATTACAGGCATGGAATGATTAGGTAATCTCTGGATATGCAGCCAAGGCTGGAGGAAAATCAGCTGAATCTGAGGTAACCGGGTGGGATATAATTGCAGCTTCGGGTTGGATTTAATTGAAGCACCTCACCTCCCCCTGAGGGACGACAAAATACACAGAGGGAATAGGTCAGTCAGGCTGTCACCTGTCCCATAGTCCCAGTACAGGCAGCCATTTTGAACAATTGTTTTTTTTTTGTTTTTGGGTATTATGAAATAAACGACATGAAACAAACCATTTTGATTTGGAAAATGTGCAGATTTTAAGCTTAATTAGACAATACAAACATAATCGTTTTCAGATACACATTACTATGCAGTCCAGACATCTGGATGTGTGATGAAAAACTCAGCTCTCTGCAAACTAGATGTACCCCTTGGTGTGCGGAGAGGGAAGGGGGGGGGGGGGGGGGGGGGGAGAGGAGGTGCGCAAAGTGTAAATGTCAAATCAAAGTCCAACCTCCAACCACTTTAGCAGGACGGTGGCTTAGTGGTTAGCACTTCTGCCTCACAGCACTGGGGTCATGAGTTCGATTCCCGACCATGGCCTTATCTGTGTGGAGTTTGTATGTTCTCCCTGTGTTTGCGTGGGTTTCCTCCAGGTACTCCGGTTTCCTTCCACAATTCAAAAAAGACCCATACTATTCGGTTAATTGGCTGCTATCAAAGTGTGTTAGGTAATTTAGACTGTAAGCCCCAGTGGGGCAGGGACTGATGTGACTGCGATCTCTGTACAGCGCTGCTGAATTAGTGGCGCTATATAAACACATGATGAATAATGAAGAATAGATAAATACATTTCTGTTAAAATACTGCTCGGTTTAACATCATTTATGGATTTAGTAAACCACCATAATGGAGGGCCAGCGAGACAACCTTTCATTGCATGTGGCATTTCTGCGTGTTTACATTGGGCAAAGTATGCTTAGAAACATGCTTGTGAGAAAATCATCCTACACCCCAGGAGGGGTGCAGCTAAAAATATGACTTCTACACCCTTTATCATGTTTTCAGTAACTCATTTCTGCAGTACTCTACAAAATTTGTAAAAAACACCCTCACTCCGCCCGTCTCTCGCTGCTCCCCTGAAAATGCCACCACCCTGCTGTATGAAGCTGTTTTGGTGGAAATCATGGTACAACCACAAGAGGGCGCTGCTCTGTTCTGCACTTGGTGGGGCCGTTAGATTGTGCAACAAAATTGATGCGTGTAGCGGTAGCCCATCTTTACAATACAAGAAATAACTCCAGTATAAGCCTAGCAGGGTAAACTGCAACACACTTGTCTTCCTCATCGTGAAGAGACATTGATTGTGCTGCAATTAAGCAGTAATAAATGAATAATAAATGAATAATCTATATTGACTTACATCATGGCAGCTCCCCGGGCAGAATCAATGACAGAACATAAGATTTGTCTCAGGGTACACATTACTCTGATGGTGCATTATCAGGCAATACAATTAGGCCTGAGGGGGTTAAAAAGGCCATTATAGCATCAACCACTGTGAACAGCAACAATCAGTGTGAAGTGATAACTGGTCTCCTGAACAAACAGAGGTACTTTGGCCACTGGGAGATACCAACATCTCAATTATACAGGCTGTTAGCTCTTTGTCTGTCTGCTAATAGCAGTCTCATAACTGCTACGGACTATGCTGGCGCTATATAAATACACGTTAATAAACAGTCACTGTGTCATGTGAAGCTCTTTAGATAGTTTTGGGGCGACTAATTAACTTCAAATAGACACCCTGGGCGAGTCCTGGCCGGGACTAATCGATCAGATAATTTATCTGGGTAGGGGTCATCGTCGATGAGCAAAATCCCAGCTACCGTTCATGAAACAAAAGTTAATGGGTTTTAATCAAATAGCATAAACATATTTTTGCTGTTTTTAGTCAACATAAACCACCGACAGCTGATGTGTAAGTGAGGGGCCGGAGAAGACAAAGACTGTGTACACAGGTATCAGGAATATCGAAAATGAATAAAGCTTCTCATTAGATACCGCTAGACATAGACCAGGGGTTATATTTGCACATTTATAGCTGCATTACCCACTTAATCACCTGCTCCTCCCCCTCCATGGGGCCCTGGGGGCCGCTCCACACAGCGGTCTCCCCAGGCTCAGTGGTGTGTCTCATAGCGCTGGCTGTGTGTCACTACAGAGTGACCAATCACAGAGATCGCAGCTTCTGATTGGTCCTGCTCCCCGCTGCCACCATTTAAAAGTGGAGAACGTACATGTTTTCTATTCATGTACTCTTTTGATATGCGTATGTAAATAATCTTGTTTGAGCAACACGCGTGTGGAAACATTTCTTAACTTATTGCATGTACATGCGCTCCTACAGAAATTAATATATGTTTCAACTGCGCTGACGTGCGTCAGACACAACGCAATGGAACTAGAAGTGTTCAAGATAATGCAAATTAAATTCACGTGAAAACAGAAATCTGTACGGTCAATTTTTTCACAATAGTTTGCTGGCGCTTAACTTACACGCAGTTTTACCGCCAGTGTCTATGTATTCTTAATAAGGCTCCTCCGTGAGAATAACTATATTTTCTCTGCTCCACAATGCACTCAGGAGATTGCACAGAAACATCCCCCACTTTCCCAGGCCGGCCCAGAGATTAGACATAAAACAGGGAACAGGAGATTAGATTTAGGTACTTGGCATAAGAACAAATCTTTGTGTTCTCCGTTTTCCTCCGCATCCGATTCCCAGACAATCCTTCATAATACTAATAACCGGATGAAACGAGAAACACAGGAGTGGTACCATGTGGAACGCTGCATTTCAGAGACCTCTCGCCCGGTAATGAGGGGTTTTGTTCAAGCTATTGCTCAGATGTTTGTGTAATAAGTGGGTAACCTGCATAAGCCACGGATTTGTCACCCATAACGGAGGTATTTTATTCAGAGGCTTCAAATACGCTCAGTTACCCAGAAGTGGACAGATACTGTGTTTGCGTGGGTTTCCTCCGGGTGCTCCGGTTTCCTCCCACACTGCAAAAACATACTAGTAGGTTAATTGACTGCTAACAAATTGACCCTAGTCTCTCCCTGTCTGTCTGTGTGTGTGTGTGTGTGTGTTAGGGAATTTAGACTGTAAGCTCCAATGGGGCAGGGACTGATGTGAATGAGTTCTCTGTACAGCGCTGCGGAATCAGTGGCGCTATATAAATAAATGGTGATGATGACCATTAACAGAACATGTCACATGCCCACTCTCACCTCATATAAACAAGTATTCATCTTTATGACGGACGGTTTACTGAATAATTATAAACTACTTGAATAAAAGAAATCAAAAAAATCAAGTTTATACAAGATTGCAAGCAATATTTGGGATTTGTGTGCCTAAAAATGGGGATGGTCATGTGACCCTTGCAGTGTCGTGCGCATATCGGCCATCGGTCGGACAAAAGTCCTGACCGGCTATGCATTCGGGAATCAGAGAAGCTGGGAGACATGTATAATTGGCTTCCTATAAAACACATGTACAGGTACGGGACGGGACCTCTTGTCCAGAGATCCATTATACAGAAAGTTCTGGAAACCAAAATGTGAGAAAAAGAAAATAATTACTGCTGCTCGGGGAAAACTTCATACACGCAGATGACCAAGTGCCTCCTGCTACCACCACTGTGAGGAGCACTGCTAAGCAGTTTAATGATAATGGGGATGGCAGGGGACATTTTTTTACATACAATTTATTGGGGAAAAAAATAAGCATCCCCGATACATAAACACCCTAACTGTGGTAAAATTCAATGTATGAGGCACCTAGTCATGGTCCTGAAAGTGATAGACAGACCACTGACAGAGATCATTTCTGCCACCAAGAGTGGATGGTAATTACGAGGAGCCAAGATGGTAAATATGCCAAGACGAAAGAAAATTCAGAATTAATGAAAATGTTATATTAAAAAAGGTAAGACGTACAACAAAATAATAATAAAATACATAATTAAAAGATATCTCCTCTAAAATACATTATTTTTTATAACACAATGCACGAAAACATCTCATCTGGAAGCTGCAATGCGATGCATTTTCACAGAAATATGGCAGAATTCAGCGAGTAACTAATAAGGTTGATAACCTACAATTAACACTTTGGAGAATATGAACACTTTGGAATATATTTACTAAACTCTGTATTTGAAAGGGTGGAGATGATGTCTATACCATCCAATCAGATTCTAGCTATCATTTATTTAGTGCATTCTACAAGATGACAGCTGGAATCTGATTGGTTGCTATAGGCAACATCTCCACTTTATCAAACCCGCAGTTTAGTAAATATACCCCCACTGATTTTGGTGGGAAGGGTTTGTTTTTCTATGACAGTTACACATACACTGGCTACTGGCTGCCATGTTTGTGCCTCTGCTATATTAGATTGCCAGTGAATGGATAGGATTCATTTTATGGATAAGGGTTCAGCTGACAAAATGGCTGCCTGTGGGCAAGTTGTGTTATTTTATCTACCTACAGCATACAAATAATTAGTACCTGAGCCATGCGATCTGCATAGGGCACCCGATGACAACAGTTTGTGGATAGATGGGGCCCTATATACGCACCACCACAGGGTGACACTTCTGCCTTTATCACAACACTCTGTAGCCGCCGGCCTAATTCAAACAATAAGAGGACACTGTGAGAACACACACAGCCTGCTCAGTATTTGCTCTGCTCAGCAGTCACCTGCATGCCGCATACACAACATGTTGTTATCTCTTACAGCTGTGCTCACAACACACAGTCTCCAGGATACACAACAACACAGTGTGAGGGTCAGAGGTCTAAAGAGACATCAGCTGGACCTGTTCAATACGAACAGGAGTCCATCAGCTTCACAACAGCAGGTTCACAGACCTGTTTCTATGTGTCACGACTCAACCAAAAGCCTATATTTGGTATGCTGAATACCCCTATCGTACAGACTGAGGAGCTCTGTAATGCTGCAGGGTGGCACAGTGGTTAGCATTGCTGCCTCACAGCACTGGGGCTCGATTTCTCCCCGTGTTTGCGTGGGTTTCCTCCGGGTGCTTCGGTTTATTCCCACAATTCAAAAACATACTGGTAGGTAAATTGGCTAAAATGGACCCTAGTCTGTGTGTGTTAGGACATTTAGATTGCAAGCTCCAATGGCGCAGGGACTGATGTGAATATTATATTTTTTTAACATTAATGGTATATAGCCATTATACAGGCCATGGAAATCCAAGGTGTCTAATGCCCATACAATTTACACTGAAGTAATGACATCAGAAGGCACCGTTTATACAGCTATTATTTACAGAAGGGCTTGTACGTTAGCATCACTTGCGTATTATAGGATTATAGATGCAATATAGCCTTGTACATGGTTTAAGATCATTTCATTGCCAGAGATTGCTTACTTTAAGTTACGGCAAAAGGACCAACATGCTTATATAACTGCTGAATCATATCGTGCTATAGGGAGAACAAACCAAGACGGGGAACATGGCAAAAGCTCAATAAACTGCAAAATAAAATAATACAGTAATTTAATTCTCATTAAACCTCATCTCTATACTTCAAGAACACCCACACGGTCATGCTTCTAAATATATGTCTGAGCACCATTTAGCATCAAGTACTTTGATACTATCATTTACTATCCCAGTACAGAACATTATAATTATCCAGGAGGAGCGAGGATGCTGGGGCTGAATTATAACGTACAGTCAGTGAAATGCAATAACTGCAGAGATAGCTGTCATAGGATCATAGCTAGACGTACAAAATGGCTGTTATCATGCTCCCCCCGATGTAGGATTCGTGGGGATTACTACACGAGTGAAGACCAAATACAATTAGTGCCCACTACACTTTCTGTAAGCCACGTAGGACCAACATTTACTAAAGAGGAGATTAAAAAAAAATTATATATTTATGGTGCTAATATTTGATTGAAAGGGTTGTCCGCATTTAGATGCCTTTAATTTATTGGCGTGTACAAGTCCCCCTGCAACTTTAAAAATAAACAACAAAAAAACCTAGCTTGTTTCATTGCCAGCTCCCTTCTGTGTATTTTTGCAGTGTATTGATATAATCAGACAGTTGTTTAATTTCATTACCCTTGGATACAACACAGCTCTGCTGTGCTCTGTACTATAGGTACCATTGTATTCACAGAGCAGCTCTGCCATGGCAGAAAATCACAGAATGAGGCTACAAAGAAAAAACAATGTACTTAATAAATGTTGTAAGTGGACATATTCAAGTCAATAAAAAAACCAGTAAGCTGAAGGTGCTCTCTGTACAGTGCAGCAGACCCATTATGGTCCTTATCAATAATTAATAATAATATCTATTGGTTTATCAGAAGCATTGCGTTATTAAGGTCATCAATGGCGATCCCGCCACAGTTTTGGTCAATCCTTAGTCTTTCCCCAGCGTCTGTCATCATCTGGGGTAGAGAGACAGATGGCTGGAGAGGTTGACCTCACGTCTCACAGCAACCAGGAAAATCCAGAGATATAGATAGAGATGCCCAAATATACTTCACCGCGGTCACTGATCTCTGAACCACTTAGCCATTTAACACTTCCAATCCCGATGGATGCTATATGATACCAGCTATACGCCCGACAGCGTAGACCAGCAGCTTACTTTACAGCAAGATTGTTAAATAAGGCAGCCAATCCAGATATTTCTGCACTGAGAGATTGCAGGTCCCTCCGCTGCTGCAGGTTTAATTGACATAAGAGTTATTTTAGGAAGTGAGGAGGTGACCACTTAGAGCACAGAAAAAAAACAGATGTTATTTTTGGAAGGTGAATAAAAGGAAACTTTTTTTTTTTTTTTTTTTACTTTTTTGTAAACCACAAACCTTTTTTTAGTGTACAGCTTACACTTCCCACAGGGGTGCAAAGGGCATAGAAACTAATAAAAGCCACAAAAACCACAGTATGACTGCAAATAGTGTTTTCTGCTGACAGACGCCAGACTTTAAGCTTTGGTACATAAGTGATCCCGAACACCGTTCCGACTTGGCCAAACTGCAAATCTGCTCTGCGATATCATCTTTCAGACTGTATTCAAAATAACACACTGCATTATTTCTGTATAACTAGCAGCACACTCAGACACCGTGGACTCCCTGCTTTTGTGGTGATGTCACATAACAAGTATCGTGACACAGTGGTTAGGAATGAACATTATACATAAATACTTACCCACATCTTATACCACCATAGAATGCCATCAGCGAGCTTATATATCAGGACAACTAACTACACTAACCCCATGCATAAAACTATATAACCGACACGCCACCATTATATAGCACTGAATATAATGCTGGAGAAATATAAATATTTATTGCCAACTGATAAACATTCAGACCATGACTAGTTATACAACTTTAGATAAAGTGTTCAGTCAATATATTCTCCAAATAAAAAAAAAAAAAGCCTAGCAATACTTTATAACATCCTCCACTATGCACACAGTTGTAACTGTCCCTAAATTTCAGGGATAAATTTAGTTTTTTTTGTCATTATTTTTTAAAATATGGATGTACAATTACAGGATCACTTATTCTGTATATTAAATGCAATTCTCACTATTTTTTGAGGGCGATACATATGTTTAGCTGTATTGCAAATGATTTTGTAAAATGCAAGAAAATGAATTATACCTAAATTCAGTAAACATATAATGATGCAGATTGTAGTGCACCAAAACACATCTGAACTGTATGGCACATGACTAAGATAGACCTGTTTAACACTGAACTGTAAATTATTTTGCAATGTTTTCAATAAAGTATATACATACAAGAGGTGAAGTGACTGCAATATCATGTGTGAGGTAATTTTTATTTGATAACTCATACTTATTCAGCACCAACTTAATTATGTGCAAATTGCTGATAAAGGGTATTTAGATGGTCAGCCTCGTGTGGGACCCCACAGTCCCACATAATAATCATGTAAAACGACATCACTGCACCCTGCCATATTCTGCACCCACACACTATTTCCAGATGCTCCCTCACACACTTTAATTCCTCTCACTCTTACCTCTGGGTCTAGAATCAATGCACAGAGGAGTCAGCCATGTACTCTGCAATCTCAGTGTCTCCCCATCTGACTCCCAGCCATAAGCTGATTAGAGCAGAAGGCATTCGGCTCGATGCGCTCGACATTCGCTTCCCTACCCTGACTCAGACGCGATCAGATGAAAGTAATGGAAGTAACGCGCATGCGCATTGCATTCATGGCGTCCCGAGATCGGAGGCTGTCAATCAAACACCATGGGCGGAGTTTGCGTTCTCTTTACCCCGCCCCTTAAAGGGACGATACTAGTGCTACTTCCAGAATATAACCCACAGGTTTAAATGTAAAAAAAACTCTTAACTAACAATAGCTGCGCTGTCATTCTAATTATGCTGTATGCACAATGGGAAGAAATGTTTAATAGGGTCTAAATAGGAGTGTGGATAATGTGCACATTACCTGGATAAATTAACACATGCATTCTATCGGTTGTTTTGCATGGCTTGAAGATATCCTGAAAACATGGCATGTGTTAGAGTAGCTGAGATGGAGAAATATTGCATTACTCACAAGGCAGCCTAGATATGTGTGTGTGCTGGGACCTGCAGGGTGTATGGGATCAGGCTACCTGCTTTATCCATCTTGGATCATGTATTCTGCAGCTTGACAGGTGCATCCATTCACAATTCTATAAAGAAATATTGATGGGTGAATGCAACAGCCTAAAAAAGACAATGGTGCTCAGGATTCAAATAAGGAGCTCATTATCCTTACTCAGAACCCCCCTCCAATCTGCTAATATTATGTGCAATGCTTTAATTACTGATCTATGTTTTGAGAGTCAACAATTGGACTTTTGTTTTACTGATTGATGTTTTTTCAGCCATGATATCCTATGCAGACATTGAGCACTGCACCCATGTAAGAGGACATGATTGCTGGAGGTTGTTCTCTATTGCACACACAATATAAATGAATACCTTGGATAGCATGCAAGATGTTGTTGCAATAGTCCACACAATGAAATGCTTGCAGCCTAATTTACACTTACACAAGTAATATCCAGACGGCCATGTGTTAATCTACAGGCTCCTCCCACGGAGGGGGCGGGGCCATACTCAGCCTGGTTGCTCTGAGCAGGAAGAGGGGAGAAGAGAGGGTGCAAGGATGGCAGCAGGTTACTGGGACAAGCTGCAGGATCTGACCCGCAAGTACAAGGAGTTTGTGATCCAGAACCCGACAGGGGCCACCAAGGTGGAGGGGGCGGTGCGCATGGTGTCCTACCTGATTGCAGGTGTGTGATGGGTGAGCTGTCAGCCTGTCCCCCTCTGGGTCATGTCCCTGCACCAGCACAACAATTATTATACATACTGTATATATCTATAACTATCCTCTGTTGTGCATATGTCTGATCTCCCAGGCCCTGATCTGCAGCAGATACAAGAGGCTGCTGGACTTTAACCCTTACACGCTGCACTGCATTAGACTTTCATTTTGACACTTGATTGCTTGAACACTGTCAGAAAGAGTAAATTAAAATAATGCAATTGTATCCAGGATTGCAACTATATTTGTATGTTTGCAGAACTTACTTGCAAGGATTCATAAACAAGGAAACTGCTCTTAAGAGATTAGCCACTTATTATTAATGGCTGATAAAAATAAATAAATATTACTATACCTGTTGTGCAGGATTTTGACAGAGGGGGTTCCAATTTCACCTTACAACAAAATGTTAATATAGTATGTATAGTACTCAAATGCCACATACAGCAAATATACATATATCCTGCTCTAGAAAAGCCTACAACTCCAATGCATTATTAGATGTGTTCCTGATTCGTTAATAAAAATAGATTTAAAGTAGAAATGTCTACAAAGAGATTGTGCATTGTTAATAAGGGCAGTGGAACAGTTTTCTTTATAATCAGTGAGTCGGATTAATGGGGGATGATTACGGGCACCTGTAACACCCCCCTTCCTGTAGTATGCATATGTCACACAATGTCTTTCTTTTTCTTAGGACGCTTTAAAGATTCGAATGAGCTGTCAGAACTCGGTAGGTACATTGTGTTGTTCTTGTTGGTAAGCACATAGTGAAGGGATAAATATGTTGGTGGTCTCATACATTCGGAGGTCTTTGAGGTCCGATTGAAATGTTTCCATTAGTGCAGTGCTCAGTTCCTTTAGGATTTGGTTGGGCCTGAGCTTTGCAGACACACAGTGTATATATATATATATATATATATATATATAGTGATATGTCTATATGCATCACTGCTAGCACTTCCTTATCCAGTGCTGGACATGGGATCTGTTCTGAAACACCTATTTGTAACACCCTCTCCGAGTGCTAAATTTCAACTTCATGCAGAGATTTTTGAACTGACACCACATATCCTGCACACATACATAGAGATTCTGGGACACCCAGTGACATCATCAGGGAATACTAATGGCTCAGTGCAGACTGCGGGTAAATGTATCGCGCTGTGAGTTTCCAGCGGGTTTGAAAAGTGGAGATGGTGCCTATAGCGACCAATCAGATTCTAGCTGTTATTTAGTAGAATGTACTAAATAAATAACTAGAAGCTGATTGGTTGCTATAGGCAACATCACTTTTCAAGGCCGTCGGAAACTCGCAGAGCGATACATTTACCCCTAGGCCTGTGTTTACCGAGCTGCAATAACACTGCCAGATCACATGTAGTAAAGCTAGTCTTAAGTGTGGTGTGATAATAGAGGATTGTGCTGAGGGGTGTATAGACTGCATTGTGAAAGACCTATAAATGTATTTTGTTTTATCTAATGCATCAGTTTCTTTTACATTTAAGTTTATTCAACCTCCAATCTCCTGGTTCTACTCAACGATGGGATCTTAAGGAAAGAGCTGCTGAAATCTCCACCCACTGTAAGTACCCTATACCCAATCTGTGCAAAACGTGACATAAACTATACACATGGTCATACCGTGTTCATATTTATGTCCCTGTATACCTATGGGTGTTGCCCATAGCAACCAATCAGATTATAGCTATCATTTTCTAGAATGTACTGAATAAATGGTAGCTAGAATCTGATTGGCTGATATAGGCAACACCTCCATTTGTCCATTTTAGAAGCTTTAGTAAATCTATCCCCTATTGTTCTCTCTACTCCTTCTAAATCACCCTCATCTCTCTTTTATCACCTATTTCTTTACTCTCATCTTCATTCACAGGATGGCTCTCGCCAGCGTCTGCTCAACTGGCTGGGGGTCTTGGAAAGTCTGGAGGTTTTCATTGAAATCGGGACAGCGCGGGCATGGGGTGATAGAACGAGATGGGTGGCCATACTAGTTATTCAGCTACTAAAGTAAGTATGGGGTCTCGCTTGTTAGAGTGCACTTGTCCCATACGCTCAGTGGAGACAGCCATTTTGTGGGATGAACCAACATTCAAGAGAACGCAGACTAACAATTAGTTACCAGTGTTCTCTCTGATGTATTTCTGACACAACATTTATGAGCACTGCAAATATTAATTTGCTCAGAATTAGTTCTACCACTGAGGAACTATGTTCCCAGTGACTTAATAGGCTACATTCTCAAAAATATTGGTTCAGGCTGGGGGGTCATGGGAGGCCAAGAGACATGACGAGCGGTGGAGGAGATCCATATGAGAGCTGCCTAGCTGAATCTCCCTATCAATTTAAATCGCCCTTGGGGGTGACCAACAACCTGCTGAATTTACTTGAGATACAGGTCTGTCCAATTTCAATCTCCAAGATCACTTGAGCAATTAAACTAGAAAAACACAGTTGCATGCAGCACAGACGCGACCATAATACAAGGGCCAGAGGAAGCCCCAGTCATTTCCCTGCATCTCAAACGGCACACACTGGAACCTACAAGGTCAGAGCCGCGATTGCCAAATAGCAGAACATGTCGACCAACACGCCCGCTGCTAAAATATAAGCAATCACCTGGTGGACATGGAGCACTTAATCTCTGAGATTAAGATTTGTCTGCCAAAGGTATAACCAGATAATGAAGGCCAAAAAAACTGTGCATGCACAGGGCTTAATAATAATAATAATAATAATAATAATAAATATATCATCCTCACCATCACCATCACCATTTATCTTTATAGCGCCACTGATTCCGCAGCGCTGTACAGAGAACTCATTCACATCACTCACCTGCCCCATTGGAGCTTACAGTCTAAATTCCCTAACATACACACACACAGACAGACTAGGGTCAATTTGTTAGCAGCCAATTAACCTACTAGTATGATTTTGGAGTGTGGGAGAAAACCGGAGCACCCGGAGGAAACCCACGCAAACACGGGGAGAACATATAAACTCCACACAGATAAGACCATGGTCGGGAATCGAACTTAAGGGCTCATTGAAGAATGGGGTAATGCTGTCTTCCCCGAAACTAATCAAAAATATGCATACCCAATCAGTGTTTTGTTTTTAGTTATCTACAATTGCACCATTTGGATAGACTATGTTGGATGTGCCATGATGTTCACTTCTTTTGGGAACAGGAGTTACAAGTTTTGGGCACCATCCCTGCTCCCATCTACTTTGTACCTTTACTGGGTGACCCCGCAGATCCATTGTCTAATAGAGAGTTCATCAAGGCAGCTCTCTTACCGTATCCTAGATGTCGCCTAATCCTCCCACATTGGAAACTTTACATCTGAATCTTAAATACATTTACTGCACTCAACTAGGATGGTGTAAAACATTATTTTGTTATTGATATCTGGATCTTTTATGATCTGTAATGCACTGTCCCTCTTGCCTTGTCCCCCTTACCTTACACTTAGCTCATTTGTGGTCAAGAGGTTGTTGTATTATGAAAAATAATAAAGCAATCAAATATTCTTATTTAATTTTTTTAATGGTTTAGCCCACAAAATGTCTGCCTCCATTGTGTTTTGGCGAAAGGTAGAATGTAAATTGAATCTGGACTCGTAACACCTTCCTTTGGAGATGGGGATAGGAGAAACTAGTCCTTTTACGGCGAGTGTGCAGAATAATGGTTTCATTATCCTTCATCCATCTTTCTCACTCCCGATTGTCTCTTCCCATAAGGGCCTGCCTGCGTATTGTGCTGCTTCTTTCATACAAATCCGGTATACAAAGCTTTCCCTCTGCTACTCCACTGGACCGAGAAGGGGCCTTGAACCAAACAGGTTTGTTCTTCTATAATGCAGTCTCTCAATCCAGAGAATGTTTGGTAGATATTGTGTTCAGGTTCTCAAGCCTCACATTTACATATATCAGCCGTAGGACCCTCCCATACCGCCTATTCTATGGCCATTACACTAAGGTGTCAGCGCTTACAGTAATCAGTTTTCATGCCCACGTGTGCCCACTAATGAAGGCTTGTGTGCAAGGACACGTGCATTTGGACCATTTCTCCGGGGCTCTATTCAAATGAAGCTATGGACAAATTGCTTCAAAAGTGATCAGGGGTTTTTCAAAGTTCTATCTCGGGACTCCATTTAAATTGGAGCCCCGTTCACATATGATCTTCGCTTCATAATGAGGGCCACAATAAATGTGTGTAACACGCCTACGGAGACCTTTTATCAACTTACCCCATCAATGCAGTAGCTCAGGCCTGGCCAACCTGTGGCTCTCCAGGTGCTGTGAAACTACTAGTCCCAGCATGCCCTATCAGCTGGTTATCTACTGACAAAGCATGCTGGGGCTTGTAGTTTCTAACAGCTGGAGAGTCACAGGTTGGCCAGGCCTGCAATAGCTTCTTTCACTTAGCGCCACCTACAGGTTGTTTCATTGGGCGTCGGTGCCGCTCCTGAGTGGGGTATAGCTTTACCAAATATCCTTCAGTGAAATAATGATCTTATTCTCTAACCTGAAGTAAAAAATTGAGTATAACTCGCCAAATATCACCTCTTCATTCTCCATGTTCCTTCTTTCTGATTCCCTTGCAGTAGAGGAAAGCAATGGTGGACAGGACTCCTGCTTTGTGGGCAAGCGATCTTCTCGTGCCGTACGGTCCCTGACTGACGGTAAGGATCGTATAATCGACCTGAGGGGGTAGGGGGCTGGTGTTTAGCGATGAGTTGCACATATTTAAGCAGTTTTCTTTTATTTTCAGCGCCCTCTGGCCGCAACCGTTTTTGGAGGAGCCCTCAGGCTCCTGACGGGAAGCAGAGTACAAGGGAAGCGGACGAGTGGAGCGGAAAGCCATCCGATCTGGGGACTCTGGGCACCATGGCAGAAACTGTTCAGATCCTGAGGCCCATTACACACTGTATCCTTCTATGTGCGGAGAGTGTCAGTCATACATCAGCGATCCAGGCTCCTCTAGACAGATGTTTGGGGTAGAGCATGATGTTGGGTTAACACACTAGTCTATGTGAGCTGTATCCTGTACATTTCCTCCAGCTTCCGTAGTTCTGATCTCTCCCTGATTGAACCTTAACCCTTCGCGTCTAGTGGCGAGCTTGGCAGTTTGGGGTCAGAGGTCCTGGAAGCCTTGGTTGCTGGCAGCTGCGCTGGATATTGGCAGGTTCGTCTCCTAGGCTGCCGTTCTCTCACTTATAATAGACAGACATGATTGTGAGAATGAATAGATAAAAATAACAGCCAGAAATGTCCACAGCGTATTTCTGTACAAGGGGCCCTGCTTAACTCCCATCTTCAGGGGCGCATGCAGGGGGGGTTTCTGGTTCTCCAGAAACCCAACCCCTCCGCGAAGAACAGTGTCCCTACATAGCGGCACTGGACAGCCGCGGTGCTGTCAAAGAAGCGGCGGTGCTGTATTGTGCCTTCTTTATAGGTCCCTCCCCCCCTTAAAAATCCTGCGTGCACCCCTTATCTTATGCAGCCTCATATAATACCCTCTATGTAGATAATAAACGTGCATGAGTCTCCATGTATTTGGCCTTTGCAGGGTTTGTCCCTAATCCTCCTGATCCAAGCCCCCCCCTTCCCAGGACCACTGTTCCCTGAATTCTGAGAACTCTGTCATACTGTTTCTATGAGTGCAAAAAATACTGTTGGGGAGTTTGCCCTAACCCATAGCAAGAAATTAGACATTTGCTTTCATTGTTTAATGTTTTTTTAGATTGATCAAAGCAAATTACACTTTGTTAGTAAGTTGCCCCCAGTGGCTGATATTTTATACACGTTACATTGGTTGTAATCTAGGATCATGGGACCAGTGTTGGTTATATGGGAGCAGACACACGACACATAATGCATGTGTGAAATGGGATGTACAGCAGACAGTGTCATAAATAGAATACTACTAACTGTAACACATAGGTGCTCGTTGTTCTCCTGTTAAATGCAGCATTTCATCTCGTTTTATTAATGAATGGATTATCTGATCCTCTCCCTCCTACAGCCTGTCCGTGCTGCGTGATATGGACAATCTAAGCCGCCGGGAACGCAGAGAACTGAGGAGGAGAACCCTCCTCTTGTTTTATTACTTGCTGCGCTCCCCATTCTACAACCGTTACACCGAGTGAGTACCCAGTACGGATGTGTCTTGGTGTATATATACATCAATATATAATAATATCATTTCAGGGCGTTCTTAGAACTGAGCTTGGTGGCAATTTGGACTGTTTATGCGGATTTTATGTCAGAAATGTGGATAATGTCAACATTATGTGGATAATTGCATATTAGCTAAACCTCCTAAGAAAATTTCCAGTGGCTGTTTGGGGGTGATTTGAATCGCATACCTTAAATACTCTGTTCAGGAGACAGGGGTAGGTTTAGCAAAACTTCTACAAAGCAAAAGTGGAGATGTTGCCCATAGCAACCAGTTAGATTCTACTTATCATTTATCTACTACATTCTAGAAAAGGATTACTAGAATCTGATTGGTTGCTATGGGAAACACCTCTACTTTTCCTGTGCAGAAGGTTTGATAAATCTACCACCTGGTCTGTTCGCTCCACATAATCTCCAATCTGGTTGGTTTTAAACAAAAAATTTTCTGTCTTGAATGATCACCATATCTGATTACTTGTTAGCTGGAGAATATAGAATTAACCTGATATTGTGTCAGAGGGGTGGACTTATTATCTTAGAGGCGCTGGCCAGTTTATAACTGTCGCAATAGGGCCTTGGAAGACCCAGCTACACCAGTCATAAAATATGTCCAACCAAATAAGATTTGGTTGGACAATCTGGCCTGTGCACCACGCTAATGTCCAATTCAGCCATACACGTGGTGTAGTCAGATGACCAGCTATTGGCCTGTGTGAGGTCAGACTACACTAACAGGCCCATGTAGGAAGTGTCCAGGTCACTCAGCTAGAGATGCCAAAACTATTTGTTCTGAAACCATTTGAGTATGCAGCAAAAGTAACGTGTCCTAATTTCCTACAGTGTATGGTATCCTAATGTATGTAAAATAAATCAAGACTTGACCAACAGCCGATACCCCCCTTATTCCAGTTGGAGTGGACATACAGTGATTTTATTTATTCTGTGCTTTACTACAATATCTTGGATTTCACCCGTAGGAGTAAATATTTGTGGTCTCATATCTGTTTATTTAGAGTGACAATCACTTTACAAATCCTTCAAGGTCCTCAATTAATTTCAGATGTTGACATTATCTTAGACCAGTTAATATTGGTAAGTTTAATGGCAATATAAGATACAGTTGTAGTTGCACACCTCCAGCAGTAGGGGGCAGACATGTGTAAGTAACATGGTGAATATATCTATCTGTGTGTGTTTAGTATTTGACATGTTCTTGGTGCATTGACAGAATCCGTCTACTCCTCCTCCTGCGTCTTCTGGGAGACTACGTCCCGGGCATTGGGCTGGTGGCACGTAAGTGTAAACGTAGAGCAGAGCTTTCTATCCTGTGCTCCACAAGCCTGTTCAATTAAACTAATAACCATAGTTCAATATATTGGGAATTAATCAATATGCAATAGCAAGTATTCCAAACCAATGATAATGATTTGTTTTTAAAATATGCAAAGGCATTTTCTTGTAAATATTTTCACACTTTATGGGGTACCTGCCAAACATTAACCATCACAAGGGGGTACGTAATAATTTAATGTGAATAAACAGTTGTATTTGTTCTGCCCTGTGACTGCCCTGCCCTGTCTTGTTTCTACAAAGGTCCGCTCATGGATTACCTACCTGTGTGGCAGAAGATCTACTTCTACAACTGGGGCTGACAGTCTTCCGCTGGGCCCACAATGACTTCTGCGTCTTCATCTCTGGGCGCCATTCATAACAGAACATGGACATCACCAATTATTGGGTTATCTGCAACGTGATGGCGTCATTGGGCTTTATATTGAATTCTGGAACAAAATGCTGGACATTCCTATATTAAACTGTGACTTTATATTCCCTTCTGAGCGGTGGTCTAAACCAAACCTTCACCCCCTCGCTGCAGGCATTGTTACAGCTGTGTGTACCACTTGGTGTCCTAGCGAACTACTGAACCGTGAACATTTGGAGAGAAACGCAACACAGTGTGTCAAAGAAAACCAAGTTCTAAGCACACAGCTGTAATATGCAGAATACTGTATTTAATATACAGTGACATCGGTGTGATGCCTCTGTACTAGTTTTTCCATTCTAGATTCATAATACCAACACATGGAATTTCATGTGGCACTCTGTGAGTGATGCAGGGTCAGATAGGGGAAAAGAGACAGATAAAAACGGTTACCTAGGGTTTTGGGGCAGTCTCAAACATCTTTGTATACGGTATCCTTGTGTGGAATGTAAGCTCTTGTGTCTAGTATAGTTTCTCATCTCTCGGCATGTCACGTTTTGAGGATTTCCCTGTGTAACAACGTGTAATAATTATTTGCCAAGTTGGATAGATGAATTCAGCTATACATGAAGTCCTGAAAATCTGGCCTGCTGGCGTTATGGAAAAGAGAGCTGAGACACTGCTCAGAATACAAGTGACTGCTCCGTCTGGGGTTGTAGATGAGGGGAGCTGTACATTCATATGTATCTTTATCAGTTGTTCAATAAACTTTATTCACTTTTCTCGAGTGTGTTTTCTAGTGCACAGAGCATACAATGGAATGTTCTGGTCTATCCTGACCTTTGTCATCTCGCTTGATTCTAAGCATTGTGATGCGTAAGGTTCTATAACTATTATAACCCTTATGTTCATCATACATTAATTGTCTGGCTCCATGTGTGACAGGCACTGTGTGGTCTCTGTGCTGTGCTTCTTGCTTCTCATGGACCTAGTCCCATGTTTCCCAATACTACAAAGGTAAGAGGTATTTAGCTACCATAGTGGACCTGCTTGTTTGGCCTTTGCTGGTGACTATACGGCAGGTGCTGAACTCTCCATCTGTACTCTACAGGGTCCGTCGTTATATCCCCCTTGATTTTGAGGCCCCTTTGGAGATGCCAGTGGAACACTTCGGTCTTGTGGATGGTAATGGGAATTGTCAGATTAGTTTGGTAACTGATAACGCTATACTTGTAATAAATGAGAGTTTAATTTAAAGAACGTAAAACGTTTGGAACCAGGGACGCACTGAAATACATTTTAGAATTGGTTGTAAGATTATGGGGCAAGACACTTCTAACTATTTATATCATTACCTTTTTTTAAATCCATTAAGTGATGTGATGATTGTTAGCTCCCCCTGCAGTTAAACAGCTAAATTACCCTCACCATGAAAAATCCATTTCTATGTTGGTTGCAAAAGTATTCACAGTGGACACCCCCCTGTCACATGTACAGTCCTGGTGGTAAAATGATAGCCAAATCATAGTATTATCTATGAATATATTTGTGGGCCTTAATTAGGTCCCCGTTACGCTGCCTTTTTTTTGTTTTTTTTTTATCTCAAAATAAACCCAAATTTGTCAAGTCTTTCATTATAATTTAAACCCCATATTCCTTTTATTAATAAGGTAACGCCTCTCTGAACCTAAAGTTTTCCTTTATCTTCTTACACATAACTGTCCACACTTTTACCCCATATTTTAGATAACAAGTGATTTATCCCTTGGAATAATGAATTTGCTTCACATTCATATATGCCCATTTAATGCATGCTAGGATTTCATTAGCTCGTGCAGCAGCTGTCTGACACTGTGCACTGCTACTAAGCTTATTGTCTACAAGCATCCCCAAGTCCCCCATTTCAGATCTTCTCATTTCAAATCCCACTTAATTTATTGGTAGCACAATTATTACCACAGTCTAAAATTACATTCATTTTATTTTTATCTTGAATTTTATCTGCCATTTCTATGTTACACTTGTTATATGATCCTTGCAAAAAGCCAGACTGTTGCTGAACGCAAAGAGAGGAAATCTGGTTTCAAATTATAACTCAAAAAACATCCATGACTTTAAGTTCACCCTCATCTTGGTTAAACAAACTTACTTCTACTAAAAAGACCCAAACCTCTGCTTCTGGTTTCACACAGTTGAACGGCACCTGCCCCAATGGTTTTTAGTGAAGACATTGTGGACTACTACAAAAAATAAAATGAATTAAAATCAACACAATTAGAATAGATATTGTGCTACAGTAGAATCTCACCACCCACCTGCATCTCCGTCCTTGGTGCTTTTATCCCAGTAACTGTAGATGAAGTAACTTCATTCTGTTTTCTTCCTGTCCTCTCACATTTCCACTTGATCCAAATCTTACCAACTGCACCCTCTGGCCTTGACCAAATTATGCAACCGTTCCTTCACAGTTACTCTGTCTACAAACGCAACCATCATTCCCATTCACAAGAAACGCTCTCCTCGAGATACTAACCTTTCCACTACTTTCATTTGCTTCAAAACTACTGGATGCTTTGTTTAGAATAGACTGACAAACCTCTAATGGACCCACTTTAATCTGGCTTTCGTTCAACACCCTTCACAGAATCCGCTCTGCTAACAACATCCTCGTACCCAAATCAAAAGGAGAATCTATTTTCTGGTTTTGACCCCCCGCCTACTCCGTCAAATGCTCCTTTACCTTGTCATCCTCAATGCTGCCCTCTCCTGGGGCCTGATTCATCAAGGTACGCAAACTCATAGGCATCTGCTAAACGGGACTTGAGCTACGTAAAACACCACATACACAGCGCAAACAGAGCAGATACGGCACTCAAAGTCAACTCAATCTCAAACTCCAACGCAAATATAAGGGTTTGCGTCACTCAAAGTATGAAACATGAGTTTGCGTACCTTGATGAATCAGGCCCCTGGTTATCATACTTGTCCAACTGATCCTTTAATGGAAACACATCCTCATCCACTCCTCTTTCTATATGAGTACCCCAACTATCAGTCCTCGACCCACCACTGTTCTACGTTTTATACCACTTCTCTTGGTTAAACCGACAACATATGTTGTCAAGTATCACTTGTGTATAGAAGACACCCCGATTTACCTCTTCAACCTAATCTTACTCCCTCTGTATTAGCCAATATTTCAAACTGTCTTTCAGCAATATACTCACAGATGTCTCAAAAGCATTTACATTTAAATCTAGAAAAAACATAACTTATTCTATTTAATCCATCATCTTCCAAACCTCTGTCTGATATCTCTTTAACAGTCAATGGCAACGTCATTCCACCTGCTTTCCATGTTCTCAGTCTCTGTGTCACCCTCAGCTCAACACACTAATGTCTTCTTTACGTTCATATAATTTAATACTCATGCTGCTTCCACTGGTGCAATATCCAAAATACATCCTTTCCTCACATAGGATGCCACCAAATTCCAGCTCCATGCCCTCACCATTTCCCACCTGGATTATTGCAAACTCTGTCTGACTATCCCCCTTTATCAATCATCCTTCCTCATCTGCTGCCCTTATCCAGGGACAAACGCAGGATTTGTAGAGGGGAGTTTCCACACCACACCGCCAGTGGGCGTGACCAGCATGCATGGGGGCGTGGCTATAATTTTCAACAGTGCTTGGCTGCTCTCCAACTGTTCCTAATCCCAATAATATAAATGGGCAATGCTGCGTGCACTACTGTTAGGTGCACACAGCTCTCCCTTTTGAAACAGAGCTGTGTGAAACGGGGGAAGGGTCCAGCCATCTCAATTATAATGTGCCCCAGGCTTGGCGGGGGGATTTCCAGGCACTATGAACCCCCTCGGTTTGCCTATGTTATCCCTTCATTGGCTTCCATAAACTTCAGAATAAAATTTAAAGTGCTGAGCCTTACCTTCAAGTGCCTCAATTATTCCTGTCCTACCTATATATTTGGTCCAGTGTGGTACTCTAGTGTCCTAATGTCTTGCCCTCATAACCTCATCCCATGCATGGTGGCAATACTTCTCTCCCATAGCTCTACTGTCCGAAACTCTACTCCTCACCCTTCCAAATCTTTAACCAGTCCCTGAAGACTCATCTATCTCTATCGCTCTTCTGTCCAATCACTGTTCTTACACCAACTCTGCCTGACAGTAGCACTCACTCTCCCCATCAGTCACTATAACTGATATCCCCCTCCTAGATTGTAAGCTTGTTTGGGCAGTGTCATCTTTACCTTTTGTCTTAAGTCACTGTATGCAAATTGCTTGTTTGTGTCATGATCCTCTCAGCCTATAGCATTGCGTCATATGTTGGCTCTTTATAAATAAAAGGAAATAATAAATATATGTTTTATTAGATATAATATAACTTCAGTATAACATTCCCTGCAGTAGGTTCACTTGGGAAAGGTAGTTGTCTTTCAGAGTTGTTAAAAATTGATTACCCAAAGTAGTACCCCAATTTATATATCGCCCATAACGAGGACTGGACTTTGCTGCCTTTTGTTGTAGCATTAGAGTGAGTCAGGAGACAGGAGAGATTCCGAAGGGGAAAGGGGGAGAGAGAGGAGAGGATAGGAAACCAGGGGAGGGGGTGCGGGTAGAGGGGCTGGGGTGCCAGGACCAGGGTAAAATAAACGTAGTATCAATGAATATATATTATTGTCATTTTCCCCTTTAATCTCTGCCCTGTCCGACTTCCCGTTCTCACTTCTTCCCCATGCTGAGGAACGCTACTTCTTAACGAGTTACATTATTAAAAGAAAAAAAAAACATTTTTCACATTGGGTTAGAATTCTTCTTCCACTATTTACTAGGGGTGAATTTCTCTTTATAAAGTCAATATTTTATACACAATTTCTCATGAACTCTGCAGACAACATCCATCATTATATACATCATGCTGTCTGCGCAGGGTGGAGAAGTAATATCCTTATTTTCACGTTGTAACATTCTTTCGCTGCAGATTATGGGGTGCAGCCCAAGCACCCTGCTTTGATTCACCGCGTCACCCGTAAGAAGCCGGAAGGGTTATTACAGGCCAGGAAAAGCAAGAGAGACGAGCCAGACATCGGGGAGCTGTATTACGATGACTTCATGTGAGACGGTCTTTCCTTAAGGAGCTGGTTCGGTGCTGACGACACTGGGGCCAGAAGTCCATGGACGTTCTGCTGAAATCTGCGGTGGATCTTAGGTTTGGAGTTTGGTCAGCAATGTTTATCCTTCATGAATAAAAACGGGTGACCTTGTTCACGTTGATGACGTCACACGTTCTTATGTGACTGTATGAACTTACATTCATGATATCGCACCTCTTTCTCTCAATCCATGCCACTGGCTATGTCATTGTCTCTTGTACGCGCACATTCTCAGGTAATGTCAATCAAGGTCACTGAAGCGGATAATAAGTAAATCTCAGGCTGTTTATTGAGGAGACACAAGCTGCCCTCTGCCCCCAACCCACAGGGATAACCCTTTACGCCTTAAACAAACCCAAGAGCTGACATTCTGTGCTTTTAAAGGGCCACTAACCTTAAATTAAAAGTTGATCCAATATGAAAAGGTTTCTGTGACCCCCAAATATATAGGTATAATTCTTATATATTTGACAATATTTGTTATATCAATTATAATGATATATTTATCTCAACAAGCTATTGTCCTCTCTTATCAGGCATTTTAGCCTCATCACTGTGGCACTTTGTCCCTAGGGAATTGATAGGCCGCATGTCATGTCACAGTGATGTCACTGGTTCCTAGGGAATGGATAGGCTGCAGCTCATGTCTCAGTGATGTCACTGGTTCCTAGGGAATGGATAGGCTGCATGTCATGTCTCAGTGATGTCACTGGTTCCTAGGGAACTGATAGGCTGCATGTCATGTCTCAGTGATGTCACTGGTTCCTAGTGTATTGACAAACTGCATTAATCAATGAATACAATGTGGCATCGGCTACACTTTGTCTGTTACACAGGAAATCTAGTGTGCAAAGAAACTAATGCTTCCCCCATGATAGAAACCTAATAATAAACATGTTTAGTTCTAATAATCTCTCAAAAATGTTGCATTTGTGTGTGTGACTGTCAGGATTGGTTTTTTAATGTAAAGTAATGTGCATTTTAGGTCTAGTGGGCCTTGAATATTTCACTAACAGCGAAGAAAACCAAAGCAAGCTCCACGTTTAGCCTCTCCGGAACATCAGTCTAGTATGAAGCACACTTACAATTCCTGGCACACTCGTTACACACTGCGTCACTATATTCCTTGTTACTTACATACTCTCCCCATCCACCTCTACCCTCTGCTTGTGTCGCACTTTACATATCCCCCATCGCTTCTCTGAGACGTCTCCATCCCTCTGCATGTTACTCAGTGATGCACACCGCTATTAATATACAATAGTTTAATGCACGCGCAGTCACTCACTAGCCCTTTCGTTATATAAATACTATATTTGTTGGTACACAGTGTCTTAGTACACACAGACGCCGGCATGCAAAAACAGTGTTGTACACTTCATCCCTCTCACTCGCTGACTCCTGCTACCACATTCACTCATCCTCGCACGTTTTATTTGCAGTGGAGGGGGATGCACTTGTCTGCTGGCACCCCTCGCTCCTTGGATATGCACGGTGGGGTTAGGGGCAGAGCCGAGGAGGGAGAAGATTATTGGGGAAAGTTATAAGATGGAACAACAATCGCTCGCCCCGGCTGACATTCACACACCCAGATCACCAGTCCTTCAGGGCGGAGGCGCAGGGGAGCGCCAGGCTCTGTCCTCTCACCAGTCCGGCAGCTTCCTGCTCCTAGGTCAGCACTTAGTCCATGCACAGAACAGGTTTCAGTGGCTACTCCAGGTATATATCTTCTGTGGGAAATGTGTACTCCACCACCTCTTTGTAAAACTGCTGGAAGGCTCTCCTGTAAGAAATAGACACGTTTCCTATGAGAAGGACGCAATCCAATACGAGTGTGAAGGAGAATATACTGTAATAGGTATTTGGTCATGAATAATAAATTAATTTGTTATACTTTAAAGGGACACTCAATTTACATTTTTTCTTTTTTTTTTTCTTTTTATTTGCCTACTTATTGAACTTCCTGGGGCCATATCCAAACTGAACTGTATCACCATATCACACTGCACTTAGCTGCAGGGTAAATGTTCTTACTGTGTACCATTTTTTTTATACATGATAAATGTTTTATATAATGCTATCTCATCTTCTCCCCTGCGCCCCCCTCCACTCAGTACTAGGGTACTAGTCTCCCCGCCCTGCGTCCCCCTCCAGTCAGTGCTAGGGTACCTCGTCTCCTCCCCTGCGTCCCTCTCCAGTCAGTGCTAGGGTACATAGTCTCCTCCCCTGCGTCCCCCTCCAATCAGTGCTAGGGTACCTCGTCTCCTCCCCTGCACCCCCCTCCAGTCAGTGCTAGGGTACCTCGTCTCCTCCCCTGCACCCCCCTCCAGTCAGTGCTAGGGTACCTCGTCTCCTCACCTGTGTCCCCCTCCAATCAGTGCTAGGGTACCTCGTCTCCTCCCCTGCACCCCCCTCCAGTCAGTGCTAGGGTACCTCGTCTCCTCCCCTGCACCCCCCTCCAGTCAGTGCTAGGGTACCTCGTCTCCTCACCTGTGTCCCCCTCCAGTCAGTGCTAGGGTACCTCGTCTCCTCCCCTGCACCCCCCTCCAGTCAGTGCTAGGGTACCTCGTCTCCTCCCCTGCACCCCCCTCCAGTCAGTGCTAGGGTACCTAGTCTCCTCCCCTGCACCCCCCTCCAGTCAGTGCTAGGGTACCTCGTCTCCTCCCCTGCACCCCCCTCCAGTCAGTGCTAGGGTACCTCGTCTCCTCCCCTGCGTCCCCCTCCAGTCAGTGCTAGGGTACCTAGTCTCCCTGCCCTGCGTCCCCCTCCAGTCAGTGCTAGGGTACCTCGTCTCCTCCCCTGGGTCTCCCTCCAGTCAGTGCTAGGGTACCTCATGTCCTCCCCTAGGTCCCCCTCCACTCCGTGCTAGGGTACATTGTATGAAGGCTAGAATTTGTATTATTTTTCCATAAAGATTTTTTTTGAACACAGCCAGTGGAGATTGCGCGGATCTATTCAGTTAGAAATAGTGTGGGTGTATTTATTCTAACTTACCTGTTTATGTATAATGTACACTTAATTATAGACTTATCGGTTAGACAGGGACCCCATTGAGGGATCGCATTCATTGATTACCCAGACCTTCTATCACCCCGGTGTCAGTAGCAGTCCTAGCGCTTTACAGCACAGGGCTGGTGAACTCTGCCCTGACTAGTCCGGGAGCTGGTAATGAATATAAAAGTGCCCCCACAATGCTGATTTAACCAATATAGTAATATTCAGCAGTGGGCTTTATTAATTATTATTATTATATAATGTACTTATTAGCATGACCTTTCCCCTCCTTTACAAATTTTAGAACCACCATCTACCAGAAAAAGCAATTCAAAAAATAACACCCCCACGTCTCTAAAACTGACCACAGGCAATAAGATCCTGCAGCTCAGGCCGAGCACTAAGCAACAGGATTAGAGTCGAATTTGACCACACAACCAAGTGACCAGCACAAAATCTGTCCGACAAGTGTTTGGGACGATCAACTGGACTTCTTCCAACGTCATTGTGGTCGATTCTGCTCCACACACGCTGCGGTATTGGGCTAACTGCTCGATACCGCAGCGTGTTTAGCCAGCATTACATAGATGTTGATTCAACAAAACACACTCCCGCATCCCTTTGTTCACAAAAATCAACAGCAAGGTGAAAAGTTGTATATAACAAAGGCTAGCCTGTGGCTCTCTGCTATTGTGAAAATACTAGTTCTAGTTTGGCAGATGTGATAGAACTTGTAGTTCAACAGGAGCTATTTCAACCACAGGTCACCCAATTTTGATGTATGAAGTCTTATTTTGCTTGAGCTTGTGTCCTCAGCACTGTACAGAGAACTCAATCACATCAGCGCAAACAGAGGACAGCAACTATTAGTGCTGTGTTAAATACAAAAAGTTATCTTGTTTTTTCTATATTTGGTGATAGTATTTAAGGAAAGGCAGCCCCACATATAAAACGATCAGAATCATGTTTTCCCTTTGTTCTTTATTTCATTTAAGAATTGTGCTGCCTTTCTCAGATTCACTTAATGATTGTCAAGTTCCTCAATCTTTCATTTATGGCTTAGAATAAGTTGGCACTCTGTCATTTGGGAGAGTTTTGTTTTCAATGCCTACATGCAATTCTATATAGTACAACTAGGGGGCGCTCCACAATTGCAGAGTTTTCTATCATTCACATAAAGGACATGTAGGCTCAGTCGGACACAATTGTTTTTAGTGGTGCTATATAGGGATACTGATCATCGAATCTTCAGAGCAAGCTGCATTTAGGATGGTGCATTACTACATGATCTTAACACAAGAGTTATAATCCATTAGTGCCTGCGGCTGACAGGCATAAACTCTGTGGGCCTGAGTAAATGTTCTCCGGGACAAACCATGTTACAATGCAAGGGGTGCAAATTAGTTTATTATTCTGCACATAAGTTAAATACTGCCTGTTTTTTCATCTAGCACACAAATACTTGACGTTATTTTTACACTGAAATTTACAGTTCATCTAGGACATGCCCTACTCCAACTATAAATCTGTCCCCACATTTTAAATTTACCCCCCCTCCCCCCTCCAATTCAACGTGGTTTTACCCAGGTGCAAAATTACTCCTTTATGCTTTAATGACTCAGGCCCTGTATGTGTACATTTTGCTGTTGGCAATGCATTTTTTACTGCATGTTAAACCACAAGCAAAAATTGCATATGAATTAAATTTGATTTATTTAGCACGAGAATTATATGCGTTTACAAATGCAATCTGCGTTATTTCAATGTTTGTGACAAAACAGGACATTGCCATCTTCTCCAAGCTAAAACCTCATCTACATGTACCTAAATTGAATCAGAAAAGCATCGTAAACACAGAATTCTACCTCCAGTGTGTACGTAGCCTAACAGTGCTGTACGGGTTACCAGAACCACACAAATGCCTCAGACTTACCCGACAGATTCTGCCAGGGGTTTGGTAGATTCTTCAGAGACAAACACATGACATGCAAACCGGTGGTCTGAAGGATGCTTAGTGATGAAGCCAAAATATCTAGGCGTGGGAAGAAAGGGAGCATAGTTAGATAGCGAGCAATAAACAAGCGACGAGGGAAGAAGAGAAAGAAAGGAAAAGCAGTGGAATCTGCCCCCTGTCACTCACTTGCTGTTTTTAGGGTGGTAACCGCAGAAGGAGATATTCTTTAACTGGAAGAAATGGCTGCACGTGTTCACCTGCAAGGAAGGGGACACAGGACAGATACTGAGACCAAGAAACTGATACCAAGATTTGGGGTACACAGCTCACACAGAGGAACGGGATACAATATTACATCGGTTTTATCACCACTCCCCAAAGTACTGGCTAGAGAACGTCTATAAAGCATTTTTTATTATAGGTCCCAGCCGTCAGTAAATTTACTGACAGTCAAAATGAGATACAGGTTTTCCTGTCAGTAAGAAAACCAGATCAGTAAAGATACGAGACACTATTCTCCTTATTTTCAGTCTTGAGCCTTTGATGTCCTCTAGATGCCATTACTTCCTATCTTTGTGATTGTCTTTCAGCAAAAAATGTATAGAAAAATATAAAAAATAAAATTAAATGATAAAATTATTATAAAATTATTCAATTATAAAAAATAATTTTAAGAGTTGACAATTGCTAATTAGAAGAATGGTCAATGCTCTGAGGTAATTGCTGTATGAAAGGATAATTTGACATAACGAAGGATAATTAATGTCCTAACTATAAACGAGTTTCAAAAAGGTCCCCTAATGTCTTCCGCACCCATCGCTGAATATTATATCACCTGTATTATCAGACAAAGTCCTTGGGCTAGATTTAATAAACTGCGGGTTTGAAAAAGTGGAGATGTTGCCTATAGCAACCAATCAGATTCTAGCTGTCATTTTGTAGAATGTACTAAATAAATGATAACTAGAATCTGATTGGTTGCTATAGGCAACATCTCCACTTTTTCTAACCCGCAGTTTAGTAAATATACCCCCTTGAGTATATACAGACTTTATCATTTACCATGCTTGAACATTTAAAAAAAAAAAATGGTGCTGGTACTTTTAATGATGGTGTTCCTAAGGGTCCAACGCTCAGTAGGTGGTGAGGAAAATATTCACATAATAGTCTCCCATAAAACAGTATTTGACGACTACACAGTGGAGGCCGCCATTTTGTTAAATAAACCAATATTCAATCTTATCGCAAAGTGCCTCAAGTGAGATCACGATTTTCCAGTGAACGGAGAGGCTGCCCTGAGATAAATATTGCTTCAGCCACACAAAATGGCTGCCTCCACAGTGTGTCGGTAACAAATAAACTTTAACCGGTTATGGATGCCGTACCTGGCTGTGATCTTGAGGGTCCTCCCCATGCACTGCGATCTTTAACCCCCGCAAGCTGATCTCCAGGACACAGCTTGACGGAGGGTTTGACAGCACTGTAAGGCGACGAGACATAGCAATCTGAAAATAGCAAGTAACTGTTATTATTAACAATTATATGGCACCAGCATAGTCTGCAGCGCTTTACAATTGGGAAGAGACATAGTAATAAAGCAAGGCTGGGGGCTACATTTACTAAACTGCGAGTTTGAAAAAGCTGAGATGTTGCCTATAGCAACCAATCAGATTATACCTGTCATTTTGTTGAAAGTACTAAATAAATTAATCTGATTGGTTGCTATAGGCAACATCTCCACTTTTTCAAACTCGCAGTTTAGTAAATATACCCATGGTTATTAATAGACAGAGGTAAGAGGGCGCTGCTCTCAAGCTTACAGTCTATAGGGCAACAGGAGTTTGATGCATGAGGTTAAGTGCCACAGATTGTACACGCTTGCAGGGCTATGTGACGCAGCAATGCTTGTTTGGGGACCAGCAGGTTGTTTGAGCATAGAAAGAAAACAAGTTTTGCGTGAACTGTGTAAAGAGATGGTAATCCGGTAGAATAGCCTGAAAAGGTTAAGAAGACGGTTCAGGAAGTTTGCCTGAAGAAGTGAGTTTTCAGGGGAAGCGTGCAGGTTTGGGAGCGAGCGGAAAGTGTTGTTGTACGAGGGAAAGACTTTCACAAAGTGGGAGCACAGGAGACATTGAACAACACATTTGTGAGGGTCAAGTGAACGGGTGGTATGGTGGGAGGGGAAGAAGAGGATAGAGACTTTGGGGTATATTTACTAAACTGGAGATTTGAAAGAATGGAGATGTTGCCTATAGCAACCAATCAGATTCCAGCTGTCATTTTGTAGAATGTACTAAATAAATGACAGCTAGAATTTGATTGGTTGCTATAGGCAACATCACCACTTTTTTCAACCCCGCGGTTTAGTACATATACGTCTTCATTTGGTGGATCAGAAAAAGAAGGTTTTTGAGGGTGCAGATAAGGATGTGAGAAATAAAATCAGCAAGTTCCATTGTTCATGCAGTTTCTGGATGTTGCAGAAGAAGATTGCTGCTTGTGGTCCCCAGGTGTTGTACAATGCAGTTAAACTGTCTTGTTTATCTGATTTCCCATCACTTTGTAAGTGGATGACTTAGATGGGGATTCACAGTTGCAATCTCCTAGAATGCCTTGCAAGATATCATGTGTCTTATTCACATTAACAGATCTATGTAAGCAAATTGCTGTAATGCTGCATTTAGGCAGAACAGGGACATGTACATAAAATTCTATATAACAACATTTTTTTTTATAAATCTCCTGATCCCCTATGTCAGGCTTGGCTAACCTGTGGCCCTCCAGGTGTTGTGAAACTACAAGCCCCAGCATGCTTTGCCAATATGTAGCAGCTTATTGTTGGAAGGGTATGCTGGGACTTGTAGTTTCACAACATCTGGAGTGCCACAGGTTAGCCAAGCCTGTCCTATGTGGTCAAGCCCCAGTTAAAAGGCCACTGAATTTCACTCTCCTTATCTGGGATACTCCCTAGAGCTTTCATCCATCATTTGGCAGATGAACGCTGATTCCATTTGTCTCTTTATCTCTTTTACATTGGAGACTCCTTCTCCTTATGTCTGTAGGTGGCAGTGTCGCATACACTGTCTATTATGAGTTCAATCAATGCCTACAGGCTTTCCACACCATACTAAAGAGAGGCGTCCTCATCAATAACAGTGACACCAAACGGTGCATTCGTTTTAATTCAATAAACTAACATGACAGTAATATTTCTTTTCTTGTGCTAAACATATTTAAAGCCATATTTAGCCGACAGCTGCTCCTTAACTCATTTGCTTGTAACTAGCTCATTATCTTAAATCTGTTCAGCAAGTCATAAGGTATCAAATCTAAGCACCCGAATTCTGGTTCCAAAGCCTTAATGTAGCAAATTGCAACGGAGGAGACCCGTAGGTGTATAGATGTTTTATCCAGCAGCAAGACCCATAGAAGACAGCAATGGTACTTACAAAGCAACCACTCCCTCCGGAGCAGGAGAAAGCACCGAGATACGGGTGTTGACAGAGAAATGATGCCAGCTATTACTGCACCGATTGACAAAACAATTACCAAATCCCCGCAGGACATGGTCTGAGGTTTTTGACATAGGCTAATAGATTCTCTGAAGCAGAAGCCAGGTTAGTGGCATTAGAAGACGAGCTGGAAAATATTCACAATCAGATAAAGGACTTGCTTAAAAATATAGTAATCCTGGTTGGCCGGCCGGAGGGAATTGCTGCAGCAGAGATCTCCGCTTCCCTGATTTGCTAGATCCTTACAGACATTCACCAATTATGCTCTCGGAACATTCTGAGAGTGCTGGGCCTGGAAAGGGGATTATAAAAGCGGAGACATTATAATAAATTGGACCCGCAGGAAGTTGGACCCTGCTCCCGCTTCACACAGCTCTGCTTAAAAAAAGGGAGAGCTGCGTACACCTAACAGTAGTGCACGCAGCATTGCCCATGTATATTATGGGGATAGGAAGAGTTGGAGAGCAGCCAAGCACTGTCGAAAAATTATAGCTACGCCCCCATGCATGCTGGTTATGCACACTGGCGGCGTGGTGTGGAAACCCCCCTCTACAAATCCTGCGTTTGCCCCTGCAGATGGGTCAACCCCATTCATTGTAAGGTTGTAAAGGTGACAGAGAATCAAGATATGAACTTGAAAAATCTGCTGGTGCCAATAGTACAGATGTTTGGTGCACATTCAGTAGATTATAAAACCATGTCTACTGGGTACACGACAGAAAACAATAACCCAAATATGTTACGCTGATCCACATCCTGTAATGTCTGAACATACTCCAGTAAGTGTCACGTTGTTAGAAGACAGCAAGGAAATCTATTATGGAGTCCTCCCTCAGCACAAAACCTGTCGGCTATTAACAGGTTAGTGGTGAGAATTTGATTCCATTAATAACCAGCATCAAAATAAAACTGCCCTATATACGGAAAATGACAACACAGTTCTGAGAAGATGACTCATATTTCATATAAACCAACCTTAAACGCAAACCCAGGGAGGGCTATACAGCAATGGGTAAGATATAAGCGGCACATGTTAACTTCCTATGATTCAGAGGATATATGTCTTAAAGCCACAGCACAATGTGATCTGTGGATGAGTAGACAAGATAAGCTCATATGGTTGTATAAAGACCTTGAACTACATGAGTGCGGTTAACAAGGCACATTCTGGCCAATATGTTTAGGCGAAGGACTCCTACAAACATGTTCTCCAGTTACAAGATACAAATGGTTAAATAAGGCTCATCAGAAGGTTAATAAGATACTAGAATTTTTATCTAGTGGTTTCATGATGTCACAGAACAAGAAGGGAACAATCATTTTTATACTTCATTGCGCTAGAGGAAGACCTTTTGAGAACAGTTGGGACTTTTAAAAAGTGAAGGCACTAGGCCCAGATGGGTACCCAAGCTCAATATTTTTAAAGCTACTAACAGGGTAAATATTCTAATCATTGCTAGAGGTATATTATTGATTTTGATAAGGAAATAAACTGAGAGTTTATTAGGGAAGAGTGAACAATTATCACTAACAAACATGATGGCGGACGGCCTAGTGGTGATTGTGTCAAGTAGCATTCATCCTAATTAAATAGGATTTGTAAAGCAGGGCTCGATGATGGCCAATATTAATAAGGTCTTAGCAGTATTGGGGGCAGTAGGAAAGTCAGGAATACAGGGCAGTGAATCTCATATTTGATGTGGAAAAGGGCCTTGATAATGTCAACTGATTGTGGCTAGAGAGAATTCTACACATCAGAATTCAGGGGCCCTCCTAAAATTGCTGGCACACTTGTGTTCATATCCCTTTGCTAGAGAGAACACCCTGAAACTTTTTTGCCCCCTAGGCACAGTGGCTCAGTGGTCAGCACATCTGCCTCACAGCACTGGGGTCATGAGTTTGATTCCCGACCATGACCTTATCTGTGTGGAGTTTGTATATTCTCCCCGTTTTTGCGTGGGGGTGCTCCGGTTTCCTCCCACACTCCAAAAACATACTGGTAGGTTAATTGGCTGCTATCAAAATTGACCCTAGTCTCTCCCTCTCTGTCTGTGTGTGACTATATTAGGGAATTTAGTCTGTAAGCCCCAATGGGGCAGGGACTGATGTGAGTGAGTTCTCTGTACAGCGCTGCAGAATTAGTGGCGTTATATAAATAAATGATGATGATACTTGCTAGATCTCTGGACATTTGGAACTGAAGAAGTTCACGTAACCGTGTTTGCAGATAATGTTCTAATATTTATCTGACATCTAGAATGTAACACAATAGACGGGCTGAAGAAATCAGAAACTCTCTGGGTTTAAGTTAAATACATTTAAGGAAGATCTGCTGCTTCTGTGCCCAAATACGGACCACGCATAGACCTCATCTATGGGGCTCAATCACCATTATCGTTTATTTATATAGCGCCAGGAAATTCCGCAGCGCTTTACAATTGGGAACAAACAGTAATAAAACAATACTGGGTAATACAGAGAGAGAGGAAAGAATGCTCTGCCACAAGATTACAATCTATGGGAATGTAGACACATCCGCCATCACTTACCTAGGCATTATAAAATAGCAAGATTGTCATCTTTACTCGATAAATTATCCTCTCCATATCAACAACATTGTAAAGTAACTAGATCACTGGTTCTCTCCCCGCTTTCCACACTGGGAAGATGCCAGTAATTACAAGGGGACGTTTTGCTTGCTTTCTATACCAACAACAGACTATACCGATCTCAGTGAAATAAAAAAACTAAGTACAACATTTGGCTGCTTCATATGGAAGGGGGAAAAAAATAAAGTCTAGCATCCTTGAATTTCCATCTTACGATGAGGAATGGTGAGATCAAACTCCCTAGTGTGTGAGTGTATAATTTAGAATGTAATTTCAAGCAGGTTTCACAGTCATTGGGGGGAATTCAAGGAGTGCCTCCGGAACAATCGCGAGGGCGCTAGAGGTGCGTAGGAAGATCGGCGATGTTGGGGTATTGTAATGTTCGGCTGCACATCCCACAGAATTTAATTTCATATGTTGAGTGAACTAGGCACGGGCGACTGGGAGTAGAGATTGGGGAGTCTTGGCAGGTATTGGAAGTCGTAGCCTCATACTAGGGGAGACTGTCGCTTCTACGTGCAGGAGGCCGACGTAGTGTCTTGTAAGGAGGGGGTATGTTGCAGTATCTGGGTAACATTTCAGTTAGGACTGGCATTATATAGTGCAGTACACCTGAAGTGTCAGCTCTCCGTCCAATGACTATGCCCACAGTAGCATGAAACATTGTTGGTAAACAGGTAGCGTGACATTTGGCATGTATTACTTGCTGGCGGGGAAGGGAAAAGAGAAGTAGGGGTTTAGGAGCGAAAAGGTTGAAAACTATAGCTGAACAGTACACACACGTTTTAGAACACACACACACACACACACACACACACAAGTTTTAGATCAACCTAGAAGAAAAATCAGGAAGAGTTTTTGCACATACCAAGTTGTATACAACACAAAAAGAAAGAACAACATTGAGTCCCTGTAAGCATAAGAACTGGCATATTCACCTTTTGCATGGCAGTGCAGAGAACGTCTGTCCCCTTGTGATACGGAACCTGCACCGAACCGAGAAACTTCACCCAAAACTGATCCACCCAATCAGAGGCTCGAGTCTCTGAATAGACAAAGCAGAAACCACAGATCACGATACCCATATCACTTTCTCTATTTACAACCTAATGCAACATATTGAACCAATTGACTCAGGATTTAATATTATATTCACAAAACACAAAAATACAAATTTGGATTGTCTATCAAAGTAACTGGATCTCCCAGGACGATAAATAAAGCCACCAGCTACATACACCACTGACATTTACATTTGAATACACTTCTAAATAAAGGACGTCATTGATGAATTAGCCCATCAACTACTTAATATAATGATGACTTCACTGAGGCACTGCCTGACTCCATGAAGTCCTGCTATCTAGTGAATTAATAGGATGCTCCCTCATAAAAACTGGTTGGGTCACTCACTGAAGTCACTGGTTGATAGTGAACTGATTGGTTGGCTCAGCCCACAAAATGGCTACCTCTACCAAGCCCAGCCAATGGGTGCACTGAATCTGCTCCATGCAGTGCAGACAAGATGGAGGCAGAAGGGCACAAAATGGAGGCGTCATTCATCCACTGAGTGTGTAGATACAACGTTTGTGCCCAAAGATAGAGATAAAACAGCACAATTGAGTTCAACAGTTGCCCGCAATGTGTTAACATGGACATGGGACACGATTGTGCTAATGTGGACGTACACAGGATAAGCAGGGCGACATTTGTACCTCTTAAACTAACCCCAGCACTTTATAAGTAATAAAATTCGTGAACCATAATGAAAGTAGTGCTCTTACCTGCCAAGTGATCCGGATCTTTAGTCACCTGGACTGCATAGTAAGCAGGGAAAATACCACGCTCCCCGGTTCTCATGTTATAAGCCTCATACCAATAATCCTCAGCCTGAACCTCCACTAACAGCGGGTCCTCCACCTCAAGCTCTAGTTCCCCAGGGTGACGAGGCATGAATCTGCAGATAGGGGTAGAGTTATATAGTGGGTGATATATAATATGACCATTGGATGTGTTCAAAACATATTTATGTACTATTTTAAATGTACCCATTAAGTATTTATTTCTACACTCACTAACTAAATCTTGTAGGGCCCCAATCCACATAACGCGTCTTGGTGCCCTTGGCATGTATGCATGATGGCCCTGAGGACTACAAATGTGTAGGACATCCCATGTTGTAAAGAGCGTTATATATGGGCATAGTATATCACAGCCTATGGCATCATTGAGCAGTATATATAACGGTATAGGGGCTCTGGACGTGTTTTTGGCCACAGAAAGAGCTGGGCATGGCAGTGGTTACCCAGTGTTGTAGCTTCAGGGACCACTGAGGTTATAGGTGCCACTGGGGGTTACCCCCTTGCTGTCTCTCTATTGCCAGCAGGGAACCAGGACTGAAGTGTGAACTACAACCGTGTTCTGCCAGCAGGCTTGGACCATGCAAGTTATAAGGGGAAAAAGAAAATGTCTATGGCTTTCCCATTTAGCTACGCAGAAGAGACAGGAAGAGAGAATTGAATTAACCGCGTGGTACCACCAGACATCACCTTGATGTCCGGCTGTTCATATTGCCGGACAATTTGCTACAGAAACTCCGCTCATTCATGAAAGCCAGAAAGCGGACAGTTCCGGAGACACATCTTGGCACCTCGCACCAAAATTAATTCCTCCCCTGAAGAGTCAGCTACGAGCCACAGCAAGACTGTGGCAAAACAATTCACTAGGCACCAGCATCTCATGGGTATATAAATTAATGCTCACAAATATTAGCCAGTGATGTCACTGGCTCCTAGGAAATTGATAGGTGAAATACTGGTTCAGCCCCCAAATCAGATGCCCCTACTGTGTGTAGCTGTCAGATACATTTTATATACCAGCAATATTCCCAGTTACAAACATTTAAAGGGCCTGGGATCAGGAAGAGTTGTCCATTATGTTAGAGACAGAGAACGACGAGTCCCGGACTTTGGGTGTCACAGTACTAGGCTTCAATAACGTAGTTGTAACAGGTGAAATATCTTAAAGGATAACTTCACCCAAAAGTTACGACAAAACACAGAGATCTACTTATCCTGGGAGTAGTATTACCCTGATCCAACCAGGTCCCCTTGGATGCTCCACTGATCCCGCAATTCTCTGCTTTCTGTTACTCATAAAGGCGGAGGGGTTGCTGATGCCCCTGCGCCATAAAATCTGCATCAGCAGGGGCATTGGCAACACCCCTGTGTGCCTGAAACGGGTCTGTCTTAGTAGAAGAGAGGGGACTAGCGCGAAGCCGCTTTAACTTCACCGGATCATTTAACTCCACTGTCCAGCTTAGAAGTATATTTTATCATACCTTAGAGTACTCCACCCGGGACTAATGTTTTGTGTAGAGTTGTTATTTATAAGAAAAACATATATGAAATTAGGAGGATATGTGGAATATGCTTTAAACAGATATGAAAAGAAATCTTTTGTTGGAAGTACAGTTAAGTATTGTGTTACCTGAACACAGCTCGATGTGTCTGCTCTCGTTCCTCCCCATTTATCAGGCATGAAAATAAACCAAAGGAATCTGCACCTGAGAGAGATTAGAAACTGAGGGCCCCTAGAAAATATAAAACCTTTTGCCTATAGAGCGCCCCAAAACACTGACCAAAATACAGCAATTCTGTACAGTGAAAAGAGTAGACATCTCGCTTCCTCAAAAATAACATGCACAAACACATGAAACTAGAATAGAAAGCATAAAAACAAACACAAACTAAAAAGAAGCAAAGGTGTTTCTAAAACTCCACTACACAAAAAAACAAAAACAATATATATCCAAAACACTAGAACAACATAAATATATTAGAACAAATCGGCTCACTGGTAAACTCACTCGTACAGCGTGACCGTCCATTCATGAAGACGTTGAGGAACTTTTTAGAGTAGGAGACATCTCCGTCGGCAGAAGAGGTGTCCGATAGGCACATAGACCTGCGGACTCTTTTTGTTTCCCTTCTGGCTGCCCCCACCTGTTCCTCCTCATCTTCTTCCTCATATTCCTCACCAATGGCGGACTCATAGGGCGAGGAAACACAGTTGTCGTACACAGTGCCACTGTCACTGTCGTCGCTATACCCTGAGTAACATTGCCGCAGGCTGATCAACTGTAGCTGCACGTTATCGTCAACCACTAACGTGTATTTGACCGAGTCATAAGATAAGCCACTGGTGTCCGAGCTGACGGATGACCTCTGAAGTCCACGAGGACCACCGGCTCTACCAGGGCAACCAAGATAGCCAACCCCATCCTCCCCTTCCTCCTCCTCCTCCTCCTCGCTGATGGACAGCTGCTGTCTGCTTTCATTGGTGGGACGGACATTAACGTCTGCATCCGAGCTGACCGACATGCGGCAGGGTCCAGCCTGTGATATAAATGGTCTTTCTGGTTCTGGAGGGTCCGAGCACCTCTGAACGGGAGTCAGGAATATTTCTTCTGTGGGCTCCAGTCGTACATCTGTCTGGTAGCGGATGCGGTCTCTGTGAGGGTCTAAGCATGACCTGTTGGAGGAGCGACCAGAGGGATCATTGGAACTCTGGGTGGCGTTGTGACGCCGGCAGGGAGTATCGGTGGAGGTCCCGCGATCCTGGGTGACAGCTGGTGGGTTCCCCTCATCACTCAGACATACATGTTCGTTGGAAGGAGTCGTCTCCCCTGCGGATGACAGTAAGGAAGATATAGATATATTGGACAGCACAGTGGCTCAGTGGTTAGCACTTCTGCCTCACAGCACTGGGGTCATGAGTTCGATTCCCGACCATGGCCTTATCTGTGTGGAGTTTGTATATTCTACCCGTGTTTGCATGGGTTTCCTCCGGGTGCTCCGGTTTCCTCCCACACTCCAAAAACATACTAATAGCTTAATTGGCTGCTAACAAATAGACCCTAGTCTCTCTCTGTCTGTCTGTGTGTGTATGTTAGGGAATTAGACTGTAAGCTCCAATGGGGCAGGGACTGATGTGAGAGAGTTCTCTGTACAGCGCTGCGGAATTAGTGGCGCTATATAAATAAATGATAATAATAATAATATAGTTATCATTTTTGTTAGAGGACAAGTCAAGCTTGTCATCATGTGAGAACCAGCTAATGTACCACCGATCACAAGAAGCAACAATATCTATCCAAGGCCTAAGGCTCTCTTATGAAATGGTTTTATTTAGGACTCTATGTTTCGCAGTCAAACTGTTAGTAGATTTCTCCCCCTTCGTTCACCATAAAAATGCTAACGAGGAGAGATGGATCCAAAAGACCACTGTGTACACAAGCCCATAGGTTAACAGTAAACTGTAATTCTAAGATACATGTAACATTTACTACATCTCTTCTGCATTCATTTGTGAATCACCATGAAACAAATGAATAGGGTACATTTTTGAGTAACGTCATGTTCTGACGTGTATACATATATATATATATATATATATATATATATATATATATATATATATATATATATATATATATATACATACACACACACACACGAAAACCAGTGTATAACTGAGCTAAATAATATACTTTACCTATAACAACTAGTTTGATATTTATCCACGTCTGTCCCATCATTTAGAGAAAGTATATATTGCTAAAGAGGGTGGTACGTCTCACATTTACTTGTTCTGTTAGAGGAATGCCAAAGCTTGTGTGAGTTCCCGGCTAATGTATCAGAGATGTTCTGTACAGGCAGCAGGTTGTTTGATTCATATGCAGGTGTGGGGTCATTGACATTGCAGCAAACTGACATGCTTTGCTCTATAGTTTAACTGTTTGTCCTATACCAATTCCTCTTGGAACAGGGTCCTAAAACCAGGGACACACAGGTGCACTCACCACAGTCTTACTTACCTGTCTTCAGTGGAGAGGAGGAGCGAGACACCCTTTCCTGCCAGCTGTATTTTTTCCCCAGAGAGTTGTTATTCAAAGTGTCCTACAAAATATACAAAGATAATATGAGATAAGAAGCACAAATAATCTAAAATACATTTGAACCCCTTATATTGCAACATTTGTTTGTCCAGGTGCAAATCTGAGGCCCATTATCCAAAAGACCCAATTACAGGCATTTAGAAGCCTGTATGAATGGTTGCATTTTTCCTGTGTAACAGTTTTTAGAAATATCCCCTAATTGCAGTATTCATTTACAAGTCACACAGTGATCGTATTATTCTTTGTGGATGTCGCCACAATACAGAGGCTGCCCCTTTCTGCTTTAACACAAACCTCACCCCATGTGTAATAGTTTGATATAAAAACAGAAACATTGGTATATCTACTTGGTTATTTAAAACAAACCTATGTAACTGCAAAATAAACTACAACATCATCATCATCCTCACCATTTATTTATTTAGTGCCACTAATTCCGCAGCGCTGTACAGAGAACTCTCTCACATCAGTCCCTGCCCCATTGGAGATTACAGTCTAAATTCGCTAACATACACACCCGGGGAGAGAGAGAGAGACTAGGGTCAATTTTGATAGCAGCCAATTAACCTACTAGTATGTTTTTGGAATGTGGGAGGAAACCGGAGCACCCGGAGGAAACCCAGGCAAACACATGGAGAACATACAAACTCCACACAGATAAGGCCATGGTCGGGAATTGAACTCATGACCCCAGTGCTGTGACTCAGAAGTGCTAACCACTGAGCCACCGTGCTGCCCGATCCCTCAGTTCACATGGAAGTGTCTGGTTTATTGCTAAAAAATAATGACTTTTATCGTTTACATCACCTCTTACAGGCCTATTACCTGCGATCTATAAATGACTTTTGACAATAGTTTATCGTCGCAGAATCTGAGTGATACTATCAGGAACAATAACAGTTACTTATCTCTATGGAAGCCCTTGTTCTGCTCCACTAAGCACGTGCAGGGGCCCGGGGCCTGTGTGAAATTTTCAGCTACACTGCTAACAAAGCATGAGGAAGCATTCGCCAGCGATAGGTGCCAATATTTAACAATGGCGGTGTTATTCAAAGCAGTAAACCCCTTAATATGTAGGGAAAAAGAAAAGACAATCACCAGTGAAAACACGTTTTCACAAGCTATATTAATAAATATATATTAATAATAAATAATATTAAGGCTTTTCGCGCTCCCTAGACTTTCCATCACATAGTTCTATAAAAACATACCAAAAAATTGACCAATTTACCTGATGTCTGTAGACATTTTAGAACAATACCACATGATGCGGATCACCAGACAAACGCTGGTTATTGTCACACAAGCGCTTTCTGCGCCCAGCATATATATCACTAGTGACAGTGAGCCTGATTCATTAAGGTTCTTAACTGAAGAAACTTGTTATTTCGGTCTCCTGGATAAAACCATGTTACAATGCAAGGGGTGCAAATTAGTTTTCTGTTTTGCACATAAGTTAAATACTGACTGTTTTTTCATGTAGCACACAAATATCAACTTTAAATTTCAGTCTACAAATAAGCTATCAAGTATTTGTGTGCTACATGAAAAAACAGTCAGTATTTAACTTATGTGCAAAACAGAATACTAATTTGCACCCCTTGCATTGTAACATGGTTTTTGTCCAGGAAACTGAAATAAGAAGTTTCTTAATGAATCAGGCCCCAGTGATCTGACGTTTAACGGTTCCTGTGGCTGAGATGCGCAGAATGCACCTCTGTGGCTCTTAATCTCAAGGGTCAAGTTCTAAACAGTTCCAGATTATTTCATTTGTACTCATTTGGAAGTCAATACCGAATCTGGGTGACGTAGCTGACAAATCTCGCAATCTGGATGGCAGCTGAAAAAGTTCATGACATAAAAAAAAAAATTAACCCCTGAGGCTTATAAAGATTGGTCAGTCCTATGCAACCCGTTGCTCAGAAAACGTTGAGAATAGAAGTTGATGGTGTAAGCAAAACACCTACAATGAGGGGACATCAAAGGCATTTCAACATAATTCCCAGGGAAGCTTTGCTGCCGAGCTTGTGAATATAAATCTGTCACACCTGGGGCAGTGTCAGATCTTTGCTTCACCACAATATGATGTGGTCATTGAACAGGATTATAATGTCATTTTTTTTTCTTCTACATCCCAGATAATAAGAACCAATGGTGACAATATTAATCTCTATGCAGAACATACTGAACATTTGGTCATTACTGGAAAACAGGGACAATGCATGATTGTGCATGATAATTAGGGACAGCTATGTCACTGCGAGTGGGACGGGTGGTGTCAGGCAGTGGGATCCGAGATGACTCAACAGAGCCCAGAGCGGCCATTATCACCCCCCCTCCCCTCCCCAGCTACTGTAACCATGGCAACTAACGCTAATGGGGCGATGAAAAGAGTGAGAGGAGGATGACGGAGAAGAGAGAGAGACAGAAAGGGTAGAAGGATGGAAAGACAGTGGCTGGAAGTCAGGCAGCAGGGGAGGGAGGTTACTGAGGGGAGATAAGCCATTTGCCGGCTCTCATCCCATTACCATCCCCTGACAGGATTACGTATTTTCTATTAGCAGAGATTACACTGCTAGCAGCACAATGCTTCTGTCATGGGATATTCTGATAGGCTGTGACATAAAGCCCCTGCCAAGATAAATGTCACCCCCTGCCCCATTAGCGGCCTGTAGCCGTGTATGTCATGGTAAACAAATGACATGTCCGTGGACTTAAACGCATCTGGTATAATCAAATGTATTGCTTTTGTATAAAAAACCCCATTAGGGCGATTGGTGCCAAAAAGATAAAGTACTGTTGTGGAACTACAAGTCCCAGTAATCTCCATTGACTGCTTGGACCTGCTGGTGTTTGTGGTTTTACAAGTGCTACTAAATATACCTCCCAAGTGTCCCGATTCCAGCAGGGCAGTCCCGATTTCAGTGGATTGTTCCACTGTCCCGCCCGACTTACAATTTGTCCCGGTATCGGAGCGCACGCTCCGTTACCGGGACAAATCGGGTGGTCTAGGAGGAAGTGGGGCAGGACGTAGCCAAAAGGCGCCTCTGCGCCTGCGCAAACCGGAAGTTCGTGGGCAGTGACGGGTTTATTTGTCCTTCTTTCGGACCTCCAGATGTTGGGAAGTATGCCAATATGCCCTGGCAGCCTTGGCCTACTGGAACATGTAGTTCCACAACACTATTGAATAGTAACAGTATTTAAAAAAATGTTTTAATCAAAATAAATACACAACAAAAGTGTCCTGTAATCATCAGAGCAGCTTGCAACCGATGGACGTTGGAAAACCGTTCTGATTGGCTGTTCGCGTATTGACCCTCAAGACCAATTAAGTTCATTCATTGACGTCACGGGTCATCTTGGCCCAAGTCTCGTTGTTCCCTTAAGGTATTTAATTTTAATTTTAACTGGACTACTTCAGATTTCAACCCTCCCTTTATAGTAATTTCTTTATATAATCAGAAAGAGATGTTTATTTGCCTAGCCCAGAAATAGAACACCAAGCTTAATTGTGTAAATAATAATAAAAGCATAAAATGAAGCCAGAAAGAAAAACAATATATTTAGTAAAAAATATACAACACTACACACAAAACAACATGTACAAATAAACTTGTCTGAAGCTGGACAACTCCCTTAAACTTGTGGAGTCACTGTAACGGTCAGTATCACTGAAAATAAGCAAATGTTATGTCTTCAAACCACTTTTATAAACTAGATAAGTCCAGTAAAATTAATATTAGATAACATGGACTTCTATATTGTGCGTAGGCTGTATAGAATGTCCGCACTGTGTTTGTGCACTCTTGTTAGGGCCTGAGTCATTAAGGAGAGCAAAGCAAAAAAAAAGGAGTAAGTTTGCTCCTGGACAAACCATGTTACAATGCAAGGGGCGCAAATTAGTTTTTTATTTTGCACGCACGAAAAATACTGTCTGTTTTTCATGTAGCACACAAATACTTGATAGATTTATGTTTACACTGAAATTTAAAGTTGTTCTAGGACATGCTTTACTCCAACTATAAATCTGTCCCCCCATTTTAAATTTACCTCCCCATTCCAAAGCAACATGGTTTTGCCCAGGTGCAAAGTTACTCCTTTTTTATTGCGTTACTCTCCTTAATGACTCAGGCCCGTTAATGTCTATAGAGTACTCAGCATGTACTGATGGGTTTGTACATTTTTTGTGTACATTACGTGCGAGAAGCAATTCTGTGTATAAGTATTTTGTGAATTGTGAAGACGGTTTTGTGTTATAGACATTGTTAACTAATATCCAGGAGACTCACAGATTAGAGCGAGACCTCCCAAACTCCTAGGAGAGTGGGCAAAGTGAGGGGGGCATGCCAGGATTACCCAAATCATGCCAAGTGGCGTCTTCAGTGGATACAGATTGCGCAGAGGCGCGATGGCGGAATTCGCATCATTGTACGCCTTGCCCCGCCCAACCCGATGATGTAAACAGCATGTCCCGCCCACCTCTTTTTTTCACACACTCCCCTCTTTGTCTCCAGGAAGTGAGATATGAAAATTAAGCAATTATGCTGCAGCATAGCAACTGACAAGCAGCATCAGTGCCTCGTGCCTCAGCGATGTCACTGATGGCTCTTTAAGTAATTCGTATGACATTTTGCTCACAGGATCAATGTATATAATGCGTGTACACATTTTGTGCACCTGACCAGTGTCCACATTACAGGTTATCTATGTTTGAAGTGTCTGCAGACACATACGTGGTGATAGCGTGTACTTAATAACAGCGTATGGCATGTCTGCTGTGTATGAGGCTTGTTCACACACATGTGTAAACGCTATACACGCTGCTCCCAATTGTACAGCGCTATGGAATTTGCTGGCGCTACATAAATAAATGTTGATGATGATGATGCATGACGGAGCCATGAACAGATGTTTTTGCCCCCCAGACGTGTGTCTCACCTGTGTGCGTGGAGCTTGTGGGAACAGGTTCAGAGTCGTAGGCCTCTTCGGTCTGTAGGTGTCCATAGATGCCGGGAGAAGCGGCCTGGGAACCACAGAGGCCAAAGTCTCCTCTTCGGGGATCTGTCCGGCATCGATCAAGTCCAACTGCAGCATCTCAGCCTGGATCCGACTGGCAGCTCCCCCTCCTCCTGGGGCAGGACCAGGCTCAGCACGCAGGCGGCTCTAAGGGATCAGGAGACAGAGTCATGGGACCGAGGGGAGGGAGAGGGGGCAGTGTGACATCATCTGCTGGGAGGGTGAGGGGGTGAATAGGATGACTGCCTGGGGGGTACAGAGGGGGAGAATGTTATTAGGTCCCCGAGGAGAAAAGTGTCACTGCAAAGACTAAAAGCAAAGCATGGAGAAGAAGTATGGAGAACACAGTGTGACAGAGGGACTGACAATCAACTGGTGGAGCCAGCGGAGAGGACGAGTGACACAGACGTCACGGGACCGGCACTCAAATAGAATAGTAATTAGCAGGAACACAGAGGTAGAGAGAGAGCAGCCAGACAGCACAGGAGAGGGATAAATACGTGACACACAAACGTGACCTGAGATCCCTGGAGAAACACAGAGGCTGCAAGTAAATACAACATACACAAAGATAGACACAAGTCCAGACCTGTTATCGCAGACACAAATGGCTTTCAACTTCAAGCTCTCACATAATGCATTGTGTAATGTAGTATCTATTATATATTACATAGTACAAGACTTAATCACACTTATGTCATTGTTTCACTTGTTGTGATAGTTTTATATTGTACTGTAGGTGCATCGTAGGACAACTTCTACATACCCTCATTATATAGGACCAGTATGCACCCTACTGTAGAAGATATATAGTATGTATATTATATATGCAGTTCTGGGATCAGCATAGAAGAACGTAACCTGCACCATTTTGCATTAACACAGTCACTTCCATGTCTTCTAACATCTTTGTACTTTACACTATCGTGTGCACATTATGTCATATATAACATGCAGGGATTTTCTATGTTCATTTTTAATAATACATAGTAGCACGCCATGAAGTTAAGACAAATACACACTTATCTCACAGGTTCTCAATACAAATCCTGCCGAGCCTGAAGCCAACTGGGCACGGCCATGTTTATTTGGACATATCAAGAAATAGCACAAAATGTCATGCGTCAATCATGCAAGGATATGTTTAAATAAAGGTGGAATGACATGGCGTGGCTTCATTTGTGCCCTACATCATGGCCACTGCTGACTATTTCAAAAGGGTTAGCCATATTAACAATTTGTGGCAGAGTAATCAATATCATAACTCATACATATAAGTATGCAAAGGAATACAAGGTGCATGAACTTCCCTGAAGAGGTGCATGGACACAACAATGTTCCTGCATCAGTGTGCAGGAGCCTCACATCACTACATTGAGGAACGTGCTCAATACACTATGTAACTCCGACAGACACTGACTGACTGGCACAAGATCAGCATACGCACATTTCCTGCAATACTCTGTACTGCTGTGAGCATCCTGATGACTGATTGGCTACAAGTTATTCTATCCCCGCCCACTCCTACACTGGGGACATAACGGACAGACAGGAGAAGACTGAATACAAAAAGGTGATCTGACCCTAATAAAATGCATCTTAGAAATACATTAAAATTAAAACCCTTTCATGGAATTGCCAATAGGAAGAGAAGACATTACAAAATGTGCGTATGGATGTAGAATACTGATCAACAGGAAGCAGATTATGACAGTTTGTGGTTAGAATCAGGATAGGTAACATATATCTGTGAGGAGTTTGTATGTTCTCCCCGTGTTTGCGTGGGTTTCCTCCAGGTGCTCCGGTTTCCTCCCACACCCCAAAAACATACTAGTAGGTTAATTGGCTGCTATCAAATTGACCCTAGTCTGTGTGTCTATCTGTGTGTGTGTGTGTGTGTGTGTTAGGGAATTTAGACTGTAAGCCCCAATGGGGCAGGGACTGATGTGAGTGAGTTCTCTGTACAGTGCTGCGGAATTAGTGGCGCTATATAAATAAATGGTGATGATGATATAATATTAAATGAACAAAAAGAAAAGAAACATTAAGTACATAAGAGTTCTACGGGATAGTGACATGATGTAGACAATGGACTGTCTTGTTGTCTTTGTGTACATCCAGGCTCTGCATCCAGAAAAAGGCCAGTGGTCACCAAAAGCGGTGATAGTGCATTGGCTGCGCCAAACGCTTCATCTTGGCTGAGACAACTGGCGAGGAGACGCGATAGCCTCAAGAAAGCCTGCGGCATCTGTGGGTCTCCCTGCAGTGCCATATGGGCGGCATATGAAATTAAATGAAGTTTAAGGAAGGCTCCAGAAACCAACGACAGAGATGGCAAAGCTTCGGCCGGAATGCTTTAATAATATCCATGTAACGTACCAACAGCACGGCAGCAATTACAGTACGGGATTCAGTCTACATTATATAATAAACACATGCTGTGACAGCAGCTAATACAAATACACCACTCCTTTTCAGGAGAACAGACCGCTGGTAGTTGCTATTTACATGGCTTCTCTTTGGGGCCTATATCAATAGGCTCCTATCTCCGGCCATAAGGATGGGGTTTTTTTTTTTTAAATCGATTAAAAAAATAAATATTATCATTGCAATTTACAAAAAAAAAATAATTCACTGATACTGGTCCAGAGTGGCAAGTGTTAATTATCACTTCCCCGGGCCTGTCTCTGCCGACATGGTGGCTCGTGGCATGCCGGAGTGGACTAAAAGTCCAATTCCACTAATAAAAATGTTATAAAATAAAGTGCAAATATCTGTAAAACAGAATATTTAAAAACCTCTAAATATTAAAAAAAAAAATTGTATTTTTCTTTTTTTTTTTAGAATATAGAATTTTATTAATTGATTGTCTTTTACCATGCCGTCCCGAGATGGAGATAACAGAACAAGTATATTTGTTAAATAGGCAGAGGGAATAAGCAAGGCGAAGCTGTTGCTGGCGAAAGAAGGCATTTCAAACCGCAAGTAGGAGGTACCGTTGACATTAGCAGTGCTCTCACCTGCAGTAACCCTTTGTAGTATTGGGTGAAACAAACGGTGAACACAGCATTACTCATTGGTGCTCAAATCTCTAAGCTGCGCACTCCAGAAAATGAAAGATTTAAAAGCCCACTGTTAAGAGAACTCAGTGCAGAAGGGCTGCATACAGCATTTGTTCTTCAGTGCAAGTTTGCATGTTTCCAACCCTTTCATCAGTTAATTTCAAGCTGGCTATACAAGCTGCCATGCTGCGGGCAGTATCAAGCATTTATGGCCCCAAAACAACCATGATGTATGATAATGACAGCTACCAGCCTGTGTACAGTCATTATCCGACTGCAAAAAACAGGCTCCAGTGATGCCGTAAGTCATCCACCAGAGGGCAGAACGACCAGATCTCATCCACTTTGGTTACCCATGCTTATCAGAGTATTACTAAGGCTGAGGGTAGCTCCACGGTGTACGACCTAGACTTTCATTTTAAGAACCCAACGTTAACCCTCTTTCACCGCTGTTTCTTATTTAACAATGGGTTGATTTCTCTGTCCATAACCTATTTACCACAGTTCCCATAGACCTCTAGGGGACAGCTGAATTAGGCAATTTATTTAGCTGCAGAAAGCGGAGCTAACACCGTCTCAGGCCCTTCTCCAGTTAAACTGGGTGTTTTCGCCAACACAGGACTTTTTTTCCCTATATACCAACAATGTTTCTGCAGCCAATAATCCCAGCAGCGCTAAACATTGCTGGGAGAGCCTATTGATCCAGTATTACGGTGGTGCTTGTACCCAAAGGGAAGGTAATTTATTGATGATAAAATACATAATTCCTTTGAGCGCAGATGTCTTTAAAATGAACAGGGCTATTGTCCTGCGCCCAGAATACAATATTGTTAGATGGTGATTAAAATTAATTGTTTTATTGCTGTGACGAGGGTGATAAAAAAAATGACCCTGTCCTCTATAATGATAAATAGGCGCTTTTCTTGTTTTTATACTGGTTATGACCTTTAAGATCCAGCTTGATGTGTGAACCAATTTAATTTTGGCTTGCACTCATCGCTCACAGGGAGCAGAACCGTACATCATCATGTAATGCTGGAGACCACGGCCGCGTGTCTGCTAAAGATCAGGGAATTGTATGTTGTAAAACGAGAGGCAGGGGACAAGTATGACCTGTTAGAAAGTATGTGACAATAGCGCCTGCTGTAGAGGTCTGGTGTACAACAAGGGCTAGGGACTGCTCCTATATGAAAGGAGGATTGTTCTTTACTCCTTAGAGGGATTTCCACCCTCGGACAACTTTAATTTATTTGTGCGTACAAGTCCTCCTGCAACCTCTACTAAGTATACTGCTATATAGTTCTGTCTTCCTGCTGTGTTTTTCCCTGTAGCCTTTATATTGTCTTTGCTCTCCTGACACACAATACACCTCTTGGTCTGTTGTATTCAGGGAGCAGCTCTGTGACATATCCAAGGACAACAAGAATGAACAACATGACCTACATGATACAAAGACCTTCAGGAAAAGCACAAAGATAGGAAGTAGAAAGGGCAGGAAGGCATGTACAAGTCTAAGGTGAAGGTGGAAACCTCTTAGCCACGTATATAAAACTAGGGGTACAGCAAGGGTGTGGCGAGAGGAAACTCAGACATAAAATTAACCCCCTAAATGTCTGTAGCTGCGAGTTTGCACCTCAGTCCCTTCTTGGTGTCAGTGTGCCAAGACCTCAGATATTCATCGACCCTAATATAGAGGTAGAGAGAGGTACAGATCAGCCAGTTCTTCAAAGCATAACCCGAAATATGTTTATATTGTGAAACTGATGAATATTACAAGGAAAGTTTGGGGACAAGCACTGAATAGAGGAAGCTTTTGGTGTCGGGTGGATGCTGAATGGATAAACTTAATGGGGTATTCATATTACTTATTAAATCATCGTAAAACATGGTGACACACAGGACTGTACAATACGAGGTTACCAACACTACTATTAATGCAGACATGGGACTGGACAGATGAGGGATGACTGATGTCTAACAGGCACTGTAACATATAGAAGTGACCATCTCTGCTCTAATATACTTTGTTATATTAAAGTCTACAATATATAAAGCTATAACCACATCTTGCTAAGGCTGAGGGCTGCCTGCTATATGTAACTATTTCTATACAGCAGTCCCATAATCTGTTTCCTAAGCAGTCTTCACGCCAATAACAGATACGTGTAAAGATTAAATGGTTGAGGTTTGTGAATGAGCGCCGGCTCCAGATATATTATTGCGTGTACGTCAGCAGTTCTATTACAGACAAAGATGGAGCAGTTTCATAGGCAAACCTAGGGGGGTTTCTAGTGCCTGGAAACCCCCCTCCAAGCCTGGGGCACTGTATAATTGAGGTGGCTGGATCCTGCTCCTGCTTCACACAGCTCTGCTTAAAAAGGGAGAGCTGTGTGCACCTAGCAGTAGTGCACGCAGCATTGTCCATGTATATTATGGGGATAGGAAGAGTTGGAGGTGAGCAGCAAAGCACTGTCTAAAATTATAGCTACGCCCCCATGCATGCTGGTCACGCCCACTAGCGGCGTGGTGTGGAAACCCCCCTCTACAAGTCCTGCGTTTGCCCCCGCACCTAGTTCGCTTCTACTGGAGAACCTCGTTCCTAAAATCTTAAACAATGACCAATGTTTTATCTCTGTGTGTACACAAATCCATGCTCACATCTGTGTGTACTCATACAGTCAGACTTAATTATACCAATCATTACCAGTACGCCGTGGACGTCCAACCTATATATACTCACTTTGCAGTGCCGACTCTCATTGCAGTGCAAACTGATTCCACATTCATCTTTGATCTCCGTAATCTCGGATAAATCCTCGTCTTCAAATTCTTCCAGTGTAATATCGTGCGTGAGCCTGGTGGGAGAAATCAATAGGAGGGATCATGCAGAAGACCTCATTTAAAGATCTAACAAGTTACCATATATAAAAGAGCAACGGATACCATTCAGAAATATATATGGAAATGTTTTAGGCGCTTAGAAGAAAAAAAATATTGAATAAAAAGCTGTAGACATTGGAGAATATTTTTCCTATGCACAGTAGACTCCCTGCCTGTAATCCCATTACATCCAGTGTATTTAACTGAAAGAGGCTGATAACAGAAAGCAGTAGCTTGAACTCTGTTTCACAGTACATATAAGTACATCTCATTCTATGAAGGTATTGGATGGAGCATTTACAGCTATTGGTTTGTTAGTATCTCTTATATAAGACAACTTAGATTTTAGGTCTGTTAAGAACAAAATCTGTCTTACCTACATCCCTGCAAAGCAGGATGACCATTATATACAAAAATAACACACATATAGGAACAAACCTGAACTTAACAAGCGATAATGCAATATCTCTGTGATAAATACAATAAGCACAATATTAGTCAGACGTTATTACACTGAAACTGGAGAAAGGTGCAATTACAGTGTCTGTGGGGGTCGTACAGTAACATCGGTGCCAAAACTGGAATGTGCTGTAACCCACAGCGATCAATAAAGTTTCTTCTCTACGTTACCGCAAGTCAGTGTGATCAAAATATGGCATGGAAGGTGAACCAGAGAAATATTAAAAGTGGGTGTGTCTATGGAAAACAGTGTGGAGTCATTTGTAGTTGTGTTTCTAAGGTCCCTCCCAGCCAAAAATATATTTTTAAAATAAGCACCATGGACAGCATTATACAGTAACAATGGCCTACAATGCAGACAGACATAATCATTATACATAGCACAATTCACATACACTAATATGGTTAATAAGGGATGTATATATATATATATATATATATATATATATATATATATATATGGCAGTCATGTATTGCAGATATAAACCTCATCACCGCACAATTACACAGTGCATCCCATTACCAAGCATATACAGATCTGTGAGTGCCAGCAATATATTTCACAGATAAACAATCCCCCCCCCCCACCTCCAGTTAGTTGTTGGCCATTTACTGCAGAGATATCCCCAGTGCACCAGTGTCAACCAAGAATTGTACAGAGTTATCCCCCAATGCCAGTCACACATTGCGCACATACTACTTACCTTGCTCCCATCATCTCCACCTCACGTGCTGTCAGGAGCTCCCAGGTTCAGAACACTACAGATGCACTCTAAGGGCCCTCGTTCATAAAGGAACGAAAAATGAATGTATTGTGCTCTTTTTAAACAAAAAATAAATAAATCTGGGCACACGCACGTCCGTATCCAACTACAAGTGGATCTGAAAAAACGGGTCTAAGAAAGCTCTGCCTATGCGGCACTTGTCATATTGAGACAGCCACAACACAATGCAGGATACATATACATATGTTCAATATAAAGTAACGCACACAAAAAAAAAAAAAAAAGAGTATTCAATTATCGTTACCCGTAAATAGTGCAGTCATTAATAAAAATCATTAAAAAATAAAAAAATATATATATTTTTTTTTACAGTCCCCCCCTTTATCATTGTGTTATTAGTATCTTCTGTACATACAATGCCATTTTACAGTTGCTTCTGAATGCAAACACATGTTCTAGCATGAATATGTGCCTGTCATCACTATCACTCAGCACTTACACCTGCCGTGCAGCTGGTGCAAGTGATAGGACTGCAAAACACGTACTTGAGTGATGCCCAGAGCTTGAATTGGACGCTGCTGCGTGCGCTCGAGCTTGGCACGCCGTTACTGTACACTGACTACGTGCATACAACTTTAAATACAGCAACGTTGATTTTTATTTACATTGAGTAAATACTCTCCAGTGAACATGGCGTGCCATCTGGAAATAATTAATTGAAATACTTAATTAATCTGCCATTTTTTTTATTGACCAAGACCTCTGATCTCGGTAAGTAGTGGTTTTTCCATTTTTAAACAACTCAACAAACTGTTAGCTGATGGGAAGAACATTGATATAAAGTGCGAGATTGGCAGATGATGATGTTTTCCTTATAGAATCCTACCCCTGAGTCTCTTCTACTTAGAAGATAATTAACTCCTTCAAGACTGAAAGCATTTTATACCATATACACCATAGTGCTACGTGTTGATTGAGCTGAGGACTCATAATTATCTGTCCTCTAGGAGACGCATGAAAAGAGCTGGGCATACCTTGATGATGCCATTCATGCCATCAGGCGGGCAGGGTATGACGGCGCTAATTGCGCCATCACGGTTCTGCCCACTCAGTGCTCACTGAGGCGGACCTGGCTTGGTGACACAACGAGCGTCATCTCAGCCCACCAGGAGACTTACCTGCTCTCCCCGGAGGTCTACGCCTAATTTGAGTACTCTCCTGGCAACTATATTATCACTTTTTAACTGCTTGGTGTACCATTGTATATTTGACACTGTAATTCTCAGGGCGGATAGCTAGAGCTTTCTTTTCTTGGCATATATATCTATTTAACCTTTTAATTTACTTTATTACAACAGGAAAACTGACAAAAAAAAAAGAAAAAGGAAAACAAACATGTCCTTGATTTCCCCTTGAATATTTTTTGAAAGCTGCATTTACCCCCTAAGCGGGAGAACATTTAAGTTGGTTACCGAAGGGTGGTACAGAAGGGTGGTGTGAGCGGAAGACCTAATCAGAAGTCGACCTCCCCAGCGGCACGACACAGCCCTGGTTGACTTTGTCCTGGTTTGAAAAAGTGCAGGTCACCATTGACCTTCAAGCGCTCGCCCAAGGATGACTCCATACGCAAACCGAGGGGGTTTCCTAGTGGCTGGAAACCCCTATCCAAGCCTGGGGCACTGTATAATTGAGGTGGCTGGACCCTGCCCCTGCTTCACACAGCTCTGCTCAAAAAGAGAGAGCTGCGTGCACCTAACAGTAGTGCACGCAGCATTGCCCATGTATATTATGGGGATAGGTAGAGTTGGAGAACAGCCAAGCACACTCTAATATTATAGCCAGACCCCCATGCATGCTGGTCACGCCCACTGGCTGCGTGGTGTGGAAATCCCCCTCTGCAAATCCTTTGTTTGCCCCTGGACTCATTGTCGTTGGTCTTCACCATGGGAAACCCCTGGTCTTATATGACCACCAGTCTGACTAGTCCTGGCAGGTGTGGGCAATAACATTTTTCAATATTATTGCAACGTATTAAAAAACTGCCCCCACCCGGCTGGCAAAATTTTCTGTAGAGAACACTGAGCTGCAGATGAGTTACCAACAGCTGGGGGAGAAAATGTCTGTCTATATTTACCAGCTGGATAAAGTGTTGTACAAAGAAATTGCTAAAGATGGACTAACTCATAAGCAAGTGGACCACAGGTGCATCAAACAGTTACTAAAGTGGGCTTTAACTCATATTACCCTAAAGTTGTGATGTCCCACTCCAGGAAATAGTAGAGCAAGAGGAAGTCACTATAGCGGCTAGTGAGCAACTACCCAAGAAGGCCAATGCAGCCCCCTGACGAGCTGAACCTTCTAGCAATACAAGCAAATTGCATCATTACTTGGTGCATAAGCTAAATTGGGTGAATTTACAGAGAGCCTGCCCAGGAAAAGATCTAGGCAGAGAGTGAGGAAAGAAGGCTCCATGTGTGCTGAGCATTAGGCTACAGCATGCAGAGGGAGTTTTGATCCTGTGGGAATTATTCTTATCTTTATTATGACTTATCACTGATAAAAGAGAAACAGCGTTTAGTTCACTGTATAACTTCATTTGGAGCATCGAGATCTCACAGCCACTGCCAGCCCGTGGTCCTTAAGGGAGTCTTATCTGTGTGGAGTTTGTATGTTCTCCCCGTGTTGGCGTGGGTTTCCTCCGGGTGCTCTGGTTTTCTCCCACACTCCCCAAAACATACTGGTAGGTTAATTGGCTGCTATTAAATTGACCTTAGTCTTACAACTTTGTGACAGTGTTATAGGTTTATGGATCATGTGAAGTGTCAATCTTTGTTCTCCCTTGACAGAGAGGTGTAAACAATTACAGAGGTAATCATGGGAGAGGAAAGATTGCATCCTCTATATAATGGCAATCTACATTATGGTGCCACATCTAGACCATTCCTGAAATGGCTCAATGATCCGGAGCCTAACCCTGTCACAGGCTTGTAAGAAAAGACAAACTTGCTGGACACTTCCCAGATTTCTCAGGAAATCCAACAACAGAGGTGCAGAATTACACCTCCGAGAACAGTAACTTTTATGCAGTCCTTTTATTTTCCCCAAGCATGCACCAAATGGAGAATTCACCTGTTTTTTTTCACGTCACCTAATGAGACTGCCATCTGGGAGGATTACCTAGGGTGAAGGCACTGTTCTTCATTACATTCATTTTTAAATTCATATATTAGCCCTCATCCCATAATCCTCTGCAGTCTGGCCGCCATGATTTGTGTGCGGCAAACCACTTTGTTATCTAACTCGAGACCTTTGGCATATTTGTGAGAAGTACTGGATACTGTAGCTGTAATGCTTAAACTGTGTAATATGTAGGGTCTGAAAATAAGAGTCTAAGTTTGGAGTATGCGAGATCTGAACTCCATGTTCAAAAGGGCTTTAATGGTCCAGTATTATATGGTCTGTTACCACAAGCCACATATCTTGTTAGAATAATAAACTAATTTAAGTGGTAGTAAGATACAGGTTGTAGCCAGAAATTGGAGACACCTGGGTAAATGAAAGACATCAGGCATACTGAAAACAAGAGATTTCAAACAGGTCTAGCTTATGCCTTAATTAAACAAATGACATCCCCAGGACTGCGTGGTTGTGGCTAGCGTGGCTGCAAGAGGAGACCTGAGAGACTTAGAAAGAGGGGCGGTTGTCGGGGCACGTTGGTCAAGTCAGCTGAAGTTGTTAATGCTTTATGAGCGACGGTGGCTAAGGTGAAGTCCAAACAGCAATGGGCAACTGTGGGTGGAAGCACATACTCCACCAAGATGGACCCCAAAGGGTGAAGGTCAATTTAAAGTGCGAGGCAAAACAGGTGAGCACCTGCAGATCAATTGACTGCAAATTTCAACCTGTGGCACGAGCAGCCAGTTACAGCAAATGAAACGTGTGTCGCCAGCCTAAGAAACTGTACAGCACCGATTGTCAATAGTGAAAGATTCTAGTGGTTCCGAAATCTTTTGGATACATTTTCCTGGCATTGTTTTGGTGCATTGATATCCTGGAAGACGGGAAGGGCATATTGCCAGTTATTTTTGAATGTCATCTGAATTTTCTACCACTATAAACCAGGTATCAGATAAAGAACTCTTTTTTTTGGAAAGAATGGTGCTGAATCCCTCTTTCACAATTCCACACATCGTTAGACTCAATGCCATGGTGCTTATAGAAAGTGCTGGCCCTAATAGTGTGACGTATAAATTAAATTGTACTGGTGTTTCCCATTTTTTGCCATCTGTTATCTTGTACTTGCTCTGCAGAGAGCTTGGGCTGGAAGTTATCTGCAGAGCAAGTACAAGGTAGCAGATAAAAAAAAAATAGAAACACCAGTACAATTCAATTCATAGGCCTCGCCAGTAGGGCCAACACGTCCTTTGAGCACCATGACATTGAGTCCACTGATGTGTTGAATTGTGCGTTTCTTCTTATGCTAAATGTGTAACAATCTTATTCAACGAATCCTCCAATGTTCTTTTGTCAGTACCACTTTCGATCCCGGCAAAATTTTATTATTTTACAGTTCAGCTGCTGGGGATCAGGTACATAAGGCGGAATTAATTATATGACAAGCTAGCTCTATTATTACCAGCTTGCCTCTTAATTACCGGAGACTTTAACCGCTCTTCCACTGATCCTCACATGGCTTATTAACCGGCTAAGATCTGGCTCACTGGGTCGTTTCCAATGCTCTGACTGAGTTATGGAGATGGAAACACCCAAATGTTAGAGAATATTCCCGTTACTTTGCCTCTCGTAGATGCTTTTTGCATATGTCTTTGGCATATGCCACCCATAAATGCCTTCCTTATGTCTCAGTCAGCTGCATCCCCAGAAGTCCCCATGATCACTCCCATCTGGAGATTTCATTAGTAGGTCAGCAAGTGGCTGTATCTAGCTGCAAGAGACTAAGCACATATTGCATTAAATTACCATCTACAGCATTCAAATCTTTGACTTACATGAAGCCCCCTCCTTCCTCCCAGGTAGGGGCAGATGACTTTAAAGCAGTTTTGAAGGAAGAAAAAAAATCTTGATCATTAGTAGTACTTACAAGGTGCTTGGTGCAAAGACTTCTTCAGTAGAGCCACCCTCCCTTAGGATGTAAGCTTGTATGAGCAGGGCCCATCTTCCCTCCTGTCTCCATACCTGTTCTTCCGCTCCGTCTCTACTGTATCTGCCTGCCTGGAGTTTCTGAAGTATTGGTACTTTGTGTTTATTGTTCTGTACTGTTTTACCCTGTAAAGTCTACTATTTGTACCATGTACGGCGCTGCGGAAACCTTGTGGCGCCTTACAAATAAAGGATAATAATAGAGCCAGAAGTGACTAATATTGAAACTTATTATGCAATTAACTCTTCTGATTACACATACTCTGCTCCTATACAAGCCAAGGAAGTACCAGAAAAAATAAAATTTTACCAGTCGCAGGCTATCTATAAGCACAAGGATAGGTAAGGCACACTTCTGACCATTTTAGCTAGGGGAGAACAGACACAGAACAGAAACTGGTGAAAGGCTGTACAATGCTTTCCCGGTGTTGTACCATCTCCCTTCATATACACTTCACGTATTTTTCAATTTCAAAGCCAGACTGTGCATCAGACCAGACCTAATTATGTTCAAACATAGATTATAACATGTTCTAACAATTAGGCCTCATCAGATAATATCTGCCCTTGTGAACCTGTATTTGATGAACCTGAACCAACTTCATGTACAGAAATTACCATTGTTGGGCCGAGCTTAGACCGCCTGCAGAAAAGGGTATATGATGAGGGCATGGTATTTTTTTTATAGGATGCAGGGGTATTAAGGAGAGAGCTGTCATGAAGAAGAGAACTGCCAGATAACTGTGTGATTACAGAGGAGAGAGCTGCCACAGAGTGGGGCAATTATTCACCAATTAAGTGGTCCAGTGATATCCAGGTGCCTAGAGAGAGTCCAGATCCTGTCTAGGTGCCCAGAGGGAATCTAGGTGCCCCGAGACAGTCCAGATCCGGTCCAAGTGCCCAGAGGGAATCCAGGTGCCCAGAGACAGTCCAGATGCGGTCCAGGTGCCCAGAGGGAATCCAGGTGCCCCGAGACAGTCCAGATCCGGTCCAGGTGCCCCGAGACAGTCCAGATCCGGTCCAGGTGCCCAGAGGGAATCCAGGTGCCCCGAGGGAGTCCAGATCCGGTCCAGGTGCCCCGAGGGAGTCCAGATCCGGTCCAGGTGCCCCGAGGGAGTCCAGATCCGGTCCAGGTGCCCCGAGGGAGTCCAGATCCGGTCCAGGTGCCCAGAGGGAGTTCAGATCCGGTCCAGGTGCCCAGAGGGAGTCCAGATCCGGTCCAGGTGCCCAGAGGGAGTCCAGATCCGGTCCAGGTGCCCAGAGGGAGTCCAGATCCGGTCCAAGTGTTCAGTGGTGTCTAGGTGCCCACTTTCACTACCTTACCAACTCCTTGGTCAAGCAGAGGGGTCTGCATCCATTCAAATCATCCACAGGAAGGATATGAAACCCATGAAGGATGAGCCCTTGCCTCAGAGCCCTTTGAGCCATAGTTCGAGTGTCCACGTGGATTCCAGAATCCTCCCCTCATATTCCCTAGTATATGATTCCAGAAGTACACGTCCCTCATCTTTCTTAATATACAGTATTGGGAATGTAGAGTCTATTAATTAATATAAAGCTATAAGACTTATCCCTGCAATAAAAAAAAAATTATGTATAGCTGCAATTTATCAATAAAATATCCCAGAGGGCCGGTATTGCCGAGGCAGCTGAATATGGGCTAGCTTACCGCTTCCCCTGGGTCAGTCTGAGGTAATATGTACATGTGTGATGCACATAACCGATACACGCGTGCGGACTCCAACTGAAGACTCCTGTTTTCTCCGGCCATAGGGCTTTTCGTCCTATGGTAAATATGTCCCATTATTTGGTATAATTAAGCATCAGTGTGTAAGGGTTAAAGTTGCTGCTTCCTCATTCTAAATCCGCAGGTCACAGATTTCTCAAACTCCTCCAGGTTCTTGTGATTCTCCATTATATTATTACTAATCTTCATACAAATGCTTTTACTTAATTGTCATTGATAACCTATGTCAATTATTATTCTTGTAACATAGTGTGTAAGTTAGAAAGTCAGGTACCAGGATTTATTTTTCATAATGTTATCTATTGAGTCTCTGGCCTTACAGTTTTTGTTTCCATCCACTAATAACTATGCAAAGTGGCTTGTACCTCTCTTCTGCTGTGTATTTCAGTAATCCAGGGGCAAACGCAGGATTTGTAGAGGGGGGTTTCCACCACGCCACCAGTGGGCGTGACCAGCATGCATGGGGGCATGGCTATAATATTAGACAGTGCTTGGCTGCTCTCCAACTCCTCCTATTCCCATAATATACATAGGCAATCCTGTGTACACTACTGTTAGGTGCACACAGTTCTCCCTTTTCAAGCAGAGCTGGGTGAAGCAGGAGCAGGGTTCAGCCACCTCAATTATACAGTGCCCCAGGCTTGGAGGGGGGTTGCCAGGCACTAGGAAACCCCCTTGGTTTGCCTATGTAATCACCAGTTATTATTCTCAGAGCAGGGGTTTCCCGAGGTTACTCTGGTAGGAACCACCAAGAACTACTATCCCTAGGAGCGAGAGACGGATTCTGGTGGAGGGGCACTGCGCCACTGAAGAGGTGGCATTTACCCATACCCAACATCAACATGACCCCCGGATTTGCAGGTTTCCAGGGTTACTAGTAAATTAAGTTGGAGACTTGGGTGTAGATAAGATTGTAGGGGTCATGTTGGAGGGTCTGAGGACAACTTCACTCATTCTTCCCTTATAATGATGGTTTATAACATAGTATATTTTGAATGAAGCATCACAGGGCCATAATCTTACATTATATATGCATGTATAAGTCAGCTGATGCCTTTGTCTAATTTCCCTGTAACACATAGCGCTTGCAGGCATTCATGCATTTCTTTAAATATCTGGCAGTCAGTCAGGGAACAGACAGACAGTAAATCCTTGAAGCCAACAGCACAGTTCATGCAAATATTTCAAAGACACGAAAAAGCCACTATGTTTGTTATCTCACAGCGCCAGAGCCACATAGGATGCAAATGAGCCCAATCCCCCCTTTTATGCAAATCACCAGATGCCAACAACAGCTTTTCAGCATCCGATCTAATTAATGACATTGAGAGGTCAGACAAGGTCACTGGGTACAACACTCGTTATTACACTTCCGCAATAAAAAAAAAGACATTTGTAAGAGTTCAAGTACCCAGCTGTCATCAACGCCTTCAGTACAGCAGGGAAAGTAAATTTGTGCTGCTTTTCAGTAGCATTATAGTCCCTTATTTATCCACTAGAATGCACCAGGGAACTACCTGTCTGGAGGGAGTGGGGGGGGGGGGGGGTGATATTATTTATACTTCCAATTTAGCAAGTCATAGTGCAGTAGAACACAACTCACTTCCTGTGACTTCCACCATACACCAATCGTTCTCAGCTTGTGGTAACCCTATGGGTGCCGCAACTTCAAAAGGAACCTCAGACTGTTGTATTTAACTCAAAATAAGCATTTACTGTGTTACCAAGCAATAACATATACAAAATAAACCAGATAAAAGTGTTGGCAGATATGTATAGGCATAAGGGTTGCTTGGCAAATAATTACAGATGTAAAGCATACTTGGCTAATATTTACACATAATAGGAAGATAAAGGTTGTTAAATCCAAGACCAGGGAGTAGCAATAAGGTGGCAAATTATTATTAATATTATTATAACACTGTGTTCTCGGAGATAATAAAACAGTCGCCACATGTAACAGGCCTCACTACAGAGAATGAACCTCAGCATCAGCACAAGTAGTCCTGAGTAGATGCAGCAGATATAAACGTCTCTATAGCAAACGGAAATAGAACCATTAAAAAAATAAAATAAAGCAGCATTGAAGGTTACACTGAACAGTAAATCCAGCCATGCACAAGTCCTGTTAAGTTACAGGGAAATACACAACTCTGGATGCCAACGCTGGAAATAGGATTATAAATGCCACATGGATTTAAAACAACAACAAAAATCACCCCTCCTTTTCAAATAAAGAAGAAAAACAAGCCTAAATGGAGAAAAAAAACATTATTTTATAAAATATGCTCATCCTTTGTATCACAGTATCATTATCAGCTAAGAGACCCAGCAGACAATGCAGACCGTCCACCTACCATTTCTCCCACTGGTTCTCCAGCCAGCTCCCCTCATCCTCACTGGAATCCATCTGCTTCTTTGACCAGAGGCCTCCGCCTTACCCCACTGCCTCCCTTACAAAAAAAAAAACAAAAAAAAAAAACAAGCTCTCTTCCTCTCCGCTGCGCATCCCATGCTCATTAAAAATACATAGAAGCAAGTGTCTAACAGCAGCACAATCTGGCTGGCGTTTGGTTTCAGAGAGCAGCCAAACTCTGGCTGGCTGGGGGTCGATAATCAGTTAGCTGAATGCTTACCTCTCTCTTTCTCTCCCACAGGCTCTGGAAGAGCAAATAACAGGCGACTGAGCACCTAGAGGAAAGTAATGATGAATTAAGAAGCTGATGGGTCTCTTGAATCTTCAAGATCAGAGTTTTGTCATGATCTAATTGGGAATGTGAATTAATTTAAATAACTGAGTTACTTATTAAATCTACATCAGGTTTACGACGTTCGCTTTAGGTTGTGGAACCTTATGTCGCAGCATGCCCTGACTGCAAAAGTCTATATGCAAACGGCTCTTGCACTGCGGTAGAACTACAAGTCCCAGCCAGCTAGGATCCCCATGTGTCAGTGCATGTATTGTATCGCAGTGAGTATATGTGTGGCTCTACAGCTGTAGTGAAACTAGGAATACATTCACCCTATTTGTACCTGGTTCTTCCCAAATTGCAATGCCAGGCACCCTCCAGCGGCCTACACTACGCTCTTCTGAGCAAGAGCGTGGTTCGGAGAATGCACAGTAAAGCCAGCGCTTATAAGAGTCAGACAAGCGGGGTCCTCCAGAGTGGAGAACTACAGTCATGGCCGAAAGCTTTGAGACTGACACAAGTATTGGTTTTCACAAAGTTTCCTGCTTCAGTGTTTTTAGACCTTTTTGTCAGATGTTGCTATGGTATACTGAAATAAAATTACAAGCATTTCATAAGTGTCAAAGGCTTTTATTGACAATTACATTAAGTTTATGCAAGGAGTCAATATTTGCAGTGTTGACCCTTCTTTTTGAAGACCTCTGTAATTCACCCTGGCATGCTGTCAATCAACTTCTGGGCCACATACTGACTGATGGCCACCCATTCTTGCCTAATCAGTGCTTGGAGTTTGTCAGAATTTGTGGGGATGGGGGGGGTTTGTCCACCCGCCTCTTGAGGATTGACCACAAGTTCTCAATGGGATTAAGGTCTGGGAAGTTTTCTGGTCATGGATCCAAAATGTCGATGTTTAGTTATCACTTTTGCCTTATGGCAAGGTGCTCCATCATGCTGGAAAAGGCATTGTTCATCACCAAACTGTTCTTGGATGGTTGGGAGAAGTTGCTCTTGGAGGATGTTTTGGTACCATTCTTTATTCATGGCTGTGTTCTTAGGCAAAATTGTGAGTGAGCCCACTTCCCAGACTTTAATCCCATTGAGAACTTGTGGTCAATCCTCAAGAGGTGGGTGGACAAAAAAAAACAAAACACAAATTCTGACAAACTCCAAGCATTGATTAGGTAAGAATGGGCGGCCATCAGTCAGTATGTGTCCCAGAAGTTGATTGACAGCATGCCAGGGCGAATTGCAGATGTCTTCAAAAAGAAGGGTCAACACCTGCAAACATTGACTCTTTGTATAAACTTAATGTAATTGTCAACAAAAGCCTTTGACACTTATGAAATGCTTGTAATTTTACTTCAGTATACCATAGCAACAACTGAGCTGGCTTCACTGTGCATTTTCCGACCCACGCTCTTGCTCAGAAGAGCATAGTGTAGACCAGGCACATCTCCAAATATAGCTATGGGATTTAAGAGATGCCATGTTCCGCCGCTGGATTATATTGTCAGATTTCTTTGGTAAGGCTTCTAACTCTTCTTTATCTTGCACTAAAATACCCATTGACATTTTATTACAGATAATTGTCTCTTTCATTGAGTAAATATTCTTTTAACCTTACTACTGAGATTAATGGTGAGGTGTGGCCCCTTTGAAGGTTAGAGGGCCGCTCAACTGTATCAGGTTGTCCATCAGTGATTTAAAGGCTTCAAACACAATCGTAAAATAAATCCCATCTGGACACTGCCTTATAGTATAACTCATTGAACTCCAGTATTGGGTGGAGCTATCCTTTAATACAATGTTGTATTAATTTAATATGATAGTTTAGAGACAGTAACATTTTAAAAGAGAACCTCACTACAGCCTACTTACCAACATTCTAAACATCATTGCCAGGGATACTGAACATATCATGTGCAGTAGTGTGTTACTGAGCCATAGGCTACGACCACACTGGAGTTTAAGCTGCATTTCTAATGCAAGTTAAGCTTGTGTAACCACATGCGAAAATAAAAATAATTGTACCAAATGAGACAGTACATATTTATGTTTCTGACGTACGCTTAGCTGTAGTGAGCTTTTTTGAACACTTTTTCCAATTCAGTGTGTCTTTCATTCAGTTCACATCACGCATTAACTGTGATTTACCATCCATCAGTAGAGAAAAATAAGGACATCTCCAGAAAACCGTCTTTATAATCTGTGATTCTTAGAGAAAAAAAACAGGGACAGTTGCCAGCTGTCCTACAAAATTGGCGCTTCAACATTGTGTATCTGTCATATCACACACACTGATCAGCCACAACATTTAAACCACTGAAAAGTGAAGTGAATAACATTGATTATCTCGTTACAATGGCACCTGTCAAGGGGTGGGATATATTAAGCAGCAAAAGAATAGTCAGTTCTTGAAGTTGATGTGTTGGAAGCAGGAAAAATGGGCAAGCGTATGGATCTGAGCGACTAGGTCGTCTAGCCATTACAATTTGGTCAGAGCATCTCAAAAACGGCAGGTCTTGTGGGGTGTTCCCAGTATGCAGTGGTAAGTACCTACCAAAAGTGGGTCAAGGAAGCACAGCCAGTGAACTGGTAACAGGGTCATGGGCGCCCAAGGCTACTGTAGCAGAAATTGCTGAAAGTAGTTAAGTTAATGCTGGTTATGATAGAAAGGTGTCAGAACACACAGTGCATTACAGCTTACTGCATATGGGGCTGCGTAGCTGCATACCGGTCAGAGTGCTGCGATGACCACTGTCCACCGCTGCAAGCAACTACAGTGGACAAGTTACCACCAGAACTGGACCATCATCATCATCAGCAGCTAAATATATATAGCGCCACTAATTCCGCAGCACTGTACAGAGAATTCACTCACATCAGTCCCTGCCCCATTGGAGCTTACAGTTTAAGTTCCCTAATATACACACACACCCAGACCGAGAGAGACTAAGGTCAATATGATAGCAGCTAATTAATCTACTAGTATGTTTTTGGAGTATGGGAGGAAACTGGAGCACCCGGAGGAAACCCACGCAAACACGAGGAGAACATACAAACTCCACACAGATATGGCCATGGTCAGGAATCAAACTCATGACCCCAGTGCTGTGAAGCAGAAGTGCTAACCACTGAGCCACTGTGCTGCCCAATGGAAGAAAGTGGCCTGGTGTGATGAATCACATTTTCTTTTACATCATGTGGTCAGCCGGGTGCATGTGCGTCGTTTAACCTGGGGAATAGATAGCACCAGGATGCACCATGGGAAGAAGGCAAGCCAGCGGAGGCAGTGTGATGCTCTGGGCAATGTGCTGCTGGGAAACCATGGGTCTTGGTATTCATGTGTATGTTACTTTGACATGTACCACCTACACCCCTTCCTGGCAACGGTATTCCCTGATGGCAGTGGCCTCTTTCATCAGGATAATGCGCCTTGACACACTGCAAAAAAATTTCAGGAATGGTTTGAACAACATGACAAAGAGTCCAAGGTGTTGACTTGGCCTCCAAAATTCCCAGATCTCAATCCGCTCAAGCATCTGTGAGATGTTCTGGAAAAACAAGTCCGAGCCATGGAGGCCCCACCTCACAACTTATAGGACTTAAGGGATCTGCTAACGTCTTGGTGCCAGATACCACAGGAGGCCTGCAGAGGGCTTGTGAAGTCCACGCCTCAACGGGTCAGAACTGTTTTGGCGGCACCAGGAGAACCTACACAATATTAGGTTGGTGGCTCTAATGTTGTGGCTGATCAGCGCAAGTCATATAATATCCATTGAGCACAACAGCACAGCACCTCTCAGTGGCTAATCATGATAAAAGACATACACATAACATTGGCTTCACCAAGCAAAAATGTTTGTACAAAGAATCTCTCTGACATCAGTCGGTCAACAGACAGATCAATACAATGTACAAATGGGCAGCACGGTGGCTCAGTAGGCAGCATGGTGGCTCAGTGGTTAGCACTTCTGCCTCATGAGTTCGATTCCCAACCAGGACCTTATCTGTATAGAGCTGACACGTTCTCCCTGTCTTTGCATGTGTTTCCTCCAATTTCCTCCCATAATCCAAAAACATACTGGTAGGTTAATTAGCTGCTGGTAAAATTCTCCTTGGGGTGTGTGTTTGAGCTGTGTGTGTGTGTTAACAAATTTAGACCATACTTACCAACTTTACAATGTTGGTATCCGGGAGCCTGCGGGGGAGGTGGGCGTCATGGGGGGGCGGGCCTCCAAAATCCGTGTCATTTTGGACCCGCCCCCATGACGTCACGACGCAAAATGCGTCATTTGACAGAGGGGGCGGGGCCAAATGCCGCGATTCACCAGGAATCGCGGCGTTTGTGACCTAATTCTGCCCACTTCACTAGGAAGTGGGCAGATCCGGGATTTTGCCACACTCGCCCGGGAGTCCGGGAGACTCTCTCAAAATGCGGGAGTCTCCCGGACATTCCGGGAGAGTTGGCAAGTATGATTTAGACTATAAATTTTAATGAGAAAGGGACTGATGTGAATGACTTGCGCATGAAAACGACTTCCCATCTGGTATTTTGCACACAAAACAAATGGTTATAAACATGGGTATTTTTTGGGGAGAGGAGGGGTGTAGATTTCCTTTGACAATGAGACTACAAGTCTGGAAGCATATAATAAAAAAGCCCACCACAGGGAGACACTCAGAACCCAAAATGCCTGAACACAGAATATAATAGCTTACACTAGAACACGGATATCTCCTCCTGTAGCTCACATGGATATTTGAAATCATCAAAGCGAATGAAGGCATGAGGGTGCAAATGAAGTAAAGACGATCACTCAACATTCCAAAAATCATAATTGATGAGTAGTCACATAACTAACCAATTATAACTCCAATTGTAACAATATAGTTTACAGTAGATGATCTCAGTATTAACCTAATTCATGCATTATATATGGGACCAACTGTAAATTATAACGATTATACTTCACCAAGGAGATTTGTGACTTTTTATAGAGATCATTGAATTGCAAGACAACGTCTAATGTCCATGATAATCTACTGTAAAAGCACATTGTTCCTTTTAAAAACACACTTTTGTTTTTTTCAGTAGAAAGGAACAGACAAAAACACCGATATAATTATATACAGTATTTGTGTTTATATATTTGATTCATATTTTGTTACATGAATTGATTTTATTTAAAACACCCATCACATGTCTGATAACATTGGTCTACGAAGACTTAGAAAGGGAGAGGAGTTAGCTTTGGAAATATACATTGGTTCAGTGTTACTGATCACTGCAGACAGTACAGAATGAATCACCCACTTCCTCTCATAATATAATATGACATCACTTCTCATTCATGACTTTCCACGATATAAACAAACTACTGCTATTTTTTACGGTGATGTCAGCGTGCTCTCATAAATGAATTTATGGAAGGATGTTATGGACGCGCCTCAGACTGAGTTTCATTGTCAGGTTTGGATACTCTGACATGAATTCCAATTATGCTGACAAGTACCAATAAATGAAGGAAGAAGGCAGGAGAGGAGGGAGATGATTGCTGCAGGGGCGGGCATGATACAGTGAGGAGAGAGGGCAGAAATATTCGAGAAGAAGAAGAAAGCGGAAGGCAGAGGACGGAAGATAAACATTTTGACCAGCTTTTAGCACCCTAGGGCAACATTTGCAAAATGTCATCCTTAAAGTAGACCCATCCCCAATAAACCACTGTGTGAGCAGCCATTTTGTACAATGAACCAATATTCAGACCCATCAGTTCAGCAGGACAGCTCTGAGATATGAGGTATTATCAGGTCTGCAGCTATAACAGCGGGTGGATTACACAGGGTTTTCTAAGGCAGAAAGAGAACAAAGCAGCAGCCAGGCTGAGATCAGGTTACTGGTGCATTAGCTAAACGGACTACAGTGCAGGCTCTTGTGCACAATCTCTACGGGCTTTATATGGGTTTTAAAGTCTGTGAGTTGCCCTGCACTGTGTTCACCAGTAGCGTAAGTGCACATGAAAATTGTGACCAATATAAATAGTGATCAGACCCTGAATGGATCCTGTTTTGTTTTTTTTTGTTTGTTTTTATCTGTCCAGCACATAGGGACCTACGTATCAAGTCTTAAACAATGCAGAAACGGCTGGTTCCACATAGTTTAGGCATATCTTGGTACCCTGGCAATTTTTTTTAAAAAGCCTAACACAGCAGATATCATAGATATCTCCTGCATTAGGCTCAGTATCGCAGAACACCGCAGTATCCATAAATACCAATGGGGACTGCAGTCTGAGCCAATTTATCAAGCTCAGAAAATCTCAGCTTTTCAAAGCTTGTCCCCAATGACAAACGCTAAATGGCGTTAGCCGCTCTATCCTATGGGGAGAGCAGCGCATTAAAGGGATGTTCGCATCCCTCCCTGGTAGGCTTCATGCTCCTCCCCTCCGTTATCTAACAAAACTTATTATGCGCAACTCCCAGTAAGTAGTCCATGCTAGCGTTGAATGCCCCCAGGTCTTAAGCTCTTACGTAGTGGAGGCTTATATACTATACTGCAGCTGGTAGGAGGCGGTAGCCAAGAAATGAGCGGACAGTCAAAGACAGGCCGAGGTCAGGGGTCTGTAGCAGCCAACGTAATCCAGAAACAGGCAGAGGTCAGGGACAAACAGAGATCAAGCAGGGTCTTAAACAAGCCAAGGGTCACAACAGGTATCAGGTCCAAAGCAGAGAATCCACAGGAATAACGAGGGTTAATTCAGAGCAGGTCAGCACTAATGCAGGGCCCTCCCTGCCTTAAATACTGACAACAGCCAATCAAAACCTAGGCATCTAATATGCCTAAGTAGCCCCCCAGGAGTGTAATGATTCATGAATTGCATTTGCGCACACACTCGATGGCCACAGATGCCGGGGCGTGGCTCTGACAGTGAATGCGTACCGACCTTCGCCATGGTGATGTCCCGGCTGTTGCCATGACAGCCGGGACATAGATACAGGAAGCAAGCCACGGATTGCCGTGGCTCATTACAGTTAGAAGCCGGAGTTGTAAGACAAATGGCATCATCGCCAGGACAGTCTCTTATCGGAGGTGCATCCTGAAATTACACTTTGATAAATAGCCCCGATACTTCATTCCTTATCGACGCTTTTTGCAGAATTATGATCATTTACAATTTTGCGGTGGGTCATAAATAGACCCCTTAGTGTTCCTCATAGTCATCAGCCTATCAGTACTCTGAGGTCCTCTTAAGAGAACACGGCAATGTAGCCTCTGAGTGTGCATGCTAAATACATTAGTATACTGCCTGCTGCCGTCATTAAAATTAATTATAAGTCAGCCGTGGAAATGAAACGGAGAAGCGGGAAAAGAAAGATTGAGATAAGATTCCAAAGTTCATTGAGAGAAAGCAGTTCTGGAGAAAAAGGATTATAAAAAGTTTTAGGGGTTGGTTTATCAAATGACGAAAAGCCCTATTGCCAGTGAAAATAGTCGTTTTTGCAAGCGATAGGGCTTTTTTCTTTTCCTTCCCCTGTACATAGATGTGTTACTGCTGGAAATTTCGATAGCAAATGCCCCCTCACTAAAAGCTGGCGGAGAGGGCTAATATCACTGAGACAGCCGAGTGTTGCATACTTGTGTGAGTAACGGCTTTCAGTACTAACGCTTAAAAAGACAATTTGTTTTTTTAATAATTCATCGACAACGCTATTCCAAGACCACTCAACAATTCCAACTTCTTATTCAAAATCCCAACAAATAATTTGCATTACTGAAAGGGATCGATAACGCATCGTGATAGAGCAGGTCTGAACAAATTCCAGTCACCAGATCACCTAAAGCTGATTACACACCTATGCAAGTATCATGCAGATCACACAATACACGACCACTTGGTCAGATGCTGCAAGTGTGTGTACGCGCCCACGATCATGTTTATTCGTAAAAAAAAAAAACACATCACATTGTTGATTTGGTTTTCTAAACTTAATAAAAACCACGATCAACGATGTCGGGTAAACGTGGAAGTGTGTATACACTCATGGCCAGCGGCATACGCAGATATCTGTATGCCCGCCTCCAAGACTTCTGCCGTGCTGCCCCCAATCTGTGGGAGACCCCGCCTCACTCGAAACTGCCCCAACACTTACTCAAAACTCACCTTTTCAAGTTTGCCTATCCTACCGCCTCCTGATCATCTTATCCATCACCTCCTCTTCTTTCACCCATCATCTTCATTTTTGGTCTTACTCTTTCTCTCACCACCCCTCCCTCTAGAATGTAAGCTCTCATTTATTTAGTACCTTCTACAAAATGACAGCTAGAATCTGATTGGTTGCTATAGGCAACATCCCCACTTTTTCAAACCCACAGCTTAGTAAATCTAGCCCTCAGTCTAGCACTCTCTTCCCTCTCCACACTCTCTTCTCCTTTCCTAGCTCCCTTGCCTGCAAGCAGATCCTCAGAGGTGGATGAACAAGGAAGTTTCTACATCTCCGTTAACAGCTTTCCTGAAAGCCCACTGTTAAACAGAAAAGCTTTTGGAAATAACAATTTTTCATTCCCTCTGGAAGAAAATGTTCTGTCTCTTAAACTGGCTTCTTCTACAAAAGCAATTTAGTTTCCTGCAAACCACAACAGAGGATACCGGGTAACAGAAGATGATCATATAACACCATTACCTCATCAGAAAAAAACCTAAATGATACTGTTAAGAAACCTCTTGTAGAAAAGGGATACTTACAATTCCACTTTCCAAAGGCCACTTACATGCTGAGGCTTAGAAGAGATTATCAAGTACTCAGAACATTGGTTGTTCAGGGCTCCTGACATATTACAGATCCATGTATGTTGTAAAACGTGTATTTCGGAATTTTCCTGCCATCGGCGGCAGGGCAATCATCCGTTAGACTGGTGCCAAGTTGAGTCCTGGCCATCAGTTCCCTTCTGATATCTAAGGAGAGGTATTTTACTCATAGAATAGGTGTTTGGATGGACATCTCCTTTAAACTGGCCACACATAGGCAGATCTTGTTGGCCAACGATCCGTGTTAGTTTGGTTGACCTATAACTATGGGCATATTGTGCTGTCATTGGTTGACCAGGAAAAAGTGAGTTTGTTGAGTGATCAGACCCAATGGCTGGATCTGCCTGTCATCGTTAGAGAGTTATTTGAAAAATAATAGTTTGAACTTTGCACATATTCACGGTTCTTTCCTAGTTAACTTCATACCTATCGAACTGCTCCTGTAGTGTCTATCTATGTCACCTCGTCCCTTTACTCTCACTATCTGTTGGGGTCCCTCAGGGCTCTATTTTTGGGAAACTAACTCATTTGGTCTTGCGTACCACTTCTATGCTGACGGCACCCAAATCTAGCTCTCCTCCCCAAACCTCTCCCCTTTTGTGTAACCACCTCTCTGTGTACAGCTTGCTGATAATGACTGTTATTTATTTTAAATCAGTCGTTGGTAAAATCGTTATAGATAACACATTGGTTGAAAACGTCTGCAGTGTGTACCCAGCTGAGAGCTAGGTACACTGGAGCATTTTCGTCCAATAATCGGGCAAATCAGCCAACATCCGACAGTTTGGTCAGATATCGTGCGAGTGTGTATACCTACACGATAATCTAAAGTCATCCCAAAGCGCTGATCATCGCTTCATTTGGTTGGTCGTACGGTTTAATATTTTCCGACCAATCACCTTCCGATCCTGCAGTATGTATGCACTTACACGACTGTTGGCCAATAGTGGATCTCAGTGTGACAGGTCTCATTTCGATATGTGTGGTCGCCGTCATCTCCCTGCAGCTGTTATGTCCCGGTCTGCACTGTTCCTACCCGAGATACATTAATACTCTAATACACTGACAACACAGCCGTCACCTGAAAACACTGACAACACAGACCTCCTAACAGTCTAGACACAGCAGTACTCAAACACACGGACGTACCTCCGACAAGTGTCAAATCAAATAACAGATGAAGACCGCATATCGTTATAAAATCGTTATAGTGTGTACACAGGAATCGGCATGCTGATCGGGACTTCTTTTTTTCTTTGTCGTTGCTGAAATTGGTGAAACTAACGCATGGGGAGAATTTTCTTGCAGTGTGAACCTAGCCTTAGAGATGACCTAATTATTATCTATATATACACATGCAAGGTAAAAAAAAAAAAAAAAAAAGATTGTTTTTGTTATCTAGTAAGGTTAAATTGTCAACTGTCTTACAGGAGTATTGTTTTGCATCCCTCTCAATCAATTTTATGAACTGTATGGATTATTTCATTTTTACACCGCGCCATATAGTTAACCCATGGCAGTAGTGCTGGTTTCTGTGAGTTGTTCACATAATTGTTACAATACTGGTACGCAAACTCTAAGACCTGCAGAACCAGCTTGAAGAGATCTTTACCGATAGCGCCCACCGTTCTTATGGACTGCCAGCTACTCACCAATACTTGGGTGCCCCCAGATCTTAAGCTCTAGGAGGTAGTCATCAACCTAAGCCTGCAGTATCATGTGGTTAGAACATGGCACTGGGAAGCCCAGACACAACCAGCACCAGTGTCTAACAAATGTCCAGAAAAAAATGGTGCACAACAGAAGCCAATCCAAAGTCAAAGTCAGGGCAGGCTTAGTTTTAGCAAAGTCCAAAATACAATCCAAAGGTTGGGCCGGGCAGAGTACGAGCAAAATCCAAAATTGCACATATCTAGTCACTCACCCATCAGGCCAAATGATGGGATCACAAGAGACCCATTGGGTAGGCTTGGCCAATCACCCTATGCACATGCCACAAGCGGTTATCAGCTAACCACAATTTCAGGCCTGCCCAATTAGGCATAACAATGTTTTGTGCCGATGCACAGAGCGGACTTTAGGTCAATTTGGTGCGGGCAGCTTTAAAAAATAAATAAAATGAAACTACTAAGAACAAACATTATGAAAACAGTTAATCATGACACCCAAAGTAAAATATGTTTTTACACCAAGAAAAAAATAGGACAGATTAAAATATAATTTGTAATAATATTATCTGCCTTAAAATAAAAAAAACTGTTAAATCGTAGCCTTAGTTTGAATAGGAACTCGCTTATAAAGTAAAATGTAATGGAGTATTATCCTGCCCCCCCAAAAATGCACAAGACACATAACAGCTGTATAAGTAGCCATTTAGTCGTGAGTGAAGCTATGGAGACTGAAATAGCAAATTAAAACATATCCCTGCAAACGCACAATGGCGTCACTCGTCATGACCCTGAGTGCGCATCTATCAAATCTGTTCAGAGTAATGTTGTTGCCTGGGAGACTGTGATTTGGACACTCCAAGCTACAAACCAGGGTGTACTATAGCCAGACCATGGCGACTGCTATGTGCCTTGGTAGTACAGGGGTCCAATGTTCCTTAAAGTACAAACATAATATGTGGTTTCTTAATAAGTTTATCCAAGCAATTGATTTGGAAAATAATTAGGATAAAAAGACTGTATATATAATAATTCAGACTAATGTCCCAGATTGCTGCTAATGCAATTATTACCCTGTCCTACTGGATGCTGACTGGAGATGAAGAAGGTATTGTGGTGGATATGACTTTATAGTGCATTGAGGGCCCTATCACAACTTTGCCGAGTCCTTAAAATTTCTAGCTACCTTTGAAGCTTCAGGATTGTAAGCGCTGGCTCTCCTGACCCTCAACGCAGATCTGATAGTGATCTAACATGGAAAAGTTTGTTCCTTACCGGAAATGTATACATTTATTTTAAATTCAATACAACTATTTTTTTTTTAGTGAATCCGAGCTATAATTCTAGCACTATATGGAAATGGGGGTAACATGCAGCACAGCATTCACCAACAGGGGATTTAAAGTATTTTATGGAGAAAGGAAAGAGATGCGGGATCAGCGAGTAAAAATAACAGGTTGTTGATATCAGTATGTGTTATCGGACAATATGTTTTGGCATCAGAAAATGCAAACAAAACACCTCTTTAAATGTATGCTGTCAGCAAGATGTGGAATTACAGAATAAGAAATGCAGAAAATAGGAAGAAAATAGAAGAGAGCATTCTGGGTAAAGCAAGAGACAGTTCAGAAAAGGACAGCAGATACACAATACTCCAGGGACGCAGATAATTTTCTTGAGTCTGTTCAGAAAGCTGGAAAGCAGATCACTTCCATTATACCGTTTCCTATAGTGCGAGTAAGTAGTAGAATATTTATGGTGGATGGAGACTAATAGATTGGGGAATGGTATGACTTATCGAGGTGACATATGTACAGGAAATGTACATGTTATGTGCATATGTAGAGACCGAACCTACACTATATGGACAAAAGTATTTGGCCACACCTGTTAATTTTTTAATCGAGGTGTTTCAATCAGACCCGTTGCCAGAGGTGTATAAAATCAAGCACCTAGCCATGCAGTCTCCATTTGCAAACATTTGTGACACAAAATGGGTCGTTCTGAAGAGCTCAGTGACTACAAGCGTGGTACTGTGATAGGGTGTCACCTTTGCAATAAGACAGTTCATGAAATTTCATCCCTGCTGGATATTCCACGGTCACCTGTAAGTGATATTATTAGAAAGTGGAAGCGTTTATGAACAGCAGCAACTCAGCCACGAAGCGGAAGACCACGTAAAATCACAGAGCTTGGTCATTGACTGCTAAGGCGCATGGTGCATAAAAGTCGCCAACACTCTGCTGATTCCATAGGAAAGCACACCAACACTGGACTGTGGAGCAGTGGAAACGTGTTATGTGGAGTGACGAATCACGCTTCTTGGTTGGGAAGTCAGATGGGTGAGTCTGGGTTTAGCGGATGCCAGGAGAATGTTACCTGCCTGATTGCATTATGCCAACTGTGAAGTTTGATGGAGGAGGGATAATGGTATGGGGCTGTTTTTCAGTTTGTGCTAAGCTTCTTATCTCCAGTGAAGGGCAACCTTAATGCGTCAGCATACCAAGTCATTTTGGACAACGCTATGCTTCCAACTTTGTGGCAACGGTTTGGGGTAGGCCCTTTTCTATTCCTTCATGTCTGTGCCCCAGCGCACAAAGAAAGGACTACAAAGACATGGTTTGATGAGTTCGGTGTGGAAGAACTTGACTGCTCCGCACAGAGCCCTGACCTCAACCCCATCTAACACCTTTGGGATGAACTGGAACAGAGTTTGCGAGCCAGGCCTTCTAGTCCAACATCAGTGCCTGACCTCATAAATGCTCTACTGAACAAATGGGCACAATTTCCCACAGAAACACTCCAACATTTTGTTGAAAAAAAAGAGTGAAAGCGGTCATCTACATTACCAGCAATTAAAGGGTTTTTTAGCACTATGGGGTCTATTTATGACCCTTCGTTTTTTTCACTTGATACTTTTCAATCCTTATTTCCTTGATAAGGATTGAAAAGTAACGGCTATGTATTAAAAAAACTTCTCAGGGACAGCAGTGCCGATAGACTGCTGTTCCTGAGAAGTGACTCACCTGATCATCGCAGTCTTTTCTCAAGTTTAAAGGCTGCGATGATCTTCTCTTTTTTTTTTTCCTTTTTTGTTAGTGCGCATGTACCGACTGAAAAGTTGGTGCATGCGCACTAGCATCCTGGACGGCAAACTGCAGGATGATTGACAGGGAGGGATCACATGATCCCTCCACACATGCGCTGTCCAGCTCTGCTCTTCAGAGCAGAGCTTGACAGCGCGAAAGTTTTCAGATATGTTAATGTACGCCAGCTTCAGATGGCTCCAGCTTCAGATGGTGTACATTAACATGTAAAAAAAGAGAAAAGTTTCTCTAATTAAACTTTCATACATAGCGGTTCTGAGCACTTCCCATACACTGTTATGAGGAGTGCTCAGAAAAACGATAGCAAATGCAAAGCATGAGATATCTGAGATATCTGCTGCGATGCTTCAATAATACATTGCAATTTCACGGTAAACACCCGAAAACTGTTGTTTTCGGGTGTTTAACACAGGAAAAATCCTTGATAAATAGACCCCTATGTGAGTTAGACATGTGTCCGGACAGGCCAACTGGGATTGGATTCCCTTTTACTTGCAAATATTTTTACAAGGTTAATATAATTGGTAGACTCCTCCTCTCCCCCTAACCCAAAGGTGTACGAATGCCCCTGGATGAAACACTTGTTTTTGTGTTGTCACCATATTGATGATTGATCCCTATGATCTCCTCCATTATATTATGGATGCACGTGAACATGTTTCGGGCCACATTGAACAGGCATCAGATCTCCCCTTGCCCCCTGCAACACTAACCTTTTCTGTATAGCATGCCCTGTTGCTCTGCTAGTACCATCAGCTGGCATCACAGAGAGGGACAGAACTGACGCACAGGTGTGCAACCCCCCCGAAATATGCATCCAAGTTCTTAAATAAAGAATCTTATTGAGGAGTTTCAGTCAATGCCAGTTTAATTGTAAACAAATCTTTGCTGGAAACATTTCAACCTAAAAATAACTATAGGGCAGGTTTCTGATAATAAAATAAAATTATCTCTGCATAATACACCAATTAAGCTAATAAATGTATGAACCGCTGTAAACAATATCTGTATAAATGGTGAGTTCTGATGTCAATCAATCCTAGTTCATTAAGAAAACTTGCACATTATGCCAGGGTGACTTCTACTATCCATATAGCTTACAATAAGGGGTACATTATCCCATATATGTTGTACAGACTAACCGCTACATACACACATATATAATCTAATATATGAATGCTTAGTGGCGTCTGTCTGTCTGTGTGTGGAAAAAAAACCCAAGTTGCAGCGCCACCTGCTGGGCAGTTATACACTGACCTACTAAATTCTTAGTGTGTGTGGGGAAAAAATTCAAAAAGGGCTGAAATTTGGTAGGGGTCAAACTCATTTTCGTGAGGTAATTTTACCTCATGAACACACATGTGTAGAGGCGTGCGTTAGTGTGTGTGTGTGTGTGTGTGTGTGTGTGTGTGTGTGTAAAAAACAATTTTCTCAGAAAGGGCTCATCCAATTGACCTGAAATTTGGTTTACTGACATTATTTGACAAAAAAATTAGAATAGTCAAGTCAGTTAACTTCCATCATCCCCCCTTCCCCCCGTGGGAGGGGTAGTAAAGGCTAAATTTACGAGTTGAGGGGTCAAACTCATTTTCGTGAGGTAATTTTACCTCATGAACACACATTAAAAAGGCCGCTTGCGTCGGGAACGAACGCTCTTCCCCTGAGGAGGACTGGGCTAGGTCCAAATGCATGACAAGAACCTTTTTAGGACCTTAAGTAGCTTGATTTGACTAGAATGCATGAGTATATATATATATATATATATATATATATATATTTTATAGTTAATGTAAACAGGGGCTGGCCTGGTCATTCTGCTGCCTGAAGTTGCAACTGAAATGAAGCTCATCTCATCCTACACACACAATATAAACATTTGTACAGCTGTAATTTACACTATAAATCCTAATTTCATGTACCCGGAGGGTAGAACATTTCAATTTAGCAGGAAAATTTGCATTTTGCATTAATTCCTCACGTGTTGCTGCCTAAGGCCTCAGACACCAGTGTATTTTTTATTTATATGCGTTCTTTCTGCATTTGACCCATACAATGATGCGTTCTGGGATACAATAAAAAAAATATGTAATCAGGACTGAGGAAAAAAAAACTTCAGGAAAATGACAGAATACAGATTTGCAGCAAAACCAACCATGGATAATTTCTAAATGTTTGTCTAATGTCAAATAAAATAAAATTGGAGCCCATTTGTAGGGTGCATTTCCTACCAGCACAATGAGAGAACATTAGCACGTGGACCATAAAATGAACCCCAATCGCCCTAATTACTAAAGCAGGTGAACTGCAGGAACAATCCTGACATATATTACCTCAGAAATTGTAATTATTAGAAAGCTGCCTTTACATCTGATCATTATTGACCTCCAGATTGTGTGTGTGACTGGCAGGATGTAAACTTATCGATTACCACAGGCCTGTCCAACCTGCGGCCCTCCAGGTGTTGTGAAACTACAAGCCCCAGCATGCTTTGCTGGTAGACAACCAGTTGATAGCTGAAAGGGCATGCTGGGACTTGTAGTTTCACAACACCTAGAGGGCCACAGGTTGGACATGCCTGGATGACCATGTGATGTCTGATAATGTTCTATGCAGCAGGACATTTTCTAGGAATTATCAGTATAATTCTCACTCTGGTCCTCATACCAGGGCCATCTTAATAACATTATGGGCCCCCGGGCAAAGAAGCGCACTCGGGCCCCTACCTACACAACCAAACACAGGAATAAAAATGTAAATTATCAATAAAATTAAATTGATATATTGTTTAAACACTAAAAAACATGCTGTACAGCTGTGCCTTGATATATGGGTGAACAGATTTTTTTTCTATTGGGCCCTATGCTTGTGGGGCCACAGGGCAACTGCCCAGGGTGGGGGGGGGGGGGGGGTTAGACAGCCCTGCCTCATACAATTTGGAGGGGGGTAAGGGGGTCAGTGGTCAGCTCTGGGGAATATGAGGACCTATATAGATGGAGACTGTATAACCCAGCTGTATTAGACACCATGCTGGGCAGTATTACAAGCTCACCACCATATGCAGTGATCTTCTAATGACCCCCCAGGACGAGGGGTCTGCCTGGATCATCATCCCCTGCCGGAGCTGCTGGTCATTATCACAGACTCTTTTAATTGCTCTATTTGCCGAGCCCAGCCAGGCTGCAGTAACTCCCAGTGAGATGCACTCATCCAGCAAGGAAGCGATCAGCAGGACCCGCTCCGACAGCTCACAGCCTCAGGCTGCCCTCATATACCAGGAGCTGGTACAGGAGAAGTCACAGCCGGCAGCAGCAATGCACGGACACACTGCCATCAGAACAACTGTGGTAGAACTACAAGTCCAAGCATGCACAGACAGCAAATGCTGGGACTTGTAGTTGCACCACTGAGAATACTCAGAGATGCATGAAGAACCACAGACTTGCAGCACATCATACACTGAAATAGGACACATGCAATGTATTAAATCTATAATAATAATTAGCAAGTGCAGTAGCTGCAATAATAATAAACCTGTGTAAGTGGTTTTAGTGTGATCACAGAATAAGCCTCTGACTTTGAACCTCTACCACTCACATGCAGTGTAGTGAGAGGCTCTACCCTATACCCAATTTATAGTCACTGACTAAGGAGACTAATCCAGGAGTATATTGCATTGATTTATCAATTATAGGATGCCCACTGCTCCATCTGATACCAACCACATGACAGCTCTGCCTGTTTTGTATGCTGGTGCCTCCAGACTACCCCCCTCCCACACCTGTTTATGTACTACTAGCATATAGCAGAGGGAGGGGATGGAACTGGACCTTGTAACCCATTGCAGGCTGTTGCTCATCATCTGTGCACGTAGATCAATACATAGCACCACCATAAACACATATACCACACCCAGAAATAATAGGAGATGGAAGGGAGACAACAACAACATTCCATTCCATGATAAATACTAAAATAAAAGCTAAAGACCACATAAATATATATAGGATAATAGATGGATATATTACACAGATGCACATTGATTAAATGCACAATTATCCCAAAGTCCACAGCAGACAGGAGGTGTGTTTGGGGATTACAACCCCCCTCCCTCCCTCTAGGGAGAGCACACAAGGGCAGACCTGAGTCCAGAGCAGGAAAGGGTACCTGAAACGTGGGGGAGAAGCCAGGTGCAGCCCCAGGAAGGGAGAGGAGCCAGCTGGGGTTGTGGTTGCCTTTTCTCTCTCCGCCATTCCGTCTCTGAGATGCACAGCCCTGGCTGGGGAGAGGGAGGGGAGAGTGGAGGCAGAGGGGGGGAGGGAGATGCTGACAGGTAGCAGAGAAGGAGGACCAAGTTGTGGAAGGATAGAAGAGGGTGACAGGTGGGTGAGAGAGATAATGGTAATATTGCATAGCTATGAACGATATGCATCAATATATAAACTCACAGTATAATACAGTTACACCCAGCCCCCTTGCCTGCCTATATCTACCACACTGATTGTCACATCATATTATGTGAGCACAGATGTATTCTTCTGACGTAAATTCCATATGCATTCCAACCATACCACATATCTAGAGACATATATATATATATATATATATATATATATATATATATATATATTCTCACTTCTTTGTGCCAGGCAGGGCCGTAACTAGGGCTGTGCGACAGGGGCGACTGCCCGGGGCGCAACGCTGAAGGGGGGCGCAATTTAGGAATATTTTAGGTTCATCTGGTTAAAATTGAGGGCTAGGGGGGCGGCATTTGTCTTCTCGCCCAGGGCTCGCTAGAATTCTAAGTTACGGCTCCGGTGCCAAGTCCATCGGCACAGAAACCAGACGTGCATAAAAATGGATTCCTTTATAGAATGCCATTAATTGCCTGGTTGACATATTAAAACATAACTCCCAGGAACACTTTGGTTTCAAGTAGCTCCATATAAACACAACATGTCACTCTATAAGTGGACCTTCAACACTACAAACCCCCCCCCCCCCCCTCGTCTAATTTACTGATCATGGTTACAATGTTATTTATTTTCATTTTAAACAAGTCACATCAATAAAAATTAACTTATAAAGCATGGGAAATACAAGAAGACATCTTCTGTAGAGGATAAATTAAATTATACTGCGGTAAATGTTAAAAGATAGGGGTACTCGTTAATTATATGGGCACCACTTCACAAGGAGGAGCAGTGCAATGGCGAGCTATCCAAGCCACACATCCAAGACCAGATGAGTAAAACACTTTCTTTTGTCCTGTCTCTACCTCTCCCAATGCTGGAGTCTAGGGGGTCTCTTTTTATAACGCATAGTATTTCCTTCATGTTAATTATTATGTCTTGTTGCAATAAGATTTATTTCACATATTTATGAAGATTCAATAGGAGCCTTTACCAGTGAATCATCTATACAGTAAAGTAGGTAAAGTGATAGCAATCGACCTGGCCTATTCACGATTTACGATAGGAAGGAGGTGAGGAGCACGAAGCCTTGAAGAAATCGAAGATCCTTTCCTTGCGATGCTCTCCCTAAAGGATAGATATCTATGGGGACTGCACCTGCAATTCTCTAATAAGTAGGAATTGTACTTTAAAATATGGTAATCCTCCAAAAACCAGTTTTCGGGGAATTCAAACAGGATAAATTATATTTGTGGGTTCATGAATAGGCCCCTAGGTTTGGTTGACCCTAGCAGAATCCTGCCAATTTATTTCACCACGCCAACATGCTGCCATCCTAATTTACAATGTCCTTAAATTGCTGCGGGGAAGGGGGAATTTAAAAATTCCACACTTTTGCAGCCAGAAAAACGCAACAACCACAAACTCCTAGTGACACGTTGGAAGGTTTGCTGCATTCAGCACTGTGACACTGGTGTTTGAGATTAGTCCACTTTTCGGGGGTTGCACCAATTGTGAGAAAGTAACTATGGAAGAATTGTTGAAATGTCCCCGCAATTTCTGCCCATTTTACTGTAAACCAGCGTTCCCCAAATCCAGCCATCTGGTAGCCATAACTGTGCAGGTTTAACAGGTCACAGGTGAAATTAATAATCAGCGCCACCTGTGGATCTGTTACAATGTATCAGTCAGTAATGAATACACCTGTGCTAGAGCAAGGAGATATGGAAAACATGCACTGTTAGGGGAGGTTTGGGGAAAAACTGCTCTAGCAGTACAATAAAAAATAATTTTTCTCTGGTCTACAGAGCAGATCTGTGCACAAGTACAGGCATCACTGCTACAAAGTAAAGCTCTATTCATCCAGAAAATACATTTTAAACAATAAAATAAAAAAATCACTCAAGTAAAATCTATATATCATATATCTATATCAGAGAGCACAGTACAGATACCTCATCATGGACAGTCTTACACCAGTTTCAGCTAGATTGATAGTGCCTCAGTGACATCAGTAGTTCCTAGTGAGGATGGGCTGTATTAGTTGGTGCAGTCTACAAATTTGCATCCTTCAGATTATGAATAGTGATCAGTTTAACATAACTGTGCTGTAACCATAGCATACTGATCAGATATTGGTTAATCAGTCTAGGACGTCTAATGCAAACTATTGGCTTTCACCAGTTTAGACTCAGCTGTGCTCCTTGTACCCTCTTATAACTAAACCTTAATTTCTTGCATATATACAACTAAATTCTTTGTCTTTTTATGAAAATGTGCTAATCCTTATGTCTGCCATTACATTACAGTAAACTTTTGAATGAACACCATTTAGCAAAATTTGTTAAAGGGAATGTAAACTTTTATTTCAATATTTTAAAACATGTCCCTTTATAACCAGCATCCAAGCTCCCAAGATTCTGGGGAACTAGCTCATTATCTAAGGCAGGGTTTCCTAAACCCAGTCCTCAGGGCTCCCCAACAGTGCAGGTTTTCTGGACCACCTGTGGATCTGTTACAATGTGTCAGTCAGTAATGAACACACCTGTGCTCCAGCAAGGAGATATGGAAAACCTGCACTGTTGGGGAGCCCTGAGGACTGGGTTTGGGAAACCCTGGAATCTAAGGACTTGTTGAGCTTAGAGATTAAGGGCCTCATTTAGAGTTGGACACAAAGCCCATTTCAGGCGCATCCTGCACATTTCCACGGACGGGGCATGCGCAGTAAGCAACAGTTCCCTGCAGGTCCGTCTGCTTTTCAGACGCAGTGTACACTGTGACAGCTTGCGTCTCAGTACGAGGGAGAGGGTGTAACACAGTGTTATGTAGGCGTGACCGTGAATAATTCAGATACTATGGGCGTCAACCCGAAAAAACTACCGTAGTCAGATTGGGACCAGGGCTGGATTAACCATAGGGCTAACTGGGCTACAGCCCAGGGGCCTATGGCATCCAGGGGGCCCTTGAAAGTGCTCATCAGCAGTATTGATTGGTTGGGGGCGCCCCCACCGCGATCAGTGCAGCTGAGCACTTTCACTGCGGTCCTTCCCCGTACTTTGCACAAAAACCAAAAGGACAGCGCTGTGGAAAGTCACTATAGAAGTATCAATAATGTGGTAAATTGACCTGTGGAATATTATTTTCTGAATTGCTCCTTGCGCTGATCATTCCAATTGTAATCTTTTTGTGAGGAGCTACTATTCTCCCCTCTCTGTTTCCAACCAGGGACTTTAGTAGGCGTTACGCCGCCTGTGTCACGGAGCAAATAAGCAAGTGGTAAATTAGATGGCAGCGCTTGTGACTACTCTCCCGGCACGAGCTGATCACTATTACCTCTGGAAGGGAGGCGATTTACCAATATTCTTCCAACCGATGGCGATATGCCAGTTCTGCCGGTTACTGAGGAGATCTCAGTTAAGAGTGTACAGCGTGCTGGGGAAGGAGGTAAGTGTCGGGGGGGGGGGCCGGCAGCTCGGATCACGGGGGGGGCCTCCATTCCCTTAATCTGGCACTGATTGGAACATACGTCAAACAAGACAGAAAAAGTGCGGCAGGAGTTAGGTTGCGCAAGTAGTTAGCTAGCTGAAGGAACTGGTCGCAGCTTGGTAGGGTATTACGAGTGGGACACAAATGGGGTTGCATGCCACTCGTAATACCCTACCAAGCTGCGGCACACTGACACTCCTACTCTTTCATGTAAGTCGTAGATGCACATTGCGTCCGATTGTAAATGAAGCCCTAAATCACTGACACAGACTGCCTTACACAAGAGTGCTACAGTCTAATAAATACATGCATTACATCTAATGTCTTCTAATCAGTAACTGGTAAATAAGACTATATAAAGGGCATTAATATATGTAAAAAGCCTGTATACTATATCATCATCACCAGCTATTTATATAGCACCACTAATGACGCAGCACTGTACAGAGAACTCACTCACATCAGTCCCTGCCCCATTGGGGCTTAGTCTAAATTCCCTAACATCCACACTCACTAAGGTCAATTTGATAGCAGCCAATTAATCTACCAGTATGTTTTTGGAGTGTGGGAGGTAACCAGAGCACCCGGAGGAAACACACGCAAACACGGGGAGAACATACAAACTCCACACAGATAAGGCCATGGTCAGAAACCAAACTCATGACTCCAGTGCTGTGAGGCAGAAGTGCTAACCACTGAGCCACCGTGCTGCCCAGTATTTATACATTTGTAGACTAGAGATGTCACTCCATGCCTCATTTCTCTATATACCCGTACGTATACATATGTATTTCACAAATATATGCAGCCATCCATTATCTGTAAAACCTTTATCTATACATCATACATAATCAGAGAGCCTCATTCAACAGTTACCCAGAGCAATGTTACACTGTGACGCGAATAATACTGCCCAGTGGCAGTGTGACAATTCTGTAAATGTAATACTTTTTATTTTCATATTTCTTCTTCAGGAGCAAACATGCAGAACAGAATATTTCTCAGACCATTAGTTTAATGTTTATTTTCCCCACTTTCCAGTCAATTCCCCATTTACATTTTCCATTACTGAATTCCTAGCGGAAACGTAATGACACACAAGAGGCGACAGCAGGATGTTTAAAATACATTTAATATACAAATCGCATCATATTTACATTCAGCTTGTGTAAAATTTACACATATGCAAAAATTACATATCTCACCTCAGCCACCTTCTGCTGCTACAGAAAATATTAACTTCTCCACTGCGGAGAGCTGACACTTTAAAAAATCTTGGTGAAAAACACACACAATTGGTGATGTGCAATATGTGGCCCTATTAGGCTTTTATCTGGGGCCCCATCTCCTTTCTACTTTGTCAGATTTGTAACTGCAGGTATCATCTATATCTATATATATCTATATATATCTATATATATATATATATATATATATATATATATATATATATATATATATAT